>NC_066581.1:104238107-104851280 GCF_024323335.1 Lathyrus oleraceus
TGTTAATACCTTCCCTTTGTGTAACCAACCCCCTTAACTATAATCTCAGACATTTTATTAGTTTTAATTTGAAAACTTCTTATCTTTGGGTTTTGTTCGTACTTTTCCCTTTTCCTTTGGAAACAATAAAAGTGCGGTGGCGACTCTGGTTTTATTGACAACAAGTTTATCCATAGCTTGATGGTCATGAATTTACCGCTACAAGTTCACAACTCAAACCTTTACTTATAAGGAATCGTTATAAAGCGGGGTTCTCAAAAGTTTATGAGAATTTTGCATATCACAGTCACACACATTTTGCACGTATGTTCTAGGACCAATCTAGACGGTCCTGCGAGTAACCCTATAGTGGGAGGACTAATAGTTATTTGCCAAATTCCACGGTAAGCAAATTGCCACGCCCAGTGGGACCTCGTGCAAAATTACGTTTAAAAAATTTGTTTGTTTACTTTAGTTTTTGAAGATTTTTCTAAAATCTTATGAGAATTCATGAGACTTATGACTGGTTCGATAACTAGAAACCACTAAAGGATATCTAAGAGACGTACTATGATGGTTGGTTCTAGAAGCGCTGGTACAAGCACTAACACAAGTGAGGGTACTTCTGGTCCAACGAATGCGGGTTTGATGCCTGCGGCTTCGACCAATCCTAGTGCCTCCATGGTGAGTTCGATGGTTATGTCATCGATTGCGCAAGAAGCAGTTGTGCTGCCTCCCTCGACAACTACTAGCATCCCTATAACCCCCAGGCCCACTTTACCTAGAGACTTTAGGCCTTACATGCCTAGTTTTACCATGCCATCCTTATTTGGATATGAACATCCAAATGGGATGCCCACGTCGACAATGCCCTATTGTGTTTCGTGTCTTCATGAAGGCTCCCCCTGAATGTATTCATCCCAATTTCATCTTGCAGATGTTTCTCCCTCTTTGACAACATCAAAAAGAGACAAAACAATCCATGAGAAGTATCTTATATCACACATATACTAATATAACACACATAGGCGTTTGCAAAGATAAAATCACCAATAAAACAACACTCACATAGAATGATGTAAATACTGAAAATTCCTAAACATAAATAAAAGTTATTTAAGCAACAATGTAACATAGTTGCCACAAATCATGCCAAATAACATATACAATAAACATGAAAGATGAAGGATACAATGCAATCAAGGCGGTTTGCTTGGAAAGCAACACGTTTATGTATCATGTACTTTTGGTTCCCCCGAATGTTGCACATGCATGTGCTCTAGCAAGGCGGTTTGCTTGGAAAATCATTTTCTATGTTGAAACATTATAGGTCATTTTGTCTAAACCCTAATTTGAAAGTCAACTTCTCAAGGCCCTAACTTGCTCAATTTTTATGAGATGAAAGATTTCCAAGTTGAAAAATCAATTTCAAGATGTCTACTTCAACTTTGATGTTTGGAGTGAGAGCTAAATCAACTTTTATGAGCATGTGATATGAGGATACATTATAGGTCATTTTTGCCCTATACCATTGAACAAGTGATTTTCCTCAACTTCAAAAATGCATAACTCTGTCATTCTAAATCCAAATGATATGAAATTGGTGACCACTTTGAAGGTCTTTTAAATAGATACAACTTTGATAAAGACACTTTTCTCATTTGAAGCTCACATAAAAAGTTAAGCAAGGTGGAATATTGGGACATATGGCTTGACACATAGAAAAAATTTCAACATGTTGAAATTTCCAAACTTCCACCTCAAAATTCACCATGATCCAAGTTCCAAATGAAAAAGTGTCCAACATCAAAGTTGTTCCCCATTGATCAAAGCTTTCTGAAGAGCCCAAGTTCATACCTTTTGGATAAAGTTTGCTAGGGATGCGCATGGCTTTAACAGGTCTGCATGATTGGAAGAAATCAAATGCCAAAAATCACATTTCACATTGCCTTGACATCCAAGCCTCATTTGAACTTCAGAATGATTGTACATGGATCAAATTAGATTGCTTCATGGGCCTGTACACGCCCATGCAAGCTTGTGCATGAAATATCCAAATTTAGTAATTTTTCAAGTGTGCAAATATCAGTCCCAATTGCTATAAATACAGACCCTTGGAGCTCAATTCAAACACACCCTGCGCGCCAGCTTTTCCCCCCAATTGAAACCCTTACCATTCAAAGGAAAACCTGAGAATTTTCAACTTGAAAATTGAGTTTGAATCTCACTGTTTGGAGATTCAGAAACTCCAAGATCCAAAGCTTTGTACCATTGGCAAACCTCTCCTACAAGCTTCTCAAGTGTGATCAGATCAATGTTGAAGCAAGCAAGATCCATTTATGCACAACATTGAAGGTAAATTTCAAAAAACTTCATCTCTTCGATTCTCACTCAATTCTCATCAATTCTCTTGGATCTTTGGTTGTCTGAAGTCCAACCAATGTAGGCAAGAAGATTGAGTTGATTTGAGGTTAAATCAAAGTAACTCAGTTGTCACACCTCAAAATTCAACTCCTCATATCTTTTTATATATTTGGAGTTAGTTGAAATTGAGGTCAGATTCGTGCTCTACGCCATTTTTTCTTTCAGATCATGTCTTCCTTTTTTATTTTGGTGATGGTTGAGGGTGGTACAGTCTGGTGAGATCCATCGGAGAAGAAGACCGGAGCTCTGGCTTCGGCTGTGTGTTGCCATGTCTCCAGACCACAAGATCCATTTGAAATGTTTTAATCTTAGGCGTTGGTTTTGATTACCATGCGTGTGGCGTGCTGACTAAGTTCCACCATGGAACGCGCGTTTCCAGCCACTTGATCTGCCACCTCAATAAATGAGGGAGATCAAGTGGCTCACGTTTTTTTGATTTTTGTTTTAATTCATTTGATTTTCATTAATTCATATTAATTTTAACATTCATCCAAAAAAAAAAAGAGTTTCACCAAAAAAATTTAAATAAATTCCTTTTTCATATTTTGAATTAAAATTATTTTTTAGATCATTATTAATATTTTTCATGATTTAATTGATGTTGTGAATATTTTTAATTGCTTAAAAATACTTTGAAGTCTTTAAAAATTTTGAAATTTTTTCTCCAAGGACCTCTAACCTTGTTTGACCTATGATAAATCTCATGGCCATTTCTTTGGTGTTTTGATGAGGTTTTAGGAATTTGACAAACCATATTTAATTTAAATGCATTATTTTAGTATTTTCAAATTGATTAAATTCCAAATAATTGTGTTTACCGCTTGGGATGGTTTATGTAAGTTTGACTTGTGTTGTTAGGCCTTGGCCAAAGTTGATTTGACTTTGCTAGGTTAATATCATTGGATTTAGGGGATAGATGGAATGTACATTACATCTCCCAAAATGAATGAATGATATTAACTTCGTAAAAATCCTCTTTTGGACGATTTGATTTATGATCCATTCCCCTTCCTCTTCATCTATTTCCCCTTTTTTATGCATCCATTTCATTTGGCCTATGATATCTCAAAGTCCTAAAGCTAGTTGATTGAAAACTCAACATGAGTATGGATGAGATTAGGCCACCTCTTTTGCACATTCTTTTGTGTGTGTGGTATGTTTCATGAGTATAGTCAATTATACTATATCTCTAACATGCATTAATACCAAAAATTCTATTGGCCGGCTGTTGCATTACGCGAAAAAACCGGCGGGAAAACGAAACAACAGAGCCGTCACCGTGCGTTATTTATCCCAAAAGAGGGAAAGGAAACGCTCGAAGTAAACCTGGAAAGAACATGGTCTCGCGACCAAAGAGAGATGGGATCGGGAGTCGGTTATGCGAAGGGAAGGTATTAGCACCCCTACGCATCCGTCGTACTCGACGGGATCCACGCACAAAAGGAAGGATAAAGGTTGCTAAACACTGCTCAAACATCACACACTGGCTGAAAGAGACACAGGAAAGACAAAAGAAACTAACTCGGCAGGATATCGCATCCTGGGCCTACGTAGTCTGTCAGGCACAGACATCAGAGTTGACGTAGTTCGGGACAGGGGGAAACATGCTCGCTAGGATGTCGCATCCTATGCATACGTATCTTCTCGGACTAAAGAAGAATCAGAGCACTCGTAGCTCGGCTAACGCACGCCAAACAAAACCACACAGGAAATCGACTGCCAATCGCTGGGCTTACGTCAAACTCCACACAAAAACAGGCAAACATGGAAACCGAATGCCAATCGCTGGACTTACATCAGTCTCCGAACCAAACAAACACACACTGGAAACCAACTGCCAATCGCTGGACTTACGTCAGACTCCAACAAAGAAACTGGAAACCGAATGCCAATCACTGGACTTACATCGGACTCCAACCAGAAAAAGAGAAACAACTCAGACAAGGGGTTAAAAAAGAAAAAGGGCGCCCGGAGAGATCAGCTCATCTCCTGCCTACGTACCTCATCTGGTATGAGGATCAGGGCGATGTAGTTCCCCTACGCAGGGAAAGAACTTCTAACCTAACCAGAGACTGGGAAATGACAAACTAGAAGGGAGACTAACTCGAGCCTAATAGTTATCATGTAAATTCACCATAGTCCTAGGTTGAAGTTTCTACCTAACTTGCACAGGGAGCAAGCTATCCTAAACAGCAACTGAGTAAACACAAGCACAAATAGCACACACTATATACAAGCAAAGTGGGCTCACACAAGGTTAAGCTTAGTCAATGGGTCATGTCAACCTCGACAAACAAGCCACTGTAACAAGGTGATGTTAGCTCTTAACCCTAACATTGAGAGTTAGGGTGAAGCAGATGAAATGGGAAGTGAGGGTAAGACCCCACAGCTCTTATCCCTGGCCTGGGAGAGCTTGACTCAAATAGAAGGTGTGGGAGTTCAGAAAGCAGGAACTCTTCTATCCACATGTGACTGACACAACAGAGATCTTGGGTTAATATCCACAATGCATCAACATGTAATGTGAGCAAAGGGACGACACACTGAATAGCAGGAGATGGATTACACATCTCTTTTATCTGCCAATTGCCTCATAGAGGTCTTTTCCTGCTTGGCATAAAGATAGACAAACACAAGCATTGCCTCTTAAGGAGGACTTCAGACAGGTGCCTGCCCAAGTAACAGGACAAGTCTTCCAGACTACATGAAGTCAGAGAAGTTATACCTCAAATGGTTAAGCAACCAAGCATCAGCAAAACCAAGTTCAAAATGAACTTAAGCAACTAATGTACCTGAAAACAATCTAACTCAGTCAGTACACAACTCAAAAAGTCAAACAGACAATCCAAAAGTCAACAGATATGGTCAAACAGACAACAAGTGCAAGCTACAATGTGCAAGGCATAAGCTCAACTCAAATGAGCTAAATCACCTACAAAACAAATCAATATTAGTCAACATCAACCAATCAAACCAATTCAAGCAATGTGAATCACTCTCCTCAAGGCCATATGCTTCTTATCCTGAAAACAAAGCTCAAACATAAGCACCAACGACTAGGACAAGGCCTAGGGTCAAAGTTGGAGAAATAATCCAAAACAGAACATGAAAATTGACATGAATCAAGCTCTATCAGTTAAGAACAATATCCAAGTGGTCCCATGTCAATAGCATCAACCAAATTCATTTCACAAGTCAAATAAGGCAAAGCATGCAAGTTGAAAGCTCATAGAAGCAACAGCAGGAACAAATCCACATTAATTCCAAAATGGTTCAATAAATCTCCAGAAACATCATGGCTAAACAGAACACATCACATGATCAGCACACCAAAAATCAAGGCATTTGGACAAGTAGAAGCATGGTAATCAAATTCATCAATTCATGGTAAGCACAAACAAGCTCAAATAGGACCACAATTGATACATCAACTTCACACAAGCCTAAAACAGAATCCAAACATGATAAAGACATCCAATCAAAGCCACAATAAACTTCAAAGTGTCTAGAATCAATGTACAAAATTTCAAGTTCATATGATAAACATCAAGCATTTCACAAATCATTGGAGTTCATGACTATTCAAAAGTCCACAAATGGCAATCCAGAAAGAAAAATCTCAAACAAATCAGAAATCAAATATAAAAATTCCACAAACATTCATGAGCAATCTTACATCCAGAAGAAGCATCATGCAAAAAATAACATCATTTGGCTTTTATTTGGCATGGCAAAGAAATTCATCAAATTGAGCAAGCAAAGGTGTGACACACATTGTCACACCTACATTAACCAGATCATATCTCAACAACCATAAATGCTAAAATTGCAAACTCAACACCAAAATGTCCAGCAAGATGTCTAGTTTAAGCATGCAAAGTTTCAAAGGCATTGGATTAAAATTCATCATTTCATGAAGCATATGGCAAGGTAGGTCAAGAAAGCACACATGTGAACAATCCCTAAGCAAAATTAAATTCCAACCGTGCACAATTTCTGGAAAAATAGTCATAAAATACTAGACATGATGAGGAACAAAGTGCAAAAAATCCCAGGTCATTTGGATCAATATTCATGAACTTATGAATTTTTGAATGAATGAAAAAAAAAATAAAAAAACATGAAAGCAAGCATGAATGGCATATGGAAGAACATGGAATAACATGAAACAAGGCAATTTGGAAATGCATGCGCCCGGACTCGAACCGAGGGAGTATTTGAATTGAGCGCGTTTCTATGAAACTCTGCATTTCATTTAAACTTATGTGGCAGTATGAAGCGCTCTGGACCAATCATTTAGCCAAGTAATTGTCACGCGTACCAATACATGAGCAAAAACACTCAAATGCATGCAGAGCACGTGGGAGAAGATCAAACACGTTCTGGAGTCATAAACCCTAAGATCTTCATGCGTGTTCTTCACAATTTTTCCAGGTCAAGAACAAAGGTTCACATAAATTCAAATCCATCACATCATTGCACTCATCTTTCAACATACAACATCATGCCATGCTTAATTAGTGCTAATTCAAACTAACATGGATGGATCGAGCAAAAGAAGTTTCACCTATCAAACTTAGATTCAACATAACTACTTCATTTCTCCATGGAAATTGATGATTCAAAGCTCAATGCACTCAGTGTTGAAAGATCTATCACATGCATATCACAATTTCATGAATCAATGAACTCGAATTCTAACCTTGTTGGAAGTGCAGAACTGAAATTGATGCTTTCAAGCCTTGCCGAGCACGAACAGATGCTCCAATACTCTTGGATGATGGAATGGATGAATGCTTGATGCTTAACCTTGCACGATTTTGCTTGAATCTTCACTTGCCATTAATGGATGCAACCTTCAACAGTCCTCAAATTGCACGATTCTTGCTGGATCTAGCTTCAACAATACTCCACTATGCTCCTATGTGATGGATCAACCAAGAACAAGGCAATGGATTTGAAGAAATTTGCAGAAAAAGTGAGAGAGAAAATTGTGAAGATTTGTGAATTAGATCTAGATCTGAGAATTCTGATTTGTTAATCCAATTTCTGTTATGATTATGCTATATATATGTTGTGCTAATGATGTATGCTAATCACAATTAAGCAATGCCAAAGTAATTAGTGAAATGAAGGTGCAATGCCAATTTTGCAAATTCACCTCATGTGCATGCATGCCAATGCTACAGTACACGAAATTTGAACCCAATTCACTCCAAATGCTGTTTAGAACCAAGTGCAAGTGGAAAAATGTATGGACAATGCAATATTTTTGAATTTGGATTTTCCCTCCGAAATTCAAATGAAAATGCCAATATTTTTGTGATCAAAATGCATGGCTTATGATGCATGAATTGGATAGTACATGTCAAGAGAGAAATGTTGCAAAAAGAACCACTCCATTTGGCCTTATGGTTTGAAAGTTATGCACTTGTGAAGTTCAAATTCCTTTGACCATGATTGATCCATAACTTCTCAACCATACATGAGAAATTCATGTTCTTGGACGTTTTGGAAAGGGGAGAGAAAGATCTTCAACTTTCATGTTGGACAAAATTTCATTTGAAGCTTTCTTGGTCATATAATCTTGAGGAGAAAACCTTTCCATTTTTGGCAATTTCAAATTACAGGTCACTTACTATTTTTGGAAATTTTCATCTGACCTCAAATCCTTCATTGTTGATGTTTGAAATGTCAAATGAGACTTGTATGGACATGAATGAGGCCTCTCTAACCATCTCCCACCTTCAAATCCATGATTGAACTGACAGTTGACTTTGGTTGACTTTCTAGGGTTTCAGATGAATTGCATCTTGACTGGTGAACTTTGAACATCCAACCTTTGGCCAAACCACTTCAAAATGATCCTTGAATCATATGAAATCCTTATACCAACCCTAGGGCTTTGCTTCCATAGAAAATGCACTTGCTTGCTTGCACAACTGGATCTCCTGACCAGTCTTGACTGATGAACTGATGACTTGGCAATGGACAATGCAATGCTATGCAGTGGACAATGCTAATGTTAATGACCTAAAAATGAAAATGAATGTACAAAATGGGGAGGTGCAAATTTGAGGTGCTACAGCTGCCCCTATTCAATCAACTGGGAACCCGAACGGATGAGAGCAACTGCTGTCAGACTTTCAGGGTAAACAGGGATTGAATACCAAAGAACCGTAGAAATTTGCACAACGCGGGGATCCAACAGTAACTTCAACTGGGATCTGATACTTATTACTGGGGACTTTGACTCTTTTCAAAGGTACAGTCACATCCAGACATCGAAAGATGACGAATGGGAATAGAAATCACAACTAGACGCCAACGGACGACTAGGAAAAACTCGACGTTTATCGAAACCAACGGAGAGGTAACCAGACATCAACGGATGAATGGAAAGAAAGGGATACAACCAGACGTCAACTGACGAATGGGAAAAACTCAACTTTTATCGAAACCAACGGAGAGGTAACCAGACATCAACGGATGAATGGAAAAGAAATACATCTAGATGTCAACGGACAACTAGGAAAAACATGACGTTTACCGAAACCAACGGAGAGGTGAACAGACATCAACGGATGAATGGGAAAACTCGACCAGACGTCAACGGACGAACGGGAGAAGCTCGACGTTTATCGACACCAACGGAGAAGGAGAAGCTCCACGTTTATCGACACCAACGGAGAAGGAGAAGCTCAACGTTTATCGACACCAACGGAGAAGGAGAAGCTCAACGTTTATCGACACCAACGGAGAAGGAGAAGCTCAACGTTTATCGACACCAACGGAGAAGGATAAGCTAGACGTTTATCGACACCAACGGAGAAGGAGAAGCTCGACGTTTATCGACACCAACGGAGAAGGAGAAGCCTGGGGAAGGGCACAACTATACGTCAATGGACGAATAGGAAAAACTCAACGTTTATCGACACCAACGGAGAGGGAGAAGCTCAACGTTTATCGACACCAACGGAGAAGGAGAAGCTCAACGTTTATCGACACCAACGGAGAAGGAGAAGCTCAACGTTTATCGACACCAACGGAGAAGGAGAATCTCAACGTTTATCGACACCAACGGAGAAGGAGAAGCTCAACGTTTATCGACACCAACGGAGAAGGAGAAGCTCAACGTTTATCGACACCAACGGAGAAGGAGAAGCTCGACGTTTATCGACACCAACGGAGAAGGAGAAGCTCAACGTTTATCGACACCAACGGAGAAGGAGAAGCTCAACGTTTATCGACACCAACGGAGAAGGAGAAGCTCAACGTTTATCGACACCAACGGAGAAGGAGAAGCTCGACGTTTATCGACACCAATGGAGAAGGAGAAGCTCGACGTTTATCGACACCAACGGAGAAGGAGAAGCTCAACGTTTATCGACACCAACGGAGAAGGAGAAGAGACATCAACGGATGACCTGTGGGGAAAATACAACTAGATGTCAACGGACAACTAGGAAAAACTTGAAGTTTATCGACACCAACGGAGAGGAGAACCTGAGGGGAAAGGTATCACTATACGTCAACGGACGCTCGGGAAAAACTCAACGTTTATCGAAACCAACGGAGAGGTAACTCACTGGGGATCAAGGTCACGACAGAGAGCAGACAGGAAGGAACACCAAGGATACCGGGTTGTAGGCACAAAACAGGTGACCGACCAAAGCGTGAATTGGTTTGTGTTCCAAAACACTCATCATCCTGAAGAGGGCTAGAAAAGCAATCTTGTTAGAGGATGGACATTCGATTCCACAAGGAATACGAATCTTACTCAGTTGGGGAAACAAGCAAAGGGTTCAACCAAAGAGCGCATGAGATATATTATCTATAGCCGTCAAAACATAGATAATATACTCGCATGGAAGATTATCCATAACCGGGTTGTAGGTTGTTAAAGGATAGATCGACCGAAAACGTGAATTGATGTGTGTTCCAAAACACTCATCATCCTGAAGAGGGCTAGAAAAGCAATCTTGTTAAAGGATGGACATTCGATTCCACAAGGAATACGAATCTTACTCAACTGGGAAGGACAACACTTCGACCAAAGAGCGCATGAGATATATTATCTATAGCCGTCAAAACGTAGATAATATACTCGCATGGAAGATTATCCATAACCAGGTTGTAGGTTGTTAAATGGATAAATCGACCGAAAACGAAAGGCATCGGGATACCTGGACTAGGTATGCAAAGATGACCAATCAAAAGGGAAACCACAAACATTACCAGCAAACGGTGAATGAAAGAAGACCCGTTGGGGATAAAGTTGCTTACTCGGAGCAAATATCCAAAAGGAAGGGGAAGACCCGCTGGGGATAAAGTTGCTTAATCAAAGAAAATATCCGAAAGGGAAAAGGAATATCAATACCGAAAACTGGATAATGATAACCACGAAGAGGGGATTACATCTACCGGTTAGTAGGTAGAAAACCACGGAACAGTAACCGTCATCACTAGGACGAGCACAAGGGTTAACTCCACAAGGGGAGATCAGAGGATTCACATCTACCGGTTAGTAGGTAGAAGACCACAAAGATAGGACTTACAACTACCGGTTCGTAGGCAGAAGCCAACAAAACAATCTGCTGAGGAACAGAGTGAGAAAAAAGGATTTACAACTACCGGGTAGTAGGTAGAAAACCACAAAGATAGGACTTACAACTACCGGTTCGTAGGTAGAGGCCACAAATTCCGCTAAGGATAAGATGAATGAGTGCCGGTTAGTGAGCAACTATTCATTTATACCACAGGGAAGCACAAGAGACAGCCACAAGGAAGCCAATTTAGGATCGATCCAAAAAGGCAGACTGAATCAAGACTCATCCTAATGAGGAAAGAACTCAATAGGGAAAACTCATCCCGTTATGGATGCAGGGAGGGAACGGAAACAACCGTCATCCACGAGGATATAACTCAGTGGGGAAATGCAGAAGGAAACGACAGACACTTTCTGCTTAAAGGGGTCGACTCTATATGGAGAGATCAGACACACCCACATCTGCTAGGGGAGGATCTACTGGGGAGATCTGTATCACCAATTAGCAGGAGACAACCATCAACAGATACATGGCAACAGATGCAACATGAGTACCTGAATGTTATGATTATGCATGTATGCATTATGCATGAGGAATGTATGACGAATGCTGACAAACAGACATGTTTAACGCACATAGGCCCAGGAATCAACCATCCGGTACTACTCTTCCAGAGGGAAGGCCAAAATCACCAGAGAGCAAAGAAAACCTGCTGGAGACTGGGACGTCAGGGAACAACATCATCCTGCAGGGGAGGAAGGCCACGAGAGGCTGCCGGAGGGATCATCAATCACAACCGGATGAAAGAGTTCAATATACAGGCAGACACTGCTACAACAACAACTCATGCTGGAGATCAGAGATACCCAAAAGCAACCAGATCTCTGATGAGGATAGATAGGCATTGATAAAGCTCATCATGCCAATAACTCCGCTGAGGGATCTATCCGAGGGAATGCCAGATTACTGGGATGTCAATCCACCAAATACCGAATCTTCCAAAGAAACCACCCATGCCGGGGAGAGGAGAAGACTGCTCTGTTGGAGAGACGAAAGCTAAAGTCTTCAGTAAACACTCTGCTTGGGAACTGGCCCCCAAAAGTGTTCCAACAGCAAACTTGTCGGGGATGCCCCACAATAGGGCTCAAACAGCACTCTACTGGGGATACACCACAATAGGGCTAACAGGGATTTGGAGGAAGAATGCTGCACTGCCGGGGACATGAAGATGAACAACTTCAACCAACACTGCACTGAGCAACCTCGCTGAGGAGAAACCATAAGAGGTTCTACAGGAAAAAGATACAGTTATGCTCGAGATACGAACAAATGTCTTACCTGTTGGTAATCATACCACCCTTGGGAGAGCACTGCGGATCTCCTAAGTATACTTCCATCATTGTGAATGTTCACTTTGTTTAAGAACAATTTGTGAAAAATTTGTTTATTTTGAAAACAATGATATTTTATCAATTAAAACATGCAAAACCTTTGTTGAGTTGAAACAAATAAGAGTGCAAATAATTGGATAAACGCTCAAATTGATGTGATGGAATCGTAGTCTGCAAAGGGCAAGACTCCAAGATCTGTACAAGTTTGAAATCGGTGATATATATTGGAAGAGGGCTACATTGAACATAATGACCTTTTCTCTACCATTCTGAATTTCGATGTATTCAAAGCTTCAGTCGACGACGAGTCAAGAATTCCTGGCGGATGACGGATGTAGAACACAGTCTTGTCAGGATGCAGTTACTTGCCAAATCCCTAATTTTTTCCTAGATTGCCCCAGTGTGAGGTGCTCAATCTAGCGGGATGCAAATTCTTTTTTTCAATGTCTCTAACTTTTGCCTGGATTGCCCTTTCGGGTTTTCAATCCACTGAGACGCTCCTTTTTGCCTAAGTCACCCTTTGGGGTGTTCGACTTAGCGAGCTATTTTGCCTTTTTTTTGTTTTAGGCGAAGTATTTCTTGACTGCATCGGAATTCACAGGACGAGTGAACTTCTCCATCCATTGTTGTAAGTGTCAGAACACTGCCTGAAAAGGCTCTCTTGACAACATATGGACCTTCATAGCTTGGGGTTCACTTGCCCCTGGAATCGGGCACGAAAGATAAGACTTTCTTGAGCACAAGGTCACCTTCTCGAAACACACGAGGCTTGACCTTCTTATCGAATGCTTTCTTTACTCTCTGCTGATATAACTGACCATGACACATGGCAGTTAATCTCTTCTTTTCGATCGGATTCACTTGGTCGTAACGACCCTGAATCCATTCAGCATCAGTCAACTTGGGACTTTGAGGGTGCTATTTTTCTCTTTTGTTTCTTTCTTTCTTTTTTCTTTTGATTTGGATTTCTTTTGATTTCTTTTGATTTTGCACCCTCCTCTTTTTTCTCTTTTTTTTTTAATGCCCCAGTTGGCTGTTCTGCTGATTCTCGAGATGCAGCTGAGTGATCTTCTTTTCTTGCTCAAGAAGTCGGGAAATCTCGTCAGGAATCCCTTCAACATCCTCTTCTTCCGCTTCGAATACAGGGAATTCAAAATTGGGAGATGACGTCGGATCATTATGTTCAATGGGTTTAAGAATCAACCTGCATAATGATTTTGAGATGAAAAGCTTTTTGGAAATCAAACAAGACAATCGTTATGCAGATGAAAAGATTGCTTTTATTCTTGTTTTTTAGGGTTTTTTGTGATCACCAATTTCATGCAAAAAGCAAAAAGGGAAAACAAATGGAAAAACAAATGTTTTACATGCTTTTATTTGAATGAAAATATCATTGCACAAAATGTTGCCAACAATGTCATCACTTCTCCTTTTGGCATGGGAGAAGGGTTTTTAAACAAAGTGATTATTACTCTGACTTATGAAAAACTGTAGGAACGCCCACAGTGACCCAATTGCGATAGATCCCACCAGGGATGACAAATGTCAGAATCCTTTGCATCAGCAGCTTCGGCTTTTGAACAACCCTTTTCGTTGAATACCTTAGAAGAAAAGTCAACGCCAGCCCGAGACTTGTTATCTTCAAGCTCGATTAACATTGGGACCTAAGTCCTCAAAGCTCAGAATCCCTGATCTGATAAGGTCCTGCACCTTATTCTTCAACTGAAAGCAGCTTTCTGTATCATGACCAGGAGCACCCGAATGATACACACAATGCTGATCAGGCCTATACCACCACCGAGGGTTGACGGGTATAGCCGGCGGGTCTCTGGGCATAATCAAGTTCCGCTCTATCTAAGAGGGATACAACTCTGTATACGACATAGGAATCGGGTCAAAAATGATCTTCTTCCTCTCATTACTCGTATTGGCTTGATTACCATTGTGAGGCTGGTAAGCCTGCTGCTGAGGACGAGGTTGTTGATGCTGATATTGCTGAGCTGGTCTTCTCTGCTGTTGTTGAGTTACTGGAATAGTCACAGCAGTAACCTGACGATACTGTCCTCTGTTCACACTCCTCCGACGGTGCACAGCATTTGTTTCACTCTCTCCCCTTTTGGGTGCCCCAGAGGATGGCTTTTTAGAATTCGAAGAACTTGAAGAGCCAGGATCTTGTATCTTTCCTGCTTTAATGAGACTCTCAGTCCTCTCCCCACAGACAACAACATCAGAAAAGCTACTGAACGGGCAACTCCTCATGCGGTCCATGAACACACCCTGCAAGGTCCCGATGAACATGTCAGTCAGCTCTCTCTCCAACATCGGAGGTTGCACTCTTGCGGCTAGCTCACGCCACCTCTGGGCGTACTCTTTGAAGCTTTCAGTTATCACGACTTCATCATCATCACTGAGGAGAGTAAACATACCCTTCTCTCGGTCAACCAACAGAACAGGATGGCGAATAGGAGCACAGGTTGCTCTGACATTAACCTCTGCAGCAAGAGGCTGTTCACTGACTCTGATCCCTCTCAAATCATCTCCCTCTGCGCAATCAGTGGCGGGAGCAGCAGCAGCAACATTCTCAGGAACGGGTACACCCACTGGTGACGCACGGTTGGACGGTGGAATCGCGGTTTCCTGTCTCTGGGCTAAGGCATGCAACTCCTCTTGCCCCTGAACGACCCCTTGCATCATCGTCATAAATTGGGCCATGTTCGCCCTCATCTCAGCCAACTCAGCATGCACCTGATCCATGCTCCTCTGATGATTCAGTCTGGGTAGAGTAACGGTGCGGTCGACGATCAGCAATCCTGTCCCAGTCAGGAACCAGAGTGAGAAGTCGCGAACAAGAACACCTGTTATGCAAGATGATATGAGTATGATGCTAATGCATATGATGCACATGATATGATCATTTCTCAGGCATTCAAAGAGCCTGATTCATCTTCGAAAGATGGCAACCTGCAACAAGAACACCACAGGAGCACAGGAACAACATACGCAAGAGCGATGAGTACAGGGTGAAACCAACCTCATCCATAGATAAGAGCAACAGGATCATACAACAAAGATTCAAAGATCCAAATGGCCAAAGTACAACAATGAATCCCATCCAACAAGCCTGGAGGTGATTCTCAACATAAACATTAGAAATACAAGCTAAGACAAACGACTTCCAGGAATGAGAGTCTTCAAGTAGTGACACTGGTCTATCAACAGGTCACACTCTGAACATTCTGGCAAGGGAGTGATCTTCTCCTTCAACTATCTTCTGAGCTCTACAACTTCTGCTCCAAGTTGGTTCTCTGATGCATGTCTCAAATCGACTTCCTTCTTCAACCGGATATCTCTGTCTCTGAGTTGCTTCTCCAGGTCTCTAATCTTCTTCTGATAACTAGCTTCAGCTCTCTGCAACCTCAAACACTCTCGGTGCTCTGCATTCAGCAAGTTCTCCATCTCTTCATAAGATCTCTTCTTTCTCCTTACTCCACCCATATCTACCCCCTGGATGTCTCTGAGTTGATGAGTCAGGTTCAACCTATCAGCTTTGGCTTGATACAACTCCATCTGGGCATCTTGCTCTTTCTCCTTCAACCTGCGATTCTCCATCAGGGCTTGCTTGTACTACTCAGCGGGTACATTCTCAGCAAGAATCAAAGGCGGTTGCACTTGCAAAGGATTCATTCTATCATAGGGTAACAACAAAGTTTCCACTCTCTTCTTGACCCACTCAGTGTAGTCAGACATAGCAATGGCAAACTTCTTCCCTAAGACAGCTCCATCTTTAACACCAATATACTTCCAAGCTCTTCCTATCTGCTCCAACCTAACAGGGTCACTTCGCTTCTCAAAATACACACTCTCAGCTATCTCAGCATCGAATGGTCTTCCATTCATCACAAACCCCAACTGGTGAAGAGACAGAACTGGGTTGTAATTGATGCAACCCCTAGTCCCTACAAGTGGCACGTTCCGGAAATCTCCACAACTCATAATAACATTCCGCACATCCATCCGGTATTACTGCCATCTGATATCATATGAAGTAAGAGACATGACCCTCTGAGTCCACTTGTAAGTGCTCTGAGCATCCACAAAAGGTCCACTGACTGGCAGGAGAGACATGAACCATATGAGCAACAGTGGAAGGCAACATCTGATAGCTCCACCCTTACCATGCCTACTGTGAATAGCATAGTAAGTGTCACCTAACAAAGTAGGAACCGGGTTTCCTCCAAGACAGATAATGACTGCAGCGTAGTCCACAAAGTTGGGCATACTCGGGAACAAAACAATCCCATAGATCATAATGGCTAACTGAGCATGAAAAGCTTCCCAATTTCCCTTCTCTGCTTCTTCTCTAGCTACCCTCAACAGAAACTTCAAAGGCAACCCTACGACATCCCCACTGGACTTCCAATTATCACTGACTTCTTTGATACCCAAATGGAGAGCCCTGGAAACAACTCTGAAATCAACCTCTTTAGGCACATCCAAGAAAGGAACCTGATACCGGATAGGAATACTCAGCAAGATGGAATACTCTTAAGAGTAGGCTCCAACTGATAATCTTGAAAGGTAAAACAATGAAGCTCTGGGTCGTAGAACTGTAGAAGAGTCTGCAATGGCACCGGATCAACTACCATCCTCACCAGTATCAGAATATCCCCATACCGATCAACGAACCCCTTCTGATTTCCACTGATCACAAGGTTGCTCAACTCTATCAGAGACGTCAAAGGCTCACGGTGAAAAATGTAGGAGCAAATCTTCCGCTTCAACTCTGGGACTGTTGCCATCTCTATCAGTGAATAGACTCTGGAATGTACCTGAGAAATGATATGCATGCAGAGGTTAGCTTTTTTCTTTTCTTCTTTTTTCTTTTTTCATTTTTTTTTTGCGTATCTTTTTGAAAATAAACATGCTATGATGCAAATGATGCAGAAAGACTGGCAGGCTGTGCGTCTCGGAACACAGGATCAAAGCTTCATCTTGAACTCAGAACCACAATTCATCCGAAACCCAAAGTCATCTGATAAACTGTCATCTGAAGAACCAAGAGTCACCAACAGGACCACAAGTCACCACCAAGTCACCGACAGGTCACCAACTGTACCTGTAATAATGATCATTCCCTCCCCACTCACGGGTGTCATCTAGGCCAGGGTAAGGTCGAAAGAAACGCAGGATAAACAACCCTTTCAAGAATATCATCCTGTTCACACCCGATGTATGCACCGATAATACCCCATCAGAGTCTGAACTGCTCGTGATATCAATGTTCCACTAAGTGGCGCATACCACCCGCTTCCCATGAATCACTCTATTCCTAGGTTTCTTAGATTTCACTCATAGCCTGGGTATTGAGCCTTTTACCTCATGTAACTCCCACCCCAACAGAGAAACAACACAGCACAGCCAGATGAACAGATGAATATGAATGAATGCAAACATAAATGCAAACAATAAATAAATGAATGCAATAAATGAAACAACAAAAAGCAACCAAACCCTAACCTAGAAAGCGCTAGGAGAGACTCGCTTAGGGAAGATGGACCAGCAAGAGGTCAACTTCTCTTTGTCCCCAGCAGAGTCGCCAGCTGTCGCATTACGCGAAAAAACCGGCGGGAAAAGGAAACAACAGAGCCGCCACCGTGTGTTATTTATCACAAAAGAGGGAAAGGAAACGCTCGAAGTAAACCTGGAAAGAACATGGTCTCGCGACCAAAGAGAGATGGGATCGGGAGTCGGTTATGCGAAGGGAAGGTATTAACACCCCTACGCATCCGTCGTACTCGACGGGATCCATGCACAAAAGGAAGGATAAAGGTTGCTAAACACTGCTCAAACATCACACACTGGCTGAAAGAGACACAGGAAAGACAAAAGAAACTAACTCGGCAGGATATCGCATCCTGGGCCTACGTAGTCTGTCAGGCACAGACATCAGAGTCGACGTAGTTCGGGACAGGGGGAAATGTGCTCGCTAGGATATCGCATCCTATGCATACGTATCTTCTCTGACTAAAGAAGAATCAGAGCACTCGTAGCTCGGCTAACGCACGCCAAACAAAACCACACAGGAAATCGACTGCGAATCGTTGGGCTTACGTCAAACTCCACACAAAAACAGGCAAACATGGAAACTGAATGCCAATCGCTGGACTTACATCAGACTCCGAACCAAACAAACACACATTGGAAACCAACTGCCAATCGCTGGACTTACGTCAGACTCCAACAAAGAAACTGGAAACCGAACGCCAATCGCTGGACTTACATCGGACTCCAACCAGAAAAAGAGAAACAACTCACACAAGGGGTTAAAAAAGAAAAAGGGCGCCCGGAGAGATCAGCTCATCTCCTGCCTACGTACCTCATCTGGTATGAGGATCAGGGCGACGTAGTTCCCCTACGCGGAGAAAGAACTTCTAACCTAACCAGAGACTGGGAAATGACAAACTAGAAGGGAGACTAACTCGAGCCTAATAGTTATCATGTAAATTCACCATAGTCCTAGGTTGAAGTTTCTACCTAACTTGCACAGGGAGCAAGCTATCCTAAACAGCAACTGAGTAAACACAAGCACAAATAGCACACACTATATACAAGCAAAGTGGGCTCACACAAGGTTAAGCTTAGTCAATGGGTCATGTCAACCTCGACAAACAAGCCACTGTAACAGGGTGATGTTAGCTCTTAACCCTAACATTGAGAGTTAGGGTGAAGCAGATGAAATGGGAAGTGAGGGTAAGACCCCACAGCTCTTATCCCTGGCCTGGGAGAGCTTGACTCAAATAGAAGGTGTGGGAGTTCAGAAAGCAGGAACTCTTCTATCCACATGTGACTGACACAACAGAGATCTTGGGTTAATATCCACAATGCATCAACATGTAATGTGAGCAAAGGGACGACACACTGAATAGAAGGAGATGGATTACACATCTCTTTTATCTGCCAATTGCCTCATATAGGTCTTTTCCTGGTTGGCACAAAGATAGACAAACACAAGCATTGCCTCTTAAGGAGGACTTCAGACAGGTGCCAGCCCATGTAACAGGACAGGTCTTCCAGACTACATGAAGTCAGAGAAGTTATACCTCAAATGGTTAAGCAACCAAGCAACAGCAAAAGCAAGTTCAAAATGAACTTAAGCAACTAATGTACCTGAAAACAATCTAACTCAGTCAGTACACAACTCAAAAAGTCAAACAGACAATCCAAAAGTCAACATATATGGTCAAACAGACAACAAGTGCAAGCTACAATGTGCAAGGCATAAGCTCAACTCAAATGAGCTAAATCACCTACAAAACAAATCAATATTAGTCAACATCAACCAATCAAACCAATTCAAGCAATGTGAATCACTCTCCTCAAGGCCATATGCTTCTTACCCTGAAAACAAAGCTCAAACATAAGCACCAACCACTAGGACAAGGCCTAGGGTCAAAGTGTGAGAAATAATCCAAAACAGAACATGAAAATTGACATGAATCAAGCTCAATCAGTTAAGAACAATATCCAAGTGGTCCCATGTCAATAGCATCAACCAAATTCATTTCACAAGTCAAATAAGGCAAAGCATGCAAGTTGAAAGCTCATAGAATCAACAGCATGAACAAATCCACATTAATTCCAAAATGGTTCAATAAATCTCCAGAAAAATCATGGCTAAACAGAACACATCACATGATCAGCACACCAAAAATCAAGGCATTTGGACAAGTAGAAGCATGGTAATCAAATTCATCAAGTCATGGTAAGCACAAACAAGCTCAAATAGGACCACAATTGATACATCAACTTCACACAAGCCTAAAACAGAATACAAACATGATAAAGACATCCAATCAAAGCCACAATAAACTTCAAAGTGTCTAGAATCAATGTACAAAATTTCAAGTTCATATGATAAACATCAAGCATTTCACAAATCATTGGAGTTCATGACTATTCAAAAGTCCACAAATGACAATCCAGAAAGAAAACTCTCAAACAAATCAGAAATCAATCCAAAAATTCCACAAAACTTCATGAGCAATCTTAACATCCAGAAGAAGCATCATGCAAAAATTATCACATCATTTGGCATTTATTTGGCATGGCAAAGAAATTCATCAAATTGAGCAAGCAAAGGTGTGACACACATTGTCACACCTACATTAACCAGATCATATCTCAACAACCATAAATGCTAAAATTGCAAACTCAACACCAAAATGTTCAGCAAGATGTCTAGTTTAAGCATGCAAAGTTTCAAAGGCATTGGATTAAAATTCATCATTTCATTAAGCATATGGCAAGGTAGGTCAAGAAAGCACACATGTGAACAATCCCTAAGCAAAATTAAATTCCAACCATGCACAATTTCTGGAAAAATAGTCATAAAATACTAGACATGATGAGGAACAAAGTGAAAAAAATCCCAGGTCATTTGGATCAATATTCATGAACTTATGAATTTTTGAATGAATGAAAAAAAAATAAAAAAACATGAAAGCAAGCATGAATGGCATATGGAAGAACATGGAATAACATGAAACAAGGCAATTTGGAAATGCATGCGCCCGGACTCGAACCGAGGGAGTATTTGAATTGAGCGCGTTTCTATGAAACTCTGCGTTTCATTTAAACTTATGTGGCAGTATGAAGCGCTCTGGACCAATCATTTAGCCAAGTAATTGCCACGCGTACCAATACATGAGCAAAAACACTCAAACGCATGCAGAACACGAGGGAGAAGATCAAACACGTTCTGGAGTCATAAACCCTAAGATCTTCATGCGTGTTCTTCACAATTTTTCCAGGTCAAGAACAAAGGTTCACAAAAATTCAAATCCAGCACATCATTGCACTCATCTTTCAACATACAACATCATGCCATGCTTAATTAGTGCTAATTCAAACTAACATGGATGGATCGAGCAAAATAAGTTTCACCTATCAAACTTAGATTCAACATAACTACTTCATTTCTCCATGGAAATTGATGATTCAAAGCTCAATGCACTCAGTGTTGAAAGATCTATCACATGCATATCACAATTTCATGAATCAATGAACTCGAATTCTAACCTTGTTGGAAGTGCAGAACTGAAATTGATGCTTTCAAGACTTGTCGAGCACGAACAGATGCTCCAATACTCTTGGATGATGGAATGGATGAATGCTTGATGCTTAACCTTGCACGATTTTGCTTGAATCTTCACTTGCCATTAATGGATGCAACCTTCAACAGTCCTCAAATTGCACGATTCTTGCTGGATCTAGCTTCAACAATACTCCACTATGCTCCTATGTGATGGATCAACCAAGAACAAGGCAATGGATTTGAAGAAATTTGCAGAAAAAATGAGATAGAAAATTGTGAAGATTTGTGAATTAGATCTAGATCTGAGAATTCTGATATGTTAATCCAATTTCTGTTATGATTATGCTATATATATGTTGTACTAATGATGTATGCTAATCACAATTAAGCAATGCCAAAGTAATTAGTGAAATGAAGGTGTAATGCCAATTTTGCAAATTCACCTCATGTGCATGCATGCCAATGCTACAGTACACGAAATTTGAACCCAATTCACTCCAAATGCTGTTTAGAACCAAGTGCAAGTGGAAAAATGTATGGACAATGCAATATTTTTGAATTTTGGATTTTCCCTCCAAAATTCAAATGAAAATGCCAATATTTTTGTGATTAAAATGCATGGCTTATGATGCATGAATTTGATAGTACATGTCAAGATAGAAATGTTGCAAAAAGAACCACTCCATTTGGCCTTATGGTTTGAAAGTTATGCACTTGTGAAGTTCAAATTCCTTTGACCATGATTGATCCATAACTTCTCAACCATACATGAGAAATTCATGTTCTTGGACTTTTGGAAAGGGGAGAGAAAGATCTTCAACTTTCATGTTGGACAAAATTTCATTTGAAGCTTTCTTGGTCATGTAATCTTGAGGAGAAAACCTTTCCATTTTTGGCAATTTCAAATTACAGGTCACTTACTATTTTTGGAAATTTTCATCTGACCTCAAATCCTTCATTGTTGATGTTTGAAATGTCAAATGAGACTTGTATGGACATGAATGAGGCCTCTCTAACCATCTCCCACCTTCAAATCCATGATTGAACTGACAGTTGACTTTGGTTGACTTTCTAGGGTTTCAGATGAATTGCATCTTGACTGATGAACTTTGAACATCCAACCTTTGGCCAAACCACTTCAAAATGATCCTTGAATCATATGAACTCCTTATACCAACCCTAGGGCTTTGCTTCCATAGAAAATGCACTTGCTTGCTTGCACAACTGGATCTCCTGACCAGTCTTGACTGATGAACTGATGACTTGGCAATGGACAATGCAATGCTATGCAATGGACAATGCTAATATTAATGACCTAAAAATTAAAATGAATGTACAAAATGGGGAGGTGCAAATTTGAGGTGCTACACCGACCTCAAATAGTTGTGACTTCTTCATAAGTCCAATTACGATTGCTTAACATAATACTACATTTTTGACACAAAAGGCATAAGATTCTAGTTAGTGAGGTTGTAAGTCTCCCCTCTTTAATGGTATAGTGTGGAAGCTATAAGACCCCAATTTTGACCCTAAGATCCCTCATGCAATTTCATCATAAGCATTAGTATTGGGATCATACCTTGGCATCCTCCTTACCCCCCCCCCCCTCTTTCATTGGGTTTGTTGTGGGAGAGATCACCAAGTGCTATGTGATTGTATCACACTTGTATATTATCATTTTACTAACCAAAATACCAAAAATATGTCTTTGCATTTGCCTAACTCTTTTGTAGGTAGGGCATGATCACCATTGATCTATCAAGTTCATATCTAGGGTTCGAGACCCTCATGACAAAGAGCGCAGCCATGAATTGATCCAAGAATGGTTATGAGCACCATATATGAGTTTCATTGATCTCTACATGTCATACTGATCAAGTTTTCTTCAAACGTTTGAGGGTGATTTGCCTTGGAAACCATAGTTTGACTAGGTATCTTGAGTAACTTCTCCAACAAGCTATCTCACCAATTGATCAAATTTTTCAAGGGACACTTCAAAATTCATCATCTTAGGCATATATGATCTACCATGAGCCAATAAAGTCAATAGAATTGAAGGTTAGGAAGTTGGTTGATGGTGGTTGGCCAGATGAATTCATCTGATGAAAACTGGGTCTCCCTAGACCCTATCTCCTACAATTTTCACCATATGAAAATGATTCCAGGAGAAACTTTACTCTAAATGACATTCCAAACAACTTTAATGTTGAGACCTAGACTTAGTTTTTCCTGGAA
Organism: Lathyrus oleraceus; assembly: GCF_024323335.1. Taxonomy (NCBI): domain Eukaryota; kingdom Viridiplantae; phylum Streptophyta; class Magnoliopsida; order Fabales; family Fabaceae; genus Lathyrus; species Lathyrus oleraceus. The sequence continues at coordinate 104,261,780 of NC_066581.1, forward strand.
AATCATTTTCTACATTGAAACATTATAGGTCATTTTGTCTAAACCCTAATTTGAAAGTCAACTTCCCAAAGCCATAACTTGCTTAATTTTTATGAGATGAAATATTTCCAAGTTTCACAATCAAATTCAAGATGTCTACTTCAACTTTGATGTTTGGAGTGAAATAAAATTCAACTTTTATGAGCATGTGATATGAGGTTACATTATAGGTAATTTTTGACCTATACCATTGAACAAGTGATTTTTTCCAAACTTCAAAAATGCATAACTATATAATTATAAATCCTAATGACATGAAATTGGTGACCATTTTAAGGTCTTTGAAAGAGCTAAAACTTCTATGAATACACTTTTCTCATTTGAAGCTCACATAAAAAGTTAAGCAAGGTGGAATATTGAGGTATATGGCTTGACATTTAGAAAAAATTTCAACATGTTGAAATTTCCAAACTTCCACCTCAAAATTCATCATGTTCCAAGCTCCAAATGAAAAAGTGTTGAACATCAAATTTGTTCCCCTTGATCCAAGCTTTCTAATGAACCCAAGATCATGCATTTTGGACAAAGATTGCTAGGTCTGCCTATGGCTTTAACAGGGCTGCATCATTGGAAAGAATCAATTGCACAAATTTCAGTTCACAATGCCTCGCCATTCAAGCTTCATTCAGACCTCAATTGGAATCATTTTGGACCTTAATACATTGCATCATGGTCCTATACATGCCCATGCACTCGTGCCACCCACATTGCCAATTTTGGATAGATTTTGAAGTGTGCAAATATCATTCCCTCATGCTATAAATACATGACCTCTGCGCTCATTTGAACAACACTTTGCGCGCCAGCTTTTCCCCCCATTTAAACCCTTTCATTGGTAAGGAAAACCTGAGAAATTTCAATTTGAAATTTGAGTTTGAATCTCAACTGTTGGAGATTCAAGAACTCCAGGATCCAAAGCCTTGCAACCTCTCTAATCACTTCCTACTAGAATCTCAAGTGTGATCAGATCGTGTTTGGAGCAAGCAACATCAAGAACTGCATAACATTGAAGGTAATTTTCAGAAAACTTCATCTCTTCGATTCTCACTTAATTCTACTCAATTATCTTGGATCTGTGGTTGTCTGAAGTCCTACCAATGTAGGCAAGAAGATTGAGTTGCTTAGAGGTCAAATCGAAGCAACTCAATTGACACACCTCAAAGTTCAATCCTCATATCTTTCTATATATGTGGAGTTAGTTAAAATTGAGGTCAGATTCATGCTCTACGCCATTTTTTCTTTCAGATCATGTCCTCCTGTTTTATTTTGGTGATGGTTGAAGGTGGACCAGTCTGGTGAAGTCCACCGGAAAAGAAGACCGGAGCTACAACTCCGGCCGTGTGTTGGCATGTCTCAGACCATAGGATCCTTGCAAAACGTTTTAATCTCGTGCATTGGTTTTAAATACCATCCATGCAGCGCATTGACTAGTGTCCATTGTGGAATGCGCGCTGAGGACCACATGATCTGCCACCTCAATTAATGAGGGAGATCAAGTGGTCCACGTTTTTTACTATTTTCTGATTTTCATTTTAATCCTTTTATTTTCATTAATTCATATTAATTTTAATATTGATCCAAAAATAATGAGAGTTTCACCAAAAGATTTCAAATAATTTCCTCTTTCATATTTTGAAGTATAATTAATTTTTGGATCATTATTAATATTTTTCATGATTTAATTGACTTTGTGATTGTTTTTAATTGTTTCAAAATACTTTTAAGTCTTTAAAAATTCTGAATTTTTTTCTCCAAGGACCTTTGACCTTGTTTGACCTATGATATATCTCATGGTCATTTCTTTGGTGTTTTTATGAGGTTTTAGATATTTGACAAGCCATATTTAATTTAAATGTATTATTTTAGTCTTTTTAATTTGAATAAATCCCAATTAATTGTGTTGACCAATTATGATGATTTGTTTGAGTTTGACTCTTGTTGTTGGGCCTTGGTCAAGGTTGATTTGACTTTGTCAAGTTAATATCATTGGATTAAGGGATTGATGGAATCTACATTCCATCTCCCAAAATGAATGGATGATATTAATTTGGTAAAAGTCCTCCTTTTACCAATTTGAGTTTTATCCATTCCTCCCCCCCCCTCTTCATCTTATTCCACTTCTTTATGCATTCATGTCATGGTCCTATGATATCTCAAAGTCCTAAGGCTAGTTGATTGAAAAATGAACATAAGTATGGATGAGATTAGGCCACCTCTTTTGCATATTCTTTTTGTGTGTGGTATGTTTCATGAGCATAGTCCATTATATTATGTCTCTAACATGCATTAACACCAAAATTCTATTGCCCGACCTCAAATACTTGTGACTTCTACATAAGTCCAATTATGATTGCTTAACATAGCTCTAAATTTGTGACATAAAAGACATAACATTCTAGTTAGTGAGATTGTAAGTCTCCTCTCTTTCATGGTATTGTGTGGAAACTTGGCCTTTTTTCCTTCCTTTAGAAGATGTCTTGGCTCAAGGATCCATGCTTGTCATATGTGAGTTGAGTGTTCTCCAAAGAATGACTTAAAAAATGAAAAGCAAAAGCAAAATAATACTAACTTCTAACTCATTAACAACTAACTTTTAATTTCAAGCCATTTACTTTAATGTCATTTAATTTTAGTCTTTATTCATTTGCCATTATTCATACTATTCTAATTGTTTATGTTGATTCAATTTTCACTTTGTCCACTTGGACTATATTGTGTGATATATTCCATTTTGTGTATACTTTGTTTGTTTATATGGTCTTTGACCATTAATGTACATAATAACAACAAAAACCCTAAAAAAACTTTTGTGTGGACTGTTGACAAGATCTTGGACAAATGGACTTAGAATTTAGGAAACATTCTTATGCTAAAGGACTTGGCTAATTCCAACTTTCTGTGAAACCAAGTGCTTGCAATTTCAAACTTCATCTGATACATCTTTGAAGATCCCTTTGAGTTCATCTATAACATGATTATTATGAAGTTGTTATTTTGAACCTGTGACATATGGAATTCATCTGTTGTATGGGCTAATTTGAAGAAGATCATGGAGTGGCTAAGCTTGGATGTGGCTATCTTTATTTGATGCCTTGCACTTCAAGATAATTAAATTATCCATTTGTGTGTTGATTGATTCTAAATTTCCAAGGGAATCTGGGTTTCTATTGACATTCTTGTCTATTGGATTGCTACCCATTTGTCAGATCTTTTCAACTCTTAACTTTTAATTTTGTGCATATGATTAGTCTCTTCATCTTCTCTCCATTTCTTAAATTTCAAAATCTCTCTCCCTCCCTTTTAAAATCTTCTTTGTTTGAACTTGTTTTGTTCTAAACTTTGACCAATTTGTAAAAAGATAGAAACTTTGGCCTTATGCCATTGCATTTTTAAAATTATTTTCTTAAATTAAATTTGTGAATAAACTTAACTATACTTGACTTAAACTTTCAGAAAAACCAAAAAGAACTAACTTATTCAAATCATTTTTAGGCCTTTGTGCCTTTCAAACTTAATTTTGTTAAAATCAATGCATCCACTTTGAAATTTGTATCACGAACTATGAGGTTTTTATCCCTCATTTTTATGTTGGTACGTAGGCACAAGTCCGAAGGTCTTGTCAAACACCAAAATATAATTAATGAATTCTTTTCTCACCCCCCCCCATTCTATTTGTTTGTAAACATCATTTTTGTACCAAATACATATGCATACAAAAAGGGCTCCCTAGGACACTTTGGGTGCTAACACCTTCCCTCTGTGTAACCAACCCCCTTACCTGTAATCTCTAATATTTTATTAGTTTTGATTTTAAAACTTCTTACTTTTGGGTTTTGTTCGTACTTTTCCCCTTTTCCCTTGGAAATAATAAAAGCGTGGTAGAGACTCTTGTTATTTGATGTCTAGCTTACCCATAGCTTGATGATCATGAATTTATCGCTACAGAAATTAAGTGGTGACTCTGCTGGGGAGTAGTCTCCAGCGGGTTTAGCCTACTTTTTGTGTGTATATATTTGTATATATGTGATGTTTGTATATATGTATGTGGGATATAATCTGCTTGTTGTGCTTGGTGATCTCTGAGTGGTGAGATAAGTTCTAACCCAAACTTGAGTGCAATTAAGATAGGAGGATGATATAGTCATGTTCGACTTGTGTGGAGTAGTCCTTAACAAGTTGGCTTGAGATCCATCTGCTCAGTGGAGACTCTTTTGGATTTAGAAATGTCACATAAGTATTTGTGGTTAGGCATTACTATCTCTAATTTGGGTCCGAGAAGCGGAGGACCGTAGAACATTTATCCCCTTTTGGCCTATTTAGGACGTAGTGCGGAGGCTGTTCAAGTGTAGACTTGATAACAGTTGTTACGCGATACTACACTCAGACGAGTTTCTCTTGAGAATATTATGGGTCGATGAGTCAGTCATCTTAACTTGTAATATCTGATAGATGGAATTAAGACTCTGGGAACTTTTTAGAACATGATCTACAGGTTTTTAGCCTTAGTTCACTCCTTTGGGATGGTTCTTACCCAGACTTCATGCTCGTGATTTACAATAAACCCTTGATTCTTGGATGATCCAATCAAATCTTATCAATATCAATGGAACTTGAGTGTTGATAAGATGCAAACCATAATCCACCAAAATGGATGATTGATCTTGACAATGACTTGATTCATCCCTTGACCTTTGTTTGTTTTCCTTGTATGTGATCTCTTATTTGTGATTGTTGCATTCATGCATTCACACGCATCATAACATTCATCACACGAAAATTTCAAGGAACTGAGGTATTATTTGAAAATATTTTTAGACCATGGATTGTGGACGAAGGAACACTAAGAAGTACAGTTTCAAATGTCCTGACTTGAAAGAGTTAAGGAAGCTAGCATCTTTTGTATTAGATCCCTTGGACTTCAAACAATGCCATGGGAAGCTTCTGTCCATCTTGTCCGCTGATGTGGTTGAAGGACTTCTCAGTGTGTTAGTGCAGTTCTATGATCCTCTCTACCGTTGTTTCAGTTTCCTAGATTTTCAGCTCGTGCCTACCTTGGAGGAGTATTCTCATATTTTGGGGATACTTGTTTCTAGTAGAGTGCCTTTTAGTGGATTGGAGGAGATTCCCCGATCTAATATTATTGCTGAAGCTCTTCACTTGAAGAAGTCTGAGGTAGAGGCTTATTGGGTGAAGAAAGGAGGATTGTTTGGGTTGCCATCTGATTTCCTAATTAAGGAAGCTACTGCTTTTGCTCAAGCTGGTAGTGTGGATGCTTTTGAAGCTATCTTTGTGTTGCTCATTTATGGATTAGCTTTGTTCCCTAACATTGACAGTTTTGTTGATATTAACGCCATTAGACTTTTCTTGATTGGGAATCCTGTGCCTACTTTGTTGGGTGATATGTATTTCTCTTTACATCTAAGGAATTCTAAGGGTGGTGGAACTATTGTCTGTTGAATTCCTCTTCTGTACAAGTGGTTTAGTTAGCACTTGCCTCAGACGCCTGCTTTTGTGGAGAACAAACAATGTCTAAGGTGGTCTCAGAGACTTATGTCTCTCACTAATGATGATATTGTTTGGTATGATCCGTCTTTGAGTTGTTTGTGGATTATTGATAGTTGTGGTGAATTCCCTAATGTGCCTGTCATTGGTACACAAGGAGGAATTAACTACAACCCTGCTTTGGCTCGTCGTCAACTTGGGTTCCCCTTGAGAGACAAACCTAATAACACTTTGTTAGAAGGTCATTTCTATCAAAAGGGTAAAGATCCCCAACATTTGAAGTAGAAGATTGTGCATGCTTGGCATAATGTGCATAGAAAAGGAAGATCCGAGCTTGGTTCACGCAATTGTGTAACTTTGGAAGCTTACACTCTTTGGGTGAAGAAGAGACCTTTGGAGTTGAAGATGCCCTATCCTTGTGAAAGACCTATGTCTATGGTTGTGGTTGAGCCATTAACTCTCCCTAACCAAGATGTGGAGGAGTTAGAAGATGCGCTCGTCAAGATGAAGCAAGAGAAGGATATGTGGGAAGAGCATTTCCGTGCGTTGAGCAAGAGCATGAAGAGTTGCAGTTGGAGTCTAAGGAAAAAGATGCAATTATTGAGCTATTTAAAGACCGAGTAACAAAGAGACAGAGAGAGCCAGAGGTTTCATCTTCTAGCATGCCTCAGCCTTCTGTTGCTTGGAAGAAGATTGTTGATCATCTTATCCTCGAGAAGACTCAGATGAAGGCTTCTTTTGAGATCGAGATTCGACGCATTCGAAGGAAGTAAGCGCCTTCAGCTAGGTCTTCTAACATTGTTGTTAGGGATCCTTAGGATGACTAGCCTCCTTTTCTCTTGTATCTTTCATTTGGTTTTCTGAAATTGTACTCAGGTAATCCTTCCAATTATATAAATGAAAAGAGATTTTTGGTCATATAAAAATTATTGCAATTGTTGATGTGTGTGGTTATATATATATATATATATATATATATATATATATATATATATATATATATATATATATATATATATATATATATATATATATATATATATATATATATATATATGCAAATGATATAGTAAGTTCCTTGAAAACGAAAATAAATAAACAAGCATTGCATTTCATGCATCATGTGCATAAGCGGGTTTCTCTTTCGCCAAATGTCTCATTGGTGTTTCTTCTGTGCTTTAGCCAAGCTGATTCATCAGTACAACACCCGCGCCAATCATCTCAAAATTATGGAGCATCTAGAGCAAGAGAATAGAGAGCTGAAGGACGATCGCTCGCCTGACTGCCATGATGGAGTCAGTTCTTGCTGCTCAGTGTCGCATTACGCGAAAAACCGGCGGGAAAATGAAACAACAGAGCCGCCACCGTGCGTTATTTATCCCAAAGGAGGGAAAGGAAACGCTCGAAGTAAACCTGGAAAAGACATGGTCTCGCGACCAGAGAGAGATGGGATCGGGAGTCGGTTATGCGAAGGGAAGGTATTAGCACCCCTACGCATCCGTCGTACTCGACGGGATCCACGCTCAAAAGAAAGAATAAGGTTGCTAAAAACTGCTCAAACATCACACATGGCTGAAAGAGACACGGAAACGACAAAAGGAAACTAACTCGGCAGGATATCGCATCCTAGGCCTACGTAGTCTGTCAGGCACAGACATCAGAGTCGACGTAGTTCGGGACAGGGGGAAACGTGCTCGCTAGGATGTCGCATCCTATGCATACGTATCTTCTCTGACAGAAGAAGAATCAGAGCACTCGTAGCTCGGCTAACGCACGCCAAACAAAACCAACACATGAAACCGACTACCAATCGCTGGACTTATATCAGACTCCGAACCAACAAACACACACACAGGAAACCGACTGCCAATCATTGGACTTACGTCATACTCCAACAAGCAAACAAGACACCGGAAACCAACTGCCAATCGCTGGACTTATGTCAGACTCCAACACAACACAAAGGGTTACAAAAGAAAAAGGGCGCCCAGAGAGATCAGCTCATCTCCTGCCTACGTACCTCATCTGGTATGAGGATCAGGGCGACGTAGTTCCCCTACGCAGGGAAAGAACTTCTAACCTAACCAGAGACTGGGAAATGACAAACTAGAAGGGAGACTGACTCGAGCCTAATAGTTATCATGTAAATTCACCATGGTCCTAGGTTGAAGTTTCTATCTAACTTGCACAGGGAGCAAGCTATCCTAAACAGCACAAGCGAATACATACAAGCACACAAAGCAAGCACACACTATATGCAAACAATTGGGCTCATACAAGGTTAGGCTGTGAAACACAAGCCAACAGGAATCGGGTGTAGTTAGCTCTTAACCCTAACATTGAGAGTTAGGGTGAAGCAGATGAAATGGGAAGTGAGAACTCTTCTATCCACATATGACTGACACAATAAAGATCTTGGGTTACTATCCACAATGCATCAACACATGGTGTGAGCAAAGTGGATGACACACTGAATAGCAGGAGATGGATTACACATCTCTTTTATCTTCCAATTGCCTCATAGAGGTCTTTTCCTGCTTGGCACAAAAATAAACAAACACAAGCATTACCTCTTAAGGAGGACTTCAGACAGGTGCCTGCCCACATAACAGGACAGGTCTTCCAGACTACATGAAGTCAGAGATATTATACCTAAGTGGTTAAGCAACCAAGCAAAAGCAAGTTCATATTGAACTTAAGCAACTTATGTACCTGTTGAAACATCACACAAATCAGTTCAACTATACAGACAAACAGACAATCATGAATATCAAACAGTTAAACCAAATGAGCAAAGGCATAAGCCAACAAGTCAAACTCAAATGAGTTAACAACCGTACAAAACACACAAGGTTAGTATTCAAAAGTAAACATCAAAGGCTCAAGTGATAGAGCATCAACAACTATGGACTTGGAAGTGTAAACCTGAAATCAAAGCTCAACTGTGAGTCACAAACCACTAGGTCAAGGCCTAGGGTCAAAGAGGGAGAAAAAATTCAAAACAGAACATGAAATTCAACATGAATCAACCTCAATCATTAAGAACACAATCCAAAAGGTCCCATATCAATATGATTCACCAAATTCATTTCATGGACCAAACATGGCAAGGTATGCAAGTTGTAACCACATTGTGACATCAGAAGAAACAAATGCACATTAAATAAAAAATGATTCAAATAATCTTGGAAAAATTCATGAGTAAACAGAACATACAACATGATCATCACACAAAAAATTAGAGGCATTGGACAATATTAGGCATGGAAATCAAATTGCATAAGTCAAGGCAAGCACAATCAAGCACATATGTGACACAACTTGGAACACCAACTTAGCACAAGCATAAAACAGAAATGAATCATGATAAAAACCTCAAACCAAAGCCAAAACACCATTCAACATGTCTAGAAATAGTGTGCAAAGATTCAGAAGCATTGGATAAAGGACAAGCATTTCACAATCAAATGAAAATCAAGGCAATTCAAAAGCTCACACATGACCATCCAGAATGAAAAATCTCAATCAGATCAGAGATTAATCCAAAAATTCCAACAAAAATCATGAGCATCCACAACATCCATATCATGCATCATACAAAAATCAAGGCATTTGGAATTCATTTGGCATAGCAAATTCATCAATCAAGTTGAACATCACAAGGTGTGACACACATTGTCACACCTAACTTAGAAAAATCATAAAACGGAAATGACACATGATAAAAATACCACATCAACACCATAATTTCAAGCAAGATGTCTAGTTTCAACATGTAAAATTTCATGAGCATTGGATTAAAATTGAGCATTTCACAAATGTATGATCAAGGCAAGGTACAAAATGGACATGTGTTCAAGTCCCCTAGGCAAAATAATTTCCAGGCCAGGCACAATTTATAAAAATATGATTATAAAATTCTAGAGAGAAAATGTGACACAATGCAAAAAACCACACATTTTTTGGATGATTATTCAATTATTTATGAATTTTGGAGGCGAGAAAAAAAATAAAAAATGCATGAAAAGCATAGTATGAATGATGGAGGGAAAAGAAATAATATGGCATGGCATTTGAATAATTGTCACCAGCCGGAATCGAATTGAAGAACAATTCAAACAGCCAGGCGCGCGCATGTGAAACACGGTCGTTTCACTTAAACCCTAAAACACACATGCATGCATAATCCGCAGGAAACACGATGAACACGCAAGAGAATTCGCAGGAAACATATGAAGGTTGCAACAAAATTCGCAGGTAATGTGCAGGTGGTTATGAACATGATGAAGATCTTGAAGATCTTCATCCACGATTTTTCCAGAAAATTTCAAAACCTCCAGAAACAACAAATGAGCATCTCAATGTATAGATCTTCCATCACACAACATGAATCCATGATCAATTTAACAAGAAACAACAACACATGCATGAATCGAATGAAAGAAAAAATCATCAACCAAACTTCAAACAATCGGTTCTCACTCAAAACAGCACGAAATTGCGTGATTCAAAGCCTAAATTACTCAGCATAGCAAGATCTATAACATCATGGCAATGAAAATCAAAATTATGAGAGTTGATTTTGTGACCTCTTGTAGAACAGTTCTAGAATTAGCTGGATTCAAGCCTTTGCAATGCTCCAAGAGTCTTCTATGGTGCTTGTATGAATGATTGGATGAAGAATCAAGGCTCAATTGCACACGATCTCTCAAAAATTTGAATCCACCATTGTTGAGCTCAAGCTTCAAGCTGCTTCAAAACTGCACGAATTCCTTTGATTCTTGCTTCAAACATGCTCCATGATGCTTCCAGATGATGAATTGATCAAGAAAATGTGAAGTTATGTGAGGAAATTGAGAGAAAATTTTGAGAGAAAATTTCAAGAGTTTGGATCTAGATCTGAAAGAGTGATTATGGTTATGCAAAAACAGTTATGATTTGTGTTATATACTCCCTCTTAATCACTCTCCTAAACATGTTTAAGCAATGGTTAAATGGATTAGCAAAAAAGAGGTGCACATGCCAATTTGATATTTCACCTCTATGCATGGAATCATGATGAACAATACACGAATTCAATTGGTTTTCACTTAAAATGAACTTTTAAAATCAATGGTAATGGTAGAATGTGTGAACAATGCACCAATTTCAAACTTTAATTTTCCCTCCAAAAATCAAGTGAATTTCCAAATGATTATGTGATGATAATGCATGGCATGTAATGCATGATTTGGAAAGCATAGGTCAAAACAAGAACAATGCAAAAAGAACCACTTAATTTGAGCTTTTGGTTAAGAAGTTATGCACATTTGAAGTTCAAACCATACTTGGCCAAGATTGATCCATATCTATTCAACCATACATGAGAAATCCATGATCTTGGACTTTTTGGAAATGGGAGAGAAAGATCTTCAACTTTCATGTTGGACAAAATTTCATTTGAAGCATTCTTGATGATGTAATCTTGAGTTGAAAACCTTTCCATTTTTGGCAATTTCAAATTACAGGTCACTTACTATTTTTGGAAAGTTTTGATCTGACTTCAAATTTTTCAACGTTGATGTTTGAAATGTCAAATGAGACTTGTATGAACATGAATGAGGTATCTCTAACCATCTCCCACCTCCAAATCCATGGTTGAGTTGACAGTTGACTTTTGTTGACTTTTTAGGGTTTCAGATGAATTTCACATTGACTGATGAGCTTTGAGCCTTCAATCTTGGCCAAATCATTTCAAAATGATCCTTGGGTCACATGAACTCATTGTACCAACCCTAGGGCTTTGATTCCATAGAAAATGCTCTTGTTGCCTTGCACAGCTGAATCTCCTGACCAGTCTGACTGATGACATGTGATGGACTATGCAAATGTTAATGCAATGTTAATGACCTAAAATGAAAATGTATGTACAAATGGGAGGTGCAAATTTGAGGTGTTACACTCAGAGCCAAGCTTCTCCAACGCCTGTAACTCCTCCTCCTCAGAGGACTGTTATTTCAGTGGTGGTTACCTCTACCATATCTGCTGCTACCGCTTATTTTGCACCCACTATGCCTGCCGGATTCCCGTGGGGAATGTTGTCCAACTTTATGCCCGAAGGCTTTGCGCCTACATTTGCTTCCATGTCGGCATCTAGCCCAGTCATGTCTGTGTCACCTCCCATTGTGCACACCTTACCTCGTGTAGAGGACACCATGTATCATTCCTAGCCGTATGAGGGTCCGTATGTTTATGAGAAAATGGATGAAATGAAAGATCAGTTTCTTGAGTTGCGCAAGGAATTGAAGACGCTAAGGGGTAAGGACTTGTTTGGAAAGAGTGCTGCTGAGTTGTGTTTAGTGCCTAACGTCAAGATCCCAGTGAAGTTCAAAGTTCCTGACTTTGAAAAGTATAAAGGGAACACTTGTCCAGTCAGTCATCTAGTGATGTATGCTCGCAAGATGTCTACTCAGACTGACAATGATCAACTATTGATTCATTACTTCCAAGACAGTCTGACTGGTGCTGCACTTAGATGGTATATGGGATTAGACAATGCAAGCATTCATACTTTCAATGACTTGGGAGAGGCTTTTGTCAAGCAGTATAAGTACAATATGGACATGGCACCTGATAGAGACCAGCTGAGGTCTATGTCTCAGAAGGATAAGGAGACATTTAAAGAGTATGCGCAGAGATGGAGGGAATTGGCTGCTTAGATCACTCCTCCTTTGGAGGAAAAAGAGATGACAAGGATCTTTCTGAAAACTCTGAGTTCATTTTATTATGAACGTATGATTGCTAGTGCCCCCAGTGACTTTACCGAAATGGTAAACATGGGGATGAGGCTTGAGGAAGGAGTCCGAGAAGGACGTTTGTCGAAAGATGAAGCATCGTCGAGTAAGAGATATGGTAGCATTTTTGGGAAGAAAAAGGATAATGAAGCGAATGCAATAAGCAGTGGGAGGCAGAGGAGGCCTCACATCAGAAGGAATCAACCATCCCGTCAACATCATCATCAAGTATCTTCAGTTATCCCTGTATTTTCTAATAATCAATCAACACCAGTTCAACAACCACAACATCAACAATAATAACCGCAACAACGAACAAACACCTACAACAACAACAATACCAACAACAATCATCATCAACAAAACTTCGAGAGGAAGAAGGTCTCTTTCGACCCGATTCCTGTCTTATGCAGAATTATACCCGTCTTTAGTTCTCAAGAACCTAATCCAACCAAGAAACCTGCCACAAATTCTAGAACCACTTCCATGGTGGTACAAGTCTGAGCTCCGTTGTGCTTTTCATAAAGGAGCACCCGGACACGATATAGAAAACTCCTATCTGCTCAAGTATGAAGTGCAAAAGTTGATGAAGAGTGGAATGGTGTCTTTCGAGGACTGTGCGCCGAATGTGAAAGAAAATCCATTGCCCGCTCATGGGAACTCTTCTGTGAATATGGTGAATGGTTGCCCTGGCGTGTTTAAGGTTTTTGATGTGCGTTTTATCCGGAGATCCTTGGTGCTGATGCATAAGGACATTTGTTTGGTGAGTGATTGTGAGCATGACCATGATGGTTGTGATGTTTGCAGTATTAATTCAAGGGGTTGCGAAGTTGTGAAAAGGGACATCCAGCGAATGATGAATGAAGGCATGATTCAAATTGTTCAATCCCGTTATGTAGATGACGATGTGAATGTCATAGTGCCCATTTTCAAGCAGCCAGGGAGATTAGTAATTCAGTACGACAGCAGCAACAATAACAATGTCAGCAATAGATCAGTATCGTCGTTGGTTATACGGTTAGCGAGCCCAGTCCCGTATTCATCTGATAAAGTTGTGTCGTATCAGTATAATGCTACAATGATAGAAGGTGGTCAAGAGGTCCCATTACCTAAGACTAGCTCTGTGGTGAGCATTGTTGATGTTACCAAGGTGACCCGCAATGCTTGTGTGTTTGGGCCGGTGTTCCCAAAGGATAAGGAAGAATCAGTTGTTGGAAAGAAGGTGGAAGTGCCTGTTGTAGATCCAGTTAGTGCTTCAAAGGGTAAGTCTGGTGAATCGCAATTTGAAGGCTAACGATGATGATGAGGTACTTCGTTTGATCAAGAGAAGAGTTTAATATGGTGGAGCAACTGCTCCAAACCCCATTAAAAATCTCAGTGTTGTCTCTGCTCATGAATTCTGAAGCACACAGAGAAGCACTGCAGAGAGTTCTGGAACAAGCTTTTATAGAACATGATGCTATAGTGGATCAATTCGATCATATCATGGCTAACATCACTTCGTGCAATAATCTTAGCTTCTGTGGTGGAGAACTCCCTAAGGAGGATAGAAATCATAATCTGGCTTTGCACATTTCTATGAATTGCAAAGAAGATGCTTTGTCAAATATGCTTGTTGACACCGGGTCGTCACTGAATGTGTTGCCGAAGTCAACTTTGTCAAAGCTATCATACCAAGGAGCGCCTATGAGGTATAGTGGTGTAATCGTTAAAGCTTTTGACGGTTCGCGTAAAACAGTTATTGGTGAGGTGGACCTTCCAATTAAGATAGGTCCGAGTGATTTTCAAATTACTTTTCAAGTAATGGATATCCATCCGGCCTACAGTTGCTTGTTGGGAAGACCATGGATCCATGAGGCAGGAGCTGTTACCTCCACATTGCACCAGAAACTCAAGTTTGTGAAGAATGGAAAGCTTGTGATCGTTGGCGGGGAGAAGGCGTTGTTGGTTAGCCACCTGTCATCTTTCTCTTATGTTGAAGTTGAGGATGAGGTTGGAAATCCGTTCTAAGCCTTGTCTATTTCTGTTGAAAAGAGAGTTGGCGCACCTATGTCCTCATTGAAAGATGCAACAAAGATTGTAGAAGAAGGCAATGTTGATCAGTGGGGGCGCATGGTAGAGGTCTCCGATAACAAAGGCAGAACCGGTTTGGGGTTCCAAAAAGGTTCATCAATCGCAAGGTCTGAAGATATGCAACTTAGCTTCCGTAGCGGAGGGTTCATTCATGGCAATGAACAACACTTAGCTGTTGTGCTAGAAGATGACGAAGAGGAAGACTGCACCAATTTTGTGACGCATGGAAAGGCTTGCAACAGTTGGATTGCTGTTGACATTCCTGTTATTTTGCATCGATCTAAGAAATCGCTTTTATATGTTTTTAAAATCCTTCTCCTATGCCTAAGGGAGAAGAGAATATTGTCTGGGCATTTTCAAATTGATCCTTAATAAAATTAATTCTATTAATCCACATCTATGATGTTTGTTTTTACTTTTTGCTTTATTCTGAAAATGGTAATCACAAAAAAAAACATAAATAAACTATATAATTGTCCATCTGCATAATATTTGGTCACAAATCCACTTCTCTAAAATCAAAATATCAAATCATTATGCAGGTTGGTTCTTAACCCCATTGAATACAATGATCCTTTTTCTTCTCCAAATTTTGAATTCCCTGTGTTTGAAGCCGAGGAGGAAAGTGATGAGGAAGTGAGTGATGAATTGTCTCGTTTTCTTGAGCAAGACGAAAAGACCATTTAGCCGTTTGAAAAGCAGATTGAGCTAGTCAACTTGGGTTCCAAGGATGATGTGAAGGAAGTCAAGATTGGGTCTCAACTATGTCCAGATGTCAAGAAGGGGTTGATTGATCTTTTTCGAGAGTATTCAGATGTGTTTGCTTGGTCCTATCCAGACATGTCTGGTTTAGATTCTGAGATTGTGGAGCATAGGTTGTCGTTGAAGCCAGAATGCCCGTCAGTCAAGCAGAAGTTGAGAAGAACACATCCTGAGATGGATGTGAAGATTAAAGATGAAGTGCAGAAGCAAATTGACACCGGTTTCCTTGTGACCGCTGAGTATCCGCAATGGGTGGCCGATATTGTGCATGTGCCGAAGAAAGATGGAAAAGTCCGCATGTGTTTCAACTATAGAGATTTGAATAAAGCAAATCCGAAAGATGATTTCCCCCTGCAACACATCGATATGTTGGTAGACAATACTGCTAAATTCAAAGTATTTTTGTCTATGGATGGATTTTCCGGATATAATCAGATCAAGATGGCACCCGAAGATATGGAGAAAACCACATTCATTACACCTCGGGGAACATTCTATTATAGAGTGATGCCTTTTGGTTTAAAGAATGTTGGTGCAACTTACCAAAGAGCAATGACTACTCTTTTTCATGATATGATGCATAAAGAGATCGAGGTATATGTCAATGACATGATTGCTAAATCAATTAATGAAGATGAACATGTTGAGCATTTGTTAAAGCTTTTCCAGCGTTTGAGGAAATATAAACTCCTCTTGAATCCCGATAAGTGTACTTTTGGTGTTCGTTCTGGTAAGTTGTTGGGCTTTATTGTCAACGAGAAGGGTATTGAAGTTGATCCTGCCAAGGTCAAAGCAATACAAGAGATGCCTACGCCCAAAACTGAGAAGCAAGTCAGAGGTTTTCTCGGCCGCTTGAATTATATCTCCAGATTCATTTCCCACATGACTACCACATGTGCGCCTATATTCGAGCTTCTTCGGAAAGATCAGTCTTGTCATTGGACCAAAGACTGCTAGAAAGCTTTTGAAAGTATCAAGGAATATCTGCTTGAACCTCCGATTTTGTCTCCACCTATTGAAGGAAGACCGTTGATCATGTATTTGGCTGTGCTTGATGAGAGTATGGGTTGTGTTCTAGGTCAGCAAGATAAGACTGGAAAGAAAGAATTTGTAATTTACTAGCTCAGTAAGAAGTTCACTGACTATGAGACTCGGTATTCTATGCTTGAGAAGACTTGTTGCGGATTGGCTTGGGCTGCTAAGCGTCTGCGTCAGTATATGTTGAATCATACCACTTGGTTGATATCCAAAATTAATCCGACCAAGTATATATTTAAGAAGCCTGCTTTAACTGGGAGGATTGCCCATTGGCAGATGTTGTTATCAGAGTATGATATCGAATACCGATCTTAGAAAGCGATCAAAGGTAGTATCTTGGCTGACCATTTGGCTCACCAACTGATTGAAGATTACTAGTCAGTGCAGTATGATTTTCCTGATGAAGAGATTTTGTACTTGAAAATGAAAGATTATGATGAACTATTGCTTGAAGAAGGGCCAGAACCTGGTTTCCGTTGGGGCATGGCATTTGATGGAGCTGTTAATCAATATGGTAATGGCATTGGGGCAGTGATCATTACTCCTCAAGGCACGCATCTACCATTTACAGCTAGATTGACTTTCAATTGTACAAACAACATGGTAGAATATGAAGCTTGCATTATGGGGCTTGAAGAGGCCATGAATCTCAGGATCAAGTATTTGGATGTCTTTGGAGATTCTGCTCTGGTTGTGAATCAGATCAAAGGTGATTGGGAGACAAATTAACCCGGTTTAATACCATATAGAGATTATGCGAGGAGGATTTCAACTTTCTTTACAAAGGTTGAATTTCATCATATCCCTCGAGATGAGAACCGGATGGCAGATGCTCTTGCAACGCTGTCGTCAATGAATGTAGTGAAGTATTGGAATAAGGTTCCCAATTTGTCTGTGATGCGTCTTGATAGGCCAACTCATGTGTTTGTTATTGAAAAGATCAAAGACGAGAAGCCGTGGTATTATGACATCAAATGTTTCCTCCAAAGTCAGATTTACCCGTCTGGGGCATCTTTGAAAGATAAGAAGACTTTAAGAAGATTAGCCGGTAATTTCTACTTGAATGGTGATATATTGTACAAGAGAAACTTCTATATGGTTTTGCTCAGATGCGTGGATAGACGTGAAGCATACTTGTTGATGACTGAGGTGCATGAAGGTTCCTTTGGTACTCATTCCAATGGACATGCAATGGCAAAGAAGATGTTGCGAGCAGGTTACTATTGGCTGACAATGGAATCTGACTGTTGCAAGTTTGTGAAGAAATGCCACAAGTGTCAAATATATACTGATAAGATTCATGTTCCTCCGACACTTTTGAATGTTATCTCTTCCCCATGGCCCTTCTCCATGTGGGGAATTGATATGATTGGGATGATTAAGCCCAAAGCTTCGAATGGATATCGTTTCATTTTAGTGGCAATTGACTACTTCAGAAAATGGGTTGAAGCGACATCGTATGCAAATGTAACCAAACAAGTCATTGTAAGGTTTATCAAGAATCATATCATATGTAGTTATGGTGTGCCAAGCAAGATCATCACTGACAATGGATCGAACTTGAATAATAATATGGTGGAAGCTCTTTGCAAAGACTTCAAAATTGCACATCATAATTCTTCTCCCTACAGACCCAAGATGAATGGGGCTGTTGAAGCTGCGAATAAAAACATTAAGAAGATTATCCAGGAAGATGGTTGTCACATATAAGGATTGGCATGAGATGCTCCCATTTGCTTTGCATGGATATCGCACATCCCTCCGCACTTCAACAGGGGCGACCCCTTTTTCTCTTGTATATGGTATGGAAGCAGTGCTCTCCATAGAGGTTGGGATTCCTTAATTGCTAGCGCTCATGGAATCTAAGTTGACTGAGGCTGAATGGTACCAAACCAGGTTTGATCAGCTGAATTTAATTGAGGAGAAGAGATTGACTGCCATGTGTCATGGTCAGTTATATCAGCAGAGGATGAAGAAAGCTTTTGATAAGAAGGTCAGTCCTCACATGTTCAAAGAAGGTGACCTTGTGCTCAAGAAGATTCTATCGTTCAAACCAGATTCTAGGAGAAAATGGACTCCTAATTATGAAGGCCCATATGTTGTTAAGAGAGCCTTTTCAGGCGGCGCTTTGATTCTTACAACTATGGATGGTGAAGAATTCACACGTCCTGTGAATGCAGATGTAGTCAAGAAATACTTCACCTAAAAAGAGAACAGAACAGCTCGCTAAGTTGAAAACCTGAAAGGGCGGCTTAGGCAAAAATGAGCGTCTCGGTGGATTGAAAACCCGAAAGGGCGATCCAGGCAAAAATTAGAGACATAAAAACAGAAAGAATTTCCTGATAAGTTGAGTACCCCACCTTGGATAAACTTATGCAAAAATTAGGGATTATGGCAAGTAACTGCAGTCTACTGATCGTCCAGTTTTGGATAGACCTTAGTTGAGCACAAGGATGACGTCGTTTCATCATCCCAGAAGCGGTCAAGAGCACAATGGATATCATGAATTGGTAGAAGGATTAAGGATCATTTGTATTCAATGTAACCATTTTCCATGTAAATTACCATTTTCAACTTTGTAAAAATCTATGGAGTCTTGTCATTTACAGACTACCATCTCATTAAATAAAGTTGAGATTTTGTCAAATTGTTTATACTCTTATTTACTTCAGCCAATAGTTTAAATTTTATTATGATCATTTTGGAAATTTAAAATTTTTAATCAAAATTATTTTATTAAAACATATAAATAAAATAAATTTTTCAAAAGCAATTAAAAGGAAATATCAACAACACGTCAAAGAGCAGCAAGTCCTTAAGTGCGAAACATCAGAGGTTCCCCAAGCAGTTAACCCTTCGGGTATCCCTAGTTGTTTGTGTTGATCCGGTTCCCCTGCGGAGTGTTTCATCCCTAGCGGAGCTTCAATTTCCTTTCCCCTAGTTGAGTTGGTTGATTCAGTACCTTGAGGTGTGTTATTTCCCTGACAGAGTTTCTGTGTTCCCCAACGGAATTTGTGTTTCCTCAGTAGGGTTGATCTTTAGCAGAGTAAGATGTTTTCCCTAGTAGATCGTGTTGGGTCCTTCCACCAGTGATCACCCGACTTGCTCCCAATCAGAGTTTCCTCCTGGTTTCGGAGCAGCTATTTGTGTTTATCTTCTGTATGGTTGTCTCCCATTTGATATGGTGTTGACCTAAAATTCCCTACAGACTTGATAATGATCCCTCTCCTCAGCAGATCTCCTCCCTCGGCTAGATTTGAGCCTTTGGGTTATTGATCTCTCTGTTCTCCAACAGTTATCTCCCTCTTTTTGTGGATTGGCCGAGGATTGTAATGATGATTCAAATTCTTTGCGACACCTTTGTATCCTTTGTGATCGTTTTGTCAGCATAATCATCACATATACATATACATGTACATATACAATTTCATAATTGCATATTTGCGCCATCATATTTGATTAATTTGTTGATTTGAGATTCTCATGGCGGTACTTTATCCCCATACGAACCTCGGTGTCTGTCCTCCCTCAATTGTAGAGCGTCAGCCTCTTAGGCAGAAAGACTTTAACCTTTCTCCTCTTCCCCACTAAGTTGTTCCCTCGTGGATGATTATTACTTCAGTTTCCTCCACAGTTGTTTATCTAGATGGAACCACTCCCCTTGAGTTATGTCCTCATTGGGTTGAGTCTTAATTGACTGTTTCTTTCTAGCTCTTATCTAGATAGATGCTTTAAGTCTCCTAAGAGCATATTACCCAGTAACTGGTAATATTCTTCTTAGTTGGCAGTTTGTTACTTCTTGCCCAATACCCGGCAAAAGTGCCCTTGTTTCCCAGCAGTGGAGTTCCCAGTGGATTCATTTGTTTCTGATTTCCCAGGAAGTATATCCTTGATATGTTCATCCTAACCGATGACGAATATCTTTCTTTCCCCTGCCTGAGTCTATCCTTGATATGTTCATCCTAACCGATGACGAATATTCTCATCCTTGGTGTTCTACCCAGTAAAAAGGTAGTTGTAATCCCTGTTTTCCTCCCCAGAGAGTTAATCCTTGATATGTTCATCCTAACCAATGACAGGTTTCCTTCTCTTTGTGGTATCCTACCCAGTAACCGGTAGTTGTAAACCCTATTTTCTCCCCTCTCAGAGTCTATCCTTGATATGCTCATCTTAACCGATGACGGATTTTCTCTTTGATGGTCTTACATCCAGCATTCGATAGATGTAATTCCTACTTTTTGTTCAGTTGGTTTATCCTTGATATGTTCATCTTAACCGATGACGAGTATCCTCCTTGACAGTCCCAGGCAAGTCTATCCTTGATATGTTCATCTTAACCGATGACAGATCTTCTTCCCTGTTGAGTCTATCCTTGATATGTTCATCCTAACTGATGATGGATATTCTCACCTTTGGTCTTCTTCCCAGTAGTCGGTAGTTGTAAATCCTATTTTTATGCGGTTTTCCCCAGCAAGGTTATTCTTACCCAGTAACCGGTAATGAATACTCCCTCCTGGAGTTTCTCAGCGAGTCATCCTTGATAAGTTAATCTTAACCGATGACGGGTGTCTTCTCTGTTAGATCTTTATTATCTACTCACCTAATAACAGGTAGTAGATAATAGATTTCTACTCCTCCTGTGTTGAAGTTTATTTCTTCCCCAATCGAGTTAAGTGCACGTTTGCTTAGTGAAATCGCTTCCCGTGCATGATTCAAGTACTTCAATTTTATCCTGACTTACTCGTATCCCCTACAGATGTTGTTGTTCCCCGGCTGAGTCTTTTCCATGTTTGTTACTTCTGCATTCATATCATATGCATCATGAGGTCTCTTAGGGACCAAAATTTGTTTCTATGTTGTTATTTAAGCCCATTCTACTGAGCCGACATGAAGATTTTAACCTTCGCCTCCTTAGTTAGAATGTCCTTAAATAGGGGCAGTTGTAAGACCCTAATTTTGACCCTAAGATCCCTCATGCAATTTCATCATAAGCATTAGCATTGGGATCATACCTTGGCATCATCCTTACCGCCTGTAGCGGGGTATTCGTTACCTTTAGATTTATTGACTAAATCAAAAGTAAACACACAATTCGAGTCGCCACCACACGTTTATTTGTCCAAAGGAAAGGTTATAAAGCGAACAAAAACCAAGTAAGAAGTTTTATCAAATCAAAAACTGATAAAAATGTCAGAGATCTAGGTAAGGGGGTTGGTTATGAAATGGGAAGGTTTTAAGCACCCAAAACATCGTTAGTACTCTAAGGGAGCCCTTTTTTCAAAATGTATTGTAGGTTGGTATTTGTGAAAATATTTGTGCAAAAAAGATTGAAGGGATGAGAAAAGAATATACATATTATTTACAATTTGTTGTTTGAATGGATGAACCCATTTCCTACGTACCATCACAAAGGTAAGATCAAAACCTCGTATTTCGGGGTAAAAATCTCAAAGATTGGTAAATTGATTTGATCAAAAGCCTTAAGGTCTTTTGTTATCAAAGGGAGAAAACTCAACCTAAACTAACAATCCACCATGTGAGGAAAGCTTCAACATACTAGTGAGGGGTTAACCCTATAATAAGTATGGAAGACTTATAGTCCAATCACTAAGGATAAGGTGAGGTTTACATCAACACTATGATAACTCAAACCTATGACTAATGTTTATGAAAAGGTTTTAACAAAGGTGACCATTGGAACCACAAAATCAACTTGAAATGAGTTATATTTACAAGTTAGATTTATTTACAAAATGAAGTCAAAGTTGAATTAAGGTTTATTCACAATGAGTATTGATGAAAAGATTTTGAAAAGTCAAAGGCATAAGGCCTAGGTTTCTAATTTGAAAGTAATGTCAAAGTTTGCACAAAATGAGTTTGGCTTGGGTTAGAATGGAGAGAAGAAGAGAAGGGCTAGTCCTAAACATGCAAATATAAGAGAAGAGATAAAACCCTTGGATTTCCTTTTCTTGAAATCATAAAGATGATTCAAGATGCTCCTTTCCTTTGGACTTAGCAATCACTCAAGTAATCAAAACAAATAGTATATTCAAGCTCCTATGATCTCCATTTGGCTTGTCTCTCTTAACTTGGCTACTTATGACAATGATCCTTCTTACTATCTCAAGATGGAATCCCTATCACACAAGAGCAAACATCAAAAAGTTCACAACACAATAAGAGGAATGGACAAAGAATGAGTTTAGGTTAGAGGTCCTTTGAAGTCAACTTTGAGATTTAGCATTCTAAAGGCATGAGGCCTAGTTTCTCTTCAACAAATTTAGCATTCTAAAGGCATGAAGCCTAGTTTCTCTTGAACTCCTTTAAGCATGGGTAAGGTCCTAATTCTAAGTCTTTTCTCCTTTTTGCATTTTGTTCACACAAACAAAAACAAAATAAACACAAAGCAACAATATACTTATATACAATAATGAGCTCAAATGAGCAAAAGGAAAATGACATAATCATAAAATATGTGCTCAAGTGAGCAAAGGGAAAAGCAATATGAATAAATGAGAATGAAATAAAGTGCATTATAGTAAATTGCAAGAAATTAAATGCTTGAATTAAAGTTAGTAGTTAGTGGTCAATGTTAGTGTGTCATAAGACAATTTAGCGCTATGTTAAGCAATCGTAAGTGGACTAATGTAGTAGTCACACCTATCTGAGGAAAGTCAATAAAACTATAGGCAACTAAACACAAGTTAGAGATCATGACTAGTAAGCCAAGCTCCTACAACATGTCATGCCAAAAGAAAAGGTGAAGGCCTTGTATGGATTTTAGGTTTTTTACTTGACCAAGAAGCAACCTATCTTGGACACAAAGCAACTCACTTGATCTTTGATCAAGTTGAGTTTGATTTGGATCAAAGAAGGTTAAGCCTCTCATATGTCAAGACTAACCACAAATCATTAACTCATTGGCCAAAATAAAAAGAAGAAGAAAAGAGATGAAGATGAAATGAACAAAATGAGAATTCAAATGACATAATCAAAACACAATGATCAAATGTGAATCAAATCATCATCAACCAATGTAAAATAGAAGAGAAATGAAGATTAGAAGTCAACAAGTAATATATTTTTTTTTGGTATTTTTTGGAATTAAAATAAATGCAAAATTAAAATGGACAAAATATGGTCAAACCTCAAATTCAATTCAAATCAACTTAGACAAGTCCAATTGAATCATCATAGGTATAACATGGTCAAACAAGGTTTGACAAAAAATTACAACATTTTTTGAAAATAGAAATTATTTAAAATCAATTAAAAACAATAAAATATAACACAGATGAATTAAAATCTCAAATAAATCTCAAATCAATTAAGAAATTAATGAGAATATTTTTCATAGACTTATCATGATTCATATGTGTTAAGAAAATATTTTCGGAATTTTCAGATGTCAAAAAGTATTTAAAATGAATTAAAAACTATTAAAAACAAAATAATTCACAAAAAATATTAAATGAAGTCACAAAAATAATTAAAAATCAGATTATGAAACTAGATTTTTCAAGAAATTTTTTGCCATTGGTCTCATATTTTTATGACTTCAAATAAAATAGTTATGAATTTTTGAATTTAAAAGGAATTAAAAGAAAATAAAACAGAAAATAAAAAATATGAAAAATCAGCAGCGCTTGGATCCACTTCATTAATTGACGTGGCGTTATCCATCGGCTCAGAGGCGCTAGTGTACCATGGTCACAAGTCAAACGTGAAACAAAAGCATTTAAAATAAGTCAAATGAACCAAAGGCCATGATTAGACCGTTTCAAACAGATTCAAGGGCGCTGGCTCATCTACGTGGGGATGGCAGTGAAAACGACCATCTTCTCCGGCCAGAGTACTAACTACGACCACCACGGGCAGGTTTTTCAACCTCAATGAAAATGCAAAACCATGGTACCAAAATGAAGCTGGGGTGATGTACATCATCCCTGTAACCTTGTATTGTGCTCAATGTTTCTATCAAGTGAGAAATCTGAGCTTGAAATTCAAGGTATGCAAACTGAAGTGCTTCAAATCACGAAATCAAGACCACCACTGGCCTGCCTCTTGCTCGAGGACTTCAGAAAACCGTTTAAACACAAGCAATTCACATTGTATAGCAAGATTTAGATCAAAACAGTTTGGTGTTATACCTTTGAAGAGCAGCTTTGAACAACACGATTCCTTCAAACTTTTGCTTCCAATTTTATCTTGAGATGTAATATGAATGCAAGACTAAGGAATAAGACTTGAAGATCAACTAATTGTGTTGAAATTCAAGCTTGAATTTGAGAAACAAAAATTAGAATTCCTTTTAGTGAGGTTAAGTTTTGATTTCAGCAGAGCTTCAGATCACCATAGGGTTCTATTTTGAATGAGCATGGCATTGTATTTATAGCTGAGATGGATGCAAGCAAGTGAAGAACTCGTGTGCATGAAGCTTTGGGTCCTCCATGTATGGGCCTGTACAGGCACATGTGAGGCGCAAAGTTGAATGGAATTACATGCTGATATCATTTGGAGTTGAAATGGACATGCAAAAGGCCTACTGTTAGCTTATGCATCAAGTTACAAAGTGAATTTCATATTTGGTCATAAACATTCACCTCTTCGAAAGTCACACGTAGAAAATCCAAACATGGTGGTGTGAGTAACAGTTGGAAAGGTATTGACATAAGGAACAAAAGCTATATTGGGAAAAAATCCATTTGGAGTTTGGTTATTTCTGAAAACTGTCCTTGAAGTTTGAGGTACAAAACATGTCTAGGTTTACTTTGAATTTCTTTCCCAAAAGTGACCAACTTCAAGCCCTTCTGTGTCAATGATACAAGCCTCACATGGAAAAACCTTCAACATAACTGTTGTAGATATTTTCAAGATCATCAATTTGGACTTAAATTATGAATCATTTGGAATTTTTATGAGAAAGTTATGGGCACTTGAAGTTGGACATTTTTCAAATTCAATGGTTTGGTCCAAAGTGACCTATAATGTTTTGTATTATCATATGTATTTCTTTTAGGATTATGAAATTTTGTCCAGCAAAAATTTTGAAGTAGACATCTTAAGCTTTCCAATGAAATTGGTCTCACCTTAAAATCATAAAAAATAAGGAAGTTAGGTCCTTGGGAAGTTGACCCAAAATTAGGGTTTCAGTCAAAATGACCTATAATGTTTTGAAATGAATGATGAGCTTAAAAGTTTAAAATTGATTTTTGAAAAACATGAAAGTTGTTCATATGGTTATTAATAACATGTTTTCTATTGGGGTCATCTTCATTTGACAAACATATCAAATGTTAGGTCTCAGGGATCCTCAATTTGGTCAGATGACTTGACTGGTCAACTTCTCAAAGCCAAACTTCAAATCTTGATAAATGAATGATTAAGGATACTCACATAGGGTCATATATGCATAAAATAATGAATGAAAGAACTTCCCTTGATTGTATTTGATCATAGGTTGAGCTTGCTTCATGAGCAAGGCACAGTCAATGCACAGTTGAATTAGGGTTTCCTTGGGAAACAAGCCTCAAGCCCTTTGGTTTATCTTGATCAAATTGGAAAATTGAGATACTTGGGAGACATATATGATGATTGAAATATTTGTGGACCATTGTCATGCTTTCTTTCATCTTCAATGAGCCACTTCATTGAGCTTAGGAGCCTCCTAGGAGCAAGGGCACACATGATCACTTGAGCTTAAAAAAAAGAGTTAGTGACATATTTTTGTGCTTTTGGTTAGTAAACAAAATAAGAAAAGCAATAATATACTATTCAAGCATGCTTGGTGGTCTCAAACCAACTCACACAAGTCCCAACCCTAGGGTTAAGGAGCCACACATGCTATGATCCTTGAGGCAATGTAATGAACAAATGATATGATGCCATGAGGGATCTTAGGGTCAAAACTAGGGTCTTACAGATGCCCCTGTTTAAGGTCATTCTAACCGGAGATATGAAGGTTAAAATCTTCGTCTCGACGAGGTAGAATGGGCTTAAATAATAACAAAGAGACGAATTTTGGTCCCTAAGAGACCTCATGATGCAGATGTATGCATGCAAAAGTTAATACTTTGTGGGGAAATATGGCCATAAAGGAAAGCGAAATCAGAGAAAGACCGAAAGTCCATAGGAGTAGCACACTCACTAGGGAGACAGAGACTCTTGGGGATAAATAGGGTAAAAATGCGTGAGCAGGTCACGACTTTGAAAACTTGCTGAGAGACACGACGGGTTTCCACGAAAATAAATCGATGGAAAGACTCGAGCTGACGTAAAGATGTATGTATTGGGGAATATGCCAATACAGCGAAACTATCCACAAAGGATACATCGGGTAAAAATCTAGACTCAGATGGGGAAATCCATAAAGGACTCGACTGAGGAAGAAATAGTGAGATATTACCGGTTACTGGGTAATAAACTCAAAAGGGAGACATGTTATCAAAACACTGGTATAAGGGTGTGAGAACAACATGCTCAGGGAGAAAGAATATCTAAGACCGGTATAAGGGTGAGAGATATCAATCATCCAAAACAACTGAGGATGACCAAAAAGGTATATCTCAACTCGGGAAATTTGACTCTACAGGGGACAAAAAAGTCATAATAAGGAGCAGAAGGAAGGAACACCAGGGATACCAGTTACTGGGCATATAATAGGTGACCGACCAGGCGTGAATTGGGAACAAATTTCCAAGACACTCATCATCCAAAAGGAGGGCTGGAAAAGCAAACTCGATTTACAGGATGGGCATTCGATTCCATAAGAAAATACGAATCTTACTCAATTGGGGAAGAACAAAGACTTCGACTGAAGAGTGCATGACATATATTATCTATTACCGTCAGAACGTAGATAACATACTCGCATGGAATATCCACAACCGGTTACTGGGTTAATAAAGGATAAATCGACCGAAAAGAAAGGACCTCAGGATACCGGATACTGGGTATAAAATGATGACCAATCAGGAGGAGAAACAATCTATACCAAACAAGGGTAGATGAAAGATGACTCACGGGGGATAAATTGCTTGACAAAAAGGAATTATCCAGGAGATATATCACCGGTTACTAGGTGGTATACTCAAAATGAAGGAATATCAATACCGAATATTGGATAATGATAACCAACAAAGAGGGGATTACATCTACCGGTTACTGGGTAGAAAACCACAGAAATAGGACTTACAACTACCGTTTACTGGGTAGAAGGCCACAAAATCCACTGGGGGAAAAGATGGACAATTACTGGTTATTGAGCCATTGAACAACTAAACCACAGGGAATTGTAGGGGAATAACAAGAAGGAGTCAATCTAGGAACAAACTAGAGAGACACAATGAAACAAGACTCAACCCAATAAGGATATAGCTCAGGGGAGTAATTCCATCCCAATATATAATCAGGGAGGAAACTGAAACAATAATCATTCATGAGGGCATAACTCGGTGGGGAATATAGAAGGAAAGATAGACACTTTTTGCCTATAGGGATGACTCTACATGGAGATATCAGACACCAACATCTGCTTAGGGAAGAACATTTCACCAACAGCAGGAGATAACAAGTAAAGATATATGGTAAAAAATGCAACATGAATATATGAATGCTATGATTATGCATGTATATGCATGGTTTATGTATGATTAATGCTGACAGACAGACATATCTAACACAAACAGGTCCGAGAATCAATGGACGGACATCCGGTATAACATCTCAAAAGAGAAAAGCCAGGCCCATAAGAGAAATCAAATCTGGCGGGGAGCATCAAATACCAGGAGACACCAATCGCCACTGGGGACAAAGACCACTGTTGGGGATAAGCAAAGGTCAAAGCTATCGACCGCCAGGGATAGGCAAAGTGTCAGCCGGGGAACATGCAGAGATATCAATAAGATCTATCATAGAAAAAATCTACTGGGGATCTTATCAGGGGAAGCTGTGAGACTCCGTGGGGAACAACCACCAACCAGGTATGTGCTGTTGAACATACAGAAGATCCAACGTAAAGGAAACTCTACTGGGAGCTCAACACGGATAAGATCAGTCGTAGAAGAAACTCTACTGGGGAACCTATCAAGGAATGATATGAAATTTTGTGGGGAACAACCTCCAAACAGAAGTTCCAACAATTAAAACACTTCTTCTCATCTGCTGGAGAGACATCTCTGCCAAGGGGAGAGGAAACCAATTGCTCCGCTGGGGAAGGACACAACATTTTGACCACCAGTTCAACTTAGAGGAAACTTTCCAATAATGAGGGGAAAACAAATTATCAGGCTCTGATCAGGCAACTCCACTGGGGAAAGACTGCGGGCGATCATACTGGGGATAATCTGCTATGAGCAAACCTTCTAGGGACGAATTGTAAGCCAACCTGCTGGGGATAGCTACAAGTATCTCCGGAGGAACTGTTTTGGCTGAAGGAATCTAGAACGAATCTTACGTCAACACGTGCCATGCTAGGGATGAAGAGGGGAACAAACCCTTCACCAACTGCTCTAGGCAACTACTGTTGAGGAGATATCTGAAAGATAGCTTTGCAGGAAATACACGCTTACTCCTGCTGAGGACTTCTACTTAGGCTGGGAATTTTCGCTCACTGGGGAAAGACAAACTTCCTCATGGATAGATAGCATATCAACTTTTATCAATCTATAAGGGATTTTAGGTCAGTCCACACAGGGGATGACAACCATATAATTGATAAAACACAAATGCTAGGCTCAGACTCTCTAGGGAGTTGTTGAGGTTTTGTTCTTTCTGTGCTCGCTAAGGAGATAACCTGAAAGATGATGAAGAGGATACAAAAATGCCAGAACATGAACAAATGTCTTACCCTTCAGGAGATCATACTATCCTTGGGAGAGCACTGAAGACATTTCATTTATCCTTTCAGTCATTGTGAATGTTCACTTTGTTTAAAAAACAGTTCAAAAACATTATTTGTTTAAAACAATGATATTTATCAATTAAATCATGCAAACATTTGTTAAGAAGAAACAAATAAGAGTGAAAAGAATTGGATAAAGGCTCAAATTTATTTAATAGAATGGTAGTCGGCAAATGGCGAGACTCCATGAATCTTTACAAATTTGAAATTGGTGATATATATTGGAAAAGGGCTACATTGAACATAATGACCATTTCTCCACCAACTCTGAATCCAATGTATTTGAAGCTTCAGTTAACGATGATTGAGCGAGAATCTCTGACAGAAGACAGTTAGTAGAACAAAATCTTGTCAGGATACAATTACTTGCCAAATCCCTAATTTTTGCCTAGATTTCCCCAAGGTGAGGTACTCAATCTAGCGGGATATATATCCATTTTTTATGTCTCTAACTATTTCCTGGATCGCCCTTTTGGGTTTTCAATCCACCGAGACGCTCATTTTCGCCTAACTTGACTGCATCTGAATTCACAGGACAAGTGAAATCCTCCCCATCCATAGTTGTAAGTATCAGAGTACCGCCTAAGAAGGCTCTCTTAACAACATACGGACCTTCATAGTTTGGAGTCCACTTGCCCCTGGAATCGGGCGCGAAAGACAATACTTTCTTGAGCACGAGGTCACCTTCTAGGAACACACGAGGCTTGACCTTCTTATCAAAGGCTTTCTTCATCCTTTGCTGATATAACTGACCATGGCACATGGCAGTTAATCTCTTCTCTTCAATCAAGTTCAACTGATCATAACGACTCTGAACCCATTCAACCTCAGTCAACTTGGCCTCCATCAAGACTCTCATTGATGGGATCTCAACCTCCACGGGGAGCACAACTTCCATGCCATATACAAGAGAGAAAGGGGTTGCCCCTGTTGAAGTGCGGACAAATGTACGATAACCATGAAAAGAAAATGGCAACATCTCATGCCAGTCTTTGTACGTAACAACCATCTTCTGAATAATCTTCTTGATGTTCTTGTTAGCAACTTCAACTTCCCCATTCATCTTGGGTCTATAGGGAGAAGAATTATGATATGAAATCTTGAACTCGCTACACAACTCTTTCATCATCTTACTGTTCAAGTTAGATCCATTATCAGTAATGATCTTCTCTGGCACACCATAACGGCATATGAGTTGATTCTTGATAAACTTCACAACCACCTGCCTGGTCACGTTCGCATATGATGTCGCTTCAACCCACTTGGTGAAGTAATCAATAGCTACGAGAATAAAACGGTGATCATTTGACGCCTTTGGCTCTATCATGCCAATCATGTGAATTCCCCACATGGAGAAAGGCCATGGTGAGGAAATAACATTCAGAAGTGTCGGGGGAATATGAATCTTATCCTCATAAATCTGACACTTGTGGCATTTCTTAACGTATTTGCAGTAGTCAGACTCCATTGTCAGCCAATAGTAGCCTGCTCTCAACATCTTCTTTGTCATGGCATGTCCATTGGAATGAGTACCAAATGAACCCTCATGGACTTCAGTCATCAACAGGTCTGCTTCATGTCTATCCACGCATCTGAGTAGAACCATGTCAAAATTCCTCTTATAAAGCACATCACCATTAAGGTAGAAACTGCCAGATAATCTCCTCAAAGTCTTCTTATCTTTAACAGATGTCCCAGGCAGGTAAATCTGACTCTGGAGGAAGCACTTGATATCATAATACCATGGTTTATCATCTTTTACGTCTTCAACTGCAAATACATGAGCTTTTCTATCCAAACGTATCACGGTAATATTGGGGACTTCATTCCAATATTTCACCATAATCATTGAAGCAAGCGTAGCAAGAGCGTCTGCCATCCGATTCTCATCTTGAGGAATATGATGGAAGTCCACCTCAGTAAAGAAGGTTGAAATCCTCCTCGCATAATCTCTGTATGGGATGAGGCCAGGCTGATTCGTCTCCCACTCACCCTTAATCTGATTAACAACAAGGTCCGAGTCACCATAAACATCAAGATGTTTGATCCTAAGATCAATACACTCTTCCAATCCCATAATACAGGCCTCATACTCCGCCATATTATTCGTGCATTTGAAAGTTAGCCTTGTTGTAAAAGGAAAATATGTGTCCTGAGGAGTAATAATCACTGCCCCAATACCATTTCCATATTGATTAACAGCACCATCGAACACCATGCCCCATCGGGAACCAGGCTCTGGCCCTTCATCAAGCGTAGGCTCATCACAATCTTTCATTTTCAAATACAGAATCTCTTCATCTGGGAAGTCATACTGAATACACTGATAATCCTCAATTGGTTGATGTGCCAAGTGGTCAGCCAAGATACTACCTTTAATAGCCTTTTGAGCTCGATACTCAATATCATACTCAGACAACAGCATATGCCAACACGCAATCCTCCCAGTTAAAGCAGGCTTCTCAAAGATATACTTAATAGGATCCATTTTGGATATCAACCAAGTGGTATGATTCAACATATACTGGCGTAAGCACTTAGCGGCCCAAGCCAAAGCACAACATGTCTTCTCAAGCGTTGAGTACCGAGACTCACAATCAGTGAACTTCTTACTCAAGTAATATATGGCATATTCTTTCTTCCCTGATTTATCTTGCTGACCTAGGATACAACCCATGGAATCATCAAGCATAGTCAAGTACATAATCAAAGGTCTCCCTTCAACAGGCGGAGACAGAATCGGAGGCTCAGACAGATACTCTTTGATATTGTCAAAGGCTTTTTGGCAATCCTCGGTCCAATTATGACGCTGATCTTTCCGGAGGAGCTTGAATATAGGCGCACATGTGGCAGTCATGTGGGATATAAATCTGGAAATATAATTCAAGCGACCAAGAAAACCTCGGACTTGCTTCTTAGTTTTGGGCGTAGGCATCTCTTGTATTGCTTTGACCTTGGCGGGATCAACCTCAATACCTCTTTCACTAACCATAAAGCCCAATAACTTGCCGGAATGGCCTCCAAATGTACACTTGTTCGGATTCAGGCGGAGTTTGTACTTCCTCAAACGTTGGAAAAGCTTCAACAAGTGTTCTACATGTTCAACTTCCGTTCTCGACTTTGCAATCATATCATCGACATATACCTCAATCTCCTTGTGCATCATATCATGAAACAAGGTAGTCATAGTGCGTTGATACGTGGCTCCGCCGTTCTTCAAACCGAAGGGTATCACTCGATAATAGAATGTTCCCCAAGGTGTGATGAATGTTGTCTTATCCATATCCTCGGGTGCCATTTTGATCTGATTATAACCGGAAAATCCGTCTATAAATGAGAAGACATTGAATTTAGTTGTATTATCTACCAATATATCAATGTGTGGTAGGGGAAAATCATATTTTGGACTAGCTTTATTCAAGTTACGATAGTCCACGCATATTCGGACTTTTCCATCTTTCTAAGGACAGGCACAATATTGGCCATCCATTGAGGATATGTAGAAGTCACTAGAAACCCCGCATCAATTTGCTTCTAAACTTCTTCTTTAATCTTCACTGCCATGTCAGGATGAGTTCTTTTGAGCCTCTGCTTCACAGGCACACACTCAAGCTTCAACGGCAAGAAATGTTGCACAATATCAGTATCTAGACTAGGCATGTCTTCATATGACTAGGCAAAGACGTCGACATATACTCGTAGCAACTCAATCAACCCTTTCTTCACAGACTCTTCAAGGAGTTCCCCAATCTTCACCTCACGAACACAGTTTTCAGACCCCAAGTTGACTGTTTCCAGATTCTCAAGATGCGGCTGAATGATCTTCTCCTCGTGCTCATGCAGACGGGTAATCTCATCAAGAGTCTCTTCAACATCATCTTCTTCTGCCTCAAATACAGGGAACTCAAAGTTCGGAGATGGTGTTGGATCATTATGTTCAATGGGTTTGATCAACCTGCATAATGATTTTGAGTGTAAAAGAGATTTCAGAATTCAAACAAGGCAAATCATTATGCAGATGAAAAGATTGATTTTATTCTTTTTTTTATGGTTTTATGGTGATCACCATTTTCATGCAAAAAAGCAAAAAGGAAAAATAATTTGGAAAAACAAACATTTAACATGTGATTTGAATGAATATCATTGTATTAATCAAAATGTGCCAACAATGTCATCACTTCTCATTTTGGCATGGGAGAAGGGTTTTCAAACAAAATGAACATATTATGTGGACTTATGGATAATTGTTGGAACATCAACAGCGACCCAATTATTTCAGATTCCTCCAGGGATGACAAAGTTTCCAAGATCTTCCTCTTCATCATCTTCCACAACGACAGCAGCCTCTTGATCTTCAACAGTGTGGATGAAACCTCCACTCTGGAATAGACCACACTCAATGGAAATACCTGAAGAATACCCTATGCTAGCTCGGGATTTATTATCTTCCAGCTTGATCATTTGCCCCAAACCAGTAGTTGCACCATGCTCAATGGCCAACTTAGCATCATTGTAGGAAGCAAATGAAGAAGGTCCATTCCTTGAAGGCTCAGCAATAGATAAGGCTTGGAACGGAGTCCCAACCTCATCCTCAACATCTATGTAGGAAAAGGAAGATAAATGGCTAACCAAGAGAGCCTTCTCTCCCCATATCACCACCAACCTTTTATTCTTGACGAATTTCAACTTCTGGTGTAGGGTGGATGTCACGGCGCTTGCCTCGTGAATCCATGGTCTGCCAAGCAAACAAATGTATGATGGATGGGTGTCCATGACCTGGAAAGTGATATGGAAATCACTAGGTCCAATCTTGATCGGGAGTTCTACTTCACCGATCACAGTTTTCCTCGATCCATCAAAAGCTTTCACTACCACTTCACTCTGCCTCATGGGAGGCCCCTAGTAAGAAAGTTTCGCCAGAGTGAATATTGGCAACACCCAAACTTGATGATCCTGTATCCACAAACACGTTGGACAAGGCATCATCCTTGCAATTCATAGAAATCTGTAGTGCCAAATTGTGGTCTTTTCCCTCCTCGGGAAGATCAGCATCACAAAATCTCAAATTGTTACAAGTAGTTATGTTTGTAACAATGCTATCAAACTGTTCAATGGTGACATCGTGATCCACGTATGCCACGTCCAACACCCTCTGCAAAGCTTCGCGGTGTGGCTCAGAATTCATTAACAAAGATAAGATATATATCTTTGATGGAGTTTGTAGCAGCTGATCAACAACATTATACTCGCTCCTTTTGATGAGCCTCGGCATCTCATCATAGTCCTCTTTCAAAATGCCATGCTGGTCAACTAGGACAGGAGCTTTCATGGATCTATCAACAACAGGGTCAACACCCTTCACAACAGGTGTCGGATTAGAAGAAGAAGTCCGCACATGAGTGGCAGGATTAACAACAGTCTTTCTCAATACGTCTTCATAGGGTTTCGAAGGAGCCAAGAAAACAAGACCACTGCGGGTCACACCACTAACGTCAGAAATGCTCACTACGGAAGTTGAGGGCAACGAAACCTCTTTTCCATCTTCTAGCATTACTGCGTTATACCTATATGGAACAACTTTATCTAATGAATACGGGACAGGGCCCGCTGGTTTGATTACAAGAGATGGAGAAACCTTCTTCTTGCTGCCATCATATTTGATGACAACAGGTTCTGGTATTCTAAAAACAGGAGAAATAACATCAACTTCATCCTCATTGGGATTCTGAAGTATTTCAATCATTCCCTGATCCAGTATCTCTTGGATGTCCTTCTTAACTTGTCGGCATCCTCTCTCGTTGATAGTGCACACCTGGCACCTATCATGGTCATGCTCATAGTGACTGTATCCACACAACAGTCTGTGCATCTCGACCAAAGATTGCCTAATATCACTGACATACAGGACTTTATATTTTCCAGGACCACCCTGGACCATGTTCACAGCAGTTTTCCCATGCTCGGGCAATGGGTTCTTCTTTACATTAGGACCTACGTCCTCGAAAAACAAAATCTCACTTCTCACAAGGACTTGCACCTTGGTCTTCAAGGGATATCAATTCTCCACATCATGGCCGGGAGCACCGGAATGATATACACAGTGTAATTCTGGCTTGTACCACCATTGAGGGTTGGTCGGTACAGCAGGAGGTCTCGTGGAGTGATTAATTTTCTATCAATCAAAGATGGATAGAGTTCAGCATAAGTCATTGGAATCGGATCAAAAGTGACCCTCTTCTTCTCGTAGCTGGTGCTGGTGTTATTGTTGTTTCGAGGCTGGTAGGCCTGTTGTTGTGGACGATGTTATTGTTGATATTGTTGATGTTGTTGTTGTTGTTGATGATGAGCTTCTCGAAAAGCAGGTGCTATATGAGCCACCTGGTGTTGGCTAACGGCAGGGCGAACAATCTTCCTCTTCATAGAGGGTCTTATTTTAATATGGGAAGACACAGCATGTGCCTCTCCCTCCTTCCTCTTTGCAAAGCTCCTATATCTCTTTGCTGAAGAGCCTTATGAAGGAGAATTGCCATCCAAGGCGCAGCGGAATTTAAAATTTTCTCCATTTAGTGATCCTTACGAATGGGCATGATCAGTGATAGAATTGTTACCTCTTGTGGCGATCACGAGCGTTGAACGATGACAACGTCTCTACTCAGTCCACACAAACGGATTCCTTCAATCGTAGTGCTAGCTGTTATGAATGAAGGCTTTGAGTGAGAGAAAGAGAGATACGAAATTCCAACTCTTCAGTTGTGTTGTATTCCCATACAATGCTTCTCCATAAGAGTTCTATTTATAGACCCACTTGTGTGGGCTTCAAGCCAAAAATCCCACTTAAGTGCATTTTGCCCATATCTCATAATATGCCAAAATCACTTAAGTATTTGGTACCTTACCATATTTCGTATTCTACTTAAGGGCATCATACATTACGGTATTCCTTAATTACTCTATCTCTCATCAATCCGTCCTTTGTGTGTGACCCTGTAGGTTTTCGCGACGTTGGCAATTATATTAAATCACGCATTTAACATAATAAATAGTGAGCGATATCTAGCAACACATCACTGCTACCCAAGACACGAAAATGTCATGTGATCTGACAAAACCTCCTGTGATAATAATTATGTGTATAATTACCCCTATGCCCTTATGTCTATATTGAACAAAAGGTATAGACTGTGTCATCCTTATCCATTTCAATATTGGGCCCATAGACATTTATCCTGTTACGCAGGATGGGAAAATTCCATCTAGGTCACTCATGTCCTTCAGCATGCTTTGTAGAGTACCCATCAACTGTCTTTATGGTCATCCAGTTACGGACAACGTTGGATCAGCAACAAAGCACTCGACTCTACATCTAGGGTCCATAGTGGTTTCAGGTCGAAGAGTGGTATACACTATTATCACCATGAGAATAACTTATGACACTTTGCATAACTTTCTATATAGTATTCTCATAGCGGGTCAATCCGGTATAAATATTACTCTTAATATTCATACCTATGTTTAAGACTTGATAACTCTTTATCCATGATCCATGAGATGTGATCATCAGTCTACAAACATAATAGTCTCAATGCTTTAATGTTATCCCACTTCACAATAAAGCTCGACTACGAATACTTTAAGAATAGTGTCCTTATGTTTAATGTGGTCTCATTATCAAGTCACACTTGATGCATTAAACGGACTAACTATTCTAGGGACTTTATTAAACAAACGTAACAAAGAAAAAGCATTTTATTATTAATAAATAATTTGATACAAGTACCAAAAGTATTGGCCTCTAGGGCTTACACCAACACCTTCATCCTTAGACAGACGTCCTTCACGGGCTCCTTCTTCCAGTCTCATTCCCATACTCACCATCTCGGTGAAGTCTGAGGGAGCACTAGCAATCATCCTCTCATAATAGAAAGAACTCAAAGTCTTCAAAAAGATCTTTGTCATTTCTTTCTCTTCAAGGGGTGGCACAATCTGTGTTGCCAACTCACACCATCTCTGGGCGTACTCTTTGAAAGCCTCCTTCTCTTTCTGGGACATCGCCCTCAACTGGTCCATATCGGGAGCCATATCCACATCGTATTTGTATTTCTTGATGAAGGCCTCGCCAAGATCATTGAAAGAGCGGATGTTCGCGCTATCCAGACCCATGTACCATCGGAGAGCAGCACCAGACAGGTCGTCTTGGAAGTAATGGATAAGCAGTTGGTCGTTGTCTGTTTGTGTTGACATCTTACGAGCGTACATCACAAGATGGATGAGAGGGAATGCGTTTCCCTTGTACTTCTTAAAGTCAGGTACTTTGAACTTAACATGGATCTTGATGTTGGGCACAAGGCACAACTCAGCAGCAGTCTTACCAAAGAGGTCCTTACCCCTCAGAGTCTTCAGTTCCTTGTGCAGCTCAAGGAATTGGTCTTTCATCTCTTCCATCTTCTCATAAATATCTGGGCCTTCAGATGGCTCAGAATAATAGATGGTGTCTTCAACTCTTGGTAAGGTGTGCACAACGGGGGGTGGCACAGCAAGGACCGGGCTAGATGCCGGCAGAGAAGCGAGAGTTGGAGCAAAACCCTCGGGCACAAAGTTGTCGGGCATTCCCCAGGGGAACCCGTCTAGCATAGTAGGCGCAAAATGAGTTGTTGCAGCAGGCACAGTAGAGGTAGCAACCTCAAAAATAATCGTCCTCGCGATAGGAGTTGCAGGAGTTGGAGATGATTGGCTCTGGGCAGCCAGTACTGACTCCATCATGGCAGTCAACCTAGCTACTTCCATTAGTCTTGGAATATTAGCTCTGGTGTTATACCGGTGCGTCAACTTGTCTTCAAAATAAATGACGAGCAAAGAGTTAGACCACTGAGCTGAACAAAACCTGCTTATGCATATGATGCATGCAATGTTTGTGCATATGATTTGTTTTATATCAGAGGAACTTTATAGAGATCTATTTGCAAATATTTGGAAATATTAACTTTTCAAGGCATACATGGAATTCTCATAGCAATAATATTTGGAAAAAATGTTTACACCACAGAAGAAGTACAGTCTTGGTGACCAAATACAATACAAAAGGAAATGAGAATAAACATCCTATGGAGCCCTAGAAACAATCGTCCAAAGCTCTCGAGACCGGAAGGTAAGCTGCACGAAGCCTCTTCACCTCTCTCTCATAAGCTGCTTCCATATTTGCCTTCTCCTTCGCGAGTCGATCATACTTCCTCTTCCAAAACATGGATGACTGAGGAAGAAGAGAAGTAACCACATCATCAGGCTCATCAATAACCTGATGCTCCAGGAATTCTATCACAACATCCTTATCTCTGAGTTGCTGAAGTAGTTCCTCTCGCTCACGAACCCAAGCACGCGAACAGTCTTCATCTCTCAACTCCTCTACTCCTTGGTTAGGGAGGGTTGAAGGCCCAACCATAACCATAGGGGTAGGTCTTGAATAGTCATATGGCATGCGGTACTCAAAAGTTCTCTTCCTCACCCAAGAGGTGAAGGGTTCCAAAGCAATGCAATTCTTCGGACCAAGCTCCTTCCTTCCCTTCCTATGAACCTTGCGCCAAGCGCGGACTATCCTCTCCTTCAAATTCCGAGGATCTTTACCCTTATGAAAGAACACACCTTCCAACAGAATGTTGTTAGGTTTATCCTTTAAGGGGAACCCAAGCTGACGGGGAGCCAAAACAGGGTTGTAGTTAATTCCACCACATGTACCAAGAAGAGGTACATTGGAGAATTCACCACAAGAGTCAATAATCTGAATTCCATCATACACACGGTTGTACCGAAAGATATCATCATTAGTGAGAGACATAAGTCTCGTAGACCACCGTAGACATCCCTTGTTTTCCTTGAAGGCGAGCGTCTAAGGCAAGTGCGAAATAAACGACTTGTACAACAGAGGCAGACAGCACACAGTGGATCCACCACCCTTTTCATTCCTCAAATGCAAAGAGAAATAAGTGTCACCCAACAGAGTCGGAACGATTTTAAGAGTAGAGAAAATCCTAATAGCGTTCACATCCACAAAATTATCGAGGTTGGGGAATAACACTAGTCCATAGATGATGAGTACAAATATGGCTTCAAAAGCTTCCTTACTTATGGCCTGCCCAAACAGAGTAGCTTGGGCAATGAGAAAATCAGATGGGAGACCTTGAATTACACCTTTGGTAGTCATATGAGCAACAATCTCATATACATCTACATGAAGCATATCAGCAATCTCTTGGGAAGAAGGAACCCTCTCCAAGCCACTGAACGGTAAATGATCCAAGATAGGTATATCCATAAGATAGGCATACTCCTCAAATGTAGGAAAAAGCTGGAAATTCAGAAAAGTGAAGCACTGATACAGAGGATCATAGAACTGCACTAGCACACCCGTCAGACCTTCATCCAACTGAGTAGAAAGAATAGGCAAGAACTTCCCATGGCGAGCTTTGAACTCCAAAGGCTCTAATACATAAGATGTCAAACTCCTTAACTCTTTCAAGCCGGGTTGTCGAAAATTGTACTTCTTCGTATTCCTTCTTTGCTTATCCATGTCTGAAAATTTGCAAATAGACCTCTTAAGTTCCTTGAAAATTTTATCATTGTTGATGATATGGATGCAAATGAATGCATGAATGCATGGATGCAACAATCACACTCAAGGATCAAGCAAGTGACACCACACAAAGGTCACGGGATGGATCAAGTCATCCTCAATATCAATCATCCATTTTGGTGGATTATGGTTTACACCTTATCAACACCCCAGTTCCATTGATATTGAGGATATACGAGAACAGATCAACCGCGAATCAAGGGTTTGTTGCAAGTCACGAGCATGGAGTCTCGGTTAAGAACCACCCAAAGGGAGTGTACTATAGCTAAACCTGACAATCATGTTCTAAAAAGGGTCCTCAAAGTCATCATCTCATCTTTCGGATATTATCGGATAAACAACTACTCGCATTCCAAAAATATTCTCAAGAGAAACTCTTTTGAGTGTAGTATCGCGTAACAATTGTATCAAATCTTACACTTGAACTACCTTCGCACTACGTCCTAAAATAGGCCAAGATGGGCTAGGTAATCTAAGGTCCTTGGCTTCTAAGGTTCCTATTGGAAAGAGTAATGCCTAACCAAGACTACTCGTGTGACATTATTGATCCCAACAAGACCTCCACCAAGTGAATGGGCTTGCAAGTCAACTTTCTAAGGAATAACTCCACACAAGTCAACAAGAATATGCCATTCTCTTATCATAAGTGCACTCGAGTTCAGGTATAGAACTCATCTCACAAGAGACCACCAAGCACACAAGTAATTGATATATATCAAGCAACTCATACATTACAAATAATATAGTCATCCCAAATTTGCACAAAAATATGTCACAAGAAATATAAACATACAATACAACAAGCATAAAGTAGGCTAAACCCATTAGGAATATTTGTAGATCTCCCCAGAAGAGTCGCCACTTTTCTATAGCGGGGTATTC
Organism: Lathyrus oleraceus; assembly: GCF_024323335.1. NCBI lineage: Eukaryota > Viridiplantae > Streptophyta > Magnoliopsida > Fabales > Fabaceae > Lathyrus > Lathyrus oleraceus. The sequence goes on from NC_066581.1 coordinate 104,302,374, forward strand.
GTTACCTTTAGATTTATTGACTAAATCAAAAGTAAACATACAATTCGAGTCGCCACCGCACTTTTATTTGTCCAAAAGAAAAGGTTAAAAAGCAAACAAAAACCAAGTAAGAAGTTTTATCAAATAAAAAACTAATAAAAATGCCAGAGATCGAGGTAAGGGGGTTGGTTATGAAATGATAAGTTTTTAAGCACCCAAAACATCCTTAGTACTCTAAGGGAGCCCTTTTTGCAAAATGTATTATAGGTTGGTATTTGTGAAAGTATTTGTGCAAACAAGATTGAAGGGATGAGAAAATAATATAAATATCACTTATAATTTGTTGTTTCAATGGATGAACCCATTGCCTACGTACCATCACAAAGGTAGGATCAAAACCTCTTAGTTCGGGGTAAAAATCTCAAAGATTGGTGAATTGATTTGATCGAAAGCCATAAGGTCTTTTGTTATCAAAGGGAGAAAACTCAACCTAAACCAACAATCCACCATGTGAAGAGAGCTTCAACATACTAGTGAGGGGTTAACCCTATAATAAGTATGTAAGACTTATAGTCTAATCACTAAGGATAAGGTGAGGTTTACATCAACCACTATGATAACTCAAACCTATGACTAATGTTTATGAAAAGGTTTTAACAAAGGTGGCCATTGGAACCACAAAATCAACTTGAAATGAGTTATATTTACAAGTTAGATTTATTTACAAAATAAAGTCAAAGTTGAATTAAGGTTTATTCACAATGAGTATTGATGAAAAGGTTTTGAAAAGTCAAAGGCATAAGGCCCAGGTTTCTAATTTGAAAGTAATGTCTAAGTTTGCACAAAATGAGTTTGGCTTGGGTTAGAGTGGAGAGAAGAAGATAAGGGCTAGTCCTAAACATGCAAAGATAAGAGAAGAGATAAAACCCTTGGAGTTCCTTTTCTTGAAATCATAAAGATGATTCAAGATGCTCCTTTCCTTTGGACTTAGCAATCACTCAAGCAATCAAAACAAATAGTATATTCAAGCTCCTAGGATCTCCATTTGGCTTGTCTCTCTTAACTTGGCTACTCATGACAATGGTCCTTCTTACTATCTCAAGATGGAATCCCTATCACACAAGAGCAAACATCAAAAAGTTCACAACACAATAAGAGGAATGGACAAAGAATGAGTTTAGGTTAGAGGCCCTTTGAAGTCAACTTTGAGATTTATCATTCTAAAGGCATGAGGCCTAGTTGCTCTTCAACAAATTTAGCATTCTAAAGGCATGAGGCCTAGTTTCTCTTGAACTCCTTTAAGCATGGGTAAGGTCCTAATTCTAAGTCTTTTCTCCTTTTTGCATTGGGTTCACACAAACAAAAACAAAACAAACACAAAGCAACAATATACTTATATACAATAATGAGCTCAAATGAGCAAAAGGAAAATGACATAATCATAAAATATATGTTCAAGTGAGCAAAGGGAAAAGCAATATGAATAAATGAGCAAGAAATAAAGTGCACTAAAGTAAATTGCAAGAAATTAAATGCTTGAATTAAAGTTAGTAGTTATTGGTCAATGTTAGTGTGTCATAAGACAAATTAGCGCTATGTTAAGCAATCGTAAGTGGACTAATGTAGTAGTCACACCTATCTAAGGACGGTCAATAAAACTATAGGCAACTAAACATAAGTTAGAGATCATGACTAGTAAGCCAAGCTCCTATAACTTGCCATGCCAAAAGAAAAGGTGAAGGCCTTGTATGGATTTTAGGTTTTTTACTTGATCAAGAAGAAACCTATCTTGGACACAAAGTAACTCACTTGATCTTTGATCAAATTGAGTTTGATTTGGATCAAAGAAGGTTAAGCCTCTCATATGTCAAGACTAACCACAAATCATTAACTCATTGGCCAAAATAAAAAGAAGAAGAAAAGAGATGAAGATGAAATGAACAAAATGAGAAATCAAATGACATAATCAAAACACAATGATCAAATTTGAATCAAATCATCATCAACCAATGTAAAACAGAAGAGAAATGAAGATTAGAAGTCAACAAGTCAAATATATTTTTTTGGTATTTTTTGGAATTAAAATAAATGCAAAATTAAAATTGACAAAATATGGTCAAACCTCAAATTCAATTCAAATCAACTTAGACAAGTCCAATTGAATTATCATATGTCTAACATGGTTAAACAAGGTTTGACAATTTTTTTAACATTTTTTGAAATCAGAAATTATTTAAAATCAATTGAAAACAATAAAATATAACACAGATGAATTAAAATCTCAAATAAATCTCAAATCAATTAAGAAATTGATGAAATATTTTTCATAGACTTATCATGATTCATATGTGTTAAGAAAATATTTTTGGAATTTTCAGATGTCAAATAGTATTTAAAATGAATTAAAAACTATTAAAAAGAAAATAATTCACAAAAAATATTAAATGAAGTCACAAAAATAATTAAAAATCAGATTATGAAACTAGATGTTTCAAGATTTTTTTTGCCATTGGTCTCATATTTTTATGACTTCAAAAAAAAAATAGTTATGAATTTTTGAATTTAAAAGCAATTAAAAGAAAATAAAACAGAAAATATAAAATATGAAAAATCAGCAACGCTTTGATCCACTTCATTAATTGACGAGGCGTTATCCAATGGCTCAGAGGCTAGTGTACCATGGTCATAAGTCAAGCGCGGAACAAAAGCATTTAAAATAAGTCAAATGAACCAAAGGCCATGATTAGATCGTTTCAAACAGATCCAAGGGCGCTGGCTCATCCACGTGGGGATGGTGGTGAAAACCACCATCTTCTCCGGCCTGAGAACAAACTCCGGCCACCACGCGCAAGTTTTTCAACCTCAATGAAAATGCAAAACCATGGTACCAAAATGAAGCTGGGGTGATGCATCACCCCTGTAACCTTGGATTGTGCTCAATGTTTCTATCAAGTGAGAAATCTGAGCTTAAAATTCAAGGTATGCAAACTAAAGTGCTTCAAATCACGAAATCAAGACCACCATTGGCCTGCCTCTTGCTCGAGGACTTCAGAAAACCGTTTAAACACAAGCAATTCACATTGTATAGCAAGCTTTAGATCAAAACAGTTTGGTGTTATACCTTTGAAGAGCATCTTTGAATAACATGATTCCTTCAAACTTTTGCTTCCAATTTGATCTTGAGATGTGATATGAATGCAAGGCTAAGGAATAAGACTTGAAGATCAACTGATTATGTTGAAATTCAAGCTTGAATTTGAGAAACAAAATTTGGAATCCCTTTGAGTGAGGTTAGGTTTTGATTTCAGCAGAGCTTCAGATCACCATAGGGTTCTATTTTGAATGAGCATGGCATTGTATTTATAGCTGAGACGGATGCAAGCAAGTGAAGAACTCGTGTGCATGAAGCTTTGGGTCCTCCATGCATGGGCCTGTACAAGCGCATGTGAGGCCTAAATTTGAATGGAATTACATGCTGATATCATTTGGAGTTGAAATGGACATGCAAAAGGCCTGCAGTTAGCTTATGCATCAAGTTACAAAGTGAATTGCATATTTGGTCATAAACATTCACCTCTTCGAAAGTCACACGTAGAAAATCCAAACATGGGGGTTAGTAATGGTTGGAAAGGTCTTGACATAAGAAACAAAATCTATGTTGGGAAAAAATCCATTTGGAGTTTGGAAATTTGTGAAAACTGTCCTTGAAGTTTGAGGTACAAAACATGTCTAGGTTTAGTTTGAAATTTTTTCCCAAAAGTGACCAAATTAAAGCCCTTCTGTTTGGATGATGCAAGCCTCAAATGGAAAAACCTTCAACGTCAAAGTTGTAGATCGTTTTAATATGATCAATTTGGACTTAAATTTTGAATCATTTGGATTTTTTATGAGAAAGTTATAGGCACTTGAAGTTGGACATTTTTCAAATTCAATGGTTTTGGTCCAAAGTGACCTATAATGTTTTGTATTATCATGTGTATTTCTTTTAGGATTATGAAATTGTGTACAACAAAACATTTGAAGTAGACATCTTAATATTTCCAATGCAATTGGTCTCACCTCAAAATCATAAAAAATAAGGAAGTTAGGTCCTTGGGAAGTTGACCCAAAATTAGTGTTTCAGTCAAAATGACCTATAATGTTTTGAAATGAATGATGACCTTAAGAGTTTAAAATTGATTTTTGATGAACATGAAAGTTGTTCATATGGTTCTTAAGAACATTTTGTATCTTGGGGTCATCTTCATTTGACAAACATATCAAAAGTTAGGTCTCAGGGATCCTCAATTTGGTCAGATGACTTGACTAGTCAACTTCTCAAAGCAAAACTTCAAATATTGATAAATGAATGATTGAGGATACTCACATAGGCTCATATATGCATAAAATAATGAATTAAAGAACTTCCCTTGATTATATTTGATCATAGGTTGAGGTTGTTTCATGAGCAAGGCACAATCAATGCACAGTTGAATTAGGGTTTCCTTGGGAAACAAGCCTCAAGCCCTTTGGTTTATCTTGATCAAATGGGAAAATTGAGATACTTGGGAGACATATATGATGATTGAATGCTTTGTGGACCATTGTCATGCTTTCTTTCATCTTCAATGAGCCACTTCATTGAGCTTAGGAGCCTCCTAGGAGCAAAGGCACACATGATCACTTGAGCTTCAAAAAAAGAGTTAGTGACACATTTTTGTGCTTTTGGTTAGTAAACAAAATAAGAAAAGCAATAATATACAATTCAAACATGCTTGGTGGTCTCAAACCAACTCACACAAGTCCCAACCCTAGGGTTAAGGAGTCACACATGCTATGATCCTTGAGACAATGTAATGAACAAATGATATGATGTCATGTGGGATCTTAGGGTCAAAATTAGGGTCTTACAGATGCCCCTTTTTAAGGTCATTCTAGTCAGAGATATGAAGGTTAAAATCTTCGTCGCGACGAGGTAGAATGGGCTTAAATAATAACAAAGAGACGAATTTTGGTCCCTAAGAGACCTCATGGTGCAGATGTATGCATGCAAAAGTTAATACTCTGTGGGGAAATATGGCCACAAAGGAAAGCGAAATCAGAGAAAGACCGAAAGTCCATAGGAGTAGCACACTCACTAGGGAGACATAGACTCTTGGGGATAAATAGGGTAAAAATGTGTGAGCAGGTCACGACTTTGAAAACTTGCTGAGAGACACGACGGGATTCCACGAAAATAAATCGATGGAAAGACACGAGCTGATGCAAAGATGCATGTATTCGGGAATATGCCAATACAGCGAAACTATCCACAGAGGATACATCGGATAAAAATCCAGACTCAGATGGGGAAATCTATAAAGGACTCAGCTGAGGAAGAAACAGTGAGATATTACCGGTTATTGGGTAATAAACTCAAAAGGGAGACATGTTATCAAAACACCGGTATAAAGGTGTGAGAACAACATGCTCAGGGAGAAAGAATATCTAAGACCGGTATAAGGGTGAGAGATATCAATCATCCAAAACAAATGAGGATGACCAAAAAGGTGTATCTCAACTCAGGAAATCTGACTCTATAGGGGACAAAAAATCATAATAGGGAGCAGAAGGAAAGAACACCAGGGATACCGGTTACTGGGCATATAATAGGTGACCAACCAGGCATGAATTGGGAACAAATTTCCAAGACACTCATCATCCAAAAGGAGGGTTGGAAAAGCAAACTGGATTTACAGGATGGGCATTCAATTCCATAAGGAAATACGAATCTTACTCAACTGGGGAAGAACAAAGAGTTCGACTGAAGAGTGCATGAGATATATTATCTATTACCGTCAAAACGTAGATAACATACTCACATGGAAGATTATCCACAACCGGTTACTGGGTTAATAAAGGATAAGTCGACCGAAAAGAAAGGACATCGGGATACTGGATACTGGGTATAAAATGATGACCAATCAGGAGGAGAAACAATCATTACCAAACAAGGGTAGATGAAAGATGACTCGCGGGGGATAAATTGCTTGACAAAAAGCAATTATCTAGGAGATATATCACCGGTTAATGGGTGGTATACTCAAAACAAAGGAATATCAATACCGAATATTGGATAATGATAACCAACAAAGAGGGGATTACATCTACCGGTTACTGGGTAGAAAACCACAGAAATAGGACTTACAACTACCGGTTACTGTGTAGAAAGCCACTAAATCCACTGGGGGAAAAGAGGGACAATTACTGGTTACTGAGCCATTAAACAACTAAACCACAGGGAATTGCAGGGGAATAACAAGAAGGAGTCAATCTAGGAACAAACTAGAGAGACACAATGAAACAAGACTCAACCCAATGAGGATATAGCTCAGGGGAGTATTTCCATCCCAATATATAATCAGGGAGGAAACTGAAACAATAATAAACCACGAGGACATAACTCGGTGAGGAATATAGAAGGAAAGATAGACACTTTCTGCCTAGAGGGCTGACTCTACATGGAGAGATCAGACACCAACATCTTCTTGGGGAAGAACATTTCACCAACAGCAGGAGATAACAAGTAAAGATATATGGAAAAAAATGCAACATGAATATCTGAATGCTATGATTATGCATGTATATGCATGGTTTATGTATGATTAATGCTGACAGACAGACATATCTAACACAAACAGGTCCGAGAATCAATGGACGGACATCCGGTATAACATCTCAAAATAGAAAAGACAGGCCCACAGGAGAAACCAAATCTAGTGGGGAGCATCAAATACCAGGAGACACCAATCGCCGCTGGGGACAAAGACTACTGCTGGGGGTAAGCAAAGGTCAAAGCTATCGACTGCCAGGGATAGGCAAAGTCTCAACCGGGGAACATGCAGAGATATCAATAAGATCTATCATAGAAAAACTCTACTAGGGATCTTATCAGGGGAAGCTGTGAGACTCCGTGCGGAACAACCAGCAACCAGGTATGTGTTGTTGAACAAACATAAGATCCAACATAGAGGAAACTCTACTGGGAGCTCAACACAGATAAGATCCATCGTAGAAGAAACTCTACTAGGGAACTTATCAAGGAATGATATGAAATTCTGTGGGGAATAACCTCCAAACAGAAGTTCCAACAATCAAAACACTTCTTCTCATCTGCTGAAGAGACATCTCTGCCAAGGGGAGAGGAAACCAATTGCTCCGCTGGGGAAGGACACAACATCTTGACCATCAGTTCAACTTAGAGGAAACTTTCCAATAAGGAGGGAAAAACAAATTATCAGGCTCTGATCAGGCAACTCCACTGGGGAAAGACTGCAGGTGATCATACTGGGGATAATCGGTTGTGAGCAAACCTTCTAGGGACGAGTTGTAAGCCAACCTGCTAGGGATAACTACAAGTATCTCCAGAGGAACTGTTTTGGCTGAAGGAATCGGGAACGAATCTTACGTCAACACGTGCCATGCTAGGGATGAAAAGGGGAACAAACCCTTCACCAACTGCTCTAGGCGACTACTGTTGAGGAGATATCTGAAAGATAGCTTTGCAGGAAACACACGCTTACTCTTGCTGAGGACTTCTACTCATGCTGGGAATTTTCGCTCACTGGGGAAAGACAAACTTCCTCATGGATAGATAGCATATCAACTTTTATCAATCTATAAGGGATTTTGGGTCAGTCCACACAGGGGATGACAACCATATAATTGATAAAACATAAATGCTAGACTCAGACTCTCTGGGGAGTTGTTGAGGTTTTGTTCTTTCAGCGCTCGCTGAGGAGACAACCTGAAAGATGATGAAGAGGATACAAACATGCCAGAACATGAACAAATGTCTTACCCTTCAGGAGATTATACTATCCTTGGGAGAGCACTGAAGACATTCCATTTATCCTTTCAGTCATTGTGAATGTTCACTTTGTTTAAAAAATAGTTTAAAAACATTATTTGTTTAAAACAATGATATTTATCGATTAAATCATGCAAACATTTGTTAAGAAGAAACAAATAAGAGTGCAAAGAATTGGATAAAGGCTCAAATTTATTTAATAGAATGGTAGTCTGCAAATGGCGAGACTCCATGGATCTTTACAAATTTGAAATTGGTGATATATATTGGAAAAGGGCTACATTGAACATAATGACCATTTCTCCACCAACTCCAAATCCAATGTATTTGAAGCTTCAGTTAACGATGACTGAGCGAGAATCTCTGACAGAAGACAGTTTGTAGAACAAAATCTTGTCAGGATGCAATTACTTGCCAAATCCCTAATTTTTGCCTAGATTGCCCCAAGGTGAGGTACTCAATCCAGCGGGATATATATTCATTTTTTATGTCTCTAACTTTTGCCTGGATCGCCCTTTTGGGTTTTCAATCCACCGAGACGCTCATTTTCGCCTAAGTCCCCCTTTCGGGTTTTCAACTTAGCGAGCTATTCTGTTTTTATTTTTAGGTGAAGTATTTCTTGACTGCATCTGAATTCACAGGACGAGTGAAAAGGCTCTCTTAACAACATACGGACCTTCATAGTTTGGAGTCCACTTACCCCTGGAATCGGGCGCGAAAGACAATACTTTCTTGAGCACGAGGTCACCTTCTAGGAACACACGAGGCTTGACCTTTATATCAAAGGCTTTCTTCATCCTTTGCTGATATAACTGAACATGGCACATGGCAGTTAATCTCTTCTCTTCAATCAAGTTCAACTGATCATAACGACTCTGAACCCATTCAGCCTCAGTCAACTTGGCCTCCATCAAGACTCTCATTGATGGGATCTCAACCTCCACGGGGAGCACAACTTCCATGCCATATACAAGAGAGAAAGGGGTTGCCCCTGAAGGTGAGAAAAACAAGAAAGGGGGGTTTGAATTGTTTTAAAAATAAGCGCTTTTTCAAAAAGAAAACCACACAAAGATTTTATACTGGTTCGCTTATAACACAAAGCTACTCCAGTCCACCCGGCCAAGGTGATTTCGCCTTCAACAAGGACTTAATCCACTAATCTTGAAAGATTGATTACAAACAACGTCTAAGAGAAAGATCTCTTAGTCCTCTCAAGTATACAGACTACACAGAGTCACTTGAGGAAATAAACAAACAATAGATAAAAGATTTATGTAATCTAGAGTGCTTCTAAGATAAGCAAGTATTACAATAGTAAGAACAAAGTGATTCACGTTATAAGCAAAAGCTTCGTGAAGATTTAGAGAGAAAGAGTGTTTTCTTGAGCGTTGATGTTTCAGTATAATTTTTCCTTGTATGTGTTATTTTCTGAATGTTGATTTGCAGTGCTTTATATAGATCAGTGCGGTAGTAGTTGAAACTGATGAGTAATAAGATGAATTTACGTCATAACATAAATAGCTTCTGCAGGATAACTTTCTCTCCTTGAAATGACTACTTACCACATATAGTATCTTCTTTATTGAAATTGGAGATTAACGTCTCTTTCTGTATTAGGAAATCCATTTGCAAACCTTTACTTGACTTTAACGTTACTCTTTCATAATTAGCAATTCCATGATCAGAGTCTTCGTGTATCTGAGAATCTTGGAGTCTTGCTTCTGATGTTGATCTCTTTTGGATTCTGATGGATTCTTCAGATAGCGCTGATAAGTTCTGGAATTTAGAGATAGCGTTGATCAGAGTTAGACTTTCTTGAACGTGTTTCTACTTCAGATGCTTCTTATCTTCTGATAATTTGTATCTGATCTGGTTCTGTATCTGATGACATCATCAGATCTCTTCCTTCTTTCTTTAGAACCCTGCACACTTAGAAACTTTTCGTTAGGGTGCCATTTTTGGTTTCATCCTTTGTTATCATCAAAATCAAGGAATCTGTTGTAGAACAATTTTTGTTCTTACAATCTCCCCCTTTTTGATGATGACAAAACAATCTTAATTAGCAGATGAAACATATAAAATATCAGATCAGATAGACAAGAGCTCCCCCTGAGATAGTGCTAGGGAGTTCAGAAGTTCTTACCAGAGCTTCTAAGTAAAGAGGTTTCTTGATACCTTCTGCAATTTCTTAAGTCCAGGTTAGATAAATTTATTTTTAAGAAAAATATGTTGCAGAATGCTTAAGGTATTTAGACAATATTTTCATCAGAGCTATTAATGACTTCTCCCCCTTTTTGTCAGAATCAAAAAGACATAGCAAAAAAAAAATAATTGAAGAGAAAAACATTGTATTCAGATAAAAGCACAAAGGCAACAAGAACAGGAAAAACATCAGAATCAGAGAAAGCAAACAAAACAACAGGCAAGCAATAAAAATAAAATCCTAAGTGCCTAGGGGTTCGGAGGCGGAGGCATTCTCTGAAGCAACATAGCCAGCATGTTCTGAATGTTGTCGTTGACAGTGTCTTGCTTATCCATTCTGGCACGGAGTTCATTCTGATCTTGCTTAAGTTCTTTCAGCGTCTGGAGAACCATAGGGATAACAGAAGAGGACTCCCCCAGAGTCAGAGTCTGCTGTGCTTCAGCAGCAGCCTGCGCTTCAGCTTCAGCAGCAGCTTGTGCTTCTGCATCCGCCAGAGCCTTAGCTTCAGCTTCCTTTATCCTTAGGATTTCAGCTTCCTTTGCTCTTTCTTCTTCCAGTCTTCTAGCCTCTTCTTCAGCTTCTCTTGCTAACCTCTCTTCTTCCAGCCTTCTGGCTTCAGCTTCTCTAGCAAGTCTTTCCTGAAGTCTTGCCTCAGCATCTCTGATGTAGCCATTTCTGACTTGTTCAGAGATGTTCTTCAGTCTAAAAGCCACAGAGGTCATCCAGCCAATGACTCTGTTCCAGTGTGTCCTTACAGAATCAGGATCATCACTGACTTCAGAGTTAGTGGTCAGAGACTTGACCTTTTGTACTGAAGCCCCTGCGACCAGCATGATGGCTTCCTCAAGGGTAGGTATAGAAAGGTCAGGTTCAGAGGTTTGAGGTGAAGAAATTGGAGGGCTGAGATTTAGAGTTAGAGGTTCTGGTTCAGTTTCTGATTCAGGTTGAGGTTCAGATCTTTGGGGTGAAGCGTAAAGAGGGTTTAAGTCTAATGGTTCAGATTCTGCGGAGATGTTTGAAGGTGTGATATCAGAGGTGTGGAGGTCAGAGGGTTGAGTTTCAGAGGGTTAGTCTTCAGAAGTAATGTTGGTTGTTTGTTCTGGTGGAGGTGAAGTTGCTTCAGATTGTGTTTGTGTTTGTTGTTGTGAAGCAAGGTTTTGAGCCTGAATTTGGGCTAAGGTTGGGGAGTCAGGGTCAGAGTATTCTTGGTCAGAGGAGATTTGAAGGTATGGTGGTGATTCTGGTTCTGAAGATGATGAAGAGGAAGTGCTTTGGTTCATTTGTTCAGGTTCAGAAGGAGGTATGAATGTACGGGCGATATTTAAAATTGGTGAAGGTTGTGAGGTTCTGGTTGTAGAAGGTGGGATTTCAGAGGTTGTAAAAATGGGTGGTGTTGGGAGAGGATTAGAGGAAGGAGTAGAGGAAACCATCAGAGGTTCAGAGGAAATAGGAGGAACAGACGTAACAGTAGAAATTTGCAGAGGAGCTGGAGATCTGATTCCAGAAGATTCTCCAAGTCTTGCCTTCTTTGCCTGTGATGTTATCTTCTTCTCAGAGAGACCTCTCTTGTATCTGACGAAGTCTTCTTCTGAATCTAGACAATCGTCGAGGCTGAAGTCAGAGATGTCAACACCTTCATCCAGCAGACGATTAAGATAGATAGCAACCGCATCTCTGGGTTCATTCTTGTAGAACCTAGCAAGACCATGAGGCAGCTTCCTCTGATCTTTCAAGGAATCCCAGGATGTGTCCAGCGTGGGTCTGACTTGAATCTTCTTTATTATTCCCATACTCTTGAGATTTCTGGCATTCAGAGGCTTCCCAGTATCTATTGCCAGATCTAGCATCAGCTTGGCCTTCTCCAGATGATCTACCAGCCCATTCTCGATGAAAACATCAGATAACAATCTTCCCAGAGGGATGTAGGATCTGGGCTTCATGTTGTTTCTGGTCTCCCTGACAGAGTCTCTTAGGTATCTGAATAGTAGTGCAGGAAGGCAGATCTTCACACCCTTGTGAATGCAATACAGAATGCACTTCTGATCTGCATTGATGTAATCAGAGGAGTTAGATGCTGGGCGGTGGTGAATAGTTCCCAGAATGATCTTGAGCCACACTCTGAGGTTCTGATGCAGCTCTTTGTTCTTTGAAGGATTTCCTTCAGTGTTGGGTTTGAAGATGGTTGGATTGATTACTTCAGCAACGCGCCTTGATCTAGGGTTAATGTTGTAAATCCTTTTTCCTCCATCTTTCTCCATGTTCAACAAGGAAGCAATTGACTCTTCAGTAATTACTATCTTTACCCCCAAAACAAAGGAGACGATGAAATGGTCATCAGCATCTGCAAATCTCCAGAACTCCTTGACGAGAAGTGGGTAAACAGGGCCATAGAGCCTTTGGAAGTAGTTTCCCCAACCTTGTTGATGAAGTTCTTCAGTAAGATCAACTCCATTTCTTCTCAAGTTGTCAAAATCCACCAGTGTTTCACATAACACATCCAATCCCTCAAAGGGAGTTGCTAGGTTGATGTGAGGTAAACGATCAAGGATATGGGGTTCCTTGTATACTGGGGTAGTGGAAACGCCTGTAACCATTGGAGTTGAAATGCTTGAAGTTTGGGTAGTGGTGGTGGATTCCATTTGTTGAGAGAAGTTGAAAACTTCTTGTTGTTGAGCATCCATAGTTGAAGAAGAAGATGAAGATGAGTAGTTGAGAGACGCTTCAGAGAGGGTTTAGGGTTTTAGAGTGAGTGAGAGTGATAAGTGTGTGAAATGTGAGAAAAGTGTTTAAATACCCTAAGTTAAAACACATGCAAAACGACACCCAATATTGCGTTAGCACAAGGCTCAAGTAAGCACGCTTGGGAGAGAAATGATTAAGGCTAATTAATGAATGTCTAATCCCAACAGTACGCACACTGCTCGAGGAGATCTCAAACGTTTCACCTTTGATCTTCTTCTGGATAGCTGTCTAGAAGTTCTAGGGTTGGACGCTAAGTGCTTCACGTGTTGATGTATCTGATCTTCAGGAATACCAAAGGATTGGTTCCTGGAGATTTCTAACTCAGATATCTTCTTAACTTGGTAGAAGTATCAGAGTCAGAGGCAGAAACACATTTGTTTATGTCAGAGTCTCATTTTACATTTTCAGAGCCACACTTCATTCTGGACAATTTTGAATGTTCAGATTTTCTAAGATAAAAAGAAATCTATCTTCAGCTAGAGGCTTAGTAAAGATATCTGCCCATTGATGATCTGTATCAATGAACTTCAATGTTACTATCCCTTTCTGAACATAGTCTCTGATAAAATGATGTTTTATTTCAATGTGTTTAGCTCTGGAATGTAGAATGGGATTCTTACTTAGACAAATGGCAGTAGTATTATCACAGAAGATAGGGATGTTACTCTCAAAAATTTGCAGATCTTCTAACTGATGCTTCATCCAGAGCATCTAAGTTGTGCACAGTGATGCTGAGATATATTCTGCTTCTGCAGTTGATAGAGCGATAGTTGACTGTCTTTTGCTAGCCCAGGAGATTAGATTGTTTCCTAGAAGCTGGCAATTTCCAGATGTGCTTTTTCGTTCTAGTCTATCTCCTGCATAATCTGCATCACAGTAACCAGAAAGTCTATACTCTGATGTTTTCTTATACATCAGGCCCAGGTTAGGAGTTCCTTTCAGATACTTAAGAATTCTCTTAACTGCTGTTAAATGAGATTCTCTAGGATCTGATTGGAATCTGGCACAGAGACAGACACTAAAGAGAATATCAGGACGAGTAGCAGTCAGATAGAGAAGAGAGCCTATCATACCTCGATAGAGCTTCTGACAAACCTTTGAGCTTACTTCTTCTTTTTCAAGAATGCATGTTGGATGCATTGGAGTTTTTGCAGAGTTGCAGTTAGTCATGTCAAATTTCTTCAGAACATCTTTAATATATTTGCTTTGATGAACATATGTAACTTCTGAAGTTTGGTTAATTTGAATTCCCAGAAAGAACTTTAGTTCTTGCATTAGACTCATTTCAAATTCTGCTTGCATTAACTTAGAGAATTCTTGACAAACAGAGGCGTTAACCGAACCAAAAATAATGTCATCAACGTATATCTGGCATATCATGAGATCATTGTTAAGGTTCTTACAGAAAAGTGTGGAGTCAACTTTCCCTTTGATAAAATTGTGTTCCAGAAGAAAATTGCTTAAACGTTCATACCAAGCTCTGGGAGCTTGTTTAAGTCCATATAAAGATTTTTTAAGTTTAAAAACATGTTCTGGAAAGTTTGGATTTTCAAAACCTGGAGGTTGGTTGACATACACTTCTTCTGATATATAACCATTAAGAAATGCACTCTTGACATCCATTTGATATAATTTAATAGAATGATTAATAGCAAAAGATACAAGAAGACGAATAGATTCTAACCTTGCGACTGGAGCAAAGGTTTCATTATAATCAATACCTTCTTGTTGACTATAACCTTGAGCTACCAGTCGAGCTTTGTTTCCGACGACTTCTCCTTTCTCATTCAGCTTGTTTCTGAATACCCATCTGGTTCCAATAACGTGAGTGCCTCTGGGCTTTGGAACAAGATCCCAGACATCATTCTTTGTGAATTGATCTAATTCTTCTTGCATGGCTGAAACCCAGTCGTTATCTTGAAGTGCTTCATCACAGGACGTAGGCTCAATAAGAGACACTAGTCCCAGAGGAGTATCTTCAGAGGTTCTGAAGGTAGATCTGGTTCTGACAGGTTCGTCCTTGTTTCCCAAAATCAAATCTTCAGATACGTTGATACGACTTTTAACTTTCTTTGGGATTTCTGGGGTTTTAATTTCTTCAGAGTTCTGAGTGACAGTTGCTTCTGGAGCTTTATCAGAACCTGCAAGGGTGATTTCAAAATCTGCAAAATCTTCAACTAGCTTTGACTTTTCAGAGTCAAGCTTATCATCAAATCTGACATGAATTGATTCTTCAACAATTTTGGTTTCTGTGTTGTATACTCTGTAGCCTTTAGAGCGTTCTGAGTATCCTAACATAATACCTTTCTGTGCTTTGGAATCAAACTTGTTCAGATGTTCTTTAGTGTTTAAAATAAAGCAAGAACATCCAAAAGGATGAAAATATGAAATGTTTGGTTTTCTTCCTTTACACAGTTCATAGGGAGTCTTTTCCAGAATGGGTCTTATAGAGATTCTATTCTGAATGTAACACGCTGTATTTACAGCTTCTGCCCAAAAATGCTTTGCCACATTAGTTTCATTGATCATGGTTCTGGCCATCTCTTGGAGTGTCCTATTCTTCCTCTCTACAACTCCATTTTGTTGTGGAGTTCTAGGGCAGGAGAAATCATGGGATATTCCATTAGAGTCAAATAATTCTTCAAAATCTTTGTTTTCAAATTCCCCACCATGATCACTTCTAACTCTAATAATTTTAGAGTCAAATTCTTTTTGCACTTTGGAGCAGAAACTAGTGAATACAGAGTGAGACTCACTCTTGTGCTTTAGGAATTTTACCCATGTCCAGCGACTGTAATCATCAACAATGACTAGTCCATACTTCTTTCCATTAACTGATGCTGTTTTCACAGGACCAAATAAGTCAATGTGAAGAAGTTCCAGAGGCTTAGAGGTAGAAACAACATTTTTCTTTTTAAAGGATGTTTTTGAAAATTTTCCTTTCTGACATGCTTCACACAGAGCATCTGAAGAAAACTTCAGTTTAGGTAGGCCTCTGACTAACTCGAGTTTAGTTAGCTGAGAAAGTTTCCTCATGCTAATGTGGCCCAAGCGTCTATGCCATACCCATTGCTCTTCGTGAACCGACATCAGACATTTAACATTTTGTTCTTTTAAATCAGAAAGATTAATTTTATAAATGTTGTTTTTCCTCTTGCCTGTGAAAAGGACAGAGCCATCGTTCTGATTAATGGCTTTACATGTTTTTTGATTAAAGATTACATCATAACCGTTATCACTTAATTGACTTATGGATAACAAGTTATGCATTAATCCTTCTACGTAAAGAACATCAGATATAGAGGGAAGAGTACCATTACCAATAGTTCCGGAGCCTCTGATCCTTCCTTTCTGATCTCCTCCGAAACCTACGAATCCAGCATCTTTAAGTTCCAGGCTTTGGAACATAGACTTTCTTCCCGTCATGTGTCGCGAGCATCCAGAGTCTAGGTACCATGACTGGTGTCTGAACTTTGCTGCATAGGATATCTGCAACATACACAATCTTATCTTTTGGTACCCAGAATCTCTTGGGTCCTCTTTGATTAGTCTTCCCAGAGTTTCTCATAACTTTGGGTTTTCTAGCATTTTCAAATTTTTGTTCTTGTGTGTGTGTATAGTGATATGAAAATGGAGATTTAAGTTGGTCACTAGAAGAAGTTTTAACTTCCTTAGGATCATACCCAATTCCCTTTTTATTGTTCTGACTGACTCCATAAATCATGGATGCCATAATACTCCTACCTATTCCATTTTTCAGAAATTCTTGAAAGGCTTCTTCGTATTTATAAATTATTGCATTTGAAGTTTGTGGAGTTTGAGATAATGCTTCTTCTAATTCTAAGCTTTTTCTTTTTGCTCCATCTCTTTCTAATATTAACAATCTGATTGTATCTTCTTGTGCTAGAATTGTCATCTCAAGCTTGCCACATTCTTCAAATTTTGCTCTAAGACAGCCTTTAATGTTTTTAAACTTTTGTTTTAATTTCTGATATGAGCTAAGAGTTTCTGACAAACAAGATTCTAGATCAGATCGAGAAAGTTCAGAAAATACCTCTTCAGATTCTTCATCTGAGCTACTCCTGGATGTGGTAGCCATAAGTGCCACATTGGCCTGTTCATCAGAGTCAGATTCTGATGATCCAGATTCACTATCATCCCAGGTAGCCATCAGTCCTTTCTTTGTCCTGAAGGTATTTTTCTTGAAGCTTTCTTTTCTAGGGTTGTCTTTCTTTAGCTTGGGGCATTCATTCCTGTAATGACCTGTTTCTTTACATTCATAACAGGTAATATCTTTGTTAGATTTACCTTTTGAAGTTGATTCTGATCGATCCCCTCTGGGTCTTGATCTTCTGAAGTTGTTGTTCCTCTTTTTCCAGAGTTGCTTAACTCTTCTGGTTAGTAGGGACAATTCTTCTTCATCATCAGAGTCTTCTGGTTCAGAGTTTTCAGCATCTTCAGTTTCTGCCTGGAGAGCTTTGGTTCTGTCAAGTTTGCGTCTTTCAGGTCTGGACTTTAATGCTGCAGACTTGTTCCTTTTCTGAGGCTCATCTTCCTCTAGTTCTATCTCATGGCTTCTGAGAGAACTGACAATTTCTTCAAGGCTAATATTGTTCAGATCCTTTGACAGCTTCAGAGCAGTAACCATAGGTCTCCATTTCTTTGGCAGACTTCTGACTATCTTTTTGACATGGTCTGCAGTTGTGTATCCTTTGTCTAGAACCTTGAGACCTGCAATCAGAGTTTGGAATCTAGAGAACATTGCCTCTATGGCTTCATCATCCTCCATTTTGAAGGCTTCATATTTCTGGATAAGCGCCAGAGCCTTTGTCTCTTTGACTTGAGAGTTTCCTTCATGAGTCATCCTTAGAGAGTCAAGTATGTCTTTGGCTGTTTCTCTGTTGGTGATCTTTTCATACTCGTTGTAAGATATAGCATTTAAGAGTATGGTTCTGGCCTTGTGATGATTCTTGAAAACTCGTTTCTGATCATCTGACATCTTACTTCTGGGAACTTCAGCTCCATCCTCTGTGACAGGAGGTTTGTATCCATCTGTGACAATGTCCCAGAGTTCAGCATCATAGCCTAGAAAGAAACTTTCAATTCTATCTTTCCAGTAATCAAATTTCTCTCCATCAAAGACAGGAGGCTTACCATTGTAACTATCCTTTTCATTTGTGTGGGCCATAGTTTTTCTCTTTCTGGATCTCTCTACACTATTAAGTGTTTGATTAGAAAATCAATAACAGAGCCGGAGCTCTGATACCAATTGAAGGTGAGAAAAACAAGAAAGGGGGGTTTGAATTATTTTAAAAATAAGTGCTTTTTCAAAAAGAAAACCACACAAAGATTTTATACTGGTTCACTTATAACACAAAGCTACTCCAGTCCACCCGGCCAAGGTGATTTCGCCTTCAACAAGGACTTAATCCACTAATCTTGAAAGATTGATTACAAACAACGTCTAAGAGAAAGATCTCTTAGTCCTCTCAAGTATACAGACTACACAGAGTCACTTGAGGAAATAAACAAACAATAGATAAAAGATTTATGTAATCTAGAGTGCTTCTAAGATAAGCAAGTATTACAATAGTAAGAACAAAGTGATTCACGTTATAAGCAAAAGCTTCATGAAGATTTAGAGAGCAAGAGTGTTTTCTTGAGCGTTGATGTTTCAGTATAATTTTTCCTTGTATGTGTTATTTTCTGAATGTTGATTTGCAGTCCTTTATATAGATCAGTGAGGTAGTAGTTGAAACTGATGAGTAATAAGATGAATTTACGTCATAACATAAATAGCTTTTGCAGGATAACTTTCTCTCCTTGAAATGACTACTTACCACATATAGTATCTTCTTTATTGAAATTGGAGATTAACGTCTCTTTCTGTATTAGGAAATCCATTTGCAAACCTTTACTTGACTTTAACGTTACTCTTTCATAATTAGCAATTCCATGATCAGAGTCTTCGTGTATCTGAGAATCTTGGAGTCTTGCTTCTGATGTTGATCTCTTTTGGATTCTGATGGATTCTTCAGATAGCGCTGATAAGTTCTGGAATTTAGAGATAGCGTTGATCAGAGTTAGACTTTCTTGAACGTGTTTCTACTTCAGATGCTTCTTATCTTCTGATAATTTGTATCTGATCTGGTTCTGTATCTGATGACATCATCAGATCTCTTCCTTCTTTCTTTAGAACCCTGCACACTTAGAAACTTTTCGTTAGGGTGCCATTTTTGGTTTCATCCTTTGTTATCATCAAAATCAAGGAATCTGTTGTAGAACAATTTTTGTTCTTACAGCCCCATGTTGAAGTGCGGACAGATGTACGATAACCATGCAAAGAAAATGGCAACATCTCATGCCAGTCTTTGTACGTAACAACCATCTTCTGAATAATCTTCTTGATGTTCTTGTTAGCAACTTCAACAGCCCCATTCATCTTGGGTCTATAGGGAGACGAATTATGATGTACAATCTTGAACTCGCTACACAGCTCTTTCATCATCTTATTGTTCAAGTTAGATCCATTATCAGTAATGATCTTCTCTGGCACACCATAACGGCATATGACTTGATTCTTGATAAACTTCACAACCACCTTCTTGGTCACGTTCGCATATGATGCCGCTTCAACCCTCTTGGTGAAGTAATCAATAGCTACAAGAATAAAATGGTGATCGTTTGACGCCTTTGGCTCTATCATGCCAATCATGTCAATTCCCCACATGGAGAAAAGCCATGGTGAGGAAATAACATTCAGAAGTGTAGGGGGAATATGAATCTTATCCGCATAAATCTGACACTTGTGGCATTTCTTCACGTATTTGCAGTAGTCAGACTCCATTGTCAGCCAATAGTAGCCTGCTCTCAACATCTTCTTTGCCATGGCATGTCCATTGGAATGAGTACCAAATGAACCCTCATGGAATTCAATCATTAACAGGTCTGCTTCGTGTCTATCCATGCATCTGAGCAGAACCATGTCAAAATTCCTCTTATAAAGCACATCACCATTAAGGTAGAAACTGCCAGATAATCTCCTCAAAGTCTTCTTATCTTTAACAAATGTCTCAGGCGGGTAAATCTGACTCTGGAGGAAGTACTTGATATCATAATACCATGGCCTATCACCTTTTACTTTTTCAACTGCAAATACTTGAGTTGTTCAATCCAAACGCATCACGGTAATATTGGGGACTTCATTCCAATATTTCACCATAATCATTAAAGCAAGCGTAGCAAGAGCGTCTGCCATCCGATTCTCATCTCGAGGAATATGATGGAAGTCAACCTCAGTAAAGAAGGTTGAAATCCTCCTCGCATAATCTCTGTATGGGATGAGGCCAGGCTGATTCGTCTCCCACTCACCCTTAATCTGATTAACAACAAGGGCCGAGTCACCATAAACATCAAGATGTTTGATCCTAAGATCAGTACACTCTTCCAATCCCATAATACAGGCCTCATACTCCACCATATTATTCGTGCATTTCAAAGTTAGCCTTGCTGTAAAAGGAAAATGTGTGCCCTGAGGAGTAATAATCACTGCCCCAATACCACTTCCATATTGATTAATAGCACCATCGGACACCATTCCCCATCGAGAACCAGGCTTTGGCCCTTCATCAAGCGTAGGCTCATTACAATCTTTCATTTTCAAATACAGAATCTCTTCATCTAGGAAGTCATACTGAATACACTGATAATCCTCAATTGGTTGATGTGCCAAGTGATCAGCCAATATACTACCTTTAATAGCCTTTTGAGCTCGATACTCAATATCATACTCAGACAACAGCATCTGCCAACAGGCAATCCTCCTAGTTAAAGCAGCCTTTTCAAAGATATACTTAATTGGATCCATTTTGGATATCAACCAAGTGGTATGATTCAACATATACTGGCGTAAGGCTTAGCGGCCCAAGCCAAAGCACAACATGTCTTCTCAAGCGTTGAGTACCGAGACTCACAATCAGTGAACTTCTTACTCAAGCAATATATGGCATATTCTTTCTTCCCTGATTCATCTTGCTGACCTAGGACACAACCCATGGAATCATCAAGCACAGTCAAGTACATAATCAATGGTCTCCCTTCAACAGGCGGAGACAGAATCGGAGTCTCAGACAGATACTCTTTGATACTATCAAAGGCTTTTTGGAAATCCTCGGTCCAATCATGACGCTGATCTTTCCGGAGGAGCTTGAATATAGGCGCACATGTGGCAGTCATGTGGGATATAAATCTGGAAATATAATTCAAGGGACCAAGAAAACCTCAGACTTGCTTCTCATTTTTGGGCGTAGGCATCTCTTGTATTGCTTTGACGTTGGCGGGAACAACCTCAATACCTCTTTCACTGACCATAAATCCCAATAACTTGCCGCAACGGACTCCAAATGTACACTTGTTCGGATTCAGGCGGAGTTTGTACTTCCTCAAACGCTGGAAAAGCTTCAACAAGTGTTCTACATGTTCAATTTCCGCTCTCGACTTTGCAGTCATATCATCGACATATACCTCAATCTCCTTGTGCATCATATCATGAAACAAGGTAGTCATAGCGCGTTGATACGTGGCTCCGGCGTTCTTCAAACCAAAGGGCATCACTCGATAACAGAATGTTCCCCAAGGTGTGATGAATGTTGTCTTATCCATATCCTCGGGTGCCATTTTGATCTGATTATAATCGGAAAATCCATCCATAAATGAGAAGACATTGAATTTAGATGTATTATCTACCAACATATCAATGTGTGGTAGGGGAAAATCATCTTTCGGACTAGCTTTATTCAAGTCACGATAGTCCACGCACATTCGGACTTTTCCATCTTTCTTAGGCACATGCATAATGTTGGCCATCCATTGAGGATATGTAGAAGTCACCAGAAACCCCGCATCAATTTGCTTCTAAACTTCTTCTTTAATCTTCACTGCCATGTCAGGATGAGTTCTTCTGAGCTTCTGCTTCATAGGCACACACTCAGGCTTCAGCGGCAAGAAATGTTGCACAATATCAGTATCTAGACTAGGCATGTCTTCATATGACCAGGCAAAGACGTCGACATATTCTCGTAGCAACTCAATCAACCCTTTCTTCACAGACTCTTCAAGGAGTTCCCCAATCTTCACCTCACGAACACAGTCTTCAGACCCCAAGTTGACTGTTTCCAGATTCTCAAGATGCGACTGAATATTCTTTTCCTCGTGCTCAAGCAGACGGGTAATCTCATCAGGAGTCTCTTCAACATTATCTTCTACTGCCTCAAATACAGGGAACTCAAAGTTGGGAGATGGTGTTGGATCATCATGTTCAATGGGTTTGATCAACCTACATAATGATTTTGAGTATAAAAGAGATTTCAGAATTCAAACAAGGCAAATCATTATGCAGATGAAAAGATTGATTTTATTCTCTTTTTTATGGTTTTATGGTGATCACCGTTTTCATGCAAAAAAGCAAAAAGGAAAAATAATTTGGAAAAACAAACATTTAACATGTGATTTGAATGAATACCATTGTATTAATCAAAATGTGCCAACAATGTCATCACTTCTCCTTTTTGCATGGGAGAAGGGTTTTCAAACAAAATGAACATATTATGTGGACTTATGGATAATTGTTGGAACATCAGCAGTGACCCAATTATTGCAGATTCCTCCAGGGATGACAAAGTTGCCAAGATCTTCCTCTTCATCATCTTCCACAACGGCAACAGCCTCTTGATCTTCAATAGTGTGGATGAAACCTCCACTCTGGAACAGCCCACGCTCAATGGAAATACCTGAAGAATACCCAATGCCAGCTCGGGATTTATTATCTTCCAGCTTGATCATTTGCCCCAAACCAGTAGTTGCACCATGCTCAATGGCCAACTTAGCATCATTGTAGGAAGCAAATGAAAAAGGTCCTTTCCTTGAAGGCTCAGCAATAGATAAGGCTTGGAACTGAGTCGCAACCTCATCCTCAGCATCTATGTAGGAAAAGGAAGATAAATGGCTAACCAAGAGAGCCTTCTCTCCCCCTATCACCACCAATTTTTTATTCTTGACAAATTTCAACTTCTGGTGTAGGGTGGATGTCACGGCGCCTGCCTATTGAATCCATGGTCTGCCAAGCAAACAGTTGTATGATGGATGGATGTCCATGACCTGGAAAGTGATATGGAAATCACTAGGTCCAATCTTGATCGAGAGTTCTACTTCACTGATCACAGTTTTCCTCGATCCATCAAAAGCTTTCACTACCACTCCACTCTGCCTCATGGGAGACCCCTGGTAAGAAAGTTTCTCCAGAGTGGACTTTGGCAACATATTAAGCGATGATCCTGTATCCACCAACACGTTGGACAAGGCATCATCCTTGCAATTCATAGAAATGTGTAGTGCCAAATTGTGGTATTTTCCCTCCTCAGGAATATCAGCATCACAAAAGCTCAAATTGTTACAAGCAGTTATGTTTTCAATAATACTATCAAATTGTTCAATGGTGACATCGTGATCCACGTATGCCACGTTCAACACCCTCTGCAAAGCTTCGCGGTGTGGCTCAGAATTCATTAGCAAAGATAAGATATATATCTTTGATGGAGTTTGTAGCAGCTGATCAACAATATTATACTCGCTCCATTTGATGAGCCTCAGCATCTCATCATAGTCCTCTTTCAAAATGCCATGCTGGCCAACCAGGACAGGAGCTTTCACGGATCTATCAACAACAGGGTCAACACCCTTCACAACAGGTGCCGGATTAGAAGAAGAAGTCCCCACAGGACTGGCAGGATTAACAACAGTCTTTCTCAATACGTCTTCATGGGTTTTCGGCGGAGCCGAGAAAACACGACCACTGCGGGTCACACCACTGACGTCAGAAATGCTCACTACGGAAGTTGAGGGCAACAACACCTCTTTTCCATCTTCTAGCATTACTGCGTTATACCTGTATGGAACAACTTTATCTGATGAATACGGGACAGGGCCCGCTGGTTTGATTACAAGAGATGGAGAAACCTTCTTCTTGCTGCCATCATATTTGATGACAATAGGTTATGGTATTCTGAAAATAGGAGAAATAACATCAACTTCATCCTCATTGCGATTCTGAAGTATTTCAATCATTCCCTGATCCAGTATCTCTTGGATGTCCTTCTTAACTTGTCGGCATCCTCTCTCGTTGATAGTGCACACCTGGCACCTATCATGGTCATGCTCATAGTGACTGTATCCACACAACAGTCTGTGCATCTCGACCAAAGATTGCCTAATATCACTGACATACAAGACTTTATATTTGCCAGGGCAACCCTGGACCATGTTCACAGCAGTTTTCCCATGCTCGGGAAATGGGTTCTTCTTTACATTAGGACCTACGTCCTCGAAAAACAAAATCACACTTCTCACAAGGTCTTGTACCTTGGTCTTCAAGGGATAGCAATTCTCCACATCATGTCCGGGAGCACTGGAATGATATACACAGTGTAATTCTGGCTTGTACCACCATTGAGGGTTGGTCGGTACAGCAGGAGGTCTCGTGGAGTGATTAATTTTCTATCAATCAAAGATGGATAGAGTTCAGCATAATTTATTGGAATCGGATAAAAAGTGACCCTCTTCCTCTCGTAGTTGGAGCTGATGTTATTGTTGTTTCGTGGCTGGTAGGCTTGTTGTTGTGGATGATGTTGTTGTTGATATTGTTGATGTTGTTGTTGTTGTTGTTGATGATGAGATTCTCGAAAAGCAGGTGCCATATGAGCCACCTAGTGTTGGCTAACGGAAGGGCGAACAATATTCCTCTTCACAGAGGGTCTTCTTTTAATATGGGAAGACACAACATGTGCCTCTCCCTCCTTCTTCTTCGCAAAGCTCTCATATCTCTTTGCTGAA
Source organism: Lathyrus oleraceus (assembly GCF_024323335.1). Lineage (NCBI taxonomy): Eukaryota > Viridiplantae > Streptophyta > Magnoliopsida > Fabales > Fabaceae > Lathyrus > Lathyrus oleraceus. The sequence continues at coordinate 104,327,012 of NC_066581.1, forward strand.
GAGCCTTCATCCTTAGACAGACGTCCTTCACGGACTCCTTCTTCCAGTCTCATTCCCATATTCACCATCTCGGTGAAGTCTGAGGGAGCACTGACAATCATCCTCTCATAATAGAAAGAACTCAAAGTTTTCAAAAAGATCTTTGTCATTTCTTTCTCTTCAAGGGGTGACACAATATGTGCTGCCAACTCACGCCATCTCTGGGCGTACTCTTTGAAAGTCTCCTTCTCTTTCTGGGACATCACCCTCAACTAGTCCCTATCGGGAGCCATATCCATATTGTATTTGTATTTCTTGACGAAGGCCTCGCCAAGATCATTGAAAGAGCGGATGTTCGCGCTATCCAGACCCATGTACCATCGGAGAGCAGCACCAGACAGGCTGTCCTGGAAGTAATGGATAAGCAGTTGATCGTTGTCTGTTTGCGTTGACATCTTGCGAGTGTACATCACAAGATGGCTGAGAGGGCATGTGTTTCCCTTGTACTTCTTAAAGTTAGGTACTTTGAACTTAACAGGGATCTTGATGTTGGGCACAAGGCATAACTCAGCAGCAGTCTTACCAAAGAGGTCCTTACCCCTCAGGGTCTTCAGTTCCTTGTGCAGCTCAAGGAATTGATCTTTCATCTCGTCCATCTTCTCATAAACATCTGGGCCTTCAGATGGCTCAGAATGATAGATGGTGTCTTCAACTCTTGGTAAGGTGTGCACAACGGGAGGTGGCACAGCAAGGACCGGGCTAGATGCCGGAAGAGAAGCGAGAGTTGGAGCAAAACCCTCGGGCACAAAGTTGGAGGGAATTCCCCAGGGGAACCCGCCTGGCATAGTAGGCGCAAAATGAGCTGTTGCAGCAGGCACAGTGGAGGTAGTAACCTCAGAAATAACCATCCTCGCAGGAGTAGTTGTAGGAGTTGGAGATGATTGGCTTTGGGCAGCCAATACTGACTCCATCATGGCAGTCAACCTAGCTACTTCCTCTTTCAGTTCCCGGTTCTCTTGCTCTAGATGCTCCATTAGTCTTGGAATATTATCTCTGGTGTTATACCGGTGCGTCAGCTTGTCTTCAAAATATATGAAGAGCAAAGAGTTAAACCACTGAGCTGAACAAACCCTGCTTATGCATATGACGCATGCAATGTTTGTGCATATGATTTGTTTTTTATCAGAGGAACTTTATAGAGATCTATTTTCAAATATTTGAAAATATTAAGTTTTTAAGGCATACATGAAATTCTCATAGCAATAATATTTGGGAAAATGTTTACACCACAGAAGAAGTACAGTTTTGGTGACCAAATACAACACAAAAGGAAAGGAGAATAAACATCCTATGGATCCCTAGAAACAATCGTCCAAAGCTCTCGAGATCGGAAGATAAGCTGCACGAAGCCTCTTCACCTCTCTCTCATAAGCTACTTCCATATCTGCCTTCTCCTTGGCGAGTCGATCATACTTCCTCTTCCAAAACTTGGATGATTGAGCAAGAAGAGAAGTAACCACATCATCAGGCTCATCAATAACCTGATGCTGCAGGAATTCTATCACAACATTGTTATCTCTGAGTTGCTGAAGTAGTTCCTCTCGCTCACGAACCCAAGCACGCAAACGGTCTTCATCTCTCAACTCCTCTACTCCTTGGTTAGTGAGGGTTGAAGGCCCAACCATAACCATAGGGGTAGGTCTTGGATAGTCATATGGCATGCGGTAATCAAAATCTCTCCTCCTCACCCAAGAGGTGTAGGGTTCCAAAGCAATGCAATTCTTCAGACCAAGCTCCTTCCTTCCCTTCCTATGAACCTTGCACCAGGCGCGGACCATCCTCTCCTTCAAATTCTGGGGATCTTTACCCTCTTGAAAGAAAACACCTTCCAACAGAATGTTGTTAGGTTTTTCCTTTAAGGGGAACCCAAGCTGACGGCGAGCCAAAACAGGGTTGTAGTTAATTCCAACACATGTACCAAGAAGAGGTACATTGGAGAATTCACCACAAGAGTAAATAATCTGAATGCCATCATACACACGGTTGTACCAAAAGATATCATCATTAGTGAGAGACATAAGTCTCGTAGACCACCGTAGACATCCCTTGTTTTCCTTGAAGGCGAGCGTCTGAGGCAAGTGCGAAATAAACCACTTGTACAATAGAGGCAGACAACACACAATGGATCCACCACCCTTTGCATTCCTCAAATGCAAAGAGAAATAAGTGTCACCCAACAGAGTCGGAACGGGATTAAGAGTAGAGAAAATCCTAATAGCGTTCACATCCACAAAATTGTCGAGGTTGGGAAATAACACTAGTCCATAGATGAGGAGTACAAATATGGCTTAAAAGCTTCCTTACTCATGGCCTTCCCAAACAGAGTAGCTTGGGCAATGAGAAAATCAGATGGGAGACCTTGAATTCCATCTTTGGTAGTCATATGAGCAACAATCTCAGATACATCTACATGAAGCGTGTCAGCAATCTCTTGGGAAGAAGGAACCCTCTCCAAGCCACTGAACGGTAACTGATCTAAGATAGGTATACCCATAAGATAGGCATACTCCTCAAGTGTAGGAAAAAGCTGGAAATCCGGAAAAGTGAAGCACTGATACAGAGGATCATAGAACTGCACTAGCACACTCATCAGACCTTCATCCACCTGAGTAGAAAGAATAGACAAGAGCTTCCCATGGCGAGCTTTGAACTCCAAAGGCTCTAATACATAAGATGTCAAACTCCTTAACTCTTTCAAGCCGGGTGTAACACCCCAAAATTTTCCCTCCTTATTCACGCATTCATTTTTAAGTCATCTTAGCACTTCATATTGCACTTCATCATGTCAATCAGGATCAGATCCAAGAAGCTTGAACATCATCCAAGACGCTTTGTGGGTTCTATCCGGGTAATCAACCAACACAAGGGAAAGACTTGAGTTACTGCCAACAGGTTCAAATAGAAGCTATTCATCATTCCAAACACTATTTTTGAAGGAGCAAAAATCTGCTGCTGAGCTGTCATGCTCGCTAGGCGAGCAGCATGGTTCGCTAGGCGAACTGACCTGTCATGCTCGCTAAGCGAGCAGATCCTTTGCTAGGCGAATGGCACGCGTTTTCAGAATATGACAGAAAGCCATGGGCTTGAGCTTCCCTCATTTGAGCCCACCCGGTCATGAAATCAGGTTATAAATACTAGAGCTTCAGTAAAACAAAAACCCGGGAAAAATAGTGAGAGAAGAAACATAAGGAAAAGAGGCAGCGGCAGAAACCTACGAACTAATCTGCAGCAACCTCCAGGCAGCTCTGAAAGGTTCACTCGGACTCATACACTTTTTCACCTCCATCTCACGCAAACCCTAACAGTGCTTTGCAAACCCCGGTGCAATCCAATTTCATTTGATCTCTCCAATCAAGGTTTGCCTTATTCCCATTACTCTATGCTTAATTTTAATACTCTGAATGTGTGAGGTATTATCGTGAGGTTTTGCCCACGGGTTTAGATGTATATGAATATGTAAATCAATGCCCTAAATGTTAATCATTTAATTTCTGAAATGTGTACCATAGGGTTTGGGGTTGCCGAGATCGGACTGTTATCAATGAAGAACCCAAAACCCGCAGGCCTTCGCTAGCACCTTCGCTAGGCGAGCCTGTAGCGAAGCTTCGCTAAGCTTTCGCTAGGCGATGCAGCTGCAATCGCGACATTACTTGTTTTTCTGTTTGCTCTAATCATTTTCGTGTTCTGTTGTGACATGTTTTTCTATTGCATCCATGCATTGCTTCCTAACCTGTTTGTTGAGTTTTTGTGAGGGCTCACCTGACTTTTGACGGAGATGGCTTGGTATTCCACTTTATTTGTGGGATACCACCTGGAGGTTTATTCCGATTACCTGTACTGATTCACTTTCTTTGATGGTGCTAGCTTGGGAGATCTCTGGGTTTCTAATTTCTTTAGTTGCTGTTGCTTCAGATCTTTATCCGTGTGGTACTTTTACCCCTTTCCCGCATTTTACCGCTTTCTTAGCTGGAAGACCTCAATAGGAGGCAATGTTTTTGTGTGTTTGAGCCCCTTGTTGGCAGGTTTACTTTATGATACATGTTTTGTGTGGTGTGGTCGTCCCCCCCATAGGATTGCTAGACTTCGTATAGTCTCCCGTTTGCATGTCAATTAAGGTAGCACTGTTCCTTCGTATAGGACTTTCTTTTTGCATGAGCCTTCCTAAAACACCCAGCAACTCATTTTTTTTTCTTCCCCTAAGAACACGTTTACTCCTTCTACTACAGGCGAGTAAGTCTCCAAAGGTCGAGCATCCGGTAGATTGCGTAGTAACGTCGTTCAACCCTTACCCCGTAGTTAGCCAAACTACGTTTTGCTCTGATTCTCATTCCAGATGAGATACGTAGGCATAAGATGCGATGTCTTAGCAAGCACACTTCCCTTTAACCCATAGGTAGTCGAGCTACGAAGACTCTGATTCTCATATTCATATGAGATACGTATGCAGTGGATGTGACATCCGTGCGAGTCATTTTCTTTTGACCCCTCTTTTAGTAAATAGTGCATTAGATAAACCCACACCCTTTAGACAAGAACAACAAAAGTGGATCCCGTAGAGTACTATGGATGCGTAGGGGTGCTAATACCTTCCCTTCGCATAATCGACTCCCGAACCCAAGATTTGGTTGCGAGACCTTGTCTTTTCCTTTCCGTTTTCCAAGTTTACTTCGAGCGTTTCCTTTCCCCCCCTTTGGGATAAATAACGCACGGTGGCGACTCTTCTGTCATTCTTTTTCGCCGGTTGTTTTTTTGTTTTCTGATGATTTTTCAGGTTGCGACAGCTGGCGACTCTGTTGGGGACCCGGTTTCCCTAAGCGAGTCCCTCCTAGCTTTTGTAGTTTTCTTGTTGGTTGGGTGTTTATTTCGGTTGTACAGTTATTTATTTACTTGCTTGCATTCATGTACATATGTCTGCTGTATCTGTTGGCTCTACTGTTGGTTTGTTTGCTGGGAGGGGATGTTCTATGAGAGATAAGCCCATTACCCAGGCTTGAGCGTACACACAGGTTTTAAAGTGGATAGTCATGAGGCTTGCGTGGCATGTTGCTACGTTAAGTCGTTCATGAAGAACCACATCCAGACGAGGTTTCTTTTGGATATGTTCTGTCCTATGGGTGTTCCGTAACGACATGATGTTCCTTTAGAAATTGTCGACTCTGGTGACCATTTCCCGAGAACTCAGTCGAGGCCTCTCCTCCGAGACGTGATTATGTTAGCTCTGGTGGACGCATTCTCGCCGATCAATCCGAGGACCCCGAGACTGGGAACTTGCTATTAGGATATCCTGTTGAGGGGAGTCAGTGAAGGCCTTTTATCCCGTAATAATGCCAAACCTTCGGTGGTAAATGTATTATTCTCGGCTGAAGGGCTGAAGCTGACAAACTTCTGTTCCTAAAACCTACTAGTGAGGGGCGGGCTAAATTCAGGAAACCTTAACCTTCAACCAACCCGGTTTTTTTGAAGCAGAGTTCTGATTTCGTATTCCTCAGTGGGTTTCTCTTCAGATAGTGCAACCTAACAGATGTTCAAGCAGATACAGCAACCCTGATTTCCATGTCAATGCATTGCATCACATCATTTTGCATCATAGCATGTTTATTTTTTTTTATAAAAAAAATCATGCATATAAAAAAAAAGTTAACCCGCATATGCATGTCTGAGAAGAATGATAAAAAAAAATAGCATACGCATCATACACATATCATTCATGCATCATTACAGGTGTTCTTGAAGGGGATTTCTCATTCTTGTTTCCGTTCAGGCAGAATTGCTGAGTATCGTCCGCACCGTTACGCAACAAGGCAGAATCAACAGAGGATCATGGATCAAGTTCAAGCAGAACTAGCAGAGATGAGGACCAACATGGCCCAGTTCATGAGTATGATGCAAGGGGTAGTGCAAGTGAAAGAGGAACTCCGAGCCTTGGTCCAGAGACAAGAAACAGTGATTCCCCCTATCGGTCAGAGTCCGCCGGAGGAGACCCCTGTCGATGACGCTGCTGTTACCAACCCTGTCAACAACCATGTCAATGGTGACGAATTACGTGGTATCAGAATCAATGGGTAACCCATCATTACAGAGATTGCTAATGCTCAAGCAGCACGTGCTCCGGTTCACCATCCTTCTCATTTAGTTGACAAGCAAGAAGATATGTTCACCATTCCCAGTGATGATGATGAGTTTGGAAAAGTGGAAGAGAGAGATAGAAAGGTCGACACCCTTGCTGAAAAGATTCGCGCCATGGAGTGCCAAAATTCTTTGGGCTTTGATGTTACTAAGATGGGTTTAGTTGATGGATTGAGGATCCCATACAAGTTCAAAGAGCCATCTTTCGACAAATACAATGGCACTTCTTGTCCCCGAACTCATGTGCAAGCTTATTACCGAAAGATATCCGCTTATACTGATGATGAAAAGATGTGGATGTACTTTTTCCAAGACAGTTTGTCTGGAGCATCTTTGGATTGGTACATGGACTTGAGAAAAGAATCTGTCAGAAGCTGGAGAGAGTTAGGTGAAGCTTTTCTGAGGTAGTACAAGCATAACATGGACGTGGCTCCGAGCAGAACCCAGTTGCAGAGTTTGTTTCAAAAGACTTGTGAGAGTCTCAAGGAATACGCCCAGAGGTGGCGTGAACTAGCTGCGAGAGTACAACCTCCGATGTTGGAGAGAGAATTGATAGATATGTTTATCGGAACCCTGCAAGGTGTTTTCATGGATCGTATGGGAAGTTGCCCGTTTGGTAGTTTTTCGGACTTGTGATTTACGGAGAAAGAACTGAAAGTCTTATCAAAGCAGGGAAGATCCAAGACCCTGGTTCTTCAAGTTCTTCAGGTGCTAAGAAACCATTCTCAGGGGCATCAAGAATAAGAGAGGTTGAGACAAATGCTATACACGGAAACAGAGGACAACAATACCGTCAAGTTGCTGCTGTGACTATTCCAGCAACCCAACCTCAACAACAACAAAGAGGACAACCACAACAACAGCAACACCAATTCCAACCAAGACAAAGAATGCCAGATCGACATTTTGATCCGCCGCCTATGACTTATGCTGAATTACTCCCTGAACTGCTCAGGTTAAAGTTTGTTGAACTTCGCACTATGGCTCCGTCAACAAGGATTCCCGCGGGTTATGATGCTAATGTCCGTTGTGATTTTCATTCTGGTGCGCCAGGGCACCACATCGAGAATTGTCGGGCTTTCCACCATAAAGTTCAAGATTTGATTGACGCCAAGACGATTAACTTTGCTCCTACTCCGAATGTGGTGAATAATCCTATACCTTAGCATGGAGGGCCCAGAGTAAACAGCGTGGAAGACGGGGAAAATTTGAACTTGGTAGTCAATATTGATGATGTTCAAACTTCGTTGCTTATAGTGAAGGAACGCCTGCTTAGAGGGGGAGTATTCCCGGGATGTGACGAGGATTGTTCAGTTTGTGGTAATCATGAAGACGGCTGTGTGAAATTGAAAGAAGGTATCAAAGGATTGATGAATGAAGGTTGTTTACAGTTTGATCGAATAGTGAAAGACCGTGAAGAGGTATCGACCGTTACTATTTACTTTACACCGTCAGAAGGTTTTGTACATGCTCCAAGTGCGCCTGTGACTATTGGTACTCCTGTGACCGTAGTCGCGCCCATGACCATATCTGCTCCGGTGACTGCTGGTGTTCCCGTGATTGTTAATGCTCCAGTAACTATCAGTACTCCTACCACCATTATTGCTTCTAGTGGAAGACTTTATGAGAATAGTAGAGAAATTTCGTGGCAATATGACAATACTTTTTGCAGAAATAGAAGACCAGAGAATCATACCAGATCAGTAAATCATACTCCAGTGACGATTGGTTCGTCAAATAAGACTCCAGTAACAGTTGGTTCGGCAGTGGGAGGACCTAGAGGATTTATGAGAAGTGGTCGTTTGTTTGCACCACAGGTTCCGAAGGATAACAATGCTGAGGCTCTTGCTAGAACAAAGGGAAAACAAGTTGTAGTTGAAGAAGAACGTGAAAGGAAGTGCACGAGGGTTCTTTTGAGAAGGACGTAGAGGAATTCATGAGAATTATCAAGAGAAGTGATTACAAGATCGTGGATCAGTTGAACCAGACACCATCAAAAATCTCTATTCTCTCTCGGTTGATGTGTTCCGAGGCACACTGTAACGCCCTGTTGAAAATGTTGAATATGGCTTATGTGCCCCAAGAGATTTCTGTTAACCAGCTCGAAGGTGTTATTGCAAACGTTAACACGAGACATGGTTTGGGACTCACGGATCTAGACTTGACACCTGAGGGTCGCAATCATAATAGAGCTCTGCATATCACGATGGAATGCAAAGGCGCCGTTTTGTCGCGTGTTTTGGTTGATACCGGTTCTTCTTTGAATGTGCTGCCCAAAAAGGCTCTGAGTAAACTTGATGTCGAAGGGGTTGTTCTCACACCGAGTGATCTCGTTGTCCGTGCTTTTGATGGATCCAAGCGATCAGTTTGTGGTGAAGTCACGTTGCTTGTGAAGATTGGCCCGGAAGTGTTTAATATTGTCTTCTATTTGATGGATATTCAACCAGCATATAGTTGTCTGTTGAGGCGTCCCTGGATACATGGAGCCGGAGCAGTTTCTTTTACTCTCCACCAAAAGCTAAAATATGTGTGGGATGGTCAAGTTGTGACCGTGTGTGGCGAAGAGGACATCTTTGTGAGCCATTTATCCTCCTTCAAATATGTGGAGATGGATGGTGAAATTCATGAAACTCTACGTCAAGCTTTTGAGACTGTCAGTATTGAGAAGGTGGCGTTTGTTGAACAGAAGAAACCAGGTACCTCGATTGTGTCCTATAAACAAGCTCTGGAGGTCGTTCATTCAGGTGATGCGGAAGGTTGGGGCAAGATGATTTATGTGCCCGTAAAAGAAAACATGTTTGGCATTGGTTATCAGCCTTTTCAGTCATCAGAGCAGGGTGTCCAGGATCAGAGAGGGCCGTGTACTTTCACTAGTGTTGGATTGATGAATCACGGGGATATCTTCGCAACAGACATTGAAGATGGTGACAGTGATTGTGATATGGTGCGCCCGTGTGCTCCAGGGGAGAGGATCAACAACTGGACTGCTGAAGAAATAGTCCAAGTTACTCTTCAGACAGAGTAATTTTCTTTTGTTTTGCATTTTGCATGAAAGCCCTACGCTCTGCCCGGGGCGTAGTGGTTCATTGTAGGGCCACATCATGTTTTGAATTTTCAATGATTATCATCAATAAAGGACGTTTTGCAATCAAATTTGTGCTCACTGTCTTTCTGTTTTTACTTTCAAAATAATAAAAATGGCAATGTTTTTTTGTTTTTTGTGACTTTCTTGAACTCTTTTCTAAAATAAAGCATGAAACATCATTCGTGCAGAATCGATCATGCGGATTCCATTAAAAACAATTATGTTATGGCTCAGTATGACTTGGATAATCCCATTTACCAAGCCGAAGAGGAGAGTGAAGAAGATTGTGACTCCCCAAAGAATTGGCCAGATTATTGAAACAGGAGGAAAGGGTCGTTCAACCTCATCAGGAAGAGTTGGAAGTCATTAACCTTGGTACTGAGGACGCAAAGAGAGAGATCAAGATAGGGGTTGCTTTAGAGGAAAAGGTCAAGAGAGGGCTGAATGAAATGCTGCAGGAATATGTGGATGTATTCGCATGGTCGTATCAAGATATGCCTGGTTTGGATACAAATATTGTGGTGCACAGGCTACCTCTCAGAGAAGATTATCGTGCGGTAAAGCAGAAGCTTCGCAGAACTAGTCCTGATATGGCTGTCAAGATCAAAGAGGAGGTTCAGAAACAGTTGGATGCAGGTTTTCTAGCAGTTACCAATTATCCCCCTTGGGTGGCCAACATCATACCCGTGCCGAAGAAGGATGGTAAAGTCAGGATGTGTGTCGATTACCGAGATTTAAACAGAGCCAGTCCGAAAGATGACTTCCCATTACCTCACATTGGTGTATTGGTCGATAACACTGCTCGGTCCTCGGTTTCCTCTTTCATGGATGGATTTTCGGGCTATAATCAGATCAAGATGGCGTCAGAAGACATGGAGAAGACGACATTCATTACACCTTCGGGCACGTTCTGTTATAAGGTAATGCCATTTGGGTTGAAGAACGCCGGTGCTACTTACCAAAGAGCTATGACGACTCCCTTTCATGACATGATGCACAAAGAAATTGAAGTGTACGTGGATGATATGATTGCGAAGTCTCAGAAAGAAGAGGAGCACTTGGTAAACTTACAAAATTTGTTTGAAAGATTGAGAAAGTTCAAACTGAGGCTGAATCCAAACAAGTGTACATTTGGAGTGAGATCTGGAAAGCTGTTAGGTTTCATTGTCAGTAAGAAAGGGATTGAGGTTGATCCAGCGAAAGTAAAAGCTATTCAAGAAATGCCTGAACCAAGAACGGAAAAGCAGGTTCGTGGGTTTTTGGGGAGGCTGAACTACATTGCACGGTTCATATCTCACCTAACAGCTACGTGCGAACCGATATTTAAATTGCTAAGAAAAGATCAAGCAATCAGGTGGAACAATGATTGTCAAAAGGCTTTTGATAAGATAAAAGAATATTTGCAGAAACCTCCAATTCTTATACCTCCAGTTCTTGGGAGGCCTCTGATAATGTACCTTTCAGTAACAGAGAATTCGATGGGGTGTGTATTGGGACAGCATGACGAGTCTGGTCGAAAAGAGCATGCAATATACTACCTTAGCAAAAAGTTTACCGACTGTGAAACAAGATATTCGCTGCTCGAGAAAACTTGCTGCGCTTTGGCATGGGCTGCTCGCCGACTAAGACAGTATATGTTGAACCATACTACCTTGTTGATTTCTAAGATGGACCCAGTAAAGTATATCTTTGAAAAGCTGGCTCTTACCGGACGAGTGGCTCGTTGGCAGATGATTTTGACAGAGTATGATATCCAGTACACGTCGCAAAAGGCCATCAAGGGTAGTATTCTATCTGATTACCTTGCCGAGCAACCAATTGATGACTATCAGCCGATGATGTTTGAATTCCCCGATGAAGATATCATGTACTTAAAGATGAAAGATTGTGAAGAGCCTCTTGTCGAGGAAGGACCGGATCCCGATGACAAGTGGACACTGATGTTTGATGGGGCGGTAAATGTGAATGGAAATGGTGTTGGGGCAGTACTCATTAATCCTAAAGGTGCACACATACCTTTTTCTGCCAGATTGACTTTTGAAGTAACCAACAACAAAGCTGAGTACGAGGCCTGTATCATGGGGATTGAGGAAGCCATCGATCTAAGGATCAAAACTATGGACATTTATGGAGATTCTGCTCTAGTGATTAACCAAGTCAATGGAGACTGGAATACTCATCAGCCGCATTTGATTCCTTATAGAGATTACACCAGAAGGATCCTGACTTTCTTCAAGACAGTAAAGTTGTATCATGTACCCCGAGATGAAAATCAAATGGCTGATGCCTTGGCCACATTGTCTTCCATGATTAAAGTTCATTGGTAGAATCATGTGCCACACGTTGCGGTGAATCGACTCGAGAGGCCTGCGTATGTGTTTGCAGCCGAGTCTGTTGTTAATGAGAAGCCGTGGTTTTATGATATTAAGAATTTCCTCAAAAGCCAAGAGTATCCTGAAGGAGCGTCAAAGAATGACAAGAAGACACTGAGAAGGCTAGCTGGAAGTTTTTACTTGAACAAGGATGATGTGTTGTACAAGAGGAACTTTGACATGGTTCTGCTCAGATGCGTGGTTAGACACGAAGCATACATGTTAATGCAGGAAGTGCACGATGGTTCTTTTGGTACTCATGCTGGTGGTCATGCAATGGCCAAGAAGTTGTTAAGAGCCGGTTATTACTGGATAACCATGGAATCTGATTGTTTCAAATACGCTCGGAAGTGCCACAAATGTCAGATCTACGCAGATAAAGTGCATGTACCACCAAACCCTCTGAATATTATGAATTCTCCTTGGCCATTCGCGATGTGGGGCATCGATATGATTGGAAACATTGAACCTACTGCTTCTAATGGACATCGCTTCATCCTAGTCGCGATTGATTACTTTACCAAGTGGGTGGAAGCAGCTTCCTATGCCAATGTTACCAGACAAGTGGTTGCTCGATTCATTAAGAAAGAAATTATCTGTCGTTATGGGGTTCCTGAGAGAATCATGACTGATAATGGGTCGAATCTCAATAACAAGATGATGAAAGAGGTTTGCAAAGACTTTAAGATCGAACACCACAATTCTTCTCCTTACAGACCAAAGATGAATGGTGTTGTAGAGGCGGCAAACAAGAATATTAAGAAGATTGTGCAAAAGATGGTTGTGACGTATAAGGATTGGCATGAGACGTTGCCTTTCGCTTTACATGGGTATCGTGCCTCAGTGCGTACGTCAACCAGGGCAACTCCGTTTTCACTTGTGTATGGCATGAAGGCAGTCTTGCCAGTAGAAGTTGAAATCCCTTCTTTGAGGGTGATGATGAATGTAAAACTTGACGAGGCTGAGTGGGTTCAAGCCAGGTTTGATGAGTTAAATTTAATTGAGGAAAAGCGATTAGCATCTGTGTGCCATGGACAACTATATCAGATAAGGATGAAGAAAGCCTTTGATCAGAAAATGCATCCTCGAAGCTATCAGATAGGTGATTTGCTTTCGAAGAGGATCCTTCCTCCCGGTACAGATAACAGGGGCAAGTGGACTCCGAATTATGAAGGTCCATATGTTGTTAAAAAGGTCTTTTCTGGTGGAGCCTTGATGCTTACAACTATGGATGGTGAAGATTTTCCGTCCCCTGTGAATTCAGATGTAGTCAAAAAATACTTCGCATAAACTGACCCACTGGACAAAAAAAAGAAAGTCCAGGCAAAAAAGGGCATCCCAGCGAACCAAGAGAAAAAGAAAAGAAAAAGGTTCGAGCAAAAGTTAGGGATAAAGAATAAAAAAAAATGTACACCCGGTAAGTCGAAAACCTGCAAAGGCGGCTTAGGCAAAAATGGGTATCCCGGTGGATTGAAAACCTAAAAAGGCGGTCCAGGCAAAAGAGGGATTAAAGCGAAGACTACAGTCTGAGTTATCTGTACTTCATCGCGTTTCAGTGTCTACCATCTTGAAGGATATGATTGGTCCAATCACTCTTCTCAGAAAGCAAAGAATTTGGGGGAAAGTGAAGATCTATGAGTCATAACAGAATTGGAAAATAGTGGAATGTCGTGTTCACATTGCCAATAGGATAGTTTATATTATCTTTTGGCGCAATTACCTCTTCCTAGGAATTGCTTCCTGATGTATTTGCCTTTACAGGCCACTTTCGATCAATAAAAGTCGTTATCCAGTCAAATTGCTCTCTTGTTTTTTATTTTTACTGTTTTGTTTGCAAAAACGTCTGAATTTTTGATAAACATTGCATCTAAAAACATGAAGGCTAGACAATGACATGCGGAAAGATAAAACATCTGAAAATCATTTTGAATGTTGAGTACACTTGAGTATATTTTGTCCATACGATCCCCTGGGGCATGTATGTCTTGCCGTTCCGCAGGTTACTATCATTGAATGATGGCTAAAGCAGATGAGCCAAAGTTTGTTCGAAGGAAGACCCTGTTGATTCAACACTTCCCAGTCGTGTAAGAAGATGGGTCGTCTAAGTCGAGTTCAGAATTTGTGCCCCCAGCATGGTCGAGAGGTTGGTGTTTTCCCAACAAGTGACTCCCCAGTTGAGTTGGTTTCTCCACCGTTCCGAGAATGTCAGATTAGTAAGTATCCTCAGCAGAATTGTTGTATATCCCCAACGGAGTTGACAGTGCCAGACTGTATCTTCCCAGCAGAAGCGGCTGCTCCTCAGAGTTCGATGCCAGATCAATGATCTCGATACCAGATCCATGGTCTTTTTCCTTGAAGCAGAATCTCGGTACCATATCGGTGTTTGCTTCCCCTGCTGAGTCGTCTCTCTCGGAGATTTTGGTTTCCAAAACCACTATCGCTTTCCCCAACAGCAAGCTTCCAGTGCCATCCTCTCCCCAGTCAGAGTCTCGGTATTGTGTCACTGCCTGAACACAGAATAGCCGGTCATTTCCCCACAGAGTTCATTGTGCTGTGTATCTCCAATAGCATTGTCTGGGTCAAGAAGAGCGTAATCATTCTCCCCAGCAGAGTTCCTTGCCTCGGCTTGGCGTTATTTCTAACTTAGCATTTCACATCCCTGCATGTAGAATCATATTGCATTGCGTCCTATCATATTGCATCGCATTTCCATTAAGTATGGAACATTACGCCATAAAAAAACTCAAACATATGCATACATGCATTAAACCAGATTGGATCTTATCCCCAGCAGAGACGGATCACTTTCCAACATCAGTATAACACATTTGCAGCAATTGCCCTTGGCAACATTCAGAATCGATAATCCCAGTGAGATTCATTTTCTCACCAGTCCGTGAAAGGAAAGCTTGATTCCCTTCCGATTTAGTCCCCGACAAGTGTCTGCCTTATTTCGACATATGTAAGTATCATCCTGGCGATGCCGGTAAGTGCCGTGTTGAGCCCCGTAAATGTATGTGCTTTTCTTTGATGTCAGTAAACATCATCTTTCGATGTCGGTAAACGTCGAATTCCAACCGTTGGCCATCAGTAAATGGCATGTCTCTCCTGGTGTCTACAAAAAAATCGTTCTGTCAACACCCGTGTGTGTCCTTTCCTGTTTGGTATCGGTAAACATCATTGATTCGATGTCGATGAACATCAGTCGTTTGTTAACCATCGGTAAATGGTTTTGTCGTCTAAGATTCCCCAGCATCTTTGATATTTGTAAGTATCGAGTATTTCGCCATCGGTAAATGGTTGTCGTTTCATAAATGTATTCTTTCCTTGGTGTCGGTAAACACCTTTGTTCGATGTTGGTAAACATCGAGTTCCCTCCCAGTCATCGGTAAATGTCTGGTCTTGGTTCACTTATAAATATCTTTGTTCGATGTCGGTAAACATCGAGTTCCTTCCCAGGCATCGATAAATGTCTGGTCGCGAAGCGCTTTCTTTGATATCGGCGAATATCAATTCCCCAATAGAGTCATCGGTAAATGTCTGGTCTTGTTTCACTTTTAAATATATTTGTTCGATGTCGGTAAACATCGAGTTCCTCCCCAGTGAAGCCTCCATCGGTAAATGGCCTCGCTTTCTTTGATATCGGTAAATATCAATTTTATTTTGAAGCCGCCATTGGTAAATGGCCACGCTTTCCTTGATATCGGTAAATATCAAATCTGTTTTGAAGCCGCCATCAGTAAATGGCCTCGCTTTCCTTGATTCGTCACCTACAGAGTGAAAATTCTCCGGTTCTTTTGGTATTCAATCCCTATTCACCTTGAAAGTCTGGTAGCCGTTGCTTTCATCCGTTCAGGTTCACAGTTGATTGAATAGGGGCAGCTGTAACACCCAAAAATTTGCCCTCCTCATTCATACATTCATTTTTAAGTCATTTTAGAACTTCATATTGCATTTCATCATGTCAATCAGGATCAGATCCAAGAAGCTTGAACATCATCCAAGACTCTTTGTGGGTTCTATCCGGGTAATCAACCAACACAAGGGAAAGACTTGAGTTACTGCCAACAGGTTCAAATAGAAGCTATTCATCATTCCAAACACTATTTTTGAAGTAGCAAAAATCTGCTGCTGAGCTGTCATGCTCGCTAGGCGAGCAGCATGGTTCGCTAGGCGAACTGACCTGTCATGCTCGCTAAGCGAGCAGATCCTTCGCTAGGCGAAGGGCACGCGTTTTCAGAATATGACAGAAAGTCATGGGCTTGAGCTGCCCTCATTTGAGCCCACCCGGTCATGAAATCAGGTTATAAATACTAGAGCTTCAGTAAAACAAAAACCCGGGAAAAATAGTGAGAGAAGAAACATAAGGAAAAGAGGCAGCGGCAGAAACCTACAAACTGATCTGCAGCAACCTCCAGGCAGCTCTGAAAGGTTCACTCGGACTCATACACTTTTTCACCTCCATCTCACGCAAACCCTAACAGTGCTTTGCAAACCCCGATGCAATCCAATTTCATTTGATCTCTCCAATCAAGGTTTGCCTTATTCCCATTACTCTATGCTTAATTTTAATACTCTGAATGTGTGAGGTATTATCGTGAGGTTTTGCCCACGGGTTTAGATGTATATGAATATGTAAATCAATGCCCTAAATGTTAATCGTTTAATTTCTGAAATGTGTACCATAGGGTTTGGGGTTGCCGAGATCGGACTGTTATCAATGAAGAACCCAAAACCCGCAGGCCTTCGCTAGCACCTTCGCTAGGCGAGCCTGTAGCGAAGCTTCGCTAAGCTTTCGCTAGGCGATGCAGCAGCGATCGCGACAGTACTTGTTTTTCTGTTTGCTCTAATCTGTTTCGTGTTCTGTTGTGACAAGTTTTTCTATTGCATCCATGCATTGCTTCCTAACCTGTTTGTTGAGTTTTTGTGAGGGCTCACCTGACTTTTGACGGAGATGGCTTGGTATTCCACTTTATTTGTGGGATACCACCTGGAGGTTTATTCCGATTACCTGTACTGATTCACTTTCTTTGATGGTGCTAGCTTGGGAGATCTCTGGGTTTCTGATTTCTTTAGTTGTTGTTGCTTCGGATCTTTATCCGTGTGGTACTTTTACCCCTTTCCCGAATTTTACCGCTTTCTTAGCTGGAAGACCTCAATAGGAGGCAATGTTTTTGTATGTTTGAGCCCCTTGTTGGCAGGTTTACTTTATGATACATGTTTTGTGTGGTGTGGTCGTCCCCCCATAGGATTGCTAGACTTCGTATAGTCTCCCGTTTGCATGTCAATTAAGGTAGCACTGTTCCTTCGTATAGGACTTCCTTTTTGCATGAGCCTTCCTAAAACACCCAGCAACTCATTGATTTTTCTTCCCCTAAGAACACGTTTACTCCTTCTACTACAGGCGAGTAATCTCCAAAGGTCGAGCATCCGGTAGATTGCGTAGTAACGTCGTTCAACCCTTACCCCGTAGTTACCCGAACTACGTTTTGCTCTGATTCTCATTCCAGATGATATACGTAGGCATAAGATGCGATGTCTTAGCGAGCACACTTCCCTTTAACCCATAGGTAGCCGAGCTACGAAGACTCTGATTCTCATATTCAGATGAGATACGTATGCAGTGGATGCGACATCCGTGCGAGTCATTTTCTTTTGACCCATCTTTTAGTAAATAGTGCATTAGATAAACCCACACCCTTTAGACAAGAACAACAAAAGTGGATCCCGTAGAGTACTACGGATGCGTAGGGGTGCTAATACCTTCCCTTCGCATAATCGACTCCCGAACCCAAGATTTGGTTGCGAGACCTTGTCTTTTCCTTTCCGTTTTCCAGGTTTACTTCGAGCGTTTCCTTTCCCCCCTTTGGGATAAATAACGCACAGTGGCGACTCTTCTGTCATTCTTTTTCGCCGGTTGTTTTTTTGCTTTCTGATAATTTTTCAGGTTGTGACACCGGGTTGTCGGAAATTGTACTTCTTCGTATTCCTTCTTTTCTTATCCATGTCTAAAAATTTGCAAATAGACCTCTTAAGTTCCTTGAAAATTTTCTCATTGTTGATGATATGGATGCAAATGAATGCATGAATGCATGGATGAAACAATCACACTCAAGGATCAAGCAAGTCACACCACACAAAGGTCACGGGATGGATCAAGTCATCCTCAATATCAATCATCCATTTTGGTGGGTTATGGTTTACATCTTATCAACACCCAAGTTCCATTGATATTGAGGATATACGAGAACAAATCAACCGCGAATCAAGGGTTTGTTGCAAGTCACGAGCATGGAGTCTCGGTTAAGAACCACCCAAAGGGAGTGTACTATAGTTAAACCTGACAATCATGTTCTAAAAAGGGTCCTTAAAGTCATCATCTCATCTTTCGGATATTATCGGATAAAGGACTACTCGCATTCCAAAAATATTCTCAAGAGAAACTCTTATGAGTGTAGTATCGCGTAACAATCGTATCAAATCTTACACTTGAACGACCTTCGCACTACGTCCTAAAATAGGCCAATATGGGCTAGGTAATCTAAGGTCCCTGGCTTCTAAGGTTCCTATTGGAAAGAGTAATGCCTAACCACGACTACTCGTGTGACATTATTGATCCCAACAAGACCTCCACCAAGTGAATGGGCTTGCAACTCAACTTTCTAAGGAATAACTCCACACAAGTCAACAAGAATATGCCATTCTCCTATCATAAGTGCACTCGAGTTCGGTTAGAGAACTCATCTCACAAGAGACCACCAAGCACACAAGTAACTGATATATATCAAGCAATTCATACATTACAAACAATACAATCATCCCAAATTTGCACAAAAATATGTCACAAGAAATATAAACATACAATACAACAAGCAAAAAGTAGGCTAAACCCACTAGGAATATTTGTAGATCTCCCCAGCAGAGTCGCCACTTTTCTGTAGCGGGGTATTCGTTACCTTTAGATTTATTGACTAAATCAAAAGTAAACATACAATTCGAGTCGCCACCGCACTTTTATTTGTCCAAAGGAAAGGTTAAAAAGCGAACAAAAACCAAGTAAGAAGTTTTATCAAATAAAAAACTAATAAAAATGTCAGAGATCGAGGTAAGGGGGTTGGTTATGAAATGGGAAGGTTTTAAGCACCCAAAACATCCTTAGTACTCTAAGGAAGCCCTTTTTGCAAAATGTATTGTAGGTTGGTATTTGTGAAAGTATTTGTGCAAACAGGATTGAAGGAATGAGAAAAGAATATACATATTATTTACAATTTGTTGTTTGAATGGATAAACCCATTACCTACGTACCATCACAAAGGTAGGATCAAAACCTCGTAGTTCGGGGTAAAAATCTCAAAGATTGGTGAATTGATTTGATCAAAAGCCTTAAGGTCTTTTGTTATCAAAGGGAGAAAACTCAACCTAAACCAACAATCCACCATGTGAGGAGAGCTTCAACAAGCTAGTGAGGGGTTAACCCTATAATAAGTATGGAAGACTTATAGGCCAATCACTAAGGATAAGGTGAGGTTTACATCAACCACTATGATAACTCAAACCTATGACTAATGTTTATGAAAAGGTTTTAACAAAGGTGGCCATTGGAACCACAAAATCAACTTGAAATGAGTTATATTTACAAGTTAGATTTATTTACAAAATGAAGTCAAAGTTTAATTAAGGTTTATTCACAATGAGTATTGATGAAAAGATTTTGAAAAGTCAAAGACATAAGGCCTAGGTTTCTAATTTGAAAGTAATGTCAAAGTTTTCACAAAATGAGTTTGGCTTGGGTTAGAGTGGAGAGAAGAAGAGAAGGGATAGTCCTAAACATACAAAGATAAGAGAAGAGATAAAACCCTTGGAGTTCCTTTTCTTGAAATCATAAAGATGATTCAAGATGCTCCTTTCCTTTGGACTTAGCAATCACTAAAGCAATCAAAACAAATAGTATATTCAAGCTCCTAGGATCTCCATTTGGCTTGTCTCTCTTAACTTGGCTACTCATGACAATGGTCCTTCTTACTATCTCAAGATGGAATCCCTATCACACAAGAGAAAACATCAAAAAGTTCACAACACAATAAGAGGAATGGACAAAGAATGAGTTTAGGTTAGAGGTCCTTTGAAGTCAACTTTGAGATTTAGCATTCTAAAGGCATGAGGCCTAGTTGCTTTTCAACAAATTTAGCATTCTAAAGGCATGAGGCCTAGTTGCTCTTGAACACCTTTAAGCATGGGTAAGGTCCTAATTCTAAGTCCTTTCTCCTTTTTGCATTGGGTTCACACAAACAAAAACAAAACAAACACAAAGCAACAATATACTTATATACAATAATGAGCTCAAATGAGCAAAAGGAAAATGACATAATCATAAAATATATGTTCAAGTGAGCAAAGGGAAAAGCAATATGAATAAATAAGCAAGAAATAAAGTGCATTAAAGTAAATTGCAAGAAATTAAATGCTTGAATTAAAGTTAGTAGTTAGTGGTCAATGTTAGTGTGACATAAGACAATTTAGCGCTATGTTAAGCAATCGTAAGTGGACTAATGTAGTAGTCACACCTATCTAAGGACGGTCAATAAAACTATAGGCAACTAAACACAAGTTAGAGATCATGACTAGTAAGCCAAGCTCCTACAACTTGCCATGCCAAAAGAAAAGGTGAAGGCCTTGTATGGATTTTAGGTTTTTTACTTGACCAAGAAGCAACCTATCTTGAACACAAAGCAACTCACTTGATCTTTGATCAAGTTGAGTTTGATTTGGATCAAAGAAGGTTAAGCCTCTCATATGTCAAGACTAACCACAAATCATTAACTCATTGGCCAAAATAAAAAGAAGAAGAAAAGAGATGAAGATGAAATGAACAAAATGAGAATTCAAATGACATAATCAAAACACAATGATCAAATGTGAATCAAATCATCATCAACCAATGTAAAACAGAAGAGAAATGAAGATTAGAAGTCAACAAGTCAAATATAATTTTTTGGTATTTTTTTGAATTAAAATAAATGCAAAATTAAAATGGACAAAATATGGTCAAACCTCAAATTCAATTCAAATCAACTTAGACAAGTCCAATTGAATCATCATAGGTCTAACATGGTCAAACAAGGTTTGACAAAAAATTTAATATTTTTTGAAAACAAAATTATTTAAAATCAATTAAAAATAATAAAATATAACACAGATGAATTAAAATCTCAAATAAATCTCAAATCAATTAAGAAATTGATGAGAATATTTTTCATAGACTTATCATGATTCATATGTGTTAACAAAATATTTTTGGAATTTTCAGATGTCAAAAAGTATTTAAAATGAATTAAAAACTATTAAAAACAAAATAATTCACAAAAAATATTAAATGAAGTCACAAAAATAATTAAAAATCAGATTATGAAACTAGATTTTTCAAGAAATTTTTTTCCATTGGTCTCATATTTTTATGACTTCAAATAAAATAGTTATGAATTTTTTATTTTAAAAGGAATTAAAAGAAAATAAAACAGAAAATAGAAAATATGAAAAATCAGCAGCGCTTTGATCCACTTCATTAATTGACGTGGCGTTATCCAATGGCTCAGAGGCACTAGTGTACCATGGTCACAAGTCAAGCGCGAAACAAAAGCATTTAAAATATGTCAAAGGAACCAAAGGCCATGATTAGACCGTTTCAAACAGATCCAAGGGTGCTGGCTCATCCACGTGGGGATGGTGGTGGAAACTACCATCTTCTCCGGCCAGAGAACAAACTCCGGCCACCACGCGCAGGTTTTTCAACCTTAATGAAAATGCAAAACCATGGTACCAAAATGAAGCTAGGGTGATGTACATCACCCCTGTAATCTTGGATTGTGCTCAATGTTTCTATCAAGTGAGAAATCTGAGCTTGAAATTTAAGGTATGTAAATTGAAGTGCTTCAAATCACGAAATCAAGACCACCACTGGCCTGCCTCTTGCTCGAGGACTTCAAAAAATTGTTTGAACACAAGCAATTCACATTGTATAGCAAGCTTTAGATCAAAATAGTTTGGTGTTATACCTTTGAAGAGCAGCTTTGAACAACACTATTCCTTCAAACTTTTGCTTCCAATTTGATCTTGAGATGTGATATGAATGCAAGGCTAAGGAATAAGACTTGAAGATCAACTGATTGTGTTGAAATTCAAGCTTGAATTTGAGAAACAAAAATTGGAATTCCTTTGAGTGAGGTTAGGTTTTGATTTCAGCAGAGCTTCAGATCACCATAGGTGTCTATTTTGAATGAGCATGGCATTGTATTTATAGCTGAGATGGATGCAAGCAAGTGAAAAACTCGTGTGCATGAAGCTTTGGGTCCTCCATGCATGGGCCTGTACAAGCGCATGTGAGGCCTAAAGTTGAATGGAATTACATGCTGATATCATTTGGAGTTGAAATGGACGTGCAAAAGGCCTGCTGTTAGCTTATGCATCAAGTTACAAAGTGAATTGCATATTTGGTCATAAACATTCACCTCTTCAAAAGTCACATGTAGAAAATCCAAACATGGTGGTGTTAGTAATGGTTGGAAAGTTCTTGACATAAGGAACAAAAGCTATGTTGGAAAAAATCCATTTGGAGTTTGGAAATTTGTGAAAATTGGCCTTGAAGTTTGAGGTACAAAACATGTCTAGGTTTACTTTGAATTTTTTTCCCAAAAGTGACCAACTTCAATCCCTTCTGTTTCAATGATGCAAGCCTAAAATGGAAAAACCTTCAACATCAAAGTTGTAGATATTTTCAAGTTGATAAATTTGGACTTAAATTTTGCATCATTTATATTTTTGATGATAAAGTTATGGGCATTTGAAGTTGGACATTTTTCAAATTCAATGGTTTTGGTCCAAAGTGACCTATAATGTTTTGTATTATCATATGTATTTATTTTAGGATTATGAAATTTTGTCCAACATAACATTTGAAGTAGACATATTAAGATTTCCAATTAAATTGGTCTCACCTCAAAATCATAAAAAATAAGGAAGTTAGGTCCTTGGGAAGTTGACCTAATATTAGGGTTTCAGTCAAAATGACCTATAATGTTTTGAAATGAATAATGACCTTACAAACATATCAAACGTTAGGTCTCAGGAATCCTCAGTTTGGTCAGATGCCTTGACTGGTCAACTTCTCAAAGCCAAACTTCAAATCTTGATAAATGAATGATTGAGGATACTCACATAGGCTGCATAAAATAATGAATTAAAGAACTTCCCTTGATTGTATTTGATCATAGGTTGAGGTTGCTTCATGAGCAAGACACAGTCAATGCACAGTTGAATTAGGGTTTCCTTGGGAAACAAGCCTCAAGCCCTTTGGTTTATCTTGATCAAATTGGAAAATTGAGATACTTGGGAGACATATATGATGATTGAAAGCTTTTTGGACCATTGTCATGCTTGCTTTCATCTTCAATGAGCCACTTCATTGAGCTTAGGAGCCTCCTAGGAGCAAGGGCACACATGATCACTTGAGCTTCAAAACAAAAAGAGTTAGTGACATATTTTTGTGCTTTTGGTTAGTAAAAAAAAATAAGAAAAGCAATAATATACAATTCAAGAATGCTTGGTGGTCTCAAACCAACTCACACAAGTCCCAACCCTAGGGTTAAGGAGCCACACATGCTATGATCCTTGAGGAAATGTAATGAACAAATGATATGATGCCATGAGGGATCTTAGGGTCAAAATTAGGGTCTTACACCCTCCCCCCCTTTCATTGGGTTTGTTGTGGGAGAGATCACCAAGTGCTATGTGATTGTATCACACTTGTATATCATTATTTTACTAACCAAAATACCAAAAATATGTCTTTGCATTTGCCTAACTCTTTTGTAGGTAGGGCATGATCACCATTGATCTATCAAGTTCATATCTAGGGTTTGAGACCCTCATGACAAAGAGCACAACCATGAATTGATCCAAGAATGGTTATGATCATCCTATATGTGTTCCATTGATCTCTATATGTTATATTGATCAAGTTTTCTTCAAGAGTTTGAGGGTGATTTGCCTTGGAAACCCTAGTTTGACTAGATATCTTGAGTAACTTCTCCAACAAGCTATCTCACCAATTGATCAAATTTTTCAAGGGACACTTTAAAATTCATCATCTTATGCATATATGATCTACCATGAGCCAAGAAAGGCAATAGAATTGAAGGTTAGCAAGTTGGTTGATGGTGGTTAGCCAGATAAATTCATCTGATCAAAACTGGGTCTCCATAGACCCTATCTCCTACAATTTTCAACATATGAAAATTATTCCAAGAGAAACGTTACTATAAATGAGATTCCAAACAACTTTCATGTTGAGACCTAGAGCTATTTTTGCTTGGAAAATCATTTTCTATGTTGAAACATTATAGGTCATTTTGTCTAAACCCTAATTTGAAAGTCAACTTCCCAAAGCCATAACTTGCTCAATTTTTGTGAGATGAAAGATTTCCAAGTTGAACAATCAAGTTCAAGATGTCTACTTAAACTTTTATGTTTGGAGTGAAATAAAATTCAACTTTTATGAGCATGTGATATGAGGTTACATTATAGGTCATTTTTGTTCTATACCATTGAACAAGTGAATTTTTCCAAACTTCAAAAATGCATAACTCTATCATTATAAATCCTAATGACATTAAATTGGTGACCATTTTGAATGACTTTTAAAGAGCTACAACTTTTATGAAGACACTTTTCTCATTTGAAACTCACGTAAAAAGTTAAGCAAAGTGGAATATTGAGGTATATGGCTTGACACTTAGAAAAAATTTCAACATGTTGAAATTTCCAAACTTCCACCTCAAAATTCACCATGTTCCAAGCTCCAAATGAAAACGTGTTGAACATCAAACTTGTTCCCCTTGATCCGAGCTTTCCAAAGAACCCAAGTTCATGCATTTTGGACAAAGATTGATATGTTTGCGCATGGCTTTAACAAGGTTGCATCATTGGAAAGAATCAATTGGACAAATTTCAGTTCACAATGCCTTGCCATTCAAGCTTCATTCAGACCTCAATTGGAATCATTTTGGACCTAAATGCATTGCATCATGGGCTTGTACATGCCCATGCACTCGTGCCATCCACATTGCCAATTTTGGACAGATTTTCAAGTGTGCAAATATCATTCCCTCATGCTATAAATACATGACCTATGTGCCCATTTGAACAACACTTTGCACGCCAGCTTTGCCCCTCATTGAAACCCTCTCATTTTAAAGGAAAACCTGAGAAATTTCAATTTGAAATATGAGTTTGAATCTCAACTGTTGGAGATTCAAGAACTCCAGGATCCAAAGCCTTACAACCTCTCTAATCACTTCCTGCTAGCTTCTCAAGTGTGATCAGATCGTGTTTGGAGCAAGCAACATCAAGAACTGCATAGCTTTGATGGTAATTTTCAGAAAACTTTATCTCTTCGATTCTCACTCAATTCTACTCAATTCTCTTGGATCTGTGGTTGTCTGAAGTCCTACCAATGTAGGCAAGAAGATTGAGTTGCTTAGAGGTCAAATCGAAGCAACTCAGTTGACACACCTCAAAATTCAACTCCTCATATCTTTTTATATATGTGGAGTTAGTTAAAATTGAGATCAGATTCGTGCTCTACGCCATTTTTTCTTTCAGATCATGTCCTCCTTTTTTATTTTGGTGATGGTTAAAGGTGGACCAGTCCGGTGAGGTCCACCGGAGAAGAAGACCGGAGCTACAGCTTCGGCCGTGTGTTGGCACGTCTCAGACCATAGGATCCTTGCAAAACATTTTAATCTCATGCATTGGTTTTGAATACCATCCCTGCAGCGCATTGACTAGTGTCCATTATGGAACGTGCGTTGAGGACCACTTGATCTGCCACCTCAATTAATGAGGGAGATCAAGTGGTCCACGTTTTTTACTATTTTCTAATTTTCATTTTAATCCTTTTATTTTCATTAATTCATATTAATTTTAATATTGATCCAAAAAATATGAGAGTTTCACCAAAATAATTTAAATAATTTCCTCTTTCATATTTTGAATTAAAATAATTTTTTGGATCATTATTAATATTTTTCATGATTTAATTGATTTTGTGATTATTTTTAATTATTTAAAAATACTTTTAAGTCTTTAAAAATTCTGAAATTTTTTCTCCAAGGTCCTTTGACCTTGTTTGACCTATGATAAATCTCATGGCCATTTCTTTGGTGTTTTGATGAGGTTTTAGGAATTTGACAAACCATATTTAATTTAAATGTATTATTTTAGTCTTTTTAATTTGAATAAATGGCAATTAATTGTATTGACCAATTGTGATGATTTGTTTGAGTTTGACTCTTGTTGTTGGGTCTTAGTCAAGGTTTATTTGACTTTGTCAAGTTAATATCATTGGATTTAGAGGATTGATGGAATGTACATTCCATCTCCCAAAATGAATGGATGATATTAATTTGGTAAAAGTCCTCCTTTGACCAATTTGAGTTTCTATTCATTCCCCTCCCTCTTCATCTCATTCCCCTTCTTTATGCATTCATCTCATTTGGCCTATGCTATCTCAAAGTCCTAAGGATAGTTGATTGAAAAATCCACATAAGTATTGATGAGATTAGGCCACCTCTTTTGCATATTCTTTTTGTGTGTGGTATGTTTCATGAGCATAGTCCATTATATTATGTCTCTAACATGCATTAACACCAAAATTCTATTGCCCGGCCTCAAATAGTTGTGACTTCTACATAAGTCCAATTACGATTGCTTAACATAGTGCTAAATTTGTGACATAAAAGGCATAACATTCTAGTTAGTGAGATTGTAAGTCTCCCCTCTTTCATGGTATTGTATGGAAACTTGGCCTTTTTTCCTTCCTTTGGAAGATGTCTTGGATCAAGGATCCATGCTTGTGATAAGTAGGTTGAGTGTTCTCCAAAGAATGACTTAAAAAATGAAAATAAAAAACCAAATAAGACTAACTTCTAACTCATTAACAACTAACTTTTAATTTCAAGCCATTTACTTTAGTTTCATTTAATTTTAGTCTTTATTCATTTGCCATTATTCATATCATTCTAATTGTTTATGTTGATGCAATTTTCACTTTGTCCACTTGGACCATATTGTGTGATATATTCCATTTTATGTATACTTTGTTTGTTTGTATGGTCTTTGACCATTAATGTACATAATAACAAAAAAAAATCCTAGAAAACTTTTGTGTGGACTGTTGACTTGATCTTGGACAAATGAACTTAGAATTTATGCAACATTCCTATGCTAAAGGACTTGTCCAATGCCAACTTTTGTGTGAAACCAAGTGCTTGCAATTTGAAACTCCATCTGATACATCTTTGAAGATCCCTTTGAGTTCATCTGCAACATGATCATTATGAAGCTGTTATTTTGAACTTGTGACTTATGGAATTCATCTGTTGTATGGCCTAATTTGAAGAAGATCATGGAGTGGCTAAGCTTGGATATGGCTATCTTTATTTGATGCCTTGCTCTTCAAGATAATATAATTGTGCATTTGTGTGTTGATTGATTCTAAATGTCCAAGGGAATCTGGGTTTCTATTGACATTCTTGTCTATTGGATTGTGTAATACCCCAAAATTTACCCTTCATTTTTCTTGGAAGCATGGGATTGTGTTTCACATTGCATTAGCATCATACTAGGTCATACTCATTGCATACTGCATCAGTGACTTGGGAAATCAGGGTTTGATTGATCACTCCTTACCAAAAGGAGCCCACACAAAGCAAGTTTGAGAATTGGACTTCATTTTCCAAATATGCAAGCCTCAAGGGTCTCAAGGTGGTCCAGGTATCTCATGGTGGTCTGCAGTTCGTCAGTGGAAGAGTCAGAGCTCTCAGAGTGTGCATCTGCATTTGATTAGAAATCAGGGTTTCATGGCTATCTGCAACAGGAAATGTTTGATGGGAAGAATATGGGGCTCATTCATGTCATTATTAGAGAGGCATATTTGCCTAAGAAGATACACAATTATCACAAAAAGATCCATTGGCAATCAGTGCAATCAGTTCCTAGACATTTTTGCCCTAAAACTAGGGTTTGGTATAAAATCGGTTTATTTCTGATTCCTTAAGTGAAACTCATTTCCATGGCCCTCCACATGTCCACAAGGATCAACATGCAAAAAATCAGCTCTTTATTTGAGCTAGAGGTGCTTCAATTGATCAATGGAATCGAAAATCAGACAGTTTGGGAAAAGTCAACTGTGGGGCCAAAAAAAGTCAACTCTTGACATTTTGAAAGTGGAATCTCAAAATTCATGCCTAAGGAAGCCTACATGTGAAATTTGATCAAGGTTGGATCATGGATTCATCATTTAATCAGGAGTTGGAAAAGTTACCAAATTTGGAAATAGTTGACTTTCCATTTAAGGCAAGTTTTTATGGTTTTTGCATCCACTTTAAGCCTATTTTCCATCAAGATTCAAGCCCTATTTTAAAATTTCTTCAACATGAAAGTTGTTCCACTTGTTTCAAGCTTTCTAGAGATATAAAGTTTGTTTCATTTGGATTAAAATTGAGAAAGTTAGGCTTGGTCAAAGTAAGACATTATTTTAGAACACTTGAATTTTTTCTAAGTCCAAAATTTGCAAAATTTGTCAAGACTTATGGGCCAGATTTCTTGCACTTCAAGGCATCTTTTGAAAACACTTTCTTCATGACAGTTGTACCTTGATATGTTCTCTTTCACACCTTTTTGGAACCACCCCATTTGGATCATTTGTTTGGAATATACACTCATATAAAGTTGGTATCATAGGCTGAATTTTTTTGACAGCATTTAGGCCAAACTGTCCCAACCATTTTGCAGCCATGAAACTCGAACTTTATGGCCATTTTCCACCCCTTTCCACTCACCATTTCAAGATGTATTCAACATGAAAAATGTTAAGTTCCATGCCCTCTTTCTACTGTTTGCATTGCCTTTCCATTTGGATCATTGGTTTGGAAGATACACTAATCTAAAGTTGGTATCATAGGCTGAATTTTTTTGACAGCATTTAGACCAAACTGGCCCAACCATTTTGCAGCCATGAAACCTGAACTTTATGGCCATTTTCCACCTCTTTCCACTCACCATTTCAAGATGTGTTTAACATGAAAAATGTTAAGTTCCATGCCCTTTTTCTACTGTTTGCATTGCCTTGCCATTTGGACATGTATTTATCAAGATACAAGGTCTTAAAGTCACCCTGTTGGGCCATTTTTATGCTGCACTAGAAAAACCAAGTTTAACCACAAAAACGACCAACACATCTTTTACCTCATTTGGCCATTTGCTTTTGGTTCATTCACTTAAGTTTTGCCACATTTAGCCATTTCTTTTCACACCTCATTTTTGCATATTTTGCACATAATCAAAAACAAGCATTGCAAGCCCATTGAGCACTTTAATCCAACATATATAAACATCATAAAACCCTAATCTGAAGAGATAGAGGCTGCTACATTTTCAACCTAAGCAAGAGCAAGAAAAAGGCAAAGTTGTTTCTCACTTCCATTTTTCATTCTTCAAGTTTGCAACACCATTGAAGCATCTTCCTTTTCCATTCCTCTCATTCCAACAAGAAGTAGTGGACTTTCTCCACTAGGTAATCATTTTATTCCAACCTCCCATGGCCATGAATACTTTGTTTATCATCATATTTACCATTGTTCATTACTATTCTTTCATGCTTACTATCCATATTTCATGTTATTTTCCACTATGCCATGCTTGATTAATACTAATTTTTGTTGTTAATATTATGCTATGTGTGTCTTATGGACCCTTCATTGAAGCATGTTCATTAAACTTTAATTTTGTAACATTGAATTTTTTGTACCGTATCCTTGCATGAGCCTCCCTTGCTGTTCATTTTTCTCTATGCTAGAGGCATTATTTTTAATAAAATAAGACACCATTGTATTCTACATGTTTCAAACTTGAATTTTGATTTTTATATCATCCCATTTGGAGCCTTGAGTTGTGAGATATTGGGATTTGAAGTTTGGAAAAATGTTGCTGGATTTTTTCACGTTGTTTCAGCATATTTGCATGGCTTTCACGTTTTTCTTCACAATGCATAAACCAGCCCATGCGTGGTAGCCTTCAGCCCGCCAGACCATGCGCGCCGGTTCGATCCCAGCTGGCATTTTATTTTTGGCATTTAGTCACTTATTCTACAATTGCCCAATTGATGTACATATCACATGCATTTTTTTTAAATGAATATTTACCCATTTTTTCTGGGCTGTCACGCGCTAGCTTCATGGACCGGACCTTGTGCTGCTGCTATCCACACACCACCATCTGGCCCATCATTGTATTTTTCTCATTTATTTTCATTCATTTTTTAAATTCCACATTTAATTTCTGTTTTCATTTTAATTAATAAAAATATTTTATTCATTTATAAAAATACCAAAAAAAAATTTTTTACTTTCCTTAATATTTTATTTAATTTATTTTATTTTTATTTTTATATTTTATTTAATGTTAATATTTTATTTTAATTAATTGTTTCAAATGGTCCATTTTAATACACATATTTTCATTTATTTTATTTTCATGACTTAAAATTATTTTTAATTTTTTATTTTTGGGATGAGGGTTGACCAATGTCTCATGGTCAACCTGACCTTCTATTGGAATTTTATTTCCCATTTTCAATTTATTTTGGATTTATTTTTGATCTGGTTTGCTTGGTTGACTCTTCATTTGACTTCTGTTTTATTTCAATTAATTTATATACTAATTTTCATTATTTTTGAAATCTTTTTGGGGGATGATGATGTCCTGACCCCACCTAACTTAGTTTAATTTTTCATAATTTTTGTGATTAACTTACTATTTATTTGATAATTTTTAAGTTGACTTGACTTTTCGGTTGACTTTTCTATGATTGATGTTTGACATAGGGATTGCTTAGGGCAATTGAAGAGATCTTTTGATCCTCCCTTGTTCATCTCATGTGCCACATATTAGAGGCCTTTAATCTTGATTTTATTTGATCCTTCTATCATTTCCCGATTAAATTATTCATTGGTTCTTTGTGTGCATAGTTTCACTTGTCTGATTTCATCTGATATTTTTTTACACTTGTTTCTTTCATCCATGCTTCTATTGTTTGATTGTTTAACATGTTTATACTTGTCATACATTATTTAATGCTTCATTATTTCATTCTTTGATTATTTGATTTGATTATATACTTGTTTATATCTTACTTGTTTGATTAACTGTGGCCTACTTGTATGGTGTATGAGGCATATATTATTATTGTTTGATTGCCATGTACAATCCCCATTCACTACAAATGTATCCCTCTCCCATGAATTGTATAATGTTTATTTCTCTCATTCTTTATTCATCTGTTAATACAAGAAATAAAATGAACATCCGATAACCATTTCATAACAAGATCAAAACCTCGATTCAACGTCGAGTAATCATTTTCAAAACTTAACAGAACCAGCACGCATTCGTCCATTTACCTTGTAAGTCGATTGCTTTATGCATCGCCATCAACCTTGTAAGTCGATTGCTTTATGCATCGCCATCAACCTTGTAAGTCGATTGCTTTCTGCATCGTCATCAACCTTGTAAGTCGATTGCTTTATGCATCGCCGTCAACCTTGTAAGTCGATTGCTTCATGCATCGCCATCTACCGTTATCCCTAGCACCTCTCCTTGCTCCATTCGTCGATTCTTGTTCCGTTTAGGTAGCACCCATTAGATAGAACCCTTTGTATGATAACATAGGTAGAATTCCCATATTCCTTTGTATGATAACATAGGTAGAATTCCCATATTCTTTTGTATGATAACATAGGTAGGATTCCCTCATTCTTTGTATGATAACATAAGTAGAATTCCCTCATTCTCTTGCATGCTAAAATTAGGTAGATGTTCCCATTTGTAAATCCTAACACATAGGTCCATATTGCATGACAACTCTAGGGCAGAGCTTTCCCATCTTTAGACCTTTCCGAGCGTCTCCGATCTTGTGGCATGTAGTCCGTTCTATTGCAAAGAGATAACTGCCTAAGACTCGATTCAGCGAGCTGCGACACCTGCTGCTAGGACGTGAGCACATTGCCCACTCTCCTTTGACACAGCTGGTGTCCTCCTTTATAAGTCCATGTTCAGATGGCAAATCCTAGTTAGCCGAACTACGACAACTCTGATTCTCATGTTTAGATGAGATACGTAGGCACAAGATGCGATGTCTTGCCGAGTTTGACTAACAACTAATCCTTGCTTTCGCATTTGTTGCGATTCTTTTCTCTCGCCCTCGTTGCGATCGAGACCTTCCTTTTCTCTTGCCTTAGTTGCAATCGAGACCCTTTGTTCCCGTAGTTAGTTGAACTACGTTTTTGCTCTAATTCTCATTCCAGATGAGATACGTAGGCATAAGACGCGACCTCTTACCGAGCACACTTCTCTTTAACCCATAGGTAGCTGAGCTACGAAGACTCTAATTCTCATATTCAAATGAGATACGTATGCAGTGGATGCGACATCCGTGCGAGTCATTTTCTTTGACCCCTCTTTTAGTAAATAGTACATTAGATATTACCTACACCCTTTAGGCAAGAACAACAAGAGTGGATCCCGTAGAGTACTACGGATGCGTAGGGGTGCTAATACCTTCCCTTCGCATAATCGACTCCAGAACCCAAGATTTGGTTGCGAGACCTTGTCTTTTCCTTTCCTTTCTTCAGGTTTACTTCGAGCGTTTCCTTTCTCTCCTTTGGGATAAATAATGCACGGTGGCGACTCTTCTGTCATTTCTTTCTCGCCGGTTGTTTTTTCGCATACTATATTTTTTAGGCTGCGACAGATTGCTACCCGTTGGTATGATCTTTTCAACTCTTAACTTTTAATTTTGTGCATAGGATTAGTCTCTTAATCTTCTCCCCATTTCTTAAATTTCAAAATCTCTCTCCCTCCCTTTTAAAATCTTCTTTGTTTGAACTTGTTTTGTTCTAATCTTTGACAACTTTGTAAAAAGATATAAACTTTGGACTTATGTCATTGCATTTTTAAACTTCTTTTCTTAAATCAAATTTGTGAATAAACTTAACTATACTTGACTTAAACTTTCAGAAAAACCAAAAAGAACGAACTCATTCAAATAATTTTTAGGCCTTTGTGCCTTTCAAACTTAATTTTGTTAAAAGTAATGCATCCACTTTGAAATTTGTATCACGAACTACGAGGTTTTGATCCCTCATTTTTATGTTGGTACGTAGGCACAAGTCCAAAGGTCTTGTCAAACACAAAAATATAATTAATTAATCTTTACTCACCCCCCCCCCCCCCCCGCCATTCTATTTGTTTGTAAACATCATTTTTGTACCAAATACATATGCAAACAAAAAGGGCTCCCTAGGAGTACCTAGGACACTTTAGGTGTTAACACCTCCCCTCTGCGTAACCAACCCCCTTACCTATGATCTCTGACATTTTATTAGTTTTGATTTGAAAACTTCTTACTTTTGGGTTTTGTTCCTATTTTCCCCCTTTCCCTTGGAAACAATAAAAGCGCGGTGGTGACTCTTGTTATTTGATGTCTAGCTTACCCATAGCTTGATGATCATGAATTTACCGCTACAGAAACTTGGCCTTTTTTCCTTCCTTTGGAAGATGTCTTGGTTCAAGGATCCATGCTTGTGATAAGTGGGTTGAGTGTTCTCCAAATAATGACTTAAAAAGCAAAGGCAAAAACTATACTAACTTCTAACTTATTAACAACTAAAATTTAATTCCAAGTCCTTTATTTTAATGCATTTTAATTTTTAAGCTCTATTCATTTGCCATTATTCATACCATTCTAATTGTTTATATTAATACCTTTTCACTTTGTACACTTGGACCATATTGTGTGATATATCTTGTTTGTGTATATTTTGTTTGTTTGTGTGGTCTTTGACCATTAATGTACATAATAAGAAACAAAAACCCTGAAAAACTATTGTGTGGACTATTGGTTTGATCTTGGGCAATTGGACTTAGAATCTAAACAACATCCATATGCAATAGGACTTGGCCAATGCCAACTTTCATATAACCAAGTACTTGCAATTTGAATCTTCATCTGATATATCATTGAAGATCCATCTGAGCTCATCTGTAACATGATCATTGTGTAGCTATTATTTTGAATCTGTGACTTGTGGAGTTCATCTGTTACATGGGCAAATTTGAAGGATATCATGGAGTGGATAAAGCTTGGATGGGGCTATCTTTATTTGATGTCTTGCTCTTCAAGATAATATTGTATGCATTGTTTGTTTCTTGATTCTAATATCCAAGGGAATTTGAGGTTTCTATATGGCATTGCCTATTGGATTGCTACCCATCGATCAGATCTTTTCAACTCTTAACTTTTAAATTTATGCTTAGGATTATTCTCTTCATCTCCTCCCCATCTCTTTAATTTCAAAATCTCTCCCTCCTTTTAAAAATTCTTCTTTGTTTGAACTTGTTATTTTCTAAACTTAGACCATTTTGCAAACTAGAAACTTTGGCCTTACGCCATTACATTTTCAAACTTCTTTTCTTAAATTAGACTTGTGAATAAACTTAACTATACTTGACTTAAAATTTTCAAAAGCCGAAAAGAACTAACCCATTCAAACCATTTTCTAGGCTCTTATGCCTTTAAAACTTAATTTTTGATTAAAAGTAATGCACCCACTTTGAAATTTGTATCACGAACTACGAGGTTTTGATCCCTCATTTTTATGTTGGTACGTAGGCACAAGTCCGAAGGTCTTGTCAAACACACAAAAATATAATTAATGAATTCTTTTCTCACCCCCCCCCCCCCCATTCTATTTGTTTATAAACATCATTTTATACGAAATACATATGCACACAAGAAGGGCTCCCTAGGAGTACCTAGGACAATTTGGGTGCTAACACATTCCCTCTGTGTAACCAACCCCCTTACCTGTAATCTCTGGAATTTTATTAGTTTTGATTTGAAAACTTTTTACTTTTGAGTTTTGTTCGTACTTTTTCCCTTTTCCCTTGAAAACAATAAAAGCGCGGTGGAGACTTTTGTTATTTGATGTCTTGCTTATCCATATTTTGATGATCATGAATTTACCGCTACAGAATCAAGTGGTGACTCTGTTGGGGAGTAGTCTCTAGTGGGTTTATCCTACTTTTTTGTGTGTACATAATTGTATATATGCGATGTATGTATATTTGTGTGATATAATTTGCTTGTTATGCTTGGTGATCTCTGAGTGGTGAGATAAGTTCTAACCCGAACTTGAGTGGAATTAAGATAGGAGGATGGTGTAGTCATGTTCGACTTGTGTGGAGTAGTCCTTAACAAATTGGATTGAGATCCATCTGCTCAGTGGTGACCCTTTTTGGATTTGGAAATGTCACACAAGTATTTGTGGTTAGACATTACTATCTCTAATTTGGGTCCGAGAAGCTGAGGATCATAGAACATTTACCCTCTCTTGGCCTATTTAGGATGTAGTGCAGAGACTATTCAAGTGTAGACTTGATAACAGTTGTTACACGATACTACACTCAGACGAGTTTGTCTTGAGAATATTATGGGTCGATGAGTCATTCATCTTAACCTATAATATCCGATAGATGGAATTAAGACTCTGGGAACTTTTTAGAACATGATCTACATGTTTTATCCTTAGTTCACTCCTTTGGGATGGTTCGTACCCATACTCCATGCTCGTGACTCACAACAAACCCTTGATTCTTGGTTGATCCAATCAAGTCTTGTCAATATCAATGGAACTTGGATGTTGATAAGGTGTAAACCATAATCCACCAAAATGGATGATTGATCTTGACAATGACTTGATTCATCCCTTAACCTTTGTTTGTTTGCCTTGTGTGTGATCCCTTATTTGTGATTGTTGCATTCATGCACATCATAATATTCATCACACGAAAATTTCAAGGAACTGAGGTATTATTTGCAAATATTTTCAGACCATGGATTGTGGACGGAGGAACACTAAGAAGTACAGTTTCATATGTCCCGACTTGAAAGAGTTAAGGAAGCTAGCATCTTTTGTATTAGATCCCTTGGGCTTCAAACAACGTCATGGAAAGTTATTGTCTATCTTGTATGCTGATGTGGTTGAAGGACTTCTGAGTGTATTAGTGTAGTTCTATGATCCTCTCTACCGTTGCTTCACTTTCCCAGATTATCAGTTTGTGCCTACATTGGAGGAGTATGCCCATCTCTTGGGGATACCTATTTCTAGTAAGGTGCCTTTTAGTGGATTGGAGGAGATTCCCCGATCTAATCTTATTGCGGAAGCTCTTCACTTGAAGAAGTCTGAGATAGAGGCTCATTGGGTGAAGAAAGGAGGATTATTTGGGTTGCCATCTGATTTCCTCATCAAGGAAGCTACTGCTTTTGCTCAAGCCGGTAGTATGGACGCTTTTGAAGCTATCTTTGTATTGCTCATTTATGGATTAGCTTTGTTCGCTAACATTGACGGTTTTGTTGATGTTAACACCATTAGAGTTTTCTTGATTGGGAATCTTGTGCCCACTTTGTTGGGTGATATGTACTTCTCTTTGCATCTAAGGAATTCTAAGGGTGGTGGAACGATTGTCTGTTGTGTTCCTCTTCTATACAAGTGGTTTATTTTGCACTTGCCCCATACACCTGCTTTTGTGGAAAACAAAGAATGTCTACGGTGGTCTCAGAGACTTATGTCTCTCACTAATGATTATATAGTTTGGTATGATCCTTCTTTGAGCAGTTTGGAGATTATTGATTATTGTGGTGAATTCTATAATGTGCCTCTCATTGGTACACAAGGAGGAATTAACTACAACCCTGCTTTGGCTTGTCGTCAACTTGGACTCCCCTTGAGAGATAAACCTAATAACACTTTGTTAGAAGGTCTTTTCAATCAAGAGGGTAAAGATCCCTAACATATGAAGTAGAAAATTGTGCATGCTTGGCATAATATGCATAGGAAAGGAAGGTTCGAGCTTGGTCTGTGCAATTGTGTAGCTTTGGAAGGTTACACTCTTTGGGTGAAGAAGAGAGCTTTGGAGTTGAAGATGCCTTATCCTTGTGAGAGACCAATATTTATGGTTGTGGTTGAGCCATTAACTCTCCCTAAGCAAGATGTAGAGGAGTTGGAAGACGCACTCGCCAAGATGAAGCAAGAAAAGGATATGTGGGAAAAGCATTTTCGTGGTTTGAGCGAGAAGCATGAAGAGTTGCAGTTGGAGTCTAAGGACAAGGATGCACTTATTGAGCTACTTGAAGACCGAGCGACAAAGAGACAGAGAGAGCCAGAGGTTTCATCTTCTAGCATGCCTTAGCCTTCCGTTGCTTTGAAGAAGATTGTTGATCAGCTTGTCCTCGAGAAGACTCAGATAAAAGCTTCTTTTGACCAGTCTCCTTTGCTCTTGTATTTTTTTTCATTTCGTTTCTGAAATTGTACTCAGTGTAATCCTTCCAATTATATAAATGAAAAGAGATTTTTATGGTCATATCAAATTGTTGCAATTGTTGTTAAGTATATATATATATATATATATATATATATATATATATATATATATATATATATATATATATATATATATATATATATATATATATATACATATATATATATATATACATATATATATATATATATACATATATATATATATATATATATATATATATATATATATATATATATATAGTAAGTTCCTTGAAAATAAAAATAAACAATCAAGCATTGCATTTCATGCATCATTTACATAAGCAGGTTTCTCTTTTGCCAGATATCTTATTGGTGTTTCTTTTGTGCTTCAGCCAAACTGACTCATTGGTACAACACTCGTGCCAATCATCTAAGAATCATGGAACATCTCGAGCAAGAGAATAGAGAGCTGAAGAACGAGATCGCACGCCTGACTGCCATGATGGAGTCAGTGCTAGCTGCCCAGAGTCAATCTTCTCCAACGCCCGCAACTCCTCCTCCTCAGAGGATTGTTATTTCAGAGGTGGCTACCTCTACCATGCCAGCTGCTACTGCCCACTTTGCGCCTGCTATGCCTACCGAATTCCCGTGGGGAATGCCACCGAACTTCACGCCTCAAGGCTTTGCGCCTACTTTTGCTTCTATGCCGACATCTAGCTCGGTCATGTCTGTGCCACCTCCCGTTGTGCAAACCTTACCTCGGGTAGAGGACACGATTTATCATTCTGAGCCGTCTGAGGGTCCAGATGTTTATGAGAAAATGGACGAGATGAAAGATCAATTTCTTGAGTTGCGCAAGCAATTGAAGAATTTGAGAGGTAAGGACTTGTTTGGGAAAAGTGCTGTTGAGTTATGTCTGGTGTCAAATGTGAAGATTCCAATGAAGTTCAAAGTGCCTAACTTTGAAAAATACAGAGGAAACACATGTCCGCTCAGCCATCTAGTGATGTATGCCTACAAGATGTCTACCCAAACTGACAATGATCATCTGTTGAAACACTACTTCCAAGACAGTTTGACCGGTGTTGCGCTTCGTTGGTATATAGGGTTGGACAGTGCAAGCATTCACACTTTTAATGACTTGGGATAAGCTTTTGTCAAATAGTATAAGTATAATATGGATATGGCGCCTGATAGAGACCAGTTGAGATATATGTCTCAGAAGGATAAACAGACATTCAAAGAGTATATGCAAAGGTGGAGAGAATTGGCTGCTCAGGTTACTCCTCATTTAGAGGAGAAGGAAATGACAAAAATCTTTTTGAAGACCCTGAGTTCATTTTACTATGAACGCATGATTGACAGTGCCCCTAGTGACTTTACCGAAATGGTAAATATGGGGATGAGGCTTGAGAAAAGTGTCCGTAAAGGACGTTTGTCAAAGGAGGAAGCATCATCAAGTAAGAGATATGGCAGCAGTTTTGGGAAGAAGAAAGATAGAGAAGCTAATGCAATTTCTAATGGGAGGCAAAGGAGGCCTTAGGTCAGAAAGAGTCAATCATCCCATCAACACCATCATCAAGTATCTTCAGTAATTCCTGTATTTTCGAATAATCAATCAACACCAATTCAACCACACCAACATCAACATTAACAACCAAAGTAACGAACAAACACCTACAACAACAACAATACCAACAATCATCATCAATAAAACTTTGAGAGGAAGAAAGTCTCTTTTGACCCGATTCCTATGACTTATGCAAAACTTTACCCGTCTTTGGTTCTCAAGAACCTACTCTAACTGAGAAACCCTCCACAAATTCCAGAACCACTTCCATGGTGGTACAAGCCTGAACTCCATTGTGCTTTTCATCAAGGGGCACCCGGACATGACATTGAGAATTGTTATCCGCTCAAGTATGAAGTTCAGAAGCTGATAAAGAGTGGAATGGTGTCCTTCGAGGACCGCGCACCTAATGTGAAAGCAAATCCACTGCCCGCTCATGGGAATTCTTCTGTTAATATGGTGGAGGGTTGTCCTAGGGAGTTTAAAGTGTTTTATGTCTGTTTCATCAGAAGGTCTTTGGTAACGATGCATAAGGACATTTGTATCATGAGTGATTGTGAGCACGACCATGATGGTTGTGCTATCTGCAGTGTCAACCTGAGAGGTTGTGAGGTTGTGAAAAAGGACATCCAGCGGTTGATGGATGAAGGCATGATTCAAGTTGTTCAAACCCGTCATGTAGATGACGATGTGAATGTCATAGTTCCTGTTTTTAAGAATCTCGAGAGAGTGGTGATTCAATATGATAACATTAACAGTAACAGCGTCAGCAATAGATCGGTATCGCCGTTGGTCATACGGTTAGCGGGTCCAGTCACGTATTCATCCGGTAAAGTTGTTCTGTATCAGTACAATGCAACAATGATGAAGGATGGTCAAGAGGTTTCGTTGCCTACAACCAGCTTTGTAGTGAGCATTGTTGATGTTACCAAGGTGACCCGAAGTGGTCGTGTGTTTGGGCCGGTGTTCCCAAAAGATAAAGAAGAATCAATTGTCAGTAAGAATGTGGAAGTGCCTGCTGTAGATCCATATAGTGTTTCAAAAAGTCAATCTGGTGAATCCAGCAATTTGAAGGCTAATGATGATGATGATGTACTTCGTCTGATCAAAAAGAGCAAGTTCAATGTGGTGGAGCAGCTGCTCCAAACCCCCTCAAAGATTTCAGTACTATCTCTGCTAATGAATTCAGAAGCGCAAAGAGAAGCACTGCAGAGAGTTCTAGAGCAAGCGTTCGTGGAACATGATGTTATAGTGGATCAGTTTGATCATATAGTAGCTAACATCACTTCTTGTAATAACCTTGGTTTTTGTGATGAAGAACTCCATGAGGAGGGTAGGAATCATAATCTAGATTTGCATATTTCCATGAATTGCAAGGATGATGCTTTGTCCAATGTATTGGTTGACACCAGGTTGTCATTGAATGTGCTTCCGAAGTCAACTCTGTCAAAGCTATCATATCAAGGAGCGCCCATGAGGTATAGCGGTGTAACCGTCAAAGCTTTTGACGGTTCACGCAAAATAGTTATTGGTGAAGTGGACCTTCCAGTAAAGATAGGTCCAAGTGAATTTCATATTACTTTTCAAGTAATGGATATCCACCCGGCCTACAGTTGTTTGTTGGGAAGGCCATGGATCCATGAGGCGGGAGTTGTTACCTCCACATTGCATCCGAAGCTCAAATTTGTAAAGAACGGAAAATTAGTCATTGTTGGTAGGGAGAAGGTATTGTTGGTTAGCCACCTGTCATCTTTCTCTTACGTTGAAGATGAGGATGAGGTTGGAACTCCATTCCAATCCTTATCTATTGTTGCTGAAAAGAGAGTTGGGGAACCTATGTCCTCATTGAAAGATGCAAAGAAGATTGTTGAAGAAGGAAACGTTGATCAGTGGGGGCGCATAGTAGATGTCTCTGACAACAAAGGTAGAACCGGTTTGGGTTTTCAACAAGGTTCATCAACTGCTAGATCAGAGGATATGCAACTTAGCTTCCGCAGCGGAGGGTTCATTCATGGAAATGAACAACACTTAGTTGTTGTGCTAGAGGATGACGAAGAGGAAGACTGCACCAATTTTGTGACGCATGGAAAGACTTGCAATAATTGGACTGTTGTTGATATTCCTATTATTTTGCATCGATCTAAGTATTACTTTTATATGTTTTAAAAATCCTTCTCCTATACCTAAGGGGGAAGTGAACATTATTAGGCACTTTAGCGGGGTATTCGTTACCATTAGAGATATTGACTAAATCTAAGATAAATCATACAAGTCGAGTCGCCACCGCACTTCTATTTATCCAAAGGAATGGTTAGAAAGCGAACAAAAACCTAAAAGTTTTATCAAATAAAAAACTAGTAAAAGAGAGTGAGAGATCTGGGTAAGGGGGTTGGTTATGCAATGGGAAGGTGTTAGGCACCCAAAACATCCTAGGTACTCCTAGGGAGCCCTTTTCATACTTGTTGTAAGGTTGTTGTTTTTTTTTTGTGAAAAAATTTGTTTGTGCAAACATGATTGAAGAGATGAGAAGAGAATATACAAGTTTATTTACATTTGTGTTTGGATGGATAAACCCATTGCCTACGTACCATCTTAAAAAGATTAGGATCAAAACCTCGTAGTTCGGGGTAAAAATCTCAAAATGAGTTGGTGAATTGATTGGTCCAAAAGCCTTAAGGTCTTTTGTTATCCAAGGGAGAAAACTCAACCTAAAACCACAAATCTACCATGTGAGGATAGCTTCAACATGCTAGTGAGGGGTTAACCCTATAATAAGCATGGAAGACTCATTGTTCATCACTAAGGATATAGGTGAGTATTACATCTACCACAAGGATAACTCAAACCTAATAGCTAAAGGTTATGAAAAAGTTTTGATTAAAAGAGTGGCCATTGAAACCACAAAAGACATTTGAATGGGTTATATTTACCAATGAAAAGTATGTACAAAATATGGTCAAAGTTGACTTAGAGATTCTATTCAAAATGAGTATTAAGAAAAGAAAGTTTGAAAATCAAAAGCATAAGGCTTAGGTTTCTAATGTTTGAAAACAATTGTTAAATGTTTGCACAAAAGTTTTGGCTTGGGTTAGAGTGGAGGGAAGAAGAAGAATGGCTAAGATCCTAAGCAATGCAAAAGGTGAGGGATAAGAAACAAAATCACAAAAGGAGTTCCTCTCTTGAGATCATATGGATGATCCAAGTAGCTCCCATCCTTTGGAAAAAAGCAATCACATAAGCATAAACTCAAGCAATCAACAATCAAATGAACTCTTGGAAGGTTCCTCAATGTATCTTGAATCTCTCTCTCTTAGAAGCACATGGCAATGGTTCCCTAATTTGGATCAAGTTGGAATCCCTAGCACAAAGAAACACACACATCAAAAGGTTCTGTTTACAAATCAAAGAATGGACAAGAGGGAGTTTAGAATATGGTCCTTTCAATGTTCACCTTCAAGCTTTAAGCATTCTAAAGGCATGAGGCCTAGTTGCTCTTTGACATTTATAGCACTCTAAAGGCATGAGGCCTAGTTTCTCTTTGACTCCATTTTGCATAGGGAAGGTCCTAAAGTCTAAGTCCTTTTGTCCATTTTTGCATTTTTGGTCCACAACAATCAAACAAAAACACAAACACAATAGTATATACACAATTATGTGCTCAAGTGAGCAAAAGGCAAATTGCATTAACATAAACATGTTCTCAAGTGAGCAAAGGAAAAAACAAATGGATAATATGTGCAAGAATAGTAAATTGCATAAAAGTAAAGAGCAAAAGTAAATGTTAATGGTTAATAGTTAGTGTTAGTAGTTAGTGTGCCATAATAAAAATTTAGCGCTATGTTAAGCAATCGTAATTGGACTTATGTAGAAGTCACAACTATCTGAGGCCGGTCAATAATAATGTAGGCAACAACACAAGTTAGAAGTCTTGATTAGTGAACCAAGTTCCAACAACTTGCCATGCCAAAAAGAAGAAGAGAATTGATCTTGTATTGGTGTAAGTCTTTTGCATGATTTAGGAAACAACCTATCCTTAATGCAAAACCATTCACTTGATCAATTGACCAAGATGAATTAGATTTGAATCAAGGAAGATTAAGTCTCCCTAGTCAATGCTAACTTATCAACCTTCAACTCATTGATCAAAAAGAAAAAGAAAAAGAAGAAGAAAGAGATGAATAATGGAAAAGGAAATGGAAAGAATAAAGTGCATAAGGTGAAATAAAATGTACCAATCCATGTGTGTTGACCAAATGACATTTGAAGTCAAAGTCAAACCATGAGAAACCAGAAATGGGATGAAAATTGGAGGTCAAATAATAAGCAAATTATTTTTGGCATTTTTAATATCAAAATAAACTTGAATTAAAAATAAAAGAAAGGTCAAACTTCAAAATCACTTCAAATCAACCTTGAAAGGTCCAAGTGATTTATCCCAAGTTCAACAAGGTCAAACAAGTTTGACAAAAAAATTTCAGCATTTTTAAAAGTCAGAAACTATTTTTAATCAATTAAAAATGAATAAAAATAACCTAATTGAACTAAAATCTCAAATCAATTAGAAAATTGATGAGAATATTTTTCATAGATCCATCATCATTCAAATAGGTTAGGAAAATATTTTTGTATTTTTTGAATATCAAAAACTATTTAAAATGAATTAAAAATGACCAGAAAAGAGAAAATTCAAAAAAAATATCAAATGACAAAATAAAAAATATTAAAAATCAAAATTAGAAACTACAAATTATTTGGAGAAGAGTGCAATTGGTCCCATATTTTTTGGATTAAAAATGAAGAAGATATGAATTTTTGAAAATAAAGGAAATAAAAGAAATTAAAACATAAATTAGAAAAATTCAAAAAAAACAAGGAGCGTCTGATGGAACTCAT
Organism: Lathyrus oleraceus; assembly: GCF_024323335.1. NCBI lineage: Eukaryota > Viridiplantae > Streptophyta > Magnoliopsida > Fabales > Fabaceae > Lathyrus > Lathyrus oleraceus. Next base: position 104,370,554 of record NC_066581.1, read on the forward strand.
TAATTGACGTGGCAGCATCTAATGGTCCAGAAGCGCGTTTCCATGGTAGGCCAAAGTCAGCAGCGAAACACATGACATTATTAAAAGTCATAAGAAACAAAGGTGGAGATTAGATCGTGGTCAATGGATCCAAGGGCTGTGAAGCCATCCACGTGTGGACGGTGGTGGAAACCACTGTCTTCTCCGGTGAGAAACCAGAATCCGACCACCAGTTGCAGGTTTTCAAACCTGAACCAAACCACACGATCCTTATATCAAAATGAAGCTGGGGTGATGTACATCACCCCTGTAACCTTGAATTGCACTCAAACTTTCTATAGAATAAGAAATTTGAGCTGGAAGATTCAGGTACAAAAATTACAGTTCATTAAAACACAAAATTAAAGCCACCACTGGCTTGCCTCTCAAGTGAGGACTTCAGAAAACACATTGGCCAGGCAAATAGATCATGGGACAAGGAGATTCGAAGCAAAAATCAGTTGGACCATACCTTTGGATTGTGAGGATTTGAGCTGATTTCTTTGCTTCCTTTTGCAAAACAGAAGTACAATGGACTAAAGAATGAAGGTCTAGGAACTTTAGATCCAAAGATTCAACCAGATTTAGTTGAATTTCAGATCTGAAAAATTTGAAGAAAAGTGAAATAGTTCCTTTGGTAAGGGTTATGGATTCAGTCGTGCAGCATCTCAGGCGCCATTAGGTTGATCATGAATGAAGCTGAGCATGTTTATTTATAATGGAATTGGCTGAGCAAGTGAAAATTCTCGTGTGCATGGCAGGTGGATTCTCCTTGCATGGGCTTGCATGATCATGTAAAAGGCCCAAACTCAATTGCATTTGCATCCTGAAGACCAAACAACTTGAAATGGACGTGTAATTGGCAATGTATAAGCTTGTGTAATGAGTTTCAACATGTTATGCATAATTATGCCTAAAACTTCTCCTCTTCAAAAATGCCATTTGCCAAATCCAAACATGAGCATGTGAGTAATGGTTGGAAAGGTCTTGATGTAAGGAACAAATGTTATGTTGGGAAAAAATCCATTTGAAGTGTGGAAATTAATGAATTTTGAGTTTAAAGTGTAAGGTGCAAAACATGCAAAGGTGAGGTTTCCAAATTTGGCCAATGTTCAAGCCCCTCTGTTTTGATGATGCAAGCCCCAAATGAAAAACCCTCCAATATCAAAGTTATATATCTTTTCAAGACAATCAATATGGACTTAAATTTTGCATCATTTGGATTTTTTATGAAAGAGTTATGGGCACTTGAAGTTGAACTTTTTTGCCTTTCAATGCATTTGGTCCAAAGTGACCTATAATGTTTTGCATTATCACATGTATTTCCTTTGAGATTTTGAAATTTTGTTAAACAGAAAATTTTAAGTAGACATCTTAAGATTTCCAATGCATTTGATCCCACCTCAAAATCATAAAAAATGAATGAGTTATGCTCTTGGGAAGTTGACCCAAAATTAGGGTTTCAGTCAAAATGACCTATAATGTATTGGAATGGGAGATGACCTTCCACGCTTCAAATCAATTTTTGATGAACATGAAAGTTGTTAATATTGTCCTTAAGAACATTTTTGATTTTGGGATCATATCCATTTTACCAACACATAAAAAGTTAGGTCTCAATGCATTTCAAAATAGTTAGATGAATTGATTGATCAACTTCTCAAGTCCATGACTCATATCTTGATGAATTGATGATTGAGGACACTCAAATAAGTTCAAATATGCATGAAATGACGAGTTAAAGAACTTCCCTTGATTTTATTTGATCATGGGTCGAGGTTGCTTCAAGAGCAAGGCATTGTGGTACATAGATGAATTAGGGTTTCCTTTGGAAACAAACCTCAAACTCTTTGACTTGGTTTGATCAAAAATAATGAATTGAGATGCTAGGGAGGCATATTTGATGGATGAGAGCTTTGGGAACCATTACCATGCTTCCTATCATCTTCACTTGGCCATATCTCTGCACAAAGGATCTCCTTGAAGCTCGTGACTTTGTGATTGCTCAAGCTACAAACAAGAAATGTTAGTGACATATTTTTGTGCTTTTGGTTAGTTAATAAAGATGAGAAAAGCAATAATATACAATTCAAGCATGCTTGGTGATCTCAAGCCACTCACAAGAGGTCCCACCCAAAGGCAAAGGGAACCAAGATGCTTGTGATCCTTGAGGCAATGCCAATGCACTGTTATGATGCCATGAGGGATCTTAGGGTCAAAATTAGGGTCTTACAGATGCCCCTATTTAAGGTCATTCTAGCCGGAGAAGTGAAGGTTAAAATCTTCGTCTCGACGAGGTAGAATGGGCTTAAATAATAACAGAGAGACGAATTTTGGTCCCTAAGAGACCCCATGATGCAAATGTATGTATGCAACAAGTAATACTCTGTGGAGATATGTGTCCACAAAGAAAGAAAAGAAATCAGGAGAGGCTGATAATCCATATGAGTAATTTACTCCATGGGACAGAGACTCTGGGTCTCTCATGGGGATAGAAGAGGGGATACATTGCGTGAGCAGGGCACGACTCAAAGCTTGGGGAGCAGAATTCCAAAAGGAGTAAATCCATGGAAGGACTCGAGCTGACTCGAAGATGCATGTATTGGAGAATATGCCAATACAGCAAAAATTATCCACTTCGGATATTTCTGAAGAAAATCCGGACTCAGATGGGGAAAATCCACTACGGGACTCCACTGGGGAAACACCAGGATGAGGTATTACCGGTTACTGGGTAATAAGCTCAAGGAGACATGTGATTCGAACACCGGTATAAAGGTGAGAGAACAGCAAGCTTGGGAAGAATGAATATCTAAGACCGGTACAAGGGTGAGAGATATCAAATGTCTGAAATCATCTGAGGTATACCTAAAAAGGTAAACTTTGGCTCAGGAAAAACTGACTCCGCAGGGAGACACAAGGTCATAATAGGGAGCAGAAGGAAGGAACACCAAGGATACCGGTTACTGGGCATATAATAGGTGACCACCCAAAACGTGAGTTGGGGAATATTCCCAAGACAATCATCATACGATAGAGGACTAAAAGCAAACTCGATTATAGGATGGACAATCGATTCCAAAAAGGGATACGAATCTTACTCAACTGGGGAAGAACAAAAGGCTTCGACCAAAGAGTGCATGAGATATATTATATATTACCGTCAGAACGTAGATAATATACTCGCATGGAAGATTATCCACAACCGATTACTGGGTTAATAAAGGATAAATCGACCGACAAAGAATAGCATTGGGATACCGAAACTAGGTATATAATGATGACCATTCAAGGGGAGCAACAACCATTACCGGCAATTGGTAAATGAAAGACTTGCTGGGGATAAACTGCCTGATCAGAGCAATCATCCAAGAGATATATCACCGGGGGTGAAGGATTTATCAATACCGAATATTGGATAATGATAACCATCAAGGAGGGGATTACATCTACCGGATACTGGGTAGAAAACCACGGAAAGGTAACCGTCATCGATTAGGATGAAAAGAAAAGGTTAACTCTACAAAGGGATGAAATAGGGTTTACAACTACCGGTATAAGGGTAGAAAACCACAGACTCCGCCGGGGATAAGATGAATGATTACTGACTACTGAGCAATTATTCATTTATACCACAGGGAAACGCAGGAAACAGTCACAAGAGGCCAATCTAGGATCAAACTAAAGAGGCAAGTTGAATCAAGACTCGTCCCAGTGAGGATATAACTCAATGGGGACTCCCATCCCAATATATGTGTTGGGAGGAAACAAAAACAACCATCACCCACGAGGATATAATCCGGTGGGGAATATGGAAGGAAAGATAAACACTTTCTACTTAAGGGGCTGACTCTATATGGGGAGTTCAGACACCGATATCTGCTTGGGGAAATGTATTACCAACTAGCAGGGGATCGCAAACAAAGATATATGGCAAAGAATGCAATATGAATATCCGAATGTTTGAAAACTATATGCACACATGCGTAGTTTTATATATGATGAATGCTGACAAACAGGTATCTCTAACACCAACAAGTCCATCGAACAAGTACAAACATCCGGTACTACATCTCAAGAGAGAAAGCCAGGATAACAATGATCTCCGCAGGGGAATGAGCAAAACATTCCAGCTGGAGGCAAATATCATCAAAAATCCGCCATGGAAACACTCTACTTAGGGAAATCATCAGAGGGGAACATGGAACTCTGTGGGGAACAACCACCAAATCAGAAATTTCCAAAGGTTATCAAACACTATCCTAAATAATGAAATCACATCTTCCGAGGAGGAAGAATTACCATTCTGCTGAAAGAAGGAGGGAGGAATAAATCTTCCCAACACTCTGCTAGGGGGAGAAACCACAAAAGGCTCAGGAGGAAGAGGACACCAACATGCCAGGAATATGAACAACTGCCTTACCCTGTCAAGAATCTTACCATCCTTGGGAGAGCACTGAAGGCATTCCCAGTATCCTTATGTCATTGTGAATGTTCACTTTGTTTAAAAAAAAATTATGAAAAATTTGATTATTTAAAACAATGACATTTTTTCTCAATTAAAACATGCAAAACATTTGTTGAATAGATACAAATAGGAGTGCAAATAGATGGATAAAAGCTCATATTTATTTGATGGAATTGTAGTCTGGAAATGGCAAGACTCCATAGATCTTTACAAATTTGAGATTGGTGATGTATATTGGAAAAGGGCTACATTGAACATAATGACCATTTCTCCACCAATTCTGAATCCGGTGTATTTGAAGCTTTGGTTGATGATGAATGGGCAAGAATCTCTGACGGATAACAATTGTAGAACAAAGTCTTGTCAGGATGCAGTTACTTGCCAAATCCCTAATTTTTGCCTAGATTGCCCTAGGGTGAGGTACTCAATCTAGTGGGATACATACATTCAAGTTTTCAGGTTTTCAATCCACCGAGACGCTTATTTTTGCCTAAGCCGCCCTTTCGGGTTTTCAACTTAGCGAGCTATTCTGTTTTTATTTTTAGGCGAAGTATTTCTTGACTGCATCTGAATTCACAGGACGAGTGAAATCCTCCCCATCCATAGTTGTAAGTATCAAAGCACCGCATAAAAGGCTCTCTTAACAACATATGGACCTTCATAGTTTGGAGTCCACTTGCCCCTGGAATCGGGTGCGAAAGACAAGACTTTCTTGAGCACAAGGTCACCTTCTCGAAACACATGAGGCTTGACCTTCTTATCAAAGGCTTTCTTCATTCTTTGTTGATATAATTGACCATGGCACATGGCAGTCAATCTCTTTTCTTCTATCAGATTCAACTGGTCATAACGACTCTGAACCCATTCAACATCAGTCAACTTGGCTTCCATCAAGACTCTCATTGATGGGATCTCCACCTCTACTGGGAGCACAACCTCTATGCCATAAACGAGAGAGAAAGGGGTTGCCCCTGTTGAAGTGCGAACAGAGGTACGATATCCATGTAAAGCAATCGGCAGCATCTCATGCCAATCTTTATACGTGACAACCATCTTCTGGATAATCTTCTTGATATTCTTATTAGCAGCTTCAACAGCCCCGTTCATCTTGGGTCTGTAAGGAGAAGAATTATGATGCGCAATCTTGAACTCACTATATAGCTCTTTCATCATCCTGTTGTTCAGGTTAGATCCATTATCAGTAATGATCTTATCTGGCACACCATAACGGCATATGAGTTGATTCTTGATAAACTTCACAACCACCTGCCTAGTCACATTAGCATATGACGCTGCTTCAACCCACTTAGTGAAGTAATCAATTGCTACAAGAATAAATTTGTGTCCATTGGACGCTTTCGGTTCTATCATGCCAATCATGTCAATTCCCCATATGGAGAAAGGCCATGGTGATGAAATAACATTCAGAAGTGTCGGAGGAATATGAATCTTATCCGCGTAAATCTGACACGTATGGCATTCCTTCACATATTTGCAGCAATCAGACTCCATTGTCAACCAATAGTAGCTTGCTCTCAACATCTTTCTAGCCATGGCATGTCCATTGGAATGAGTACCAAATGAACCCTCATGAACCTCAGTCATCAACAGGTCTGCTTCGTGTCTATCCACGCATCTGAGCAGCACCATGTCAAAATTTCTCTTGTAAAGCACATCACCATTGAGGTAGAAACTGCCTGCCAATCTCCTCAAAGTCTTCCTATCTTTCACAGATGCCCTAGGCGGTTAAATCTAGATCTGAAGGAAACGCTTGATATCATAATACCATGGCTTATTATCTTGCACTTCCTCTACTGCAAATACATGAGTTGGTCTGTCCAAGCGCATCATAGTGATATTGGGAACTTCATTCCAGAGTCTAACCACAATCATCGAAGCAAGTGTAGAAAGAGCATCTACCATCCGATTCTCATCTCGGGGAATATGATGGAAGTCAACCTCAGTAAAGAACGTTGAAATCCTCCTCGCGTAATCCCTATATTGAATGAGGCCAGGCTGATTCGTGTCCCATTCACCCTTAATCTGATTAACAACGAGGGCCGAATCACCATAAACATCAAGATGTTTGATCCTTAGATCAATGCACTCCTCCAACCCCATAATACAGGCCTCATACTCCGCCATATAATTCGTGCATTTGAAAGTTAGACTTGCTGTAAAAGGAAAATGTGTGCCCTGAGGAGTAATGATTACTGCCCCAATACCATTTCCATATTGATTTACAGCGCCATCAAATACCATGCTCCATCTGGAACCTGGTTCTGGCCCTTCATCAAGCGTAGGCTCATCACAATCTTTCATTTTCAAATACATAATCTCCTCATCTGGGAAGTCATATTGCACTGACTGATAATCCTCAATCGGTTGATGTGCCAAGTAATCAGCCAAGATACTACCTTTAATAGCCTTCTGAGCTCGATACTCAATATCATACTCAAATAACAACATCTGCCAACGGGAAATCCTCCCTGTTAAAGCAGGCTTCTCAAATATATACTTGATCGGATCCATTCTGGATATCAACCAAGTCGTATGATTCAACATATACTGGCGTAAGCGCTTAGCAGCCCAAGCCAAAGCACAACATGTCTTCTCAAGCATTGAGCATCGAGACTCATAATCAGTGAACTTCTTGCTCAAGTAGTAGATAGCATATTCTTTCTTTCCCGATTCGTCTTGCTGACCAAGGACACAACCCATTGAGTCTTCAAGAGCAGTCAGATACATAATCAAGGGTCTCTCTTCCACAGGCGGAGACAAAATAGGAGGTTCAGACAAATACTCCTTAATACTGTCAAAAGCTTTCTGGCAATCCTCGGTACAATCATGAGACTGATCTTTCCGGAGGAGCTTGAATATCGGTGCATATGTGGCAGTCATGTGGGATATGAATCTGGAAATGTAATTCAAGCGGCCAAGAAAACCTCGGACTTGCTTCTCAGTTCTGGGCGCATGCATCTCTTGTATTGCTTTGACCTTTGCAGGATCAACCTCCATACCTCTTTCAGTGACAATAAAGCCCAATAACTTACCGGAACGGACTCCAAATGTGCACTTGTTCGGATTCAAACGAAGCTTATACTTTCTCAAACGCTGAAAAAGCTTCAACAAGTGCTCTACATGTTCAACTTCCATTCTTGATTTAGCGATCATGTCGTTAACATATACCTCGATTTCCTTGTGCATCATATCATGAAACAAGGTAGTCATAGCTCGTTGATACGTGGCTCCGGCGTACTTCAAACCGAAGGGCATCACTCGATAACAGAATGTTCCCCAAGGTGTGATGAATGTTGTCTTCTCCATATCCTCGGGTGCCATCTTAATCTGATTATATCCGGAAAATCCATCCATAAATGAGAAGACATTGAATTTAGCCGTATTATCTACCAACATATCAATATATGATAGAGGGAAATCATCTTTCGGACTAGCTTTATTCAAGTCTCTATAGTCCATGCACATTCAGACTTTTCCATCTTTCTTAGGCACGAGCACAATATTGGCCACCCACTGAGGATATGTAGAAGTCACCAGAAACCCCGCATCAATTTGCTTCTGAATTTCCTCTTTGATTTTTACTGCCATATCAGGATGAGTTCTTCTGAGCTTCTGCTTCACAGACACACACTCAGGTTTCAAAGGTAGGAAATGTTGCACAATATCAGTATCTAGACCAGGCATGTCTTCATATGACCAAGCAAAGACATCGGCGTATTCTCGTAGCAACTCAATCAACCCCTTCTTAACAGACTCTTCCAGGAGTGCCCCAATCTTCAATTCTCGCACCCAATCCTCGGACCCCAAGTTGACTGTTTCCAGATTCTCAAGATGCGGATGAATGATTTTCTCTTCATGCTCAATTAGACGGGTAATCTCGTCAGGAATCTCTTCATCGTCATCTTCTTCCGCCTCAAATACAGGGAATTCAAAGTTGGGAGATGGTGTTGGATCATTATGTTCAATGGGTTTGATCAACCTGCAAAATGTTTTTGGATATAAAGAGCTTTTAGAATTCAAACAAGGCAAATCATTATGCAGATGAAAAGATTGATTTTATTCTATTTTTGAGGTTTTATGTGATCACCAATTTCATGCAAAAGCGAAAAGGGAAAATAATGGGAAAAACAAACATTTAACATGAATCTATCATTGTATTTATGCGCCAACAATGTCATCACTCGTCCCTTTGGTATGGGAGAAGGGTTTTTAAACACAATGAACATTACTTTGACTTATGGATAACTGTTGGAATATCCACAGCAACCCAATTATTGCAGATCCCTCTAGGGATGACGAAGTTTCCAGAATCCTCGTCGTCCTCTTCCAAGATAGCGCAGCCTCCTCGTCCCGATTGGTGTGGATGAATCCTCCACTCTTGAACAAACCTTGCGTATTGGAAACCCCGGAAGAAATAACCTATGCCAGCCCGGGACTTGTTGTCTTTTAACTCAATCATTTGCCCCAAACCAGCGGTTGCGCCATGCTCAATGGCCAGCTTCGCATCTTTGTAGGAAGCAAATGAAGAAGTTCCCTTCTCAACAGGCTCAGCAATAGATAAAGCTTGGAAGGGAGTTCCAACTTCATCCTCAGCATCTATATATGAGAAGGAAGACAAATGGCTAACCAGGAGAGCCTTTTCTCCCCCTACCACCACCAGCTTCTTATTCTTTACAAATTTCAATTTCTGGTGTAGGGTAGATGTCACGACGTCCGCCTCGTGAATCCATGGTCTGCCTAAAAGACAGCTATACGATGGGTGAATATCCATAACCTGGAAGGTAATCTGGAAATCACTTGGTCCAATTTTGACTGGGAGATCAACTTCAGCAATCACAGTTTTGCGAGACCCATCAAAAGCCTTCACAACTACTCCACTCTGCCTCATGGGAGGCCCTTGATATGACAACTTCGAAAGAGTGGATTTTGGCAATACATTCAATGATGACCCAGTGTCCACCAGAACATTGGACATGGCGTCATCTTTGCAACCCATAGATATGTGTAAAGCCAAGTTGTGGTCTCTTCCCTCCTCGGGGAGATCAGAGTCACAAAAACTCAAGTTGTTACAAGCGGTAATGTTTGCAACAATGCTATCAAATTGTTCTATCGTGACATCATGATCCACGTACGCCACATCCAACACCTTCTGCAGAGCTTCTCGGTGTGGTTCTGAATTCAAAAGCAGTGATAACACAGATATTTTGGATGGCGTTTGTAGAAGCTGGTCTACAATGTTGTACTCGCTCCTTTTGATGAGCCTCAGCATCTCATCACAGTCTTCTTTCGTATTGCCACTCGGGCCAGCAGAAGCAGGAGTTCTTAACGTAGAGGAGGGCTTAACAACAAGTGCCGGATTCGGAGTGCTCACAACATTCCCAATCGGGAGCTCAATAAAATCAGCATCAACACTTCCTTGAACATCAGCTTGAGGCTTTGACGGTGCTGAAAATACACGACCACTGCGGGTCATCCCACTGACATCAGCAATGTTAACAACAAATAAAGAGGGCAAGGACACCTCTTTCCCATTTTCTACTGCCACAGCGTTGTAGCGATAGGGAACCGCTTTCTCGGAGGAGTATGGTACAGGTCCGGCAAGTTTGATGACGAGAGCAGGAGAAACCTTCTGCTTGCTACCATCATACTTGATGACAACAGGCTCAGGTATCCGGAATATTGGGGAAATTACGTTGACTTCGAGCTCATCTTCGTCAACATTTCTATTTTGAAGGATCTCAATGACTCCTTCGTCCAACATCTCTTGCACATCTTTGCGCACCTAACGACATCCTCTCTTATTGACAGAACAGACTCTGCATCTATCATGATCATGCTCATAATGGCTATAGTCACATAACAATCTATGCATCTCAACCAGCAATTGTTGGATGTGACTGACATATTTAACTTTGTACTTGCCAGGGCAGCCCTGGACCATATTGATAGACTTCCCATGCTCGGGCAATGGGTTCTTCTTTACGTTTGGACCGACATCCTCAAAAAACAAAATCCCGTTCCTCACAAGGTCTTGCACCTTGGTCTTCAAGGGATAACAGTTCTCTACGTCGTGTCCGGGAGCACCGGAATGATACACACAATGAAGCTGAGGCTTGTACCACCATTGAGGGTTAGCAGGTACAGCGGGAGGGTCTCACGGCGTGATCAACTTTCTATCGATCAGCGACGGGTAGAGTTCAGCATAAGTCATCGGAATTGGATCAAAGGTGACCTTCTTCCTCTCATGGCTGGTGCTGGCATTGTTGCTGTTATTTCGAGGCTGATAGGCTTGCTGTTGTGGACGCTGTTGTTGTTGATATTGCTGAGTTTGCGGTTGTTGATAATGTTGAGCTTCCTTGAAAACGGGTACTATATGAGCCACCTGATGCTGATTGTTGACTGGTCGAGCAATCTTCCTCTTCACAGAGGGTCTTCTTTTGACATGGGAAGACATGGCATGTGCCTCTCCCTCCTTCTTCTTTGCAAAGCTTCCATATCTTTTTGCCGAAGAGCCTTCGTCTCGAGTTAAGCGTCCTTCACGGACCCCTTCTTCCAATCTCATCCCCATATTCACCATCTCGGTGAAGTCTGAGGGAGCACTGGCTATCATTCTCTCGTAATAAAACGAGCTCAAGGTCTTCAAGAAGATCTTGATCATCTCCTTCTCCTCAAGGGGAGGCACTATCTGAGGCCAATTCGCGCCACCTCTGGGCGTATTCTTTGAAGGTCTCTTTCTCTTTCTGGGACATCGCCCTCAACTGGTCCCTATTAGGAGCCATATCCACATTGTATTTATATTGCTTGACGAAGGCCTCTCCAAAGTCATTGAAAGATCGGATGTTCGAACTCTCCAAACCCATGTACCACCGGAGAGCGGCGTCGGACAGACTGTCCTGGAAATAATGGATGAGCAGTTGGTCGTTGTCAGTTTGCGTTGACATCTTGTGAGCATACATAACAAGATGGCTGAGAGGGCATGTGTTTCCCTTATACTTTTCAAAGTCAGGCACTTTGAATTTAATAGGGATCTTCATGTTGGGCAGAAGGCACAACTCAGCAGCACTTTTACCAAAGAGGTCTTTCCCCCTCAAAGTTTTCAGTTCCTTGCGAAGCTCAAGGAATTGGTCCTTCATATCATCCATCTTTTCATAAACGTCTAGGCCCTCAGACGGCTCAGAGTGGTAGATGGTAGATGGTATTTTCAATTTACTACCTCAGTAAGAAGTTCACCGACTGTGAGACTCGGTATTCTATCCTAGAGAAGACTTGTTGCGCATTGGCTTAGGCTGCTAAGCATCTGCGTCAGTATATGTTGAATCATACCACTTGGTTGATATCCAAAATGGATCCAATCAAGTATATATTTGAGAAGCCTGCTTTAACTGGGAGAATTACCCACTGGCAGATGTTATTATCAGAGTATGATATCGAATACCGATCTCAGAAAGCGATCAAAGGTAGTATCTTGGCTGACCATTTGGCTCATCAACCAATTGAAAATTACCAGTCAGTGCAGTATGATTTTCTTGATGAAGAGATATTGTACTTGAAAATGAAAGATTGTGATGAACCATTGCTTGAAGAAGGGCCAGAACCTGGTTCCCATTGGGGCATGGTATTTGATGGAGCTGTTAATCAGTATGGTAATGGCATTGGGGCGGTGATTATTACTCCTCAAGGCACGCATTTTCCCTTTACAGCTGGAAGGACTTTTAAATGTACAAACAATATGGAAGAATATGAAGCTTACATTATGCGGCTTGAAGAGGCCATTGATCTCAGAATCAAATATTTAGACGTCTATGGAGATTCAGCTTTGGTTGTGAATCAGATCAAAGGTGAATGGGAGACGAATCAACCCGGTTTGATACCATATAGAGATTATGTGAGGAGGATTTCAACTTTATTTACAAAGGTTGATTTTCATCATATCCCTCGAGATGAAAATCGGATGGCAGATGCTCTTGCAACATTGGCTTCAATGATTATAGTGAAGTATTGGAATAAGGTTCCCAATTTGATGTGATGCGTCTTGATAGGCCAGCTCATGTGTTTGTTGTTGAAGAGGTCAAAGACGAAAAACCGTGGTATTATGATATCAAATGGTTCCTCCAAAATCAGACCTACCTGTCTGGGGCATCTTTGAAAGATAAGAAGACTTTGAGGAGATTAGCCGATAATTTCTACCTTAATGGAGAGGTATTGTACAAGAGAAACTTCAATATGGTTTTGCTCAGATGTATGGATAGACATGAAGTAGACTTGTTGATGACTGAAGTCCATGAAGGTTCCTTTGTTACTCATTCCAATGGATATGCAATGGCAAAGAAGATGTTGAGGGTCGGTTACTATTGGCTGACAATGGAATCTGACTGCTGCAAGTTTGTGAAAAAATGCCATAAGTGTCAAATATATGCAGATAAGATCCATGTTCCTCCGACACTATTGAATGTTATTTCTTCGCCATGGACCTTTTCCATGTGGGGAATTGATATGATTGGGATGATTGAGCCCAAAGCTTCGAATGAAATTATTTCATTTTGGTGGCAATTGACTACTACACGAAATGGGTTGAAGCGACATCATATGTGAATGTAACCAAGCAAGTGGTTGTAAGGTTTATCAAGAATCAAATTATATGTCGGTATGGTGTGCCAAGTAAGATCATTACTGATAATGGATCGAACTTGAACAATAATATGGTGGAATCTCTTTGCAAAGACTTCAAGATTACACACCATAATTCTTCTCCCTACAGACCCAAGATGAATGGGGCTGTTGAAGCTGCAAATAAGAACATCAAGAAGATTATTCAGAAGATGGTTGTAACATATAAGGATTGGCATGAGATGCTCTCATTTACTTTGCACGAATATCGTACATCCATACGCACTTAAACAGGGGAAACCCCTTTCTCTCTTGTTTATGGTATGGAATCAGTGCTCCCTGTAAAGGTTGAGATTCCTTCATTGCGTATGCTCATGGAAGCCAAGTTAACCTAGGCTGAATGGTGTCAGACTAGGTTTGATCGGGTGAATTTGATAGAAGAGAAGAGATTAACTGCCATGTGTCATGGTCAGTTATATCAGCAGAGGATGTAGAAAGCTTTTGATAAGAAGGTCATACCTCAGGTATTCAGGGAAGGTGACCTTGTGCTCAAGAAGACTTTATCTTTCAAGCCAGATTCTAGGGGAAAATGGACTCCTAATTATGAAGGCCCATATGTTGTTAAGAGAGCCTTTTCAGGCGGTACTTTGATTCTTACAACTATGGATGGTGAAGAGTTCACTCGTCCTGTGAATGTAGATGCAGTTAAGAAATACTTCGCCTAAAAAAAGAAAAAAACAACTCGCTAAGTTGAAAACCCGAAAGGGAGGCAAGAAAAGGAGCGTCTCGATGGATTAATACCTGAAAGGGAAATCCAGGCAAAAATTAGAGACATAAAACAGAAAAATTTATCCCGATAAATTGAGTACCCCACCTTGGGGCAATTTATGCAAAAATTAGGGATTATGGAAAGTAACTGCATGCTACTGATCGTCCAGTATTGGAGAAACTTTGTTGAGCATAAGGGTTGACGGTGATCCGTATCCCCAGTAGCGGTCAAAAGCACAGCGGACATCAAGAGTTGGTAGAAGGATTAGCGGTCAATTGTATTCAATGTAACCTTTTTTCCATGTAAATTACCATTTTCAACTTTGTAAAGATCTATGGAGTATTGTCATTTACAGACTACCATATTATTAAATAAAGTTGAGCTTTTATCCAATTGTTTCTACTCTTATTTATTTCAGCCAAATAGTTTAAAATTTTATTATGATCATTTTTGAAATTAACTTTTTTTTATCAAAATCCTTTTCTTAGACATATAAAAGAAAGTATTTTTCAGAGGCAGTTTTAAAGCAATATCAACAGCATTTCGAAAAGCAACAAGTCTTAAGTGTGGAGCTCTATGGGTTCCCTAAGCAGATAACCCTTCAGGTAGCCCTAGCTGAGTTTGTTGATCCAGTTCCCCTGCGGAGTGTTTGATCCCCAACGGAGCTTCTGTACTTCTCCCAGCTGAGTTGGTTGATTTTGTCCACGACAGAGTTTGTGTGTTCCTCAGCAGGGTTGATTTTCTGTTTTGATCTTCAGTAGAGTAAGATCGATTTCCCCAGTAGATCACATTGGTTTCTCCGTCAATAGCCATCTGACTCACTCCCAGTCAGAGTTTCCTCTTGGTTTCTGAGCAGCTATTTGTGTTTATCTTATGTATGGTTGTCTCTCATTTCATATTGTGTTGACTTAAAATTCCCTGCAGATTCGATAATATTTCCTTTCCTCAGCAGATCTCCTCCTTCCCCAACTAGGTGTTGAGCCTTTGGGGTGTTGATCTCCCTGTTCTCTAGCAGTTGTATCCCTTTGTTGTGGATTGACCAAGGATTGTACCGATGATTCAATTTTTGTGACACCTTTGTATCCTTTACGATCGTTTTGTCAGGATAATCATCATACATATACATATACATATACATAAACATATACATATACATATACATATACATATACATATACATATACATATACATATACATATACATATACATATACATATACATATACATATACATATACATATACATATACATATACACTCATATAATTTCATGATTACATATTTTTGCATAATCATATTTGTTGATTCATTGTCTGAGATTCTTATTCTTTGTTATGGAGGTACTTTACCCCCATACAAATCTTGCGTTTGTCATCCTTCAATTGTAGAGTGTCGACCCCTTAAGTAGAAAGATTTTAACCTTTCTCCCTTCCCCACTAAGTTATTCCCTCGTGGATGATCATTGTTTTAGTTTCCTCCCTAGTTGTTTACCTGGATGGAATTACTCCCCTTGAGCTATGTCCTCATTAGGTTGAGTCTTGATTGACCTTTTTCTTTCTAGATCTTACCTAGAAAGATGCTTTTGGTCCCCTGAGAGCCTATTACCCAGTAACTGGTAATATTCTTCTCATGTTTTTCCCTTTTTCCCAATACCCGGCAAGAGCAATTTTTTCCCCAGCGGATTCGTTTTCACGTTTCCCCAGGAAGTATATCCTTGATATGTTCATCCTAACCGATGACAGATATTTCCTTCCCTTGCTTGGGTCTATCCTTGATATGTTCATCTTAACCAATGGCGAATATTCTCATCCTTGGTATTCTACCCAGTAAAAAGGTAGTTGTAATCCCTATTTTGTTCCCCAGAGGGTTAATCCTTGATATGTTCATCCTAACCGATGACAGGTTTCCTCCTCTTTGTAGTCTTCTACCCAGTAACCGGTAGTTGTAAATCCTGCTATTCTCCTCAACAGAGTCTATCCTTGATATGTTCATCCTAACCGGTGACGGATTTTCTCTTTGATGGTGTTCTATCCAATATTCGATAGATGTAATTCCTACTTTTTATTCAGTTGGTTTGTCCTTGATATGTTCATCTTAATTGATAACAGGTATCCTCCTTAACAATTCCTACGCAAGACTATCCTTGATATGTTCATCTTAACAGATGACGGATTTTCTTTCCTTTGAGTCTATCCTTGATATGTTCACCTTAACTGGTGACAGATATTCTCATCTTCGGTTTTCTGCCCAGTAAGTGGTAGTTGTAAATCCTATTTTTGCAGTTTTTCCCCAGCAAGGTTATTCTTACCCAGTAACCGGTAATGAATATTCCCTCCTGGTGGTTCCCAGTGAGTCATCCTTGATATGTTCATCCTAACCGATGACGGGTGTCCTCTCTGTCAGACTTTTATTATCTCCTTACCCAGTAGCAGGTAGTGGAAAATGAATTTTTGCTCCTCCCGTGTTGAAGTTTATTTCTTCCTCAGTTGAGTTGAGTGCGCTTTTCCTTAATGAAATCGCCTTTCCCTGCATTGATTCAAGAACTTCAGTTTTATCTTGATCTACTTGTAATCCCCTGCATGTGTTTTGTTTCCCCGGCTGAGTCTTTCCATTTTATGGAATTCCTCTAGTTCGTCCATCAATTTCAAGTCGTGGCCTGGCCTACGCATAACCCTTTATCCCCCAGAGTCTCTGTCTCCCCAGCGAGTTTTCCTCACGGAAAGCATTATGCTCCTGCAGGTTTTCGGTCTCTTCGATTTCTTTTCCTTTGAGGCAATATTTCCCCACAGAGAATTTGCTTTTACATTCATATCATATGCATCATGAGGTCTCTTAGGGACCAAAATTTGTTTCTATATGTTGTTATTTAAGCCCATTCTACTGAGTCGATTCGAAGATTTTAACCTTCATCTCCTCAATTAGAACGTCCTTAAATAGGGGCAACTGTAAGACTCCAGTTTTGACCCTAAGATCCCTCATGCAATTTCATCATATGCACTAGCATTGAGATCATACCTTGGCATCCTCCTTACCCCTCTTTCATTGGGTTTATTTTGGGAGAGCACACCAAGCACTATGTGATTGTATATATTTGTATATTGTCATTTTACTAACCAAAATACTAAAAATATGTCTTTGTATTTGTCTAACTCTTTTGTAGGTAGGGCATGATCCTCATTGATCTATCAAGTCCATATCAAGGGTTTGAGACCCTCATGACTAAGAGCACAACC
Source organism: Lathyrus oleraceus (assembly GCF_024323335.1). Classification (NCBI taxonomy): domain Eukaryota; kingdom Viridiplantae; phylum Streptophyta; class Magnoliopsida; order Fabales; family Fabaceae; genus Lathyrus; species Lathyrus oleraceus. The sequence goes on from NC_066581.1 coordinate 104,387,670, forward strand.
AAGGATTGACCCAAAGTGTTTCAAAGCATCATATATGAGTCCCAATGATCTCTACATGTTAAATTGATCAAGTTTTCTTCAAGAGTTTGGAGGTGACTCGCCTTGGAAACCCTAGTTTGACTAGTATCTTGAGTAAATTCTCCAACAAGCTATCTCACCAATTGGTCAAATTTCTCAAGGTATACTTCAAACTTCATAATATTATGCATATATGATCTACCATGAGCCTAAAAAGTCAAGAGAATTAAAGGTTAGCAAGTTGGTTGATGGTGGTTGGCCAGATGAATTCATCTGATCAAAACTGGGTCTCCCTAGACCCTATCTCCTACAATTTTCACCATATGAAAATTATTCCAAGATAAAAGTTACTCTAAATTACATTACAAACAACTTTCATGTTGACACCAAGAGCTAGGTTTGCTTGGAAAATCATTTTCTATGTTGAAACATTATAGGTCATTTTGTCTAAACCCTAATTTGAAAGTCAACTTCCCAAGGCCATAACTTGCTCAATTTTTAAGAGATGAAATATTTACAAGTTTCACAATAAAATTTAAGATCTATAATTCAACTTTGATGTTTGGAGTGTGAGATAAATCAACTTTTATGAGCATGTGATATGAGGATACATTATAGGTAATTTTTGCCATATACCATTGAACAAGTGATTTTCCTCAACTTCAAAAATGCATAACTCTATCATTCTAAATCCAAATGACATGAAATTGGTTACCATTTTTAAGGTCTTTGAAATATCTACAACTTTGATGCATACACTTTTCTTATTTGAAGCACATATAAAAAGTTAAGCAAGGTGGAATATTGGGATATATGGCTTGACACTTAGAAAAAATTTCAACATTTTGAAGATTCCAAACTTCCACCTCAAAATTCACCATGATCCAAGTTCCAAATGAAAAGTGTCCAACATCAAAGTTGTTCCCCTTTATCTAAGCTTTCCAAAGAGCTCAAGTTCGTGCATTTTGGATAATGTTTGCTAGGGTTACGTATAGCTTCAACAGGTCTAAATGATTGGAAGAAATCAAATGCCAAAAATCACATTTCACATTGCCTTGACATCCAAGCCTCATTTGAACTTTAGAATGATTGTACATGGATCAAATTGGATTTCTCCATGGGCCTGTACACGCCCATGCAATCTTGTGCATGAAATGTCCAAATTTAGCAATTTTTCAAGTGTGCAAATATCAGTCCCAATTGCTATAAATACAGGCCCTTGGAGCTCAATTCAAACACACCTTGCGCGCCAAATTTGCCCCCCAATTGAAACCCTCACCATTCAAAGGAAAACCTGAGAATTTTCAACATGAAAATTGAGTTTGAATCTCACTGTTTGGAGGTTCAGAAACTCCAGGATCCAAAGCTTTGTACCATTGCGAAACCTCTCCTACAAGCTTCTCAAGTGTGATCAGATCAAGGTTGAAGCAAGCAAGATCCATTTCTGCACAGCATTGAAGGTAAATTTCAGAAAACTTCATCTCTTCGATTCTCACTCAATTCTCATCAATTCTCTTGGATCTTTGGTTGTCTGAAGTCCTACCAATGTAGGCACGAAGATTGAGTTGCTTTGAGGTCAAATCGAAGCAACTCAGTTGTCACACCTCAAAATTCAAATCCTCATATCTTTTTATATATTTGGAGTTAGTTGAAATTGAGGCCAGATTCGTTCTCTACGCCATTTTTTCTTTCAGATCATGTCCTCCTTTTTTATTTTGGTGATGGTTGAGGGTGGACCAGTCCAATGAGGTCCACCGGAGAAGAATACCGAAGCTCTGGCTCCGGCGGTGTGTTGGCACGTGTCCAGACCACAGGATCCATTTGAAATGTTTTAATCTTAGGCGTTGGTTTTGATTACCATGCTGTAAGACCCCAATTTTGACCCTAAGATCCCTCATGGCATCATAACATTTCATTTGCATTGCCTCAAGGATCTTTAGCATCTTGGTTCCCTTTGCGTTTGGGTGGGACTCCTTGTGATTGGTTTGAGATCACCAAGCATGCTTAAATTATACATCATTATTTCTCTTACTTTTGTTTACTAACCAAAAGCACAAAAATGTGTCACTAACATCTTTGTTTGAAGCTTGAGTATCATCCAAGACACTTTGTGGGTTCTATTTAGATGATCAGTCAACACAAGGGAATGGCTTGAGATACTTCCAACAGGTTCAAATGGGGTCTATTCGTCAGTCAAAACGTTAATCGTGAAGGTGCAAAAGTTTGTTCATGAGCTGTCATGCTCGCTAGGCGAGCAGAATTGGTCGCCTAGCGAGTCCCAAGAAAAGCCACCAGAATCACCTACGCTCAGAGGAATTTCTTGAACTGTCATGCTCGCTAGGCGAAGCCCACGTGTTTAAAAAAAAAAGAACGAAAAACTATAAAAATATATATATATATATAACAGAAAAATTTTGGACTTTGGTCTCTCTCATTTGAGCCCACAGGTCCACAAAAATCAGGTTATAAATTCAGAGTTTCAGTGAAACAAAAGGCCATTCTATTCCTATTACCCTGGCAGGGAAAAAGATAGTGAGAGAAGAGCTAACAGAGTTCAGAGCAACCTCCAGAGACTGAAGGGAATTCATCGGCAAAGAACCAATTCCCTCTCATATAAACCCTAAGAGTGCTTTGCAAACCCAACCGGGCAATTCAATTTCATTCGATCTCTCCAGTCAGGTTTGCCTTATTCCCACTACTTTATGCTTTTAATTTGAATGCTCTGAATGTATGAGGTATTATGGGTGAATTTGATACCCTTTTGATGCATGTGTTTGACAAGAGGTTTAGGCCTCCTACCCTTGGTTGCTTTTTGTGAGCTTTTTTGTGAATTTTAATGGCATGATTCATGTGGTTACATTTTGATTTGGGGGCAACTCTTGATTACCCTATCATGTTTGCTCTAGCCTGTTTTTTGTTTGTTATGGCATTGTTTTCTCCTAATTCCGTCATATTACTCTAACTTGTTTGTTGAGTTTTTGTGAGGGCTCACATACTCTTGCAGGGATAGCTTGCTTGGTGTTCCACTTTATTTGTGGGGTACCACCTGGAGGTCTATTCCGATTACCTGTACTGACTCGCTTTCTTTGATGGTGTTTATCTTGGAAGAGTCTTTGGGTTTCTTATTTATCTAATTGCTGTTACTTCTGATCTTTATCCATACGGTAGATCTCTCGATCCCTTTACTTTTCCCGCATGTTACCGATTTCTTAGGTTTCGTATAGCCTCTCGTGGCATGTCATTTAAGGTAGCGCGGTTCCTTCATCTAGGACTGCCTTTTTGCATGAGCATCCCTAAACACCCCAAACTCATTGATTTTTCTTCTCCTAAGAACACGTTATCTCCTTCTACTACAGGCGAGTAAGTCTCCAAAGGTCGAGCATCTGGTAGATTGCGTAGTAACGTCGTTCACCCCAAAACACAACCCTTACCCCATAGGTAGTCGAACTACGTTTTGCTCTAATTTTCATCCCAGATGAGATACGTAGGCATAAGACGCGATGTCTTAGCGAGCACACTCCTCTTTAACCCATATGTAGCCGAGCTACGAAGACTCTGATTCTCAAATTCAGATGAGATACGTATGTAGTGGATGCGACGTCCGTGCGAGTCATTTTCTTTTGACCCTTCTTTTAGTAAGTAGTACATTAGATAAAAATACACGCTTTTCTCATCCCTTCAATCATGTTTGCACAAATAAATTTTCAAAAAGAAAACAACAACCTTTGCAACAAATGTGAAAAGGGCTCCCTAGGAGTACCTAGGATGCTTTGGGTGCCTAACACCTTCCCATTGCATAACTAACCCCCTTACCCAGATCTCTGACATTTTTACTAGTTTTTTATTCGATAAAACTTTTAGGTTTTTGTTCGCTTTCTAACCATTCCTTTGGATAAATAGAAGTGCAGTAGCGACTCGACTTGTATGATTTACCTTGGATTTAGTCAATATCTCTAATGGTAACGAATACCCCGCTACACACGCTTGTGGCGCGCTGACTAAGTTCCACCATGGAACATGTGTTTCCAGCCACTTGATCTGCCACCTCAATTAATGAGGGAGATCAAGTGGCTCACGTTTTTTTGATTTTTTGATTTTTGTTTTAATTCATTTGATTTTCATTAATTCATATTAATTTTAATATTGATCCAAAAAATATGAGAGTTTCACCAAAAAAATTTTAATAAATTTCTCTTTCATATTTTGAATTAAAATTAATTTTTGGATCATTATTAATATTTTTCTTGATTAAATTGATTTTATGAATATTTTTAATTGCTTAAAAATACTTTTAAGTCTGTAAAAATTCTGAAATTTTTTCTCCAAGGTCCTATGACCTTGTTTGACCTATGATAAATCTCATGGCCATTTCTTTGGTGTTTTGATGAGGTTTTAGGAATTTGACAAACCATACTTAATTTAAATGCATTATTTTAGTATTTTTAAATTGAATAACTGTCAAATAATTGTGTTGACCTCTTGTGATGGTTTATGTAAGTTTGACTTGTGTTGTTGGGCCTTGGTCAAGGTTGATTTGACTTTGCTAGGTTAATATCATTGGATTTAGGGGATAAATGGAATGTACATTCCATCTCCCAAAATGAATGAATGATATTAACTTGGTAAAAGTCCTCCTTCGGCCAATTTGAGTTATGATCCATTTCCCTCCCTTTTCATCTATTTCCCCTTCTTTATGCATCCATTTCATTTGGCCTGTGATATCTCAAAGTCCTAAAGCTAGTTGATTGAAAAATCAACATGAGTATGGATGAGATTAGGCCACCTCTTTTGCATATTCTTTTTGTGTGAGGTATGTTTCATGAGCATAGTCAATTATACTATGTCTCTAACATGCATTCACACCAAAATTCTATTGCCCAACCTCAAATAGTTGTGACTTCTACATAAGTCCAATTACGATTACTTAACATTCTAGTTTTGACCCAACAGGCATAACATTCTAGTTAGTGAGATTGTAAGTATCCCCTCTTTCATGGTATTGTATGGAAATTTGGTATTTTTCCTTCCTTTGGAAGATGTCTTGGTTCAAGGATCCATGCTTGTGATAAGTGGGTTGAGTGTTCTCCAAAGAATGACTTAAAAAGCAAAAGCAAAAACAACACTAACTTCTAACTTATTAACAACTAACATTTAATTTCAAGTCCTTTATTTTAATGCACTTTAATTTTTAAGCTCTATTCATTTTCCATTATTCATACCATTCTAATTGTTTTGTATTAATGCCTTTTCACTTTGTCCACTTGGACCATATTGTGTGATAGATCTTGTTTGTGTATATTTTGTTTGTTTGTGTGGTCTTTGACCATTAATGTACATAATAAGAAACAAAAACCCTAAAAAACTATTGTGTGGACTGTTGGTTTGATCTTGGAAAATTGGACTTAGAATCTAGGCAACATCCCTATGCAAAAGGACTTGGTCAATGCCAACTTTCATATAACAAAGTACTTGCAATTTGAAACTTCATCTGATACATCATTGAAGATCCATCAGAGTTCATCTGCAACATGATCATTGTGTAGCTGTTATTTTGAACCTATGACTTGTGGAATTCACCTGTTACATGGGAAAATTTGAAGGATATCATGGAGTGGTTAAAGCTTGGATGGGGCTATATTTATTTGATGTCTTGCTCTTTAAGATAATATTGTATGCATTGTTTGTTGCTTGATTCTAATATCCAAGGGAATTTGGGGTTTCTATATGGCATTCTTCCCTATTGGATTGCTACCCATCGGTCAGATCTTTTCAACTCTTAAATTTTAAATTTATGCTTAGGATTAGTCTTTTCATCTCCTCCCCATCTCTTAAATTTCAAAATCTCTCCCTCCTTTTAAAAATTCTTCTTTTTTTGAACTTGTTATTTTCTAAACTTAGACCACTTTGCAAACTAGAAACTTTGGCCTTATGTCATTGCATTTTCAAACTTCTTTTCTTAAATTAGACTTGTAAATAAACTTAACTATACTTAATTTCTAGGCTCTTATTTCTTTCAAACTTAATTTTTTATTAAAAGCAATTTACCCACTTTGAAATTTGTATCACGGACTACGAGGTTTTGATCCCTCATTTTTATGTTGGTACGTAGGCACAAGTCTGAAGGTCTTGTCAAACACAAAAATATATAATTAATGAATTCTTTTCTCATCCCCCCCATTCTATTTGTTTGTAAACATCTTTTTGTACAAAATACATATGCACACAAGAAGGGCTCCCTAGGAGTACCTAGGACACTTTGGGTGCTAACACCTTCCCTCTATGTAACCAACCCCCTTACCTGTAATCTCTGGCATTTTATTAGTTTTGATTTGAAAACTTCTTACTTTGGGGTTTTGTTCGTACTTTTTCCCTTTTCCCTTGGAAACAATAAAAGCGCGGTGGCGACTCTTGTTATTTGATGTCTTGCTTATCCATAGCTTGATGATCATGAATTTACCGCTACAAGGGGCCAATCCATTTGGATCGAAGTTTCTCAGCCATAACTTTAAGGCGGGAGTTAAACAGTAAGACATTTTGTCCAACAGAGAATTCCTTCCTAGAAATCATCTTATCATGGAACTGCTTAGTTTTATCTTTATAAATTTAGATCTTTCATAAGCCTTTAGCATAAGCTCTCCAAGCTGTTGTAATTGGAGTTTTTTTCCATACCTGTTTTTTGCATTTCCAAATTACAACTTTTGACCGTCCAATAAGCACATTGCTCTATTTCTACATGAAGGTGACATGCCTTACCAAACATAATTCGATAGGGAGACATCCCATTTGGTGTCTTGAAAGCCATTATTTGAGTCGAAAGTGCGTCTTCTAGACGACGACTCCAGTCCTTCCTATTTGGCTGAACCATCTTTTCTAAAATGTGTTTAATTTCCCTATTTGAGATCTTAGCTTGCCCATTAGTTTAGAGGTGATATGCAGTATAGACCCTTTGCATAACTTCATACTTTCGGAGCAAAGCTTCCATGGATGGTTACATAAATTAGTGCCTTGGTTACTTATGATAGCACGAGGTATTCCAAGCCTACAAAAAAATTTAGACCTGACAAAATCTGCAACAACTTTAGAACCATTAGTCCTATTGGGAATTGCTTCAACCCACTTTGAAATATAATCAACATCTAGTAAGATGTAAATAAAACCAAAAGATACATGAAAATGACCTATAAAGTCGATTCCCCATACATCAAACACCTCATAGAAAATCATAGGTTGTTAAGGCATTTCACTCTTACGAGTGATGGTTGTACCTTCTATCTGACACTTTTTACAAGTACGGTAATTCTCATAAGCATCTTTAAAAATAGTGGGCCAATAGTGTCACACCCCGATTTTGATCCCGAATTGTTGAATCAATACATTTATCATAGTGTAGCGGTAAATTCATGATCATCAAGTTATGGATAAGTTAGACATCAAATAACAAGAGTCGCCACTGCGCTTTTATTGTTTCCAAGGGAAAAGGGAAAAGTACGAACAAAGCCTAAAAATAAGAAGTTTTCAAATCAAAACTAATAAAATTCCAGAGATTACAGGTAAGGGGGTTGGTTACACAGAGGGAAGGTGTTAGCACCCAAAGTGTCCTAGGTACTCCTAGGGAGCGCTTTTTTGTGTGCATATGTATTTTGTACAAATGATGTTTGCAAGCAAATAGAATGGGGGATGAGAAAAGAATTCATTAATTATATTTTTGTGTTTGACAAGACCTTCAGACTTGTGCCTACGTACCAACATAAAAATGAGGGATCAAAACCTCGTAGTTCGTGGTATAAATTTCAAAGTGGATGTATTGTTTTTTAACAAAAAATTAAGTTTGAAAGGCACGGAGGCCTAAAAATGGTTTGAATGAGTTAGTTCTTTTTGGCTTTTGAAATTTTTAAGCCAATTGATGACTATCTAAATAGATTTTGATTACTTAAAGCTAGGTGTTTTACACGGGTAATAGAGCATTAATTGGTCGAAATGGCCGCTGGGGGCCTTGAGTATTCTATCAGGAAAAAGTTAGACACACAGTATTTGAGAGATATGGTTCGACTGGCTGATAGGGTTCGACAGTTAGAACGCTTGAAGGAAGAAAAGGCTAGAGAAAACAAGAATAAAAGAGTAGCCTACGTCGAATTCAGTAATGATGACGAAGGGTTCTATAATGGGCCTTTAGACTTCGACAAAAATGAAATTGACCTTGCTGAGTTGAAACAAGGGACACCTTACGCTTGTAAGGTATTGGCTTCATCGAATGGAAAAAACCCTATTGAACCAGAAAAGAATGATAAATTTCCTAAGAAAACTTACACTTTCGATGTTATAAAATATGACTAAATCTTAGACTTGTTAGTTAAGGATGGTCAAATGATAGTGCTTCCTGGTGCTAAAGTGCCTCCTTTAGAACAAAGAAAGAAAAGAGGATTTTGCAAGTACCATAATTTTCCGGGTCGTAAAACATCTCAATATTTTCTTTTGAGGGATCTTGTTCAAAATGCTATCCAAGAAAGGGGACTCAATTTTGGAGACAAACCTAGGAGCCAGATGAAGATCGACTCAAATCCTATGCAAATGGCTGATGCCCACTACACAGAACCAGAGGAAGTAAACATGGTCAAAGTCACTGATGATTTCGACATGACCGAAGTTACTGAGGACTTTGTCGACGAACCTGTCATGGTTAGGGTCTCTGAGCACCTTGATCATGGATTCTTCAAGAACTTCGTTCAGGAAGTTGTTAGAAATGACACCAATGGAAACACTGATGGTTTCGACACCGGAATCACTAAAGATTCCAACTTGATGATAGTTTCGTGCAAATAGATAAGGCTACTAAGGTCCTTCAATTGAAATTCTAGAATTTGGACATCACTGAAGATGTCGACATGGAGGTTAATATGGTCGAAATCTCCCAAGAAACCTCCATGAAAGTTGACGACGAGTGTCGACAAGAAGTGTACAATAAAGTAGTTTTCCCCAAAGAAGACGAAACTCTGACTGATTTCCTGTAGAGGTGCCAAAAGAAACAATCAGAGGTTATATTGTGCCTCCGATGCAGCGCTGTGTTTGACAAGAAAGCGGCCCCAAACCTCAAGGGAATAAGGAGGGTTAAAAACCAAGGGTTCTAGAGAGCCCCTGAAGATCAACAGGCTTTCCAGCCCATAAGGGCTTTCGACTCAAGAAGGTATTATGATCCAATGAGGCCTTTGGTGAAGCTTGATGAAACAAAACAAAGGGGTCCAGTTGCCAAACCCATCTCCTTCAAACCCATCATTGAGGCTTCAAATGGAAAATGGGTGAAGCTAGTCGATGGCAGAAAACACGGCCAGGGAAAATGGCAGAACTTCGAGGTTGATAGAGGTTCGTCATTAACATACCATAAGGAGTTCCAAGCTGACAGAAAAACACCCCACATCTCTGAAAACTACAAAGGAAAAAATCTCATGATAAGGTCCTAGTGGAGAAGGGAACAAAGAAGGAGGAAATCACAGAGGTATGCTGGGGAAAAGGAAAAAGTTGAATCCAACACCAATGTGCCTGCAAGAAAGAAGGAGGACTTAAGCCTTGACAAAGGAAATTTAATACTCCAGTAGTGGCGACCAAAGAGAAATATGATCAAATGGCTGCAAAAGATAAAATGCTGACGAATGACTTCGAATCTGGGTCAGAAGCTTATTGGATATCTTAGTTGGTGTGGTATTAGTGATGCCCAGGGAGTTTGACCAAATAACAGAGGTCGAAGACATTGATAGCAATACAAAAAGATAAATGGTCGTTCACAAGCCAATATGATATTATATGATGCACAATGGTTGTGTGGAGGAGCAAAATGCCTTCTTCGAGAGACCCGATGAGACTATGAAGAGTCATCTTAAGCCTCTCTTTATTACTGGGAAGATCGAAGATGTCCCAATTAATAAAATCTTAGTGGATTGCGGCGCAACAGTGAATTTGATGTTGCATCATATGCTGAGAAAAATTGGCAAATGTGATACAGATGCCAAACCCCACAACATGGTGCTTTCTAATTATAAGGGAAAGATGGGTTCCACTCTTGGTGTAATCTAGGTTAAGTTAACTGTAGGAACTGTCACAGGATCAACAATGTTTATGATTATGGAGACAAAGGCCAACTAGAACTTGTTACTTGGAAGAGAATGGGTACATGGGGTTGGGGTTGTGCCATCTTCCATGCACCAACGAATCATCATATGGCATCCAGAAGGTATTTTGGAGAGTATAAAAGTAGACCAAGGTTACTTCAAGACTCATATCAACCATGTCTACAGACTTTAGTTCGACAAACATTTAGCCAATATCGCTAAGTGTGATCCGACCAATTTTGCATTTACTCCAGACGACAATGCCTACTGCTCCTTGTATTTACACCCCCAAAAATGGATTTCACTGGGATAGAGAGGTGGTAGGAGAAGATGGCTTTGGATATCTAGGAGCATCAGGAGTCGAACCCACATGTTGGGGAAGCGAATTCAGTACTAATGACTGAGTTTGAAGCTCTAAAAAGGATTTCAGCTTACATAGCCGAAAACAAACAACAATCAGCCTTGGAGGCTAAAGTCAAAAACATGGTTGTCTAAGCCATCAAGGAGTTCCATCAAATAGGTCCTTGAAAGGACTTCGATCCAGAGCCACCTGATAAGGTTTAGGATGAAGATCAAGGCTAGAGGCTCGACACAATCTATGATGAAGAGCCTTTGGGATTCGAGAAGGATCCGCTAGCAACAAATATTAAGATGCTAGCTCAAGATCCACTTGAGGAAATAGACTTGGGAGAAGGATTGACAAAATGCCAACTTACATTAGGGCCAACATCAGCCCTCAACTCAAAGTCGAAGTGATCCAGTTGCTGAAAGAGTTCAAGGACTGTTTCGTGTGGGATTATGATGAGATGTCTGGTTTGAGCACATATCTGGTTGAATTGAAGATGCCAATCAAGCTTGGAAAAAAGCCTATCAAACAGAACCCAAGGTGATTTGCACAAGCAATTCTCTCGAAGATCAAAGAGGAGGTTGAAAGGCTTCTTCGTTGTAACTTCATCCGTACAGTTAGGTATGTCAAATGGTTAGCCAATATTGTACCTGTCATTAAGAAGAATGGTACTTCGAGGATGTGCGTAGATTTTAGAGACTTAAATACTGCAACCCCAAAGGATGAATATTCAATTCTTATGGCGGAGATGCTAGTCGATTCTTCCGCAAGCCATGAGTGTCTTAGCATGCTCGAGGGATATTCTGGATATAATCATATTTTCATTGCGGAAGAGGATGTCCCAAAACAGCATTTCGATGTCCTAGAGCCTTAGGCACCTATGAATGGGTGGTGATGCCTTTTGGTTTGAAGAATGCTTGGGAAACATACCAAAGAGCAATGAATTCGATATTCCATGATTTCATAGAGACTTTTATGCAAATTTACATAGATGATATTGTTGTTAAGTCTGTTTCAGGGAAGAGCCATATAGACCATCTTCGATTGTCCTTCGAAAGGATGAGAAGACATGGTCTAAAAATGAACCCTCTCAAATGCGCTTTTTGTGTGCAGGCAGGGGACTTATTAGGCTTTGTGGTCCATAAAAAGGGAATCGAAATAAACCAAAATAAGACCAAGGCCGTAATGGAGGTGAAAGCGCCATCAACGAAGAAGGGATTGTAGTCACTACTGGGAAAGATCAATTTCCCGAGGAGATTCATCGCAAACCTTAGTGGAAAAACACAAGCCTTTTCGCCTTTGCTTCGACTCAACAAGGAAGGATTCGAATGGGGGTAGGCTCAGCAAGAAGCGTTCGACAAAATTAAAGAATACCTGAGTCATCCACCAATTCTGACACCACCTTGTAGGAATAGGTGTATGAGATTGTACATATCTGCATATGACAAGACTTTAGGGAGCATGTTGGATCAAGAGGATGATAATGACGTCGAAAGAGCTATTTACTACCTCAGTAGGGTCTTAAATGATGCAAAAACTAGGTATAACATAGTTGAAAAATTGTGTTTATGCTTGTATTTTTCTTGTACAAACTTGAAGCATTATATAAAACCTGTTGATATTGATGTTTATGTTTCATCTCACTTTGATGTCATTAAACATATGTTGTCTAAACGAATTTTGCACAGTCGAATTGGAAAATGGGCACTAGCTTTAACTTAATATTCTTTAACGTATATGCCATTAAAAGATGTTAAGGGACAAATGGTAGCAGACTTTATAGTCGACCACTCCATAGTTTAGAATGCACTGGACTATCTCGAATTAGAACCTTGAAAGTTGTATTTCGATGAGTCTAGTCACAAAGATGGAACATGTATATGAGTTCTAATAATTTCTCCTAATAAAATTCCAACAAAACTCAAGTACAAAGTGGAGGGCCTCTGCTCGAACAATGAGGCTGAATATGAAGCTCTCATAACCAGACTTGAGATATTGTTGGAATTTGGGGCAACTCGAGTCGAAATAATGGGTGACTCAAAGTTAGTTATAAAATAGATCACAAAAGAGTACAAGTGTGTTAAAGAGAATATCATTATGTACTTCATAATAGTCAGTCGATTTCTAAAAAGATTCGAGATGGATAATATTCAACACATACCTCAATTGGAAAATTAAGTGGCTAATGACTTATCTCATCGAAGTCAGAGGAAGAGTTGTGTCGACTAAATTAGCCCCATCAGACATGGAAAAGACAAAGTTGGGATACGCTGATAAAGAAAACTTCGAAATATTGGCAATAGATAACTTGACAGACGGAGATTGGAGGAAACCAATAATGGAGTACTTACAAAATCCAATGGTGTCTGTCGATCGAAAAACCAGGTATCGAGCTTTAAGTTATTTTCTTTTGGGGATGGAATTGTTCAAAAAGACTCATGAGGTAGTTTTGCTTAAATGTCTAAGTGAGTCAATGGCATATTTAGCCCTTTCGACTGTCCATAGTGGGGCATGTAGGGCACACCAAGTTGGCAATAAGATGAAATGACTTCTATTTTGCCAAGGGATGTATTGGCCCACCATGTTGAAAGACTGCATCGAATTTGCTAAAGGATGCCAAGAATGTCAGGTACATGCAGGCATACAACATGTCCCTGCAAGCAAATTGCACTCTACAGTAAAACCTTGGCCTTTTAGAGGCTGGGCTTTGGATTTGATTAGGGAAATTTGACCACCATCATCTAAGAATTAGAGGTATATCTTGGTTGGCATTGCTTATTTTACAAAATGGATCGAAGTTATACCTTTTCTAAATGTGGGCCAAGAAGATGTGATCGAATTTATCCAGAAACACATCATTTATAGATTTGGAATCCCAGAGACTGTCACAACAGATCAAGGATCAATATTTACTGGTTGAAAGATGCAAGAATTTGCTAAGGAAATGGGTTTCAAATTGTTAACGTCTACACCATATTATGCTCAGGCTAATGGTCAAGTCGAAGCAGCTAATAAGGTGATTATTGGCTTGATTAAGAAGTATGTGGGGAATAAACCTAGAAATTGGCACAAAACTTTATATTAGATTTTGTGGGCATGTCGGATCTCTCCCAAGGAAGCCACTAATTCGGCCCCTTTTCGACTGACCTTTGGTCATAATGCAGTTTTACCAGTAGAAATTTATCTTCAATCCATAAGAATTCAGAGGCATCATGAAATTCCATCTGAATCATATTGGAGTATGATGCTGGATGAGCTAGTCGATCTAGATGAAGAGAGACTAAATGCCTTGGAGTTATTAAAAAGGCAGAAGAAGAGAGTAGAGAACTCTTATAATAAGAAGGTTAAAATTAAGACACTTTTGCCTGAAGACTTGGTCTGGAAAGTTGTCCTTCCAATGGATCGAAAGGATAGGGCCCTAGGGAAGTGGTCGCCCAAGTGGGAAGGCCCTTTTCAAAATTTGCAAGTATTCTCTAACGGTGCCTATGAGATTGAGGAACTTAGCGAAGACAAAAGAATCTTAAGAGTAAATGGAAAATATTTGAAAAAATATAAGCCACCACTCCAAGAAATAAAAATAAGAAACAAGTGCATGCAAGTTAAACAAAACCAATATGGTAAAGGGTGCCGAAATGGCTTAAATTCGCTTAAAAGGCCCAAAGGGCTAATATTCACTATAGGCAAAATTTATCAATAGGCAAATGGAAAAGGAGATTAAAACTAAAAAGGAAGATTAGCCTTTATGTGGAGGTATTTTGTCTTGAGAAGCTCCAAACATTTTTCACATAAGGACCATTTCGGCCGGAGAAGTATAAACTCTGACTCAAGTTTGCGTGCTTTTTCGACGAACTCCATACCAAACTCTAACTCTTTAGCCATCAAAGCATCATCAAACTTCAGAATTTCGTTTTTGCATTTTTCGGCTTCTGAGATTTTGGCTTGCAGTTCCCTTATCTATTTTCTCCATGAAGCAATGTCATGGTCATGACCTTCGATCTCCGCTTTATTCTTTTGTTTTGTTATTCCAGTTCCATGGCCTTGTTGGTAGACTCAGTGGCAGCATCACAAGCAACTGCTTCAGAACCAGCCTTTTGTTCGATCTCCTTAGTTATCTGGGGTAGTAGCTTATGATCTTCGACAACTTAGTCGATCATAATTCCTAACTCAAGGATGATGTTGGCAACTTCAGGAGAAGCTTTTAATAGATTGACTTGGTTGAGTAGAGCCTTCAATGTTAGAGGGGCAAAAGGATCAGCCAGTAGGAGTAGGAACAAATCACCCTTGAAGACCTTTTCCTTGATAATTGAGAGCACTTCATCTACAGGTGTACTTGAAGGTTGGTCATAAGATATCGTAGTAGTTCTAAGGCGTTTCTCAGATGAGCTTTCACTACTGCTTAGCATAGATTTTAGGTATTCAAGAGGTTGTTTCGTTCCAGGGTTACTAGTTCTTCTGAAGAAAAACCCCCAGTGCTTCCTGTCAAAATTTTTCCTTCAGGAATAGCCGCAACTGTTGGAGTGGCAAGAGTTTAACTATGAGTCTGTCCTTTGACTGTGTCCTGGTTCCCCTCAACATTTTTATCGTTTTCTCCGGAGTCTCCATCATCATCACCATCACTTTCATCATGTCCAGCATTGAGTGGGGTCTGGTTGCCTTCGTCTTCCTCCTCCATTGCTGCATCTTCACCATCGTTACCCTCTTGGTTGGCATGGATTGTGCCTTCGATGTTAGGCGAACCATCTTCAGGGTTATCTCCATCCTGAACCTCTTCATCCACCCCCATAGTATCCTTGTTCACTCCAGCTTGGTCGTCTTCGCCTGAATTAGTTTCGTGATCAGAACCGCTGGTATGTGAATGATGGGTAGTGGTTTTTGGTGGCGAAGTCTCTGAAGGAGAATATCGATCCAAAATGCAGCGGAAATTATAAAATTTCTCCTTTAGTGATCCTTAAGAATGGGCATGATCGGTGATATAATCGTTACCTCTTGTGGCAATTGGAACCTTTGATGCAGATCTAAGGAGCAATCACGAACGTTGAATGGTGACAACGCCTCTACTCAATTCACACGAACGAATTCCTTCAGTCTCAGTGTTAGCTGCTATGAATGAAGGCTTTGAGTGAGAGAGAGAGAGAGAGAGAGAGAGAGAGAGAGAGAGAGAAATGAAATTTCATCTGAACAAATGCTTCTGCATAACGGTTCTATTTATAGAACCACTTGTGTGAGCTGTAAGCTAAAAAGCCCACTTAAGTGTATGTGGCCCATATCTTATGATATACCAAAATCACTTAACCGCGTGGTACCTTACCATATTTCGTATTCTACTTAAGTGCACTGTATCTTACGATGTTCTACAAATCACTTAAGTGCACTGGACCTTACGGTGTTCCTTATTTACTCTATTTCTCATCAATCCGTCCTTTTGTGTGTGACCCTGTAGGTTTTCACGGCATTAGCAATTATATTAACTCATGTATTTAACATAATAAATAGTGAGCAGTATCTAGCGACACATCACTGCTACCCAAGACACGAAAATGTCATGTGATCTGACAAATCCTTTTGTGATAATACTTATGTGTACAATTACCCTTTCCCTTATCTCTATATTGAACACAAGGCATAGACCGTGTCATCCTTGTCCAGTTCAATATTGGGCCGATAGACATTTATCCTATTACACAGGATGGGAAAATTCCATCTAGGTCACTCATGTCCCTCAACATGCTTTATGGAGTATCCATCAACTGTCTTTATGGTCATCCAGTTACAGACAATGTTTGATCAGCAATAAGGCACTTGACTCTACATCTAGGGTCCATAGTGGTTTCAGGTCGAAGGGTGGTATACACCATTATCACCATGATAATAACTTATGACACTTTGCATAACATTCTATATAGTATTCTCATAGCCGGTCAATCTAGTATAAATATTACTCTTAATATTCATACCTACGTTTAAGACTTGATAACTCCTTATCCATGATCCATGAGATGTGATCATCAGTCTATATACATAATAGTCTTAATGCTTTAATGTTATCCAATTTCACAACAAAGCTCGACTACGGATACTTTAAGAATAATGTCCTTATGTTTAATGGAATCTCGTGATTAAGTCACACTTGATACATTAAACGGACTAGCTATTCTAGGGACTTTATTAAACAAACATAATAAAGAAAAAACCTTTTATTATTAATAAATAATTTGATACAAGTACCAAAAGTATTGGCCTCTAGGGCTTACACCAACAGTCTCAAGCTCACCAGGAATGAGTTGATTGATTTCACTCATGGAACTTTTCTCTGATGATGGTCGATAGATGGGTTCGCCAACGCTGTTGAGGACCTCTACTATAGAAATTGGAATGGAGGAAGTTGTAGTTGTTGTCCGCACGGTAGTACCTGCACAATTGAAAGATAAGTGGTAGAAGACAATAGATCAACTAATAAAGGCAAAGTAAGCTATGTTTTTACCTTGTCCACTTCGCCCTTAGGGCTGGAGTTGTCACTTTCTCTCTGAGGTGCTTCTATCTTCGCCATAGCCTCAGGAGTAGGCTCTTGAATAGTTAAGACAGTAGGCCTTTTCTTGGAAATTTTTGTTTGAGGTTGGCTCAAAGCTTCAGTGATTTTTGGCTGTTTTTTTCTTTTCCTAGAAGTGAGGTCGATAATAGGTGACAGGTCTTCTTCGGCAGAATCTACTATAACAGGAGCTTCTGTTGTTTTAGTTTGGATTTTTGATGGAGTAAGAGGAGGTTTTTGAGCATCCTGAATGAAAATACTGAAGTATTAATACCATTATACATAACAAAGAGTAATGGCTAAGACAAAGGTGTACCTTTATGGGCTTGCTGCCTCCCTCAGTCTTCGTTTCGACTGCCCTTTTGATTATTGGCTTCTTGGGTGGAACCCTGGTGGCTAAAAGAAAAACAACGCAAAGCAATTATTATAAGCTAATGGTGAATATCCTAATAGAGGGGTATGATTCAAAAAAAAATCTCATGTCACACCTTTATATATGTCCAATTCGATGCGAACATCTTCAATCCCTATATGAAAGTGCCCTTTAAAATTGTCTAGAGTATGCTTAGTCGCAACCACCCGCTAGGATTTTTTCTATGACTGTTGTCGAAGGATTTTAATGGAGTCCCCACAGATAAACCAGTCTGGAAATGAAGGGGCAAGGGCCACTCCAAAGTCAGCATTTGGCAGTCGAGGAAATTTTGGAGGAAACAACTCGAAAGCCATTTTGTAGCGTTTCTCAGGATGAACATACAAAGGAATTTTTAAAGTTTACATTTTCTTTGAAAAATTTCCTTTAGTGTGACAGCTGCTTCGCGGATGGTTCGACTAAGATCATCGGGCCTATAGGCAGTTTCAAAGTAATTTTGGAACGCTTGAATTTCTTTGATGAGCATGTAAGTACCTTTCTTGGTTCTTTCTTGCACAGAAAGAAAAGCTTTATCAATGTGTTGGATAAAAGAGGTAATGTCATAAAATTCTTCAGTATAATATGCGTTCCACCATCTCCCAAATTCTTGAGTACAGAGAAATCTAGTCTCGAAGTTGACAGGGGTAAGTTATGTCCTACCAGTATATTTAGCCCTCTATTTGAGAGTGGTAACTTCATTATGAATTGCGTTGTAGAGGAGAAGGTTGCCTTTTTATCATACAGGCAATTTGGGAGAGCCTGAATTAACCTAAACTGTCGAGCCACAAGATTGGGCTGATAGGAAATTAAAGTGACTTGGATCTTTGAAGGGTTAAGATTTTGGGAGTCAAAAATTCCTCCCAAATCAGAAGAGATTTTGTCGCTCGTTTTTTGGAGGAAGACGGAAAGGGCCTTGTGAACCATTCTGGACAACACTTCCTGGCTGTGAAGGGGGCCATGCTCGACGTGAATACATGGCGCTTGGCGAATGTAAGACCCTAATTTTGACCCTAAGATCCCTCATGGCATCATACCATTTGCTCATTGCATTGCCTCAAGGATCATGGCATGTGTGGCTCCTTAACCCTTGGGTTGGGACTTGTATGAGTTGGTTTGAGACCACCAAGCATGCTTGTATTGTATATTATTGCTTTTCTTATGTTGTTTACTAACCAAAAGCACAAAAATATGTCACTAACCTCTTTTGTTTTGAAGCTCAAGCAATCATGAGATCCCCTGCTCCTAGTAGGCTCCTATACTCAACGAAATGGCTAGATGAAGATGAAAGCAAGCATGACAATGGTTCCCAAAGCTCTCAATCATTATATATATCTCCCAATTGTCTCAATTTTTCAATTTGATCAAGATAAACCAAAGGGCTTGAGGCTTGTTTGCCAAGGAAACCCTAATTCAACTGTGCATTGATTGTGCCTTGCTCATGAAGCAACCTCAACCTATGATCAAATACAATCAAGGGAAGTTCTTTGATTCATTATTTTATGCATATATGAGCCTATGTGAGTATCCTCAATCATTCATTCATCAAGATTTGAAGTTTAGCCTTGAGAAGTTGACTAGTCAAGTCATCTAACTAATTTTAGATCCACTGACACCTAACTTTTGATATGTTTGTCAAATGAAGATGACCCCAAGAGAAAAAATGTTCTTAAGAACCATATGAACAACTTTAATTTTCATCAAAAATCCATTTGAAACTCTTAAGGTCATCATTAATTTCAAAACATTATAGGTCATTTTGACTAAAACCCTAATTTTGGGTCAACTTCCCAAGGACGTAACTTCCTTATTTTTTATGATTTTTAGATGAGACAAATTTCATTGGAAATCTTAAGATGTCTACTTCAAATGTTATGTTGGACAAAATTTCATAATCCTAAAATAAGTACATGTGATAATACAAGACATTATAGGTCACTTTGGACCAAAACCGTTGAATGTGAAAAATGTCCAACTTCAAGTGCCCATACCTTTCGCATAAAAAATCCAAATGATTCAAACTTTGAGTCTAAATTGATCATCTTGAAAATATCTATAACTTTTATGTTGGAGGTTTTTCCATTTGAGGCTTGCATCTTTGAAATAGAAGGGCTTGAAGTTGACCACTTTTGGGGAAAAAACTTCAAAGGGGACTTATACATGTTTTGAATCTCAAACTTCATGGCCAGTTTTCACAAATTTCCAAACTCCAAATGGATTTTTTCCCGACATATCTTTTGTTCCTTATGTCAAGACCTTTCCAACCATTACTCACATGCCTATGTTTGGATTTTCTATGTGTGACTTTCAAAGAGATGAATGTTTAGGCCCAATTATGCATTTCACTTTGAATCTTCATGCACAAGCCATTGCAGTTCAAATTGCACGTCCATTTCAACTTGATATGATCTCATCTTGTGATTACAATCAATTTTGGGCCTCACATGCGCCTGTACAGGCCCATGCATGGAGGACCCAAAGCTTCATGCACACGAGTTTTCCCTCACTTGGCATCAGCTCCAGTTATAAATACATTGCCATGCTCATTCCAAATTCAACCTCAAGGCAACCTAAAGCTATGCTGAAATGAAAACCCAACCATACCAAAGGAATTCTGATTTTTATTTTCTCAATTCAAGCTTGAATTTCAACAAAATCAGTTGATCATCAAGACTTATTCCTTAGCCTTGCATTCATATCACATCTCAAGGTCAAATTGGAAGCAAAAGATGGAAGGAATCGTGTTGATCAAAGCTTCTCTTCAAAGGTATATGATCCAACTGTTTTGATCTGAATCTCATCATACAATGTGAATTTCTTGTGTTCAAATGGTTTTTTGAAGTCCTCGTGCAAGAGGTAAGCCAGTGGTGGCTTTGATTTTATGTTTTGAAGCATTTCAGTTTGCATACCTGGATTTTTAAGCTCAGAATTCTCACTTGATAGAGATCTTGAGGACAATCCAAGGTTACAGGGGTGATGTACATCACCCCAGCTTCATTTTGGTACCACGTTTGTGCAATTTCATTGAGGTTCAAAAACCTGCAACTGGTGTAGGGTTCCGAAGCAATACAATTCTTCGGACTAAGCTTTTTCCTTCCTTTCCTATGAACTTTGCGCCAGGCGCGGATCATCCTCTCTTTTAAGTTTTGGGGATCTTTACCCTCTTGAAAGAACACACCTTCTAACAAAATGTTATTAGGTTTATCCTTAAAGGGGAACCCAAGCTGACGGCGAGCCAAAACAGGGTTGTAGTTAATTCCACCACATGTACCAAGAAGAGGCACATTGGAGATTTCACCACAAGAATCAATAATCTACACACCATCATACACACAGTTATACCAAAAGATATCATCATTAGTGAGAGACATAAGTCTCGTGGACCACTGTAGACATCCCTTGTTCTCCTTGAAGGCAAGCGTTTGAGGCAAGTGCAAAATAAACCACTTGTACAACAGAGGCAGACAACACACAATGGATCCACCACCCTTTGCATTCCTCATATGCAAAGAGAAATAAGTGTCACCCAACAGAGTCGGAATGGGATTAAGAGTAGAGAAAATCCTAATAGCGTTCACATACACAAAATTGTCGATGTTGGGGAATAACACTAGCCCATAGATGAGAAGTACAAATATAGCTTCAAAGGCATCCTCACTCATGGCCTTCCCAAACAGAGTAGCTTGGGCAATGAGAAAATCAGATGGGAGACCTTGAATTCCACCTTTGGTAGTCATATGAGCACTAATGTCAGATACATCTATGTGGAGCAGATCAATAATCTCTTGGGAAGAAAGAACCCTCTCCAAGCCACTGAACGGCAACTGATCCAGAATAGGTATACCCATAAGATAGGCATACTCCTCAAGTGTAGGCAAAAGCTGGAAATCCGGAAAAGTGAAGCAACGGTATAAAGGATCATAGAACTGCACCAACACACTCATCAGACCTTCATCCACCTGAGTAGCAAGAATAGACAGAAGCTTCCCATGGCGAGCTTTGAACTCCAAGGGATCTAATACATAAGATGTCAAACTCCTTAACTCTTTCAAGTTGGGTTGTCTGAAACTGTACTTCTTCGTATTCCTTCTTTGCTTATCCATGTCTGAAAATTTGCGAATAGACCTCTTAAGTTCCTCGAAAATTTTATCATTGTTGATGATATGGATGCAAATGAATGCATGAATGCATGGGTGCAACAATCACACTCAAGGATCAAGAAAGTCACGCCACACAAAGGATCATCCATTTTGGTGGATTATGGTTTACACCTTATCAACACCCAAGTTCCATTGATATTGAGGATATACAAGAAGGATCAATCGCGAATCAAGGGTTTGTTGTAAGTCACGAGCATGGAGTCTCGGTTAAGAACCACCCGAAGGGAGCGTACTATGGTTAAACCTGACAATCATGTTCTAAAAGGCCCCCATAGTCATCATCTCATCTTTCAGATATTATCGGATAAAACGACTACTCGTATTCCAAAAATATTCTCAAGAGAGACTCTTATGAGTGTAGTATCGCGTAACAATCGTATCAAATCTTACACTTGAACGATCTTCGCACTACGTCCTAAAATAGGCTAAGATGGGCTAGGTGATCTAAGGTCCTTGGCTTCTAAGGTATATATTGGAAAGAGTAATGCTTAACCACGACTACTCGTGTGACATTATTGATCCCAACAAGACCTCCACCAAGTGAATGGGCTTGCAAGTCAACTTGCTAAGGAATAACTCCACACAAGTCAACAAGACTATGCCATTCTCCTATCATAAGTGCACTCGAGTTCGGGTATAGAACTCATCTCACAAGAGACCACCAAGCACATAAGCAATTAATATATCAAGCAATTCATACATTACAAACAATACAGTCATCCCAAATTTGCACAAAAATATGTCACAAATAAATATAAACATACAATATAACAAAGGAAAAAAGTAGGCTAAACCCACTAGGAAGCAAAACAGATCCCCAGCAGAGTTGGCGTACAACTCGTTCCCAATAGGGTTGCTCACAGCAGATTATCCCCAGTTGGATCGCCTACAGTCTTTCCCCAGTAGAGTTGTCTGATCTGAGCCTGATAATTTGTTTTCCCCTCCGTACTGGAAAGCTTCCTCTCAGTTGAGCTGGTGGTGAAGATGTTGTGTCCTTCCCCAGTGGAGCAGTTGGTTCTTTCTCCCCTTGGCAGAGATGTCTTTCCAGCATAGAAGAGGAAGTTGTTTTGATTTTTGGAACTTCTATTTGGAGGTTGGTCCCCATAGAGTTTCATATCATTCCTTGATAAGTTCCTCAGTAGAGTTTTTTTCTACGACGGATCTTATCCGTGTTGAGCTCCCCAATAGAGTTTCCTCTTTGATGGATCTTTTGTCTGTTCAATAGCAAATCCCTGGCGGTGACTCTGTATGTTCCCCAACTGAGGCTCGGCCTGATCTTAGTTTGACGTTGGTATCCCCTCCAAGTGAAAGATATTTTCCAGTATTGAGGGATTTTAAGGAAAATGTGTTGTTTCCTTCCCCAGCGAAGTGATTTGTTCCTTCTCCTAGTAGCAGAGATGTCTCTTCAGCAGTTAGAAGAGAATGCTTGATTGATGTGTTTCTGTTTGGTGGTAGTTCCCCACAGAATTTCATATTATTGCCTGATAAGATCCCCAGTAGATATCTTCTACGTCAGATCTTATTGATATCTCTGCATGTTCCTGAGAATTGTTGGAAGATCCCCAGCAGTCGGTAGCTGAGACTTTGCTTATCCCCGGCGGTGGTCTTTGTCCCCAGCGGTGATTGGTGTCTCCTGGTATTTGATGCTCCCCACCATATTTGTTTTCTCCTGTGGGCCTGGCCTTTCTCTTTTGAGATGTTACACCAAATGTTCGTCCATTGATTCTTGGACCTGTTTGTGTTATATATGTCTGTTTGTCAGCATTAATCATACATAAACCATGCATATACATACATAATTATAGCATTCAG
The DNA here is from genome assembly GCF_024323335.1 of Lathyrus oleraceus. NCBI lineage: Eukaryota > Viridiplantae > Streptophyta > Magnoliopsida > Fabales > Fabaceae > Lathyrus > Lathyrus oleraceus. Next base: position 104,411,038 of record NC_066581.1, read on the forward strand.
ATATTCATGTTACATTCTTTGCCATATATCTTTTCTTGTTATCTCCTGCTATCGGTGAAATGTTCTTCCCCAAGCAGATGTTTGTGTCTGATCTCTCCATATAGAGTCAGCCCCATAGGAAGAAAGTGTTTACCTTTCCTTCATCATTCCCCACTGAGTTATGTCCTCGTGGATGATTTTCGTTTCAGTTTCCTCCCTAATTATATATTGGGATGGAATTACTCCCCTGAGTTATATTCTCATTGGGTTGAGTCTTGTTTCATTGTGTCTCTCTAGTTTGTTCCTAGATTGACTCCTTTCTTGTGATTTCCCTACAGTTCCCTGTGGTTTAGTTGTTCAATTGCTTAGTAACCAATAATTGTTCACCTTTTCCCCCAGTGGATTTCTGTGGCCTTCTACCCAGTAACCGGTAGTTGTAAGTCCTATTTCTGTGGTTTTCTACCCAATAACTGGTAGATGTAATCCCCTCTTTTGTTGGTTTCAACAGATATATTTGGTTGATATTCCTTCATTTTTTAGTATATCACCCAGTAACCGGTGATATATCTCTCAGGGATAATTGCTCTTACCAAGCAATTCATCCCCAGCGAGTCATCTTTCATTTACCCTTGTTTGGTAATGATCGTTTCTCCTTTTGATTGGTCATCATTTTATACCCAGTAACCGGTATCCCGATGTCCTTTGTTTTCGGTCGATTTTTCCTTTATTAACCCAGTAACCGGTTGTGGATAATCTTCCATGCGAGTGTGTTATCTATGTTCTGACGGTAATAGATAATATATCTCATGCGCTCTTCAGTCGAAGTCTTTTTTCTTCCCCAGTTGAGTAAGATTCGTTTTTCCTTATGGAATCGAATGTCCATCTTATGAATCGAGTTTGCTTTTTCAGTCCTCCTTTTGGATGATGAGTGTCTTGGATATATTCCTAATTCACGCCTGGTTAGTCACCTATTATATGCCCAGTAACCGGTATCCCTGGTATTCCTTCCTTCTGCTCCCTATTATGACTTTTTGTCCCTTGTGGAGTCAGATTTCCTAAGTTGAGATATGCCTTTTTAGGTCCTCCTCAGATGTTTCGGATGATTGGTATCTCTCACCCTTATACCGGTCTTAGATACTCTTTCTCCTTGACCGTGTTGTTCTCTCACCCTTATATCGGTGTTTTGATCACATGTCTCCTTTCGAGTTATTTACCCAGTAACTGGTAATATCTCGTTGTTTCTTTCTCAACTAGGTCCTTTGTGGATTTCCCCATCTGAGTCTGGATTTTTATCCGAAGTATCCTTTGTGGATAGTTTGCTGTATTAGCATATTCCCCAATACATGCATCTTTGCGTCAGCTCGAGTCTTTCCATTGATTTATGGAATCCCTTCGTGTCTCCCAACAAGTTTTCAAGTCGTGACCTGCTCACGCATTTTACCCTATTTTCCCCCTAGAGTCTTTGTCTCCCTAGTGAGTGTGCTACTCCTATGGATTTTTAGTCTTTATCTGATTTCTTTTTCTTTGTGGCCATATTTCCCCACAAAGTATTTTATTTTGCATACATGATTTGTGTCATGAGGTCTCTTAGGGACCAAAATTCGTCTCTTTGTTATTATTTAAGCCCATTCTACCTCGTCGAGACGAAGATTTTAACCTTCATATCTCCGGCTAGAATGACCTTAAACAGGGGCATCTATAAGACCCTAATTTTACCCTAAGATCCCTCTTGGCATCATACCATTTGCTCATTGCATTGCCTCAAGGATCATGGCATGGTTGGGACTTGCGTGGGTTGGTTTGAGACCACCAAGCATGCTTGTATTGTATATTATTGCTTTTCTTATGTTGTTTACTAACAAAAGCACAAAAATATGTCACTAACCTCTTTTGTTTTGAATCTCAAGCAATCATGAGATCCCCTGCTCCTAGTAGGCTCCTATACTTAATGAAATGGCTAGATGAAGATGAAAGCAAGAATGACAATGGTTCCCAAAGCTCTCAATCATTATATATGTCTCCCAAGTCTCTCAATTTTTCAATTTGATCAAGATAAACCAAAGGGCTTGAGGCTTGTTTCCCAAGGAAACCCTAATTCAACTGTGCATTGATTGTGCCTTGCTCATGAAGCAACCTCAACCTATGATCAAATACAATCAAGGGAAGTTCTTTCATTAATTATTTTATTCGTATATGAGCCTATGTGAGTATCCTCAATCATTCATTCATCAATATTTGAAGTTTAGCCTTGAGAAGTTGACCAGTCAAGTCATCTGACTAATTTGAGATCCACTGAAACCTAACTTTTGATGTGTTTGTCAAATGAAGATGACCCCAAGAGAAAACATGTTATTAATAACCATATTAACATGTTTCATGTTCAAAAAAAATCTATTTGAAACTTGGAAGGTCATCATTCATTTCAAAACATTATAGGTCATTTTGACTAAAACCCTAATTTTGGGTCAACTTCCCAAGGACCTAACTTCCTTATTTTTTATTATTTTGAGATGAAACCAATTGCATTGGAAATCTTACGGTGTCTACTTCAAATGTTATGTTGGACAAAATTTCATAATCCTATAATAAGTACATGTGATAATACAAGACATTATAGGTCACGTTGGACCAAAACCATCGAATGTGAAAAATGTCCAACTTCAAGTGCCCATAACTTTCGCATAAAAAACCCAAATGATACAACATTTGAGTCTAAATTGATCATCTTGAAAATACCTACAACTTTTATGTTGGAGGTTTTTCCATTTTATGCCTTCATCATTGAAACAGAAGGGCTTGAAGTTGACCACTTTTGGGAAAAAAATTCAAAGGGGACTTATACATGTTTTGAATCTCAAACTTCATGGCAAGTTTTCACAACTTTCCAAACTCCAAATGGATTTTTCCCAACATAGCTTTTGTTCCTTATGTCAAGACCTTTCCAACCATTACTCACATGCCTATGTTTGGATTTTCTATGTGTGACTTTCGAAGAGATGAATGTTAAGGCCCAATTATGCATTTCACTTTGAATCTTCATGCACAAGCCATTGCAATTCAAATTTCACATCCATTTCAACTTGATATGATCTAATCTTGTGATTACAATCAATTTTGGGCCTCACATGCGCCTGTACAGGCCCATGCATGGAGGACCCAAAGCTTCACGCACACGAGTTTTCCCTCACTTGGCATCAACTCCAGCTATAAATACATTGCCATGCTCATTCCAAATTCAACCTCAAGGCAACCTGAAGCTCTAATGAAATCAAAACCCAACCATACCAAAGGAATTCTGATTTTTATTTTCTCAATTCAAGCTTGAATTTCAACAAAATCAGTTGATCTTCAAGACTTATTCCTTAGCCTTGCATTCATATCACATCTCGAGGTCAAATTGGAAGCAAAAGTTGGAAGAAATCGTGTTGATCAAAGCTTCTCTTCAAAGGTATATGATCCAACTGTTTTGATCTGAATCTCATCATACAATGTGAATTGCTTGTGTTCAAATGGTTTTATGAAGTCCTCGTGCAAGAGGCAAGCCAGTGGTGGCTTTGATTTTATGTTTTGAAGCATTTCAGTTTGCGTACCGGGATTTTTAAGCTCAGATTTCTCACTTGATAGAGATCTTGAGGACAATCCAAGGTTACAGGGGTGATGTACATCACCCCAGCTTCATTTTGGTACCACGTTTGTGCAATTTCATTGAGGTTCAAAAACCTGCAACTGGTGGTCGGAGTTGGTTGGTTCACCGGAGAAGATGGTGGTTTCCACCACCATCCCCACGTGGATGCACCATGGCTTTTGGATCTCACTGGCACGTTCGAATCTCAGCCATTGTTTTATTTGACTTGTTTTAAAACACTTTGTGACGCATTGGACTCGATACCATGGTGGGAGCGCGCTTCTGGACCGCCTGATGTGTCCACGTCATTTAATGAAGTGGATCAAGTGCTCCCTGATTTTTCTCTTTTTTCTAATTTCTGTTTTATTTTCTTTTATTTCAAAAATTCATAACTATTTTATTTGGAATCACAAAAATATGACACCAACACTAAAAGTTTTCTTGAAAAATCTAGTTTCATAATCTGATTTTTAATTATTTTTGTGATTCCATTTAATATTTTTTGTGAATTATTTTGTTTTTAATAGTTTTTAATTCATTTTAAATACTTTTTGATATCCAAAAATTCCAAAAAATATTTTCTTAACACATATGGATCATGATAAGTCTATGAAAAATATTCTCATCAATTTCTTAATTTATTTGAGATTTATTTGAGATTTTAATCCATTTGTGCTATTTTTATTTGTTTTTAATTGTTTTAAAATAGTTTCTTTTTTTAAAAAAAATGTTGAAAAAATTTGTCAAACCTTGTTTGACCATGTTAGACCTATGATGATTCAATTGGACTTGTTGAAGTTGATTTGAATTAAATTTGAGGTTTGATCATATTTTGTTCATTTTATTTTATGTTTTATTTTAATTTCAAAAATACCAAAAAATGTGTCTGACTTTGTTGGCTTCTAATCTTCATTTCTCTTCTGTTTTACATTAGTTGATGATGACTTGGCTCACATTTGAACATTGTGTTTTGATTATGTTATTTGAATTCTCCTTTTTATCCATTTCATTTTATCTTCATCTTCTTCTTCTTTTTATTTGGGCCAATGAGTTAATGATTTGTGGTTAGCCTTGACATATGAGAGGCTTAACCTTCTTTGATCCAAATCAAACTCAACTTGATCAAAGATCAAGTGAGTTGCTTTGTGTCCAAGATAGGTTGCTTCTTGGTCAAGCAAAAAACCTAAAATCCATACAAGGTTTTTCCTTCTTTTCTTTTGGCATGGCATGTTGTAGGAGCTTGGCCTACTAGTCATGATCTCTAACTTGTGTTTATTTGCCTATAATTTTATTGATCGGCCTCAGATAGGTGTGACTACTACATTAGTCCACTTACGATTGCTTAACATAGCGCTAAATTGTCTTATGACACACTAACATTAACCATTAACTACTAACTTTAAATTCAAACATTTAATTTCTTGCAATTTACTTTCTTCCTCATTTATTCATACTTTTCACTTTGCTCACTTGAGCTCATATTTTATGTTTATGTCATTTTCCTTTTGCTCATTTGAGCTCATTATTGTATATAAATATATTGTTGCTTTGTGTTTGTTTTGTGATTGTTTGTGTGAACCCAATGCAAAAAGGAGAAAGGACGTAGAATTAGGACCTTACCTATGCTTAAAGGAGTTCAAGAGCAACTAGGCCTCATGCCTTTAGAATGCTAAAATTGTTGAAGAGCAACTAGGCCTCATGCCTTTAGAATGCTAAAATTAAAAAGTTGACTTCAATGGACCCCTAATCTAAACTCATTCTTTGTCCATTTCTCTTATTGTGTTGTGAACCTTTTTATTGTTTATTCTTGTGTGATAGGAATTCCAAACTTGAGATAGTAAGAAGGACCGTTGTCATTAGTATCCAAGTTAAGAGAGACAAGCCAAGTGGAGATCCTAGGAGCTTGAATATAATATTTGTTTGATTGCTTGAGTGATTGCTAATTCTAAAGGAAAGGAGCATCTTGAATCATCTTTATGATCTCAAGAAAGGGAACTCCAAGGGTTTTATCTCTTCTCTTATCTTTGCATGTTTAGGACTAACCCTTCTCTTCTTCTCTCCACTCTAACCCAAGCCAAACTCATTTTGTGCAAACTTTGACATTATTTTTAAAACTAGAAACCTAGGCCTTATGCCTTTGATTTTTCAAACTATTTTCATTAATACTTATTGTAAGTGAACCTTAAGTCAACTTTGACCTCATTTTGTAAATACTTCTAACTTGTAAATACAACTCATTTCAAGTGATTTTTGTGGTTCCAATGGCCACCTTTGTTAAAAACTTTTTCATAAACATTAGTCATAGGTTTGAGTTGTCATAGTGGTTGATGTAAACCTCACCTTATCCTTAGTGATTGGACTATAAGTCTTCCATACTTATTATAGGATGGATCCCTCACTAGTATGTTGAAGCTCTCCTCACATGGTGGATTGTTGGTTTAGGTTGAGTTTTCTCCCTTTGATAACAAAAGACCTTAAGGCTTTTGATCAAATCAATTCACCAATATTTTGAGATTTTTACCCCGAACTACGAGGTTTTGATCCTATCTTTGTGATGGTACGTAGGCAGTGGGTTCATCCATTCAAACAACAAAATTGTAAATATGTATATTCTTTTCTCATCTCCCCAATCATGTTTGCACAAATATTTTCACAAATACCAACCTACAATACACACTTGCAAAAAGGGTTCCCTTAGAGTACTAATGATGTTTTGGGTGCTCAAAACCTTCCCATTTCATAACCAACCCCCTTACCCAGATCTCTGACATTTTTATTAGTTCTTGATTTCATAAAACTTCGTACTTGGCTTTTGTTCACTTTTTAGCCTTTCCTTTGGATAAATAGAAGTGCGGTGGCGACTCGAATTGTATGCTTACTTTTGATTTAGTCAATAAATCATAAGGTAACGAATACCCCGCTACAGCGAACATCATGACATAGCTCATGAAGGTTGGTCGAAGAGCTTGCCCTTCGTCATTGAGGGTTAGTTGGGCCAATCGAATTCCTTTGACCCCTCTACTCTTCACTTCTTCAGCTTCTTCATCAACGAGGCCTTTGTTGGGAAGACTTGCCTCGAAAGTGGCATTGAGCCAGAGTTGTAGTAGCCAGAAGGGACCAGAGAGAAGGAGGTTTCCTCTTCCTCCCAAGTTCTTTAGTTGAGTGACTCCATCACTAAGTGATTCATAAATAATTGCTAGGATCATTTCGCTTAAACAAACGTCACGTCCAACATGCAGTTGGTTCACTAGAGTAAGGTACTTCTTGGCGACCTGTAGGGACTTCGAGCAGAACACGGAGTGGGATAACCACAAAGCTTAGAAGGCTATGTGTTTCACATCAGAAATAGTGTCGGTATCCTTGTCATGGTAGTGTGCGATATGGGTTGAATATGCTGCCCTGGAGGTGGAAAAGGCTATAGTGTCCTCAGAATCAATATCGGGGTCGTATGTGTGTCCAGTAGGTTTTAGCCCTGTGATAGTGTCTAGGTCGAAGAGAGTTGGTTTGATCATACCACATGGAAGGTGGAAGGTGTAATGTGTGTTATCCCAAAAGCACAACGAAGAGACTAACTAAGACTAGCTATACTCTAAGCCTAATTTCGACAACATTATCAAGTCATAAATCCTCATATCTTTCTAATTTTGGGCTTTGGTTTTTTCTATTTTGTTTAGCCATTCTATATAATCCGTTGGGTCTTTAAATGAGGGAGTGGCACGAAAAACCCTAAAACCGTTGTTCATAAATCTCAAATCTAGGGTTTCGTCTGTTTTGGGTTCTTCAACAGTGGTTTTTTCAACCCTAGGTTTCTTGGTTTGCCTTATGGGTTTACATTTGTGATAAGTAGGGAAGTATTCATTAAGCTTACTAAAATCAGTATCTAAATCAGGCAAAGGTCCAAATAACTCATGGGTTTTACCAGAAACAGAAATGGGAATAAATACCTGAGAGGCGTAAATCCTGTGTTGTTCTTCAGTTTTTGGTTCTGGGATATACTATTGGTTGCCCACCATTACTGGACTAGGTAATGTAGCAAAATGAGGTAGTTTTGAAATCTTCTTGGGAGTTTTTGATTTGACAGACATCTTGGTAACTTTACTTATGTCCTTGACGGTTTTGCTTGAGGTTGTCATTGTTGTTAAGTTTTGAAGGAAAGGAGAAAATATGGGTTTGCTTAAAGGTTGTTTGAGAAGATGAAAAGTTAGAGTGTTTGAGATTTCAGAAAGCGTAAAAAATGGGATTGATATGATTTGTGACTTTTATAAGCGTTTTTGGAAGGAAAAAACGGTTCAAATCAATATTAGTGGTTGACAAGTTAGTGGGACACATGTCTTTCCTGGATTATGCGTTGAAGAGGTGGTAATTAATGCCTAAACCCATGATCTCCTAGGGCCTAGGAAACATGATAATTAAAGAGATTTGGGTGTGGACTGAAAAGGCGTTGTCAGGAAAAAGGTAATGATGATTGTGATGTCACAAGACAACTAGGAGAAACTGAAAAGTTTTTTTGTAACATTGGGACATTAGTTACATGTAAGAATTGTCCAAGGCGTCGAAGCATGTTCTCAAAAAATGCATTTTTCTTCGATGTGTCGAAAATGACATTTTGGGGGGGCAATTTGTTAGCTCCTAATTTCGACACGCATATTTGAATTAAGAAATGGAGTTCCCTGTGAAGATGTTTCGACTAGATCAGATATTGGGAGTTCTAGTCGAAGATGCCTTGATGAGAGGGTCAAGATGCTGCAGGGATTTAGAAATATTTTTAGTGTTTGAATATGTTTTCGACGAAAGATTCAAATTCAAATAAAGGAGGGAACTTTTGTTCTTATCTGAATTGCTGAAGATACACGTGGAGCATAGTGGATAGTTGCATCCATGCAAAGCGCCATTTGTCTAGATATGATAGAAAGGTCGTTAGAAACGGTTATTTCGATTAGTATAAATAAAAGGTCTTAGTGCTAGAATCGTGTGTGTTCAAAGTGTGTACAAAATCTATAAAATTTACCAAGTATCCATGTGCAGAGAAACAGTGAATTGAGAAATGTACGTTTGATTTACACCATTGTCATTTACTTCGAAGTAATTCAATTCATCTTTTATTTCCAGAAATATCTTTTTATTTAAAGGAGTTATCTTTGTTACCATTTATCTTCATTTTTACAACGTACTCTTTATTTTGTGTTGTTCGTTTCCTTTTTTTTAGTATCTTCACGAATCACTATTATTGCAAACACTGTCAAAGTGTTTATGTTCATTAGAATTCACTTTAACAAATAATTAGCACATGTCATATGATCAATCTGATTGATCCTGTAAGTAACCAAATTTAATAATCAAATTTAATAATTTGGAAGATCAGAGTTTGTTTATCAATTTTCACGATAAACAATAATACCATAAAAGTTATTAAACTAGTGAGAAATGTTATAAAACTTTAAAAATAATAAGTTAGTCAAAGACTAGATTAGATTGTTTTTAAAAAAATAAATATAATAACTTATCTATAAATTTATATCTATTTAACTGTAATGATTTAATTTAAAATAGTAATTATTTTTCAACTTTTAAATATATTATAAGGTAAAATTTATTATAGCTATTCAGATTTCATGCTTTATGTTTTTTCTCGTGTAGGAATCAATTTAGATAGTAATAAGAGTTAATCGTAAGTACATATATAAGAATTAAATAATGTTGTAGGTTTGTTTATGATCGCTAGACATTTGACACACTTGATCGTAACATAGGTATTATATGTTTGATTAAATCTTTTGTGATTGTGACTTCAACCAAGATAATAAGGGGGTTGTAATCAAACGAAACGTTTAAATTCTGAGAAATCGTGAGAAATCGTGAGAAATCGTGGGTAACTGTTTTATAAAATAATCTAAATATAAATAGACCCTGTGTAAGATCAACCCGAAAAGAACTATATGAAAAGGAAAATGATTAATAGGGATCACTTAATTTTTTCTCTTAGAAGTTTGAATCGTTAGTTTAGTTTTTTAATTTTATCATTATTGCACAACCAATTCGATCACTTCCTGCACCCCCTATTTTATTTATTTTAATCACCCCTGTCTTGATAAAGTAATTGTAATATTTGTGGATATGATATTAACACCACTAGTGAATTTTGGTTGGTACATTTTTCTACACTTTCATTTTACAACCAACAAAATTATGTCTTTTCCAGTGATTGTTTATCACTTAAGAAAGCATTATTAAGAGATTATACTTGATATTTCACTTATTAAACTTATTTTATTTTATATTTTTATTTCCTTTGATTCTATTAAAGGTATCTCCTAGTTTAGTTTAAGCGCAACGTATGTTTTGAAAATTTGGAATTTAATCTAGAAATAAAAATGTATAGGCAATTAGAAAATTCATTTGTGTAGCTAAACAACAAGAGGAAAATATTTCAGTAACTAGCTCTAGTTCTACTGAATCACTAAAGACTTTATTAGCAAATGCATTATTATTATTATTATCGAAGTAATAAAAAAAATCCGTCTCCACATATCTTAAATTTAATAAGGTATTAGTTATGTGATTTAAAGTAAATATGGGGGATTTTCATATTGGTCGGGGGGAAATTATTTATATAAATAAATTGGTAAAAGATACGATAATGAGAAGATGATTAAATCTTATTTGAATCCGTTAATTTTTCTCTGTTGATGACTGCTAATTATTTGAACATAATTGATTATAATTTCACAGTGAATTAACAATACTACATTACTCAATTCCATGATGTACAACTCACTAATTTAGACGGCAATTCTCTAATTCCTTAGGCAAATTTGAATTAAAACTAAACGTTCTATGTGCGTTAATTCTCTAACCATAACTTATAATTATTTATTCCTTGTTAATTACTAAGTTGAACAATTGCTCTATGTATTAGCGGTAGACTTGCAGTCAATAATCCTTACTCGTCTAAATTCACTTTGCACGCTCGTCAAAACACAAAGAGCATTAATGATAAAAGCATTTGAATAACAATTATTAATTTAAAACATTCAAATAACATCAAACAATCATATGATCAAATAGAGTACACTTAAGCTAATCTTCTAAGACCTAATCAAAAAAATCCAACTACTCATAGTTAAAAATGAAATACCATGACTTGATATGAAGAGTACATGAAAATCAACGAAGAAATATATCTTCAATGGCTTCAAAGCTCTCCAAATTCGAACTAGAAAATCTCTTGTCGTCACTTTCTCTCATAAAATTCAGAATCCTTATAAAGTAGCCTTACTTTCTATTTAAAGCTTCCAAAAGCGTATCATATTTTTGCTCCATCGCGATCACGATAAATTGCATTGTGTTGCATCACACCTACGATGGAACAATCTTGGTCACAAGAATTCCAGGGGCAAATCATTTTGTTTTTCTTCCTTTTTCTTCTTATTTTTCTAAGTCCCCAATATCTCAACCTTTGGCAATTCTTCTTATATCTTTATCATTTTAGCTTGTCTTTTTCTCATAATTTCACTGATTCTATTGAAAATACTCGCAAATATTACACAATGACAAAGTGTCATCACAATCGCAAACTTACTCTAATGCTTGTCCTTAAGTAACTTGCTTGTAAATTGAGAACTTCATAAGAACAAAATGCTTACCCTTACCAATGAACGTCATTTTCTGTTTTTCTGATCAACACGTCGGCTCCCTGCTTCAATCCAAATAATTATGAAAAGTTATTCCAACATCACAAGTACTCAACCTATCTCTCATCTCACCATTTTTCACTCCATTTGACAGAGTAATCATACAATTAACGTATAAAAGCATTTTACCATATGTTTGCAAAATTTCTAACGAAGTCCATCAAAGTCATATTTTAAAATACAGTTTCAATATCTTTTAAAGGTTGTAACATGGCTTATGCCAGTGTAGGATATTTTGAGATAGTAGATTTAAACCTTCTGGTTTAGGTACCTAGTTTTCCTTATGTTACCATGTTCCTTTCATAACAATCTTCCTGGTCAATCAGTACTAGAGAATACAATTTGTTAGTCCTATTCATTCATTTTTCATCTTTTTTTGTGAAGAAGTCATTTAAACTTTTTTATTTTCTTTATTTCTATTTTTTTTTTTTAATTTATCCATTTATTTCTCTAATACCCCAACCCCAAACTTAAACGTTGCTCATTTCCAAGAGCATCCCCAAACTTATACTTTTGCATGTGACAAGGAAAATAAATTTACTACCTAACTCCAAAGAGGATGGAAATATTTAATCTTTAAAGTCAAATGTCTATATAATAGGCTAACTCACGGAAATAAGGGCTCCGGCTCAAAGTGGTTAAACAACAAATATAAACATTTCATACTTGGTGGCTTAAGAAGGCTCAGAGTTTCCACAAACAAGTGCCTTAGTGTGTAATTTATTAGATCAATAGGCTAAGCAAAAATAAAGCAAATTCTAGAAAATAACTATTGTACAAATACTATCATAATAAGTAAAAGTAAATAATGGAATTTTTGGCCTAAAACCTTACTAGTTAAGGTATCTGGAGATTGTGTACTATTCAGTTGACTTTTCCTTTCCTTCATCAAATGTCAATCTGCAATGGGAACTTCTATGTTGATCAACTTTTGTTGTTTCTTTTCTACTGACTTGTTTTGTTTTCTTTTTCTTTTTCATATTTTCACTAGTAAGGTAGAAAATCATTAACTGAAAGGAATAACAACAACAAACTAGTTCATTTGAAGCTAACTAAAACTCTTTATTAGATCAAAGTACAATAAGATAAATACCAAAAATAAATACTTAAAATCTGAAACTCCTAAGTGATATGTGGTCGGGGTTGAAGTAGTTGTGCACATCATCCATAACATCTCTAAATTCCTAGTTTTGTCTGGTCTAGGTTGTCCTCATATGGTCTCTTCTTTGGGCTAAGGCCCATTCTTACTTACTAAAGTATGTCTTCATCTCTTCCGAAGTTTCAAAACGCTCCCTCAAGTTCTGAACCGACATCTGATCTCAGTACTCCTGATAGTAGGCCTGGAAGTTCATACCAAATCTTGGTGGAGCAGCATATAAGTTAGGTGAAATTTTAGTGGCCCGACTTTCCATGTGAAGCGCATGCTCCTCCATACTTTGCAAATGATTAGGTGCTTATTGTTGTTGTTGAGGATCTTTTTATGGTATTGGATCTCGGGATGATACTCCTGATTTTTCCCTTCACCATGGGATTCTTCCTGTCCACCTCCATGAACATGGTGTATTGGTATCCTTCTCATGGAACTTTGGTTGATTGGGAGCATCAGAATGATCACCCCGTCATCTGGGTGACTTTGGACTCCAGCTAACCTACACAACTCATTAACAATAAAAAAATGCCCACAATCTCGTTGTGGTGTATCATCCATATATTTGATACTTTTAGCTATTAATCATCCCACGTGTATGGGTTCATGGTTAAGGATAGAAATAATGACCATACACCTCTTCACAATAAAACCAGATTGGTTAGAAGCGGATTCTAGAGGTTGCACAAGAAAAGGCGACAATGCTTTTGGTATTGGGTGCATATGCCTAGTTAGAAACCTCAAAGGAACACCATTCACAATAACCCATTCAGTTCCGAGTTGAAAAAAAATCATTTTTCATTATTTTACACATTTTCTCGGTCATCCTTTGACTCCATCTATTTGGATGCCACACTTACTTGGAGGCTGTAAATTAAGTAAAGCATTGATAACATAACAGCTATAGACAATACATTTACCTCACATAAGACGTGAACTCGTTGTGACGATGAAAAAAGGCATTAGCGAAAAATTCCACCATATAGACTTGTTGGTGTCTTGAATCAAGTTGTTAAATCTCATTCATCCCCTCTATTCCAACATTGTCGTAATTCTTCATGCCCGTCCAACTTTTGACAATCAAATTCTCTCCCATATACCACTTTATAATTCATAATTTTGAGATATTTGTAAGCATTAGGTTGTGATAGATATTGGTAATTTGGAAAAACCGCGGCGTCTTGTGTAACATCCTAAACCCCGAGACTTATATATTAAGGTTTACACGAAAATCTAAGGTGTCACCAACAAAATAATCTAATAAAACAAACATTTAAGAAATACGTAGTGTAACACCTCAAAATTTTCCCTCCTCTCTTGGGACTAGCTAACATATTGCAGATCATTTTTAGGTCATTAGGCATTGCATATTTCATACCATGTGGTTACATTGTGCAAGTTATCCTCCCAAGTCTTGATCAGAAGATGAAGAGGTCATGGTGCAAGCTAGGGTTTCATTGGACTGGTCATTAATCATCTAAGGATTGGGCTATGAATTAGGGTTTCATGATTTCTCAAGGAGATTGGTCTTGATCTTGGTTGCAATGATACATCATCATCATCATGGTCTTGATATCATCCAGAAGGTTCAAGTGATTGATCATATACCTTGAGATTAGGGTTTTGACCACTGGTCAACCCTAATCAGTTGCATTGGGCCAATCAGGGCATAGCAAGGAGATGGGGTCTACAATGGATATGGGGATCATCTTGTGAATATATTGAGTTTATGGAAGCTAGGGTTTCATCATTGAGCCATTTCATCAAGAGGATTGGGGCTCAAATTGATCAGTGCATTGCCAAATTCATCTATCAGCTGAAAAAGTCAACTGTGGTCAACTGTGCTTGATTTTATGGATTTGGAGGTGGAAGAGAGTTGGACACACTTCATTCATGTTGGAACAAGTGTTATTTGACATGTCAAAGCTCAAGAATGAAGAAAATAAAGTCAGAACAAAAATTGCCAAAAATAGAAAGTGACTTGTAATGGAAGTTTCCAAAAATGGAAAGTTTTTCATCACAAAATTACATGTCCAAAGAAGCTTCAAATGAAAATTTGTTCAACATGAAAGTTGTAGATCTTGGTCTCACCTTTCCAAAAAGTTCAAGAACTTGAAATTACCATGTATGGTTGGCAAGTTATGGTCTATTCATTTTCCAAAACTGCCTATAATCAAAGGGGCATAACTTCCACATGGATTGTCCAAAATGGTTGATCTTTTTATGAGCAAACTCCATTTCACATGTACTTTCATAGTGCATAATCAAAATTCATCAAAAATGGTCAATGCAAAAGGTCAATTTTCAAGTGTACTAATTAAAATCCAAGGGCAAAATGGTCCAAGTTGAGAAATACATGGAATTTTGGAATGAGGATTTTTGCAACACATCACAAATGATATTTAGAAGTTGCTTGAGCTGTCATGAGCTGTCATGGTTCAATATTTGGCAAGGGCATTTTGGAACTCTCACTTAAAGTTTCACATTATGCTAATCCATTTCATTTTTGCTAATTTGGATTAAGAGAGTGATTAAGGTGGAGTATAAATGGTTAATCATAACAGAATGTTAAGAAAAAATCACAATTCTCAAGATCTCTAACAAAATTTCCCTCCATTTTCCAAATTCTCTCAAGAACTTCATCACTACTTTTCAAGATTTCTCCACGAATTCTCCATCAATTGGCTTGATTCTTTTTTATTCATCTTCCATACACCTTGAGGAGGATCTGTTTTGATATGCCATTGCCAAACACATCAAGATTCGTGACTGTCCAAAGTATGTTCATCAATGGAGTTTTGTGATTTCTTGCAATTGGAGCGATCTTGAGCTGAAGCACGAGTTCTAATCAACTTCCTCAACCTTCATCTTCATCTGTTTTGGAAAATTACACGCAAAAGCACCAAATTCGAGCGCTGCCATCTCCAAGGTACCAAAACTCGAATCTCACCATTTCTTGAATTGTGATATGCTTTTGGTAGTTCATTTATCATAGATCATCATGCTGTGCTTAGCTTTTGAAATGATCGAGTGAGGTGAGAGAAATCTGGATGGGAAACTTTGATGTCAAAACTTCAATCGATCGATTCGCGGTGTACAAGAATTTCTGGACAATTTCGTTTACATATTTGGAATGTACACACTTAGACCTTTCTATCCATATAGAGTTTGTGTGTTTTGGTGAGGAAATGAGCATAACCGTTTCTGGTGATGTGTGATGAAGAACGAAGGTGTTCTTGAAGTTTTCTGGAAATATTTGCTGTTTGATCCACGAAATTGCATTGGCCATTTGAATACTGTGTTTGGCGCCTTCGTTAACCAATAGAAATGCGCCTTTTTCATTTAACCAAACGACGCCGTTTTGGCGTTTGATCCAAAAATTACAAAACTGCCATTGCAGTATTTAATTAATATATTATTTCATTTTTGTTTTCTTTTCTTATTTCATTTTGTTATGTGAACTTAGAAAATCAATAACTCACTCATTTTTCATCCAATTTTTGTGAAATTTTTTGTGCCATGCTCATGATAATGTGTAGAATTTTATGATGATTTTTGTGAAATTTTTGCACGTGTGGAAATTTAATTGGCCTATTGATTTTGTAGAATGTGTCACATTTTTGTATGTTTTGCCAAATCCTTCATAAAATGCTCATACCTTTAAAGAAATGGATGAAAATTTTTGTGTTTGTTCTGGACATGTTGATGGTGATTTTCATGTAGAGTTTGTGATTTTTGGATACTTGGTGATGGAGATATGAGTTTTTGAATTTAGGTGTGACAATTTCTGTCACACCAAGCTAGGTCAACTTTCTGATTTTATTTGCCTGGCTTAGGAATGTTTGATGGTTCCAATTTTTTGTGTGGATGATCATTGATATGTCAAGATAACATGAGAATTTTTCTGGATTTATTGGTTGCATTTTCTAATTGATTGATAATTTTATTCTCTGTGTGCTCATTTGGTAACCTTGTGTGATACATGTTGGCATTTTGTTTGTTAAATTCTCATATGGTATTGGACGAAGATGAAATTTGATATGTGGATTCTAGACACATTATAGGACATCATGGTTTTGATCCCATTCATTTCTAATATGTTGTCACTATTTTATGATTTATTGAAGATGATGCTTGTTTGGATGCCTTGAATTGGCTTGAATAAATGTGTCTGGACTTCTTGATTTTCATTGACCTACTTCCTTTTGTCCAATTGAGCTGAAAATTGATATGCTATACATTGAATGTGTCCTGCTTAGGTGTGAATTTTTGTGGAATTAATTGAATTGTTTTGGTATGCTTTTGATTGAGATAGTTCTGTTTGGTCATTTGAAGTTGCAAATTGCATGTTTGATGTTAAATTGTGCATAAAATTATAATGGTGAAGGATATGAGCATGGGACCAATTGCATTTGCTTTTAATTTGTTTGAATGTGATTTTGGTTGGTTTGCACTTGCTGTTTTGATTTTTTTTATCCCCTTTGGACCCTAGGCTTGGCCTAGTGGTCTAGTTTCTCACATTTGGTGTGGATTTTCAGGTTGAAATGCAAAAAGGCTTAAGGAAAAAAGTGCAAGTTGATTAAATTGAGTTTTGTTTGATGTTGTGAACTAACATTGGCTTTGTGTTGTAGGTTTGATGCTTGAGCTTGAGCTCATGGCTTGCACTTATGTGCATTAACTTGTGTTGTCTGTATAGATTAACTTTTGCTGTTTATTGTTGGTTTGTCTGAGTACTGATGATACTTGATTGATTTCAGGTACATTTAGTCGCTTACAGTTCTTTAAGAACTTGCTTGCTGTTGCTTGGTTTTTAAACCAGTTGAGGTAGACTCTCTATACTTCATGTAGTCTGGAAGACCTGGCTTGTTATTTGGCCAGGCAACTGTCTGAAGTCCTCCTTAAGAGGCGATGTCTGTGATTGTTTACTTTTGTGCCAAGCAGGTGAAGACCTCTATGAGGCAATTGGCAGAATCCAAGGGATATGAAATCTATCCCCCGTTATTCTGTTGAGTCGTCCCTCTGCTCATACCACTGTGTTGATGCATTGGGACACAAACCCAAGATCTTGTACTTTGTACAGTTGTGTCAGAGTCTTGAGCGTAGAAGGGTCCCTCCATTCTGGACCCACGCTTCTTTGTCTGAAGCTCTCCCTGGCCAGGGATAAGAGCTGTGAAGTCTAATCTTCACTCACCTCTCATCTGCTTCACCTTAGCCCCTCAATTGCAAGGTTAAGAGCGAACTCTACCTTGTACAGATGACTTGCTTCGGCAGTCAAACCCATTGTTTGAGCCCACTTGATTGGATATAGTGTGTGCTTTGTGAATATTTGTTTGCTCTATTTGCTTGTATGCTTGTATGCTTGCTTTCTTCCTGGATAGGATTAGCTTGCAGCCGGTGCAAGTTAGGATAGAAACCTGAACACAGGGCAATGATGCATGATAACACTAGGCTCGAGTACAGCTCCCTGGTAGTGTGTCTCCCCTTGGTTTCTGGCTAGAATTTCTTTCCCTTTCAGGGGAACTACATCGCCCTGATCCTCGTTCCAGACGAGGTATGTAGGCAGGAGACCGTGCGAGGTCTCTCCGGGCACTTTTTTTTCTTTTTGTGTGCGTTTGCTTGTTAATCTTCTTGTGTGTCAGGATATGGACGTAAGCCCAGCGATTGGCTGTACGTATCCTGATTGTGTTTGTTTGGTTCGGAAGCCGATGTAAGTCCAGCGATTGGCATTCAGGTTCCAAGTTTGCCTGAGTTTGTGTGTGTTTGTTTGGCGTGCGTGAGCCGAACTACGGCAGCTCTGATTCTCGTTCCAGACGAGATACGTAGGCATAGGATGCGACGTCCTATCGAGCTCTCTTCCTCTTAACCCCACCTGTGTTGTCTTCGGTGCGTGTGTGTGTGGTGTTTTAGCAACCTTTTCTTTTCTTAGAGCGTGGATCCCGTCGAGTACGACGGACGTGAGGGGTGCTAATACCTTCCCCTTGCGTAACCGACTCCCTTACCCTTTCTCTTTGGTCGCGAGACCATGCTTTTTCCAGGTTTCTCTGAGCGTTTCCTTTCCCTATCTTGGGATAAATAACACGCAGTGGCGGCTCTGTGTTGTTTTTTTTGTTTTAGCCCGCCGGTTGTTTTTCGCGGATGCGACAGCTGGCGACCCTGCTGGGGACTCTCGGATGTAGACCTGTGCTGGTCCATCTTCCCTAAGCGAGTCTCTCCTAGCGCTCTAGGATAGTTTAGGTTGCTTGTTTTGTGTTATTTATTGCATTTATTATCCTGATTGTGTATATATTTGCATAAATATTTGCATGCATCATACTATCATGTTGCCGTCCTCTGTGCAGGTGTTTCCTCTGTTTGGGGTGGGTGTTCTGAGTGGGGCTAAAACCCAGGCCCGAGTATACACCTAGGATTAGTGTGGTTTCACGTTCCTCATTTGCTAAATCAGCATATTGTTGCAACGTGACATGCCACAAGCCGGACGAGGTTCATCTGATAGTGCTTTCCATTGTGGAATATTCCATTTTGGTTGAGTTACTTCATCTGAGCTATTGACTCCGGTGACCGATCATTTCCCGGATCTTTGGTTTAGACGATCTCAGGAGAGCTACAATGGCACACCCGAAAGGGCAAACCCATTGAGTATCTTTGCCCGATTGTCGAAACTATTATCCGCCTTAGGGTGACCTGATTAGAATTTACCTGTGAGGGGAGGGTGATTCTTACAGATGCATGTTCTGTTGGTGACTTTGATGGTGACTATTGGTTACGTGGATCAGAGTCCTATTTATAAGTCAGGTTTATGGACATTTCTGGCCGAGACGCCGGAGTGCTGTCCGGGTTATTTATCAATGGGGATCCGTTTATTTCAGGATTCCCCGGGCCGATTCAGAGGTTGTGGTTATCTATTCAGTGGATCTCAGTGATGATGATGATGGTGTATCTTTCAGTTCCGTTTATTTCGGAACCCTTGAGTCGGATTTATGGTTAATCAGACTTCAGATGGTTGTGATCGGTTCAGAAATCAGGGTTGTAACTCAGAGCAAAAGAGGATCAGAGGACTTGGAGGATGGCACAATGCATTGCAATTCATACATCTGCATCATTCTCATTTTGCATTCATCTGCATCAAACCTACATCTAGCCATATGGGGAGTATTATGGATTGAGAATCTGGTTGAGAGACATCCGGATGTCAGAATGTTATTGGTGAAATATTATCCGTCTCGATGAAACCAGAATCAAAGGACGGAATCTTCCTCATATGGATAGATGTTGCATTCATGCATATTGACCCATTTGCTGTTTTGTAGGTGTCAACCGGTGCGCATAGCTTGTTTGCTCAAATATCCTGCTAGGGGCAACAAATCCAAACTGATGGATTCTCCCAACGCCGACATCCTCGAACTGAAAGAGATGGTGAGGGATTTGTTCAGTGTTGTGCAAGGGCTTGCCTTGGGGCAGAAAGCCATGGCCGAGAGATTGGAAAGGATTGAGGGCTGGATGATCAAGGAGAAAGTTCAGGGAAAGGCTCTGTCATCCGAAGTAACAAATCCCTCTGGCTCTGTAGTGAAGGAATCCCTTGACAGTGGTCAGCCCAAGAAGAAGGTTGAATCAGGTGGTGTGCAGGCCAAAAGAGAACGCGGTAAGGATCGTTATCACCCATATGCTGATGCGGTAACAATCCCTACTAGTAATCAATCTGCACAACAGCGGCAACCACCACCTCAACAGAGGACATAAAGAGCAGTGGGCCAAGTGAGAAGGAGGAAGACAGATCGTCATTTCAATAAGTCGCCTGTGACTTACGCCTCTCTGTTTAAAAAGTTGAAGGATCTTGGGTTGGTGCAGCCAAGGATGTTGACTCTATTGAAACCTGATCAGAGGCCTGCCAGTTACGATGAGAATGTCAGGTGTGAGTTCCATGCTGGGGCACCCGGACATCATGTTGAGGATTGCAAAGCTTTTAAGCATGTGGTCCAGGACTTGGTGGATTCTAAGGCAATCAATTTTGCACCGACGACAGATGATAGTGCTAACCCTGTGACAAGGCATGGTCCTGTAAAAGTGGAGATGATGTCAAAGGACAAGAAAGGGATAGAGGTGACTGAGAAGGATCAGTTAAGAATGCCCATGTCTGTGGTCCCAAAACGCCCGACGAAAAATGGAGCTTTCCCTCGTGTTGATGATTGTTGTGCGGCCATCGCTACAAAGGGGTGCGTAGTAATTGGGGAATCGGTCCAGAGAAAGATGAAAGTAGAAATGGACGATGTAAGGTGTAAAGTACCCAATCTGGCAGTTGAAACCATCAAGGTGAAAAATGCCGTTGGTGCTGAGAAAGAGAAAAAGCCGTCCATTTCTTCTTACAAACAGGCGGTGGAAGTGGTGAGAAATGGAGGGATCCCAGGCTGGGGACAGATCATAGGCATTGTGGTAAAGGCGGATATGTTTAGGATTGGTTATCATCCAGGTCAAGACTCGTCTGAGCAGAACAGAGGACGTCGTCCGTCGTTCACCTTTGTCAGTGCTGGGATGCTAGATTCAGATCACGCCTATACAGTGGGTGGAGAGAGTGACAGCGACCGCGAACTGGAGTCGTGGATAAAATCGTGCGCACCAGGAAGCTGGAAGGCCTAAAAAGATCAGCACTGTCACTCATCCGGAAGAGTAATGTTTCTTGTTTCTCAATTTTATCTGCATGAAAGCCATACGTGTTGCCCGACACGTAATGGTCCATTGTAAGGGCCACCTCATGTTTCATTTTGCAACATTTTGCATCATTAATAAATGGATGTTTTTCAGTCAAAAAGCGGTGTTCCCTGTTTTTCATTTATTTTTGCAGTTTAAAAACAAATAAAAATGGCAATGTTTATTTTCATTTTTCTCTTTTGTGATTTGTCTCGTTCCGAATTCAAAAATAATTCTCCGGATCTCGTTGATAACAATTTGGTTACACCTCATATGACTTCGACAAACCAATCTATCATGCCGAAGAAGAAGGCGAAGAAGATTGTGATCTGCTGGAAGATTAACCAGGTTGTTGAAACAAGAGGAGAAGGTGATTCAGCCGCGTGAAGAGCGAGTTGAGCTTGTTAACCGGTATACCGCCGAGGTCAGAAAGGAAGTGAAAATTGGGGCCGCTTCAGAGGCGAGTTGAGGGCAGAATGGTAGCCCTGTTGAAAGAACATGTGGATACCTTCGCCTGGTCGTGTCAGGATATGCCAGGGTCGGATATCGGTGTAGTTATGCACAAGCTGCCATGGAGAGAAGATTGTCCTCTAAAGAAGCAGAACGCCAGTGCCTGTATCAGAGAGCCATGGTGACTTTGTTCCATGATGTGATTCATCATGAAAATGAATGCTATGCTATGACATGATAGCAAAGTCCCAAACAGGAGAGGGGCATCTGGCAGACCGGGGCAAGTCGTTTGACCGGTTTAGACAATTCAAACTGAGGTTGAATTCAAGTGAGTGCACTATCAGAGTGCGATCCGGTAAGCTGTTGGGGTTTATTGTCAGAGAGGAATCCGAGGTTGATCCTGCTTAGAAAAAAAAAAGAAAAAAAAAGAAAAGAAAATAAGAGAAGTGCCTGAACCGAAAACAGAAAGAGGTTCGTGGTCTATTAGGTAGATTGAGCTACATGTCATGGTTCACCTCTCATCTGACAGCCACGTGTGAACCTATACTCAAGCTGTTGGAAAGGAAAAGATCAAACGGTCAGGTGAAATAATGATTGCCAAGGGGCATTGAAAATAAAAGAATAAGTTGCAGGAACCTCTGATTCTGATACCTCCTGTGGAGGGAGCGGTTGTTAATCTGGTACTTGACAGCCTTCGAGGGGTCTACGAGGTGTATTGGGTCAGCATGACGAGTCTTGTCGAAAAGAGCATGCAATTTACCTTGGCAAAAAGTTTACCGACTGTGAAACAATACATTCACTGTTCGAGAAAACTTGTTGTACTTTGGCATAGGCTGCTCGCCGACTGAGACAGTATATGCTGGTTCATACCACTTTGTGGGTTTCCAAGATGGATCCGATCAAGTATGGGTTTGAGAATCCAGCATCGGCCGGACAGGTTGCGAGAGTGCAAAAGAATGTTGACTGATTTGTGATTCTCTCAGAAAGCAATAAAGGGGTGAATTGTCTGATTACATCGCTCAGCAACCCATTGAGGATTATCAACCGATGAAGTTTGAGTTCCCTGATGAGGGCATCTCGAGGTGCTCCAATCGAAAGATTGAGAGTGACCGATCCCGGAGGAGGGGCCTGACCCCGAATCCGAACGGATTCTGATGTCTGATGGGGTTAATGTGGACGAGTTAGTGCTTTGGTTACGCCGAAGGGATCCCATGTTCCCTTCGCTTCCAGGTTAGCATTTGAATGCACCGACGGTGTGATTGTGCAGAAAATGGTGGTAACCTACAGAGACTGGCATGAGATGTTGCCGTTTGCATTGCATGGGTGCCGAACGTCGGTGCGCACATCTACTGGGGCAACACCTTTCTTGTTGGTATATGGAATGGAAGCCGTGTTACCGGTTGAGGTTCAGATTCCCTCTTTGAGAGTCCTGATGGACGTGAAATTGCAAGAGGCTGAATGGGTAAGAACCCAGTGTGAAGAGCTGAGCCTGATTGAGGAAAAGAGGCTGGCAGCCATCTGTCATGGGCAGTTATACCAGCAGCGGATGAAGCGTGCTTTTGACAGAAAGGTACGACCTCGGGTATATCACGTGGGTGATATGGTGCTGAAAAGGATCCTTATTCCTCAAAACGATTGAAGGGGCAAATGGACGCCGAATTATGAAGGTCCATTCGTGGTCAAGAAGGTTTTCTCTGGCGGAGCCTTGTTGTTAACGACCATGGATGGCGAAGATTTTCCATCCCCTGTGAATGCGGACGCAGTTAAAAAATACTTCGTATAAAAAGACCCGCTGGACGAAAAGAATAAAATAGTCCAGGCAAAAAAGGGCATCCCGGCGAACAAAAAAAAACAGGAAAAAAAAGGTTCGGGCAAAAATTAGGGATAAAAGAAAACTGTACACCCGGCAAGTCGAAAACCTGAAAAGGCGACTTGGGAAAAAAAGGGTATCCCGGTGGACTGAAAACCCGAAAGGGCGGTCCAGGCAAAAGAGGGATTGAAACGAACAACTGCGTCCAGCATGATCGTTTGCGCTTTGGTTAAAGCAGCATGGATAATACCCGGTAGGGATCAGTCAGAAGCGTCTTGTTCAGAAGGCAGAAAGCATGGAGAGTCTGAGGACATATGGGGTGTAACCGAGTTGGAACTCGATGAGATCACGGGTTTCGCATTGCCATTAGGATAGATTTTTCCTTTTGTGCGCGATTACCTCTTTTCAGGAATTGCTTCCTTTGTATTGCTCAATTTGAGCCACACTTTTTTTTCAATCAATAAAATGCATATTCAGTCAAATAATTTTGTTTTTGTTTTTCATTACCGCTTTGATTGCAAAAACATCTAATTATTTTGATAAAGAATCTTGCATTTTAAGACATACAGGTCCCTTCCAATGCATGTTTATAAGATTGAAAACTTGAAATCTTATTAGGAAGGTTAAGTGACCCAAGTGTTGAAATCTTGACACGCCTGGGGCACGGTTTTATCTAACGATCTGTTTTGCAGGAACTGTTAGATGTTGTCACTCACTTGCAGGTTGTGATGTGGAAGCTGTTGACATAACAAATCTCCATGGAGTCCGATCAGGGACGAGAGAAGGACGAAAGAATATGGAGGGATGACGGTGAAGAGACGGCAGGACGTCCGACGACCTTTGGAATTAATCAAGAAGACTCTTCAAAGTCGGAAAATTGAAAAGTCTGTATAGTCCCCAGGAGTTCGCTTTCCGTCGAGCGCGGAGCGATTGGGAATACAAGATGATGGAGCAGAAAAGGTCCAGACGAGTCTGGGAGTTCTCAAAAGTGGAAAGCCGATACGAGATTGGAAGGTGGATACCATGGTTCGATGAGTCGACGGGTGTTCTGTACCAACTTTTCTCATTTTCCCAGCTATATCCCCAAGCAGAGTTGTGAGGGCTAACTCCCCAGCAGATCCAAGGTCTGTGGATCCCCTAGCTGAGTCAGGATGGTTATCCCCGGCAGGTTTAAAACGGTAGTTCCTCAGCAACCAGGCCTGAAGGTTGCTATTCCCCGAGTGGAGCGGGTTTCAATGAAATATATCTCCAGCAGTGTTCATCCTACCAGTGGATCGGATGAGTTTCCGTAGTAGACTGATATTTGCATCCCCAGCTGAGTTGATTCTACCTATGGATTGCATGGGTTGTCCCAGCGGAGTGGCATTCGCTTCCCTAGCAGGGTCAGGATGGTTATCCCCAGCAGGTGTCAGATCGATGCTTCCCCAGTCGCCGGGCCTGGAGGTTGTTGTTTCCCAGCAGAGTATCTGTGAGCGTTTCCCCAGCGAAGTCGTCGGGTATCTGTGAGGTTTCCCAAGCAGGTTCGGGATTGATATCCCTAGCAAGTCAAACTGTTGTATCCCCACAGAGTGTTGGTGGTTCTTATCCCCAGTAGTTTCCCGAGCGGATTGGGTGCAAAGGAGGTTCTTCCTCAGCAAGGGTTACCTTTCCCAGCAGCAGTGGTGTTATTCCCCAGCAGGGTGGAATTGGAGTATTGGCGAGTTCCTCAGCAGAGTGTCTCGAGCTCCTCAGAGGAGTCCCTTGAGGGGGCTACTTTTTATGCATTCATCATGTAGAGTAAGCATAGCATGTTGCATAGAAAAAATAAAGCGCGTAGCATTTCCATGATTATGGAGCATTACGCAGAAAAAATCAATCATGCATCATATTGCAAGCATAAGCTAGTCTCAGACCGTGGATATTGTTTGAGAGGTGGTTGACCCAGAGGTGAAGATGTTACTCCGAAGAGTTTAGCCTCATGATTGAAGCAATATTCCCCAGTAGTGCGATGCTGGAGGAAACTTTTCCGTCGGACAGAGATGGAAATGAAGATCGGAGAATGGTACGCGATCAGCGCGACTCGAGCCGTGGTTACCGCTTGAGATTTGGTTTTGCCGGACGGTGAAGACGATACTCCGAGGAGTTCAGCATTGTGAGTTCGGAGCCACAGTATTTCCCAGTCATCAGTAAGTGTCTGGTCGAGCTTTCTTTGGTGTCAGTAAACATCATCATTCGATGTCCAGTAAATGTCGAGTTATTTCCCGGTCATTGTTTAATGTCTGGTCGAGTTTTCTTTGGTGTCAGTAAACATCATCGTTCGATGTCCAGTAAACGTCGAGTTATTTCCCAGTCATTGTTTAATGTCTGGTCGATCATTGTTCGATCCCTGTCTGGTCGAGTATTGTTCGATGTCTTGTCAACATCCTTGTTTGATGTCCTGTCA
Source organism: Lathyrus oleraceus (assembly GCF_024323335.1). NCBI lineage: Eukaryota > Viridiplantae > Streptophyta > Magnoliopsida > Fabales > Fabaceae > Lathyrus > Lathyrus oleraceus. Next base: position 104,436,844 of record NC_066581.1, read on the forward strand.
ACATCATTGTTTGATGTCCTGTCAACATCCTTGTTTGATGACCTGTCAACATCCTTGTTTGATGCCTATCAACATCATTGTTCGATGTCCAGTAAACGTCGAGTTTTCTCCCAGTCATCAATCAGTGTCTGGTTGAAAGTGTTACTCTGAGGAGTTCAGCATCATGACGTCAGATCAGCAAGGTTCCCCAGTAGTGCGATACTGGAGGAAATTTTTCTGTCGGACGGAGATGGAAATAAAATCAAAGGACGTTACGCGATCAGCGCGACAATCGGGGTTCAAACGGAGAAAAGGAAATGTTGAGGCATTTTCTGGAGAACGGGGTTCAATCGGAGAAAGGGAAATGTTGAGACATTTTCTGGAGAACGGGGTTCAAATGGAGATTGGAGTTGAAGATTATATCCGGGATGAGGTCCGCAGGATTATCTTCTGTTCATGTGTCACCTTAGACTTTGGCGGATGCCAATGGAAGTCGTTAAGGGGGTCTTTGGATGAAGAGATGCACATGTTACCTTCCTTTTGTGAAGGTGTACCCTCTGATATGTCGCCCTCAGAGTGGTGTTTGGTGTTATTTCCGACGTTGCCAGCGGAATTATCACAAGAAAGCGGAGAACGGGGTTCAAATGGAGAAAAGGAAATGTTGCGATATTTTCTGAAGATCGGGGTTCAAATGGAGAAAGGGAAGTGTTGAGGCATTTTCTGGAGAGCGGGGTCCAAATGGAGAAAAGGAGACACGAGGTGTTTTCTGGAGAATGGGGTTCACAATGGCGATCACGAGTTATCGTCAGGCGACTGGGGTTCAAACTGGAGAATGGGGTTCATTATTTTGGCAAACAGTATCGGGGTTCAAATGCAGTGATCGGGGATCATTTGCGCGAAAGAAAATTTCGGGGTTCAAGAAAATGAAGAAAAAGAGCAATTATCAGAAAATTTCGGGGTTCAAGAAAAATAAAAAAAAGAAAAAAATAATCCCGAGCGGATGAGTGGTGTTCAGGCCATGGTTATCCCTGCGTTACCATTTATTTTGGTATCCAGGTCGACGTTGCTGTTTCGGTGATTATGCCGACTTTCTCCGTTCTAGACGGATTTTTCTTCAAGATTGTGTTCTTCGCCGATTCTGACAGGCATTGTTAATTATTTCCCATCAGAGTGCAAATTGTTCGTCTGTTCTTGGTATTCAATCACTCTTCATCCTGATCATCTGAAAGCCGAGGCTGTTCATATCGACAGGTTCACAGTGGATTGAATAGGGGCAGCTGTAACACCTCAAAATTTGCCCTCCTCTCTTGGGACTAGCTAACATATTGCAGATCATTTTTAGGTCATTAGGCATTGCATATTGCATACCATGTGGTTACATTGTGCAAGTTATCCTCCCAAGTCTTGATCAGAAGATGAAGAGGTCATGGTGCAAGCTAGGGTTTCATTGGACTGGTCATTAATCATCTGAGGATTGGGCTATGAATTAGGGTTTCATGATTTCTCAAGGAGATTGGTCTTGATCTTGGTTGCAATGATACATCATCATCATCATGGTCTTGATATCATCCAGAAGGTTCAAGTGATTGATCATATACCTTGAGATTAGGGTTTTGACCACTGGTCAACCCTAATCAGTTGCATTGGGCCAATCAGGGCATAGCAAGGAGATGGGGTCTACAATGGATATGGGGATCATCTTGTGAATATATTGAGTTTATGGAAGCTAGGGTTTCATCATTGAGCCATTTCATCAAGAGGATTGGGGCTCAAATTGATCAGTGCATTGCCAAATTCATCTATCAGCTGAAAAAGTCAACTGTGGTCAACTGTGCTTGATTTTATGGATTTGGAGGTGGAAGAGAGTTGGACACACTTCATTCATGTTGGAACAAGTGTTATTTGACATGTCAAAGCTCAAGAATGAAGAAAATAAAGTCAGAACAAAAATTGCCAAAAATAGAAAGTGACTTGTAATGGAAGTTTCCAAAAATGGAAAGTTTTTCATCACAAAATTACATGTCCAAAGAAGATTCAAATGAAAATTTGTTCAACATGAAAGTTGTAGATCTTGGTCTCACCTTTCCAAAAAGTCCAAGAACTTGAAATTACCATGTATGGTTGGCAAGTTATGGTCTATTCATTTTCCAAAACTGCCTATAATCAAAGGGGCATAACTTCCACATGGATTGTCCCAAATGATTGATCTTTTTATGAGCAAACTCCATTTCACATGTACTTTCATGGTGCATAATCAAAATTCATCAAAAATGGTCAATGCAAAAGGTCAATTTTCAAGTGTACTAATTAAAATCCAAGGGCAAAATGGTCCAAGTTGAGAAATACATGGAATTTTGGAATGAGGATTTTTGCAACACATCAAAAATGATATTTAGAAGTTGCTTGAGCTGTCATGAGCTGTCATGGTTCAATATTTGGCAAGGGCATTTTGGAACTCTCACTTAAAGTTTCACATTATGCTAATCCATTTCATTTTTGCTAATTTGGATTAAGAGAGTGATTAAGGTGGAGTATAAATGGTTAATCATAACAGAATGTTAAGAAAAAATCACAATTCTCAAGATCTCTAACAAACTTTCCCTCCATTTTCCAAATTCTCTCAAGAACTTCATCACTACTTTTCAAGATTTCTCCACGAATTCTCCATCAATTGGCTTGATTCTTTTTGATTCATCTTCCATACACCTTGAGGAGGATCTGTTTTGATATGCCATTGCCAAACACATCAAGATTCGTGACTGTCCAAAGTATGTTCATCAATGGAGTTTTGTGATTTCTTTCAATTGGAGCGATCTTGAGCTGAAGCACGAGTTCTAATCAACTTCCTCAACCTTCATCTTCATCTGTTTTGGAAAATTACACGCAAAAGCACCAAATTCGAGCGCTGCCATCTCCAAGGTACCAAAACTCGAATCTCACCATTTCTTGAATTGTGATATGCTTTTGGTAGTTCATTTATCATAGATCATCATGATGTGCTTAGTTTTTGAAATGATCGAGTGAGGTGAGAGAAATCTGGATGTGAAACTTTGATGTCAAAACTTCAATCGATCGATTCGCGGTGTACAAGAATTTCTGGACAATTTCGTTTACATATTTGGAATGTACACACTTAGACCTTTCTATCCATATAGAGTTTGTGTGTTTTGGTGAGGAAATGAGCATAACCGTTTCTGGTGATGTGTGATGAAGAACGAAGGTGTTCTTGAAGTTTTCTGGAAATATTTGCTGTTTGATCCACGAAATTGCATTGGCCATTTGAATACTGTGTTTGGCGCCTTCGTTAACCAATAGAAATGCGCCTTTTTCATTTAACCAAACGACGCCGTTTTGGCGTTTAATCCAAAAATTACAAAACTGCCATTGCAGTATTTAATTAATATATTATTTCATTTTTGTTTTCTTTTCTTATTTCATTTTGTTATGTGAACTTAGAAAATCAATAACTCACTCATTTTTCATCCAATTTTTGTGAAATTTTTTGTGCCATGCTCATGATAATGTGTAGAATTTTATGATGATTTTTGTGAAATTTTTGCACGTGTGGAAATTTAATTGGCCTATTGATTTTGTAGAATGTGTCACATTTTTGTATGTTTTTCCAAATCCTTCATAAAATGCTCATACCTTTAAAGAAATGGATGAAAATTTTTGTGTTTGTTCTGGACATGTTGATGGTGATTTTCATGTAGAGTTTGTGATTTTTGGATACTTGGTGATGGAGATATGATTTTTTGAATTAAGGTGTGACAATTTGTGTCACACCAAGCTAGGTCAACTTTATGATTTTATTTGCCTGGCTTAGGAATGTTTGACGGTTCCAATTTTTTGTGTGGGTGATCATTGATATGTCAAGATAACATGAGACTTTTTCTGGATTTATTGGTTGCATTTTCTAATTGATTGATAATTTTATTCTCTGTGTGCTCATTTGGTAACCTTGTGTGATACATGTTGGCATTTTGTTTTTTAAATTCTCATATGGTATTGGATGAAGATGAAATTTGATATGTGGATTCTAGACACATTATAGGACATCATGGTTTTGATCCCATTCATTTCTAATATGTTGTCACTGTTTTATGATTTATTGAAGATGATGCTTGTTTGGATACCTTGAATTGGCTTGAATAAATGTGTCTAGACTTCTTGATTTTCATTGACCTACTTCCTTTTGTCCAATTGAGCTGAAAATTGATATGCTATACATTGAATGTGTCCTGTTTAGGTGTGAATTTTTGTGGAATTAATTGAATTGTTTTGGTATGCTTTTGATTGAGATTGTTCTGTTTGGTCATTTGAAGTTGCAAATTGCATGTTTGATGTTAAATTGTGCATAAAATGATAATGGTGAAGGATATGAGCATGAGACCAATTGCATTTGCTTTTAATTTGTTTAAATGTGATTTTGGTTAGTTTGCACTTGCTGTTTTGATTTTTTTTATCCCCTTTGGACCCTAGGCTTGGCCTAGTGGTCTAGTTTCTCACATTTGGTGTGGATTTTCAGGTTGAAATGCAAAAAGGCTTAAGGAAAAAAGTGCAAGTTGATTAAATTGAGTTTTGTTTGATGTTGTGAACTAACATTGGCTTTGTGTTGTAGGTTTGATGCTTGAGCTTGAGCTCATGGCTTGCACTTATGTGCATTAACTTGTGTTGTCTGTATAGATTAACTTTTGCTGTTTATTGTTGGTTTGTCTGAGTACTGATGATACTTGATTGATTTCAGGTACATTTAGTCGCTTACAGTTCTTTAAGAACTTGCTTGCTGTTGCTTGGTTTTTAAACCAGTTGAGGTAGACTCTCTATACTTCATGTAGTCTGGAAGACCTGGCTTGTTATTTGGCCAGGCAACTGTCTGAAGTCCTCCTTAAGAGGCGATGTCTGTGATTGTTTACTTTTGTGCCAAGCAGGTGAAGACCTCTATGAGGCAATTGGCGGAATCCAAGGGATATGCAATCTATCCCCCGCTATTCTGTTGAGTCGTCCCTCTGCTCATACCACTGTGTTGATGCATTGGGACACAAACCCAAGATCTTGTACTTTGTACAGTTGTGTCAGAGTCTTGAGCGTAGAAGGGTCCCTCCATTCTGGACCCACGCTCCTTTGTCTGAAGCTCTCCCTGGCCAGGGATAAGAGCTGTGAAGTCTAATCTTCACTCACCTCTCATCTGCTTCACCTTAGCCCCTCAATGGCAAGGTTAAGAGCGAACTCTACCTTGTACAGATGACTTGCTTCGGCAGTCAAACCCATTGTTTGAGCCCACTTAATTGGATATAGTGTGTGCTTTGTGAATATTTGTTTGCTCTATTTGCTTGTATGCTTGTATGCTTGCTTTCTTCCTGGATAGGATTAGCTTGCAGCCGGTGCAAGTTAGGATAGAAACCTGAACATAGGGAAATGATGCATGATAACACTAGGCTCGAGTACAGCTCCCTGGTAGTGTGTCTCCCCTTGGTTTCTGGCTAGAATTTCTTTCCCTTTCAGGGGAACTACATCGCCCTGATCCTCGTTCCAGACGAGGTATGTAGGCAGGAGACCGTGCGAGGTCTCTCCGGGCACTTTTTTTTCTTTTTGTGTGCGTTTGCTTATTAATCTTCTTGTGTGTCAGGATATGGACGTAAGCCCAGCGATTGGCTGTACGTATCCTGATTGTGTTTGTTTGGTTCGGAAGCCGATGTAAGTCCAGCGATTGGCATTCGGGTTCCAAGTTTGCCTGAGTTTGTGTGTGTTTTGTTTGGCGTGCGTGAGCCGAACTACGGCAGCTCTGATTCTCGTTCCAGACGAGATACGTAGGCATAGGATGCGACGTCCTATCGAGCTCTCTTCCTCTTAACCCCACCTGTGTTGTCTTCGGTGCGTGTGTGTGTGGTGTTTTAGCAACCTTTTCTTTTCTTAGAGTGTGGATCCCGTCGAGTACGACGGACGTGAGGGGTGCTAATACCTTCCCCTTCCGTAACCGACTCCCTTACCCTTTCTCTTTGGTCGCGAGACCATGCTTTTCCAGGTTTCTCTGAGCGTTTCCTTTCCCTATCTTGGGATAAATAACGCGCAGTGGCGGCTCTGTGTTGTTTTTTTTGTTTTAGCCCGCCGGTTGTTTTTCGCGGATGCGACACGTAGCAGATATATCAATGTCATACAACACTTGTCATTGCACGCTCACCTTCACTTAGGATATCATTACGGTGATATCGATCTCATTTCAATTAAACAAAACAACATAACTTGGACCTTTAGTCTCGACTTCAAAATTAAAATAAATTGTTTTCAAAATGAAGAGTTATCATATTCAACTCTAAACAACTTCAACATAGAACGAATAAAGCAATTAAACTCCAATCGAATTGCGATAGCAAATAAACATTCTCAGCCTCGATGTTACAGAATCAAAGCAAGACTTCTAAACAACGATGAAACTAAACGAAGTAACTCCAAGAGATAACTTCCACTTACTGCAACAAACTCTACTCCTGAGTATCTGCAAGGTGTCCGTGATGGATAACATGAAATGAAAGGGGATTAAAAACTACAAACCAATATAAATAGTGTAAAGAATGCTAAGGTAGAGAACACACAACAAGCACATATTCATTACACAACCAACCATAACATATTCTCACACCTAAATCATGACACATGTACATAATCACATCCAATTATCAACCTCATGAACAATTAACTACATATGCAATTATATATGAAAATTTACTCCACAACTGACTAATTATGCATATGGTACCATTCATGAACACCTGGGTTCATCTCGCTTCTAATGCCTACCATATAACCAGAGCACACTAGATTATTACCATCACCATAGGTAACATTTCACCAGCTCCCACCTAGAACTGGCTATCCGCTCCCGATCCACATCATAGGATCATAATATACAAAACCATTACCATCACCAGAGGTAACGCTTCACCAGCTCCCGCCTAGAACTGGCTACTCGCTCCCGATCTCCACCATAGAACCAAAGCACACAAAAACTGAATCGAATCCCGTACACCATGATGCATGACTCTCGACAACATGCATTATTACCAAAATGTTCACCAAGAGAATCACCATACACATCATACAATTTATACACCACATCATTCATCATACACAACAATTAATCATTGTTACAACACCAATAAACAACAAAAAGCAGCATCAATTCAACAAATACAACTTCATAAGCCTCCAATCATGTTAATTCACCAAAACAACAACACATCATTAGATAAACACAACAGTTCACTAACTAATCATAGACGTTATCCCAAACATTACCATAGCAGACACATGATTATAATTCAAACAATTCCTCAAGCATTAACATGAGGTAACTTTTCACGTTAGCTTTCCAATGCTTCGAACGACGTCTCATTTGCACTTACGAATCAGAAGTTACAGCCAAAGTCGACAAGTGGATCAAGCCAACAACCAGTTATTCAAGTTACAGGTTCATGACCATCATGGGTGTCATGGCATGATTCCCTTCATGAACCTGAGCGTGAAGATCACGTTGGGCGTCATGGCATGACTACCATGGTAGTCATGAACATTTAGAATATCAAAAACACATTTTCAACAATGGAGATCAAAGAAAACTCCCATTCTTTCATCCTCAGAAATCAAAATCAACCAAAATAATACATACATGACATATATTCATCTACAACATATTATTTTCATGTTTTAACACATATAATCCATCAATCCCTCAAAATCATGTTTACGCCCAAACCTTCAAAACCCTCAAACATTGTTGAAAACATCAATATTTCAAAACAAAAAATAATACACATATATGCACACGAATTTCATCATTAAAACAACCAATAACATCAAAACATCATAGAAATTCAGAATTGATCACATTTCCCTAAAGACAGTAAGGACCTCTCATCTCTACCATTCATGCAATACACCTAGATTGGTAGCCCTTTCTCCCCGCTTACCTTAGATTTCCAGCAATGATAGTGAATTGAACAGCTTCTATGAGTCCCTCTTCCCAATCCTAGCTCTCATTTCCAAAAAGATATTGGTTCCTCTTTGTCTCTTGTTTTACGTATTTCCATATTTCTTTAAAAACCTAGCTCATCTCCTAACTATTTTCTCAAATTTATCGTTTTTTCGCAACACATTACTAGCTTCCCTACTCTTACCACATATTTTCTACAATTCACACAAATGTCCCAAAACTCCCATTTTTACTATTTTATTTAATTATTCAAATAAAATACTATTTATTCTAATAATTAATCAAAATTTTAATTAATTTTAAACAACTATACCAAACTCTTCCTCTCTCTATACCTTTACTCCAAGGGTAATTACCCCCACAACCACTCAACAATTAACTTAAAACATAAATTAATCAAATAAAATTTTAAACAATTCAATTAAATTAATTAATCGAATTTGGGGTGTTACATCTTAAACGTGTGGTGTAAATGATTTTGTTGCACAAGACACATGACTTCTTTTAGGTGTCATTCCTCTAAAACAAAAGAACTATTTATAAAATGCAAATAAAATTAGAGATGAAAGTTAGTAAAGAGTTTAAGAGTAAAAGATGGTTACAGAGCTTGTTGTACATAACAGTTAACTCAAATGGCTATTTATAAGCGCAATACATAATAATTATACATGCATCACAGGCGCGATACATAATAACTATATCCAATGGTCAAAACCACCAACGTCTCTATCATGACCACGATGAGATCCATCGCAAGTGTGATGTAGTTTTAATGTGCCCGAGACGAGGTCATCGCGATTGCGAAAATTCCAAGAGAATTTTCTCCTCTTTTTTACAATATCTTCATACTCTCTCTTTTTTCCTTCCATTGATTTTCTCTTATTCTCACAAAACTTATTTCAACAACTTGCTATAAAATAAAATGCAATTAATCGAAATAACATGAACTTTAAATTTTGAACTAAATACAAATTTTAACTGATGAGTTGCCTCCCATTAAACGCTTCTTTAAAGTCATTAGTTTGACTTTCTCGTCTAAGGCTCTATGATTTTTAGAGAAACATTTTCAACTGGTATCTCACATCCCATATAGAGGTTTAAACTTTGTCCGTTCAATGTAAAAGTGTGAGAATCTTCAGTATCCTGTATTTCTACAACACCGTTCACAAACACTATTATTAATAAAAACACCAGACCATTTAGACTTCAACTTACCTGGAAACAACCTTAGTCAACAGTTTTACAGTAAAACCTTATGTCCTATTTGAAAATATCTTCTCACTAGGTTCTTGTAATGATACCTTTTGGTTATCTCTTTGTAGATCACATCATTTTTCATAAGTTCTAAGTCTTATCTCTTATAGCTCATCCAACTTCAACCACCTCTTTTTTCCAGCTACTCTTTCATTAAAGTTTAAAAACTTAATTACCTAGTGTGCTTTATATTCTAACTTTACCGATTAGTGAAAAATCTTCCATTTAACCAATTGATATGGTGAAAATCCTAAATGAGTCTTGAATGATGTCCTATAAGCCCAAAGAGCGTCATCTAGCTTCTTGGACCAATCTTTCCTGGATGTAGCAACCATATTTTCCAAAATTTGTTTCAACTACCTCTACGACACTTCTACTTGTCCAAAATTTTATGGGCGATATGGTGTGGATACTTTATATTTTACACTATATTTTTCCAGTATAACTTACAAATGCATATTACAAAAGTGCGTCCCCCATCATTGATTAAGATTTTAGGAACTCCAAGCATTGAAAAAACATTCCTTTTCAAAATAATTAAAGACAGTTTGGGTATCATTAGCAACACAATCTATGGCTTCAACCCATTTTTTTACATAATGTATACAAACCAAAATGTAAACATGAGATTTTGATGGTGGAAAAGGAACCATAAAGTCAATTTCCCAACAATCAAAGGGTTCTACCTCTATCATACCATTAAGAGGTATCTCGCCTGGTTTTAAAATGTTACCTTTTTTTGGGATTCGAGATATTCATAAATGTCGTACCTTAAATTTTGACCACCTAAGGCTTAGATCGCTAACACATCCAGAACCAATATAAGTCATCTGGTCAGTTCCAATTACTTAGAAGTCAAAGGATGACCATTTTAACTTTTTCCTGATCCATCTTGATTAACTAATAATGTTTGGTTCTTAGAATTAATTAGGTTAATTTGAATTAATTTAATTAGAGTTTATATTATTATTAATAAACCAATTAGATTTTGCTAATTTACGATTAAGTTAATAAAATATGGTTTAATTTATAACTTATAAATTAATTTAGATTAGGGGTTAGTTTTGATTAATATTTATTAATTATATTATTAATAAAAATAATTATTTTTTATTAGAATATTTGATTAATATTATTATAGATTAATTAGTTTTGGAGGTAATTTGTTTAGTTTTAATCAGTTTATTATTATTAGGGTTTAATGGACTGGTCAAGGGCTGACCAAAGCCCAAGACCAACTGGGTTAACACGGGAAGCTGGTCCAAACCAACTAGGTCAGGTGACCCAAATCCATCAGTAAACCGAGTCACACCCACGACCCAGCCCAATCCCCTATCCCCAATCCAATTTGCAAAAAACATAAATCACGTGCAAATGAAAACGGAAAGAACAAAAACTTTAAAATTGAATTGCAATCGAACATTTCCAGATTCAATTCACAAATGCATTACACAATACAATCCGGACTAGGTACATGATCAAAATCCAAAAACTTAAAGTCTATAAATCAAATCAATAACAATCAGATTACAAATTTCCCTAATTACAACAATCTAATACAAAATTTCCTAAAACAAATCAATCTAATTAAAGCGAAACCCTAAAACTAATATACAAATAACATAAATTTAAAAATAGAGGGAGGACGGAAAATAAAGAAATTGTGAAACCCTAAACAGCTGTTGTGATCCCCAACATTCACCAAAGCTCCTAAGGAACTTGATACTTAGGGTTTTACAATAAAACGCTAAGCATCTAAGCTTAGCTTCGACCCAACAGTACCTCGCAGACAAAGAAAAAGAGGAAGAACGAGTCAAGAATGATTCAGACGGAAAATAAAAATGAAGGGAAAGGAAAAGGAAAAAGTAAGGACATATATTTTTACCTTTATCGGGGAAAGACTCATCTCCGTAGGTTGGTAACTCTTCACCTTGACCCTTTATGCACTAAGATGGTTACATCTGCTTGCATGCGTATTATAAATTTGCGTTATTTATGTTTGGTTTGAATTTTTTGAAGTTTGGATAAGGTTTAGGGTTAGCAGAAGGAAATTTAGGGTTTAGGGTTTGGAAGATTATTGTTTGATTTTGAGTTTTGGATGAGAAATTAGTGTTTATAAGTCAGATCTATGGTTTGTTGGAGTTTTAAGTTCGATTGGGTTAGGGTAAGACTATTTCTGGGTTCGGTCTAGGGTTAAGGTTATTTAGAAGGGTTAGGGTTCATGTGTGTTGAAGGTTGATCTTTAAATTTTGGGTTTGGGGTTAAAGGTTAAGCTAGGGTTCTTAGGGTTCTTGAGGGTTCTGGGCAATTGGGGTTAGGGTTCATGAATCTATGAAGATTCTGGGTTGGGTCTTCATCATGTTCATAAGAACACGATGAATGTGGTGGCTATGGTGGTGGTTCAGAGGGCGGTGTAAGGTGGTCGGGGTATTTTAGCTGGTGGTCAGAGAAGAATATGGTAGATAAAGGTAAGAGTGAAGAGAGAAGAGAAGATAGAAGTGAGAGTTAGTGAGAGAGAGAGAGAAAGAGAAGAAGAAAATGAGAGTTTCCTAAAGGAAACTCTCTTTACTATTTCCCCCATGGCCCACCTGATCAGAGACATGTGGCCCCCTGATGGCCATGTGATTAGTTGACTTGGACTCATCCTATATAGGTAGGCATTGTGTGTTCCTTAGTCTACTTTGAACGTTAGCCACTGATCTTTTTTACCTGGACTAAGTATGTTAATCGGAATCATGTGAAAGGGGTTCCTTCTAATCCCATTAGATCTATCCAATGGCTCAAAGAGAGAGTCAGCCTTTGACTCTCTCCCACAGACTCACCCCAATGTGTGGGCTTTAGAGGCCAATGGGTCTCTCTCGAATTTCTCTTTGCACCCCCCTCTCTGCAGGCCCATTACTATCTAAACATAAAATGTACCCCTTTGCTTAATTAATTAATTTTAATTAGTTTAACTTATTAAAAACTTTATAATTAATAATTTACCTTTAGTACTTAATTGATAATTAATTAATTTAATCAAAATAATTAATTTTCATAATCAAGGGTTTATTTCATTTTTATTTTAAAAAATACAAAAAAATATGCTTCAATAATTAGGGTTTATTAGTATTTTTTTACGATTAATTTTAGGGCTAACTTTTGGGACATTACTAAAGCCAATCAGGGTTTAATCGAGATTGTACTGATTTTTTATTTCATTATCTAACTATGCTTAACATCTCAAATAATTATGTATATAATTATATCATCTAATCTAATTTCTAACTAAATTAATAAATGTCTATTTTTGCAATTAACAAATTAATCAAAATCAATGCCACATAGTTAGTCAATAAGTCCTCCGCCCTTGTGCATTGATGCATTTTTAAGTCAAACATTTCCATGCCCCCGATGCATTGAGAACTTTCAACAATATAAAAACAACCAAAACAAACAAACATTTTTTACAAGAGGATCCCATTAAGTACAAACAGATACGAGAAATATAGGCAAACATTCCCTTAGAAACACACACGAGCCCTAGAATTAGAGGAGGATCCCATTGAGTACAATGGAGGTGAGGGGTGCCTAATACCTTCCCCCTTGCTTAGCCGACTCCCGAACCGTAGTCTCTTCCCTTAACTATAGGTTTTATCATTATTTCCATGTTCCTTAGGAACGAAAAAAGGATGATGGTAACTCTATGATTTTTCCAGCCGCGATAGTTGGAGACTCTGCTGAGGATCCCTACTTGTATAAAGAGAGTCCATCCTAACCTCTAGTTCAAGGGTTTTGTGTGTTTACTTTCTCTATTTTCTTTATCTATTTATTTACTTTCTTATCTATTATTTATTTGATTTTTTTTCTTTCCATATTTTATGTCTTTATCATTATATATACTATCATGTCATTGGATGGGAATGTTACTATGTGAGAAGCTAAAACCCCGGCTTGAGAAAAACCTAAGTTAAGACGTAGAACTTAAATGTTTTATGTGAGTTTCCGTATCTCAAAGATACATGGAAGCTACACTCATAATAGATCCCGCAAAGGTATCTACATAATAGGGCTAACCCTTAATATGTTGATGATTCGGAAGTGGCTTATGACTATGAGAACCATTTTCTAGAACCTATTCTATTCATGGTGACCTTATGTTATCAATCCTCGAGGATAGTTACTAGGGTTCTTCCCAGATAAGACTTATCCCTAAGGATTACCATAAAAAGGCTTGCTCTTTCTCATGGTAAAAAAGGGTATGGTCTTTGTCTTTGGGACTACTATCTTAAACTTAGATCTCACAAGTTAGGGGATTGGGTAGCCTAAACATAAAGTTAGCCTATTATAAGAAGACTACCTTAACTAAGTCATACTTGCATATTAACCTTACCTATCCTAAAAAAAACTTTAAAAAAATCATATCATCATCAAAATTATTTTTTGCATTCATTCATTTCAGGAATCTTAATCACCATCCAAGCACCCTAAAGTATAATGGAATATGGTAAAAGGAAAATCCTTTAGTTCAAGATAAGGGAACTCAAGACTGATAACCTAAGCAAATATGCCATGAGCTTTAGAAAAAGTAGGAAGAATTCCTTGAGTTACAAATTTGGAAAGGTCTTGGACCTCTTGAGTGTCCCTAGGGAAAATGAGACTTTGACTGCCTTAGCACAATTCTTTGATCCTACACTTAGGTGCTTTCAGTTTCAAGACTTCCAACCGGCTCCAACCCTTGAAGAGTTTGGCACGATCCTTGAGATTTATAAACCCAAAAATGGCCCATTCAAAATGATAGGGTGTCATCCTTAGCATCCACGAAGCTGATTTGTAAGCCAACTTGAGGGTTTATAGAGACTTTAAAGTTTTCTGAGAGAGTATCTAGAGAAAAGGGCTGATGACTTTGCTACTTCCCTACAGTGGAATGCCATGGATAACATCATTATCCTCCTTAACTTTGGATTAATACTTGTTCCCACTGAAAAGGACTTCGTGGATTATACAACCATCAATCTATTTTTGGCTGTAAAAGTCCAAGATAAAGATCTTGTACCTGCTCTCCTTGCATATATCTACCATACCCTTTATCAAATGCATACTAAGAGGGGAGGTATATTGATGTGTTGTGCTCCTCTACTTTATACGTGGCTTATTTCTCACCTTTCTACAGATATAACCACTATTTAAGGAATGAATGGACACAAATGGGCCCAATATTTGGTCTCACTCACTCAAAAGGACATTCTGTTGTTCCCTCAGATTCCCAACCGCAAGGATATGATCTTAAGTTTTGGATAATTTCCTAATGTTCCTCTTATAAGGTCAAGAGGATACATAACCTATAATCTTATATTGGCTGCAAGACAATTGGGGAATCCTTTAGCTTATAAACATGAAGATACATTATTGGAGGGCTTCATCCTACAGGAAACAAATAGCAATCATCCTACCATCCAGAGAATTATTCATGTGTGGGGACAACACAACAAGGGAATCTTAAAGAGACCTAGGGAAGAACTCACTGTACCTTATTCTCAGTGGATGAGAGAGAGGGTACATATAATAAAGTTACCATTTGTTCAAGAGGGTTCGGTTGCACCAAAGGCTCCTACTCCAATTATGACCTCTATAGAGGAAGGAAACAACCACAGCGCCACCATTATTTAGCTAAAGAAGGAAAAGAAAGAGTTTGAGGAGAAGTTCTACAATACTACATGCGAGAAGAATCAATTGGACAAAGACCTTAATGTAGATTTAGAAAAACTCAATGGGAGTGAGGAAAGGACCATATTGGAAGAGGAAAAGAAGGAGCAATTGCATGCTGACCTTAGGGTTATTGGTTCAAGCCTTAGTGCATATAAGGAAGAACTAAGCCAAGCTTGGCGCCAAAGGGATGAATTGAAGGATACTTGGCTAAATTTAAATAGGACTCGGAAGGAACCAAAGGATGAATATGAAGCCCACATCCAAGCCTTGGAAGCTGAAGTCCAAAGCTTAGTTAATGCTCTCTATGAAGCCCGAAGGCAAACTATGGACTCAATATTGAGGATAAAAGATGTTGAGGGACTCCTTGCTTTCCGTCCTTCTAAATGGAATGAAGCGTACAAAGAGGTGGTAGATCTCAAGAGACAAATTCATCTCTTAGAAGAAGCATATGATGAAATAAGGAATTGGTGCATTTATAAAGAAGGTCATAATCAAGAAATGATGGATACTCTTGAGGAAGACAAAGCCATAATGGTAAAACTTCAAGAAAAAGTTGGATAATATCGGGAAAAATATCTAAAGTTGGTTATGTCATCTAATGAACTGGTTGAGGAAATTCCCCGAAGTCTGAAGGAAGTTGAATTCATGGCAGATATCTTCAAACCTCAAAGAGAAATATGTGAGTTTCTCAAGATGTGTCGTTACATGGTGGAGGAATTTAGGGCAGTATTAAGGAACGATGTTAGAAGTTCTTATTTGTAATGGGTTTTCAATTTGGTGTGTTTCCCTTTTTATAAGTCGTGAACAATTGTTGGGTTTTCTTGTTACCTTTTCTTTTAAATCATTGAATGAGTAAACTACTTTGAATTTTTATTATCTTTATCTTGATTACAATCAATGAATGGTTAAGATTCCTCTAAAAATACTTTTTGCATACTCATTCATTCATTCATACAAGTACACGCATAAAAAGAAGCAAACATATGTTTTCTCCCCTATTCTCTCAGAAGCATTGCTCAAGACAATTTGACTCTCCGACCGCCTTACCAAACTCGGGATTGTCAAAAGAAGACTATGGAACAACTCGAACAAAACCAAGTTTAACTCAAGAAATATTGAAGGGATGAAATATAAGATCAACCAGCTCACGTGCACCATCACTAACATGATGACAAGAGAAGCTGAGGCTGACAATAGAAAGGTTGCTTCCACATCTACCCCTCCACCTGTGGATGGTAACCCTCTGCAAGGATTCATCTCTGACATCCAAGGGGATAAAACTCATATCACTTCCCAAAAGAATATTATCCTTCATCCTGAAGGGTTTATCCCAATTTTTGTTCAGAATGGGGCATCTCATCCCATACAAATACCAGTTTCACAAGACAACTACGTGGATTTGAGCCAACAATATGAGGATGAATATCATAGGGGTATGGTTCAAGATAGAAAACCAGCTTCTCACCCTGCCACCGTTATTGGGGAAACAAAGGTTGATGGCAAATATAAAATCTTAGAAGAAAGGTTGAAGGTAGTTGAAGGATTCAGTGTCTTCGGAATTGATGCCATGGGGATGTGTTTGGTACCAAACGTAGTTATACCTCCAAAGTTTAAAAAACTTGAATTCGAGAAGTACAAGGGTATCAGTTCCCCTAAGAAATGTCTCAGGATGTTTGTAAGGAAGATGGTTGCCTACGCACCAAATAAGAAACTAGTGATGCATAATTTCCAAGACAGTCTAAGTGGGACATCTCTGGACTGGTACATGCAGTTAGAGAGAGCCCATATCAAGACTTTGGAGTATCTAGCTAATGGCTTCCTAAGGTAATACAAGTATAAATTGGACATGACTTACAATCGCATACAATTGCATAATCTGTCACAAAAGGGGAACAAGCCATTCAAGGAGTACGCGCAAAGATGGAGGGAACTGGCCTCCTGTGTGAAACCTACGATATTGGAGAGTGAAATAATGGATATATTCATGGGCACATTACAAGGCATGCACTACAAAAAGATGATAGGATCAGTGTCAATATGTTTTGCTGATCTGGTGATAATTGGGGAAAGAATCGAGAATAGATTAAAAAGTAGAAAGATCGGAAAATCATCTTCTAGTCAACACAACAATAAAAGGTATCCTAACAACAATAATTCAAGGAAGGGTGATACCAATGTTGTTACAATTGATGGTATTTAAGACACCTTAAAATCCATATGTGGCTACGGTAAATCCTAATCAGTACCCACAACCAACATACTTCAAGCCTCAAGCTCAACAACCTAGGGCACCATCAGAATCAACAACAGAATTGGCACCCCCAAAGGGATAAAAAAAGGTATAGGAAGGATTTTGACCCTATACACATGACGTATACCCAGATCCTGCGATACTTACTACAAAGAGTGTTGGTGGAAACAAGACCTGTTGCACCTCCACCAATGCCTCCTACTCGTGGATATGATGTGAACTCTAGATGTGACTTTCATGTTGGTTCACTGGGGAATCTTACCGAGAGGTGATTGGCTCTCAAATTTAAGGTCCAAGATTTGCTCGATCTTAAGGTTATTTCTTTTACTGCTGAAAATCCGAATAAAGAATAATGCAATGCCATGACACGATGACCCAACTATCAACGCCATTGAAAAATCATAAGGTAGTGTCTTAATCCAGAGGGTGGACCAAATAAAAACATCTATGTCTAGAATATGTGAAAGATTGATTGGCTACAAGGTATTTGAAGAGTTATATTGTTATTGCAATATCTGTCGGTCTAACCCAGATAAATGTGAAAAGATGAAGAGGTGTCTTCAAGAAATGATGAACCAGAGCTTGGTTCAAATAGGATACCCAAAGAAGATAGAAGATGTTTCAGCTACAGAATCTCAGAGGAACCTAACCTTTGAGATTCCTTACCAAAGAGGAGAAGTGCAGGAAGCATTCTAGATTCATATGCCCATGTCTTCTCAGACACCGATTTAGATACCAATTCCTATGCCATTCCAAATACAAGTCCAGATGCCAGCAAAGTCAGAACACCCTATTGTCTTCCATGTTCCGGGACCATTTCCTTATACAAATACTAACTATATACCTTGGAATTACACAGCTATAACATATGTGGGAAAAAAGCCTCTAGTGTTGGAACCAACAATCACTAATATAACTGGTGTTGGAGGTATGACTCAAAGTGGAAGGATATTCGCTTCTGAGCAACCGCTAAAGAAGAATACTCTTAAAAGTTCGAAAGGGAAAGAATCTGTAGGCTTTGGGAAGGACCTTCCAAGAAGGTTGTGCCCTAAGAAGAAGCTAAAGAGTTCTTGAGGCTAATAAGGAAGAGTGATTATAAGGTGGTGGACCAGCTAAACCAGACACCTTCTAAGATCTCCATATTGTATCTTTTGTTAAGTTCTAAGGCTCATAGAGGAGATCTGTTGAAGATATTAAATGAGGCGTATGTTAACCATAATATAACCGTGAACCAGTTTGATGAAGTAGTGGCTAACATTATTGCTAGAAGTTGTTTGGGGTTCAACACCATAAGGGTAGCGTAAGATGTAACAACCCAATTTTAGGAATTATTTCTTATATTATTATTACTATATTTTATTTATTTGGAGTGTTAATTAATTAATTGGTTGTTAGGTAGTATAATAATTGATTATATTAATTGATTTGGTGTGTTAATTAATTATTTAGTTGATATGAGGTATAATGAATAATTGAATTAATTAACTTGGTGTGCATAGTAGGTTGGTTTAATTTATTTGAATTAAATAGAGATATTATAATACTAGGTATTATTGGGCCTAATCATTAAATTAGTGCTTTAAGCCCAAATAGAATACTAGTATATAAGAGGTGAGGAGAGTGAGAATTAGGATTCATTTGATCATTTGACAACAATAGAGAAGGAGAAGAGGGGAAGAACAAGAGAGAAGCTAGGGTTTCCAGAAAATTGAAGAGGTAAGGGGGGAATCCTTATTATTATGGGTTATTATGATTGGGTCAATGGGTAGAAGTATGTTTAGGTTAAAATCCCTAATTTGGTATGGTTGTTTGAAATTGTTAGGTTTTGATTAGTATTCTTGATTTGTGGTGATTTGATTGTGTTAAAACTGAGTATTGTATGAGTTATAATTTTATGAACGTTTGCCTTTTTACAGAATCGAAATCGGAGGTCCGAAAGTCCTCCAACGATGAAAAACGCAGAAAATTCTGCATTCTGTTTTATGTTAACCGGTTACCCACCGAGCGTTAACCGGTTACTTGCTTAAAAATTTGGATTCTGTTTTATGTTAACCGATTACTCACCGAGCGTTAACCGGTTACTTGCTCTGTTTTGTGTTAACCGGTTACCCACCGAGCGTTAACCGGTTACCACTGTTGAAAAATGAAAAATTAAGATTTTAAAAGTTGTATTTATTTTGAAGTGCAATCTAAGTTTGTGTAGTTGATGATTATCCTATAATTGTGAATGATATATTGTTATGAATGTGTATATGTACCATTGGTGGACTGTGAATGATATATTGTTATGAATGTGTATATGTACCATTGGTGGATTGTGAATGATATATTGTTTTGAATGTGTATATGTACCATTGATGGATTGTGAATGATATATTGTTATGAATGTGCATATGTACCATTGGTGGATTGTGAATGATATATTGTTAGGAATGTGTATATGTACCATTGGCGGATTGTGAATGATATATTGTTATGAAGGTGTATATGTACCATTGGTGGATTGTGAATGATATATTGTTATGAATGTGTATATGTACCGTTGGTGGATAATTCATAGAGTTGAATTATGGTGATATGTGGAATGTTAAGATGGTAGAGATGATCTTAATTGCATATGTGTTGGTATTTGTTCATTCATTCATGGCATGGTCGGCTTCATGGTGGAAGCGGTGAAACTGTGGGTTCACATAGACGTTGATCCTTAATTGGAAATAAGCGTAGCATACGATGATCCTTAATTGGAAATAGGCGTAGTAGTGGCTTGGATTCTAGATATTGAATCGGAAAGCGGTGAAACTGCGGGTTCACATAGACGATGATCCTTAATTGGAAATAGGCGTAGCATACGTTGATCCTTAATTGGAAATAGGCGTAGTAGTGGCTTGGATTCTAGATATTGAATCGGAAAATGGTGAAACTGTGGGTTCACATAGACGATGATCCTTAATTGGAAATAGGCGTAGCATACGTTGATCCGTAATTGAAAATAGGCGTAGTAGTGGCTTTGATCTTGTCCGGATCGGAAGCGTGGCTTGGATTCTAGATATTGAATCGGAAAACGGTGAAACGTTGGGTTCACATTGCGGTACCACATGCATAGAGTCACATGTCTTGCATTGAGTCACATTAGAGTTACGTGAAAGTTGAATGTATGCATTGATGTGATTGTGATGTGTGTATGAGATATGGTAATTGAATTTGGTGATGTTTGGATACATAATTTGGCAAAATATGTGATGATTGTGGTTATGTGTATTTTTTTGAATATAGTATTGGCTTTTAATATTATACTCCTTGAGTTTTGATGGATGTTTGAAACATGTGAAATAAATGTTGGTTAATATTATTTACATGGTTATACGAAGTGTGATGAATTCCTTTAATTGTTGATTTAATCATTGTGCTTTATTATACTTCTTCATAATGATTTGAATTCTCACCCTTTATGTTTGAATGTTGCCTTTACATGGGCATCGCGCAGATACTCAGGAGTAGTATTACTGAAGTAAGTGGAAGGTAGCTCATTCGAGATTTACCGGAGAGCTTCTGTATTCTAGTTTGGAGACTAAGTAGTGAGTCAATGCTCTGGTCATGTAACACAGGGTAGATTAGTAGTATTAAACTCATATCTTATTTGCAATTGCTGTTGAGAGGCCATAGTGCCAAATATTATGGATATGGTTTTATTTTATCTTGAGGAGATTATTGAGAGATGATCATGGTATGGGACATGGATCATTTTATGAAATGCATGAGTATTCATTATTTTCCACTGCGAACGCATATTCTTGAATATTCATGATAATTGAAATGTGTTATTTTGAATGACCAGGTGTATTGTATATTGATGATGATTGATGTTGGTTTTTGAAAGCTTTTAGTTTTTGAAAACGTCGATGTGACGCCCTTTTGTTTATATGCGTGCTTATTTACTCTGATTATATGTTAAATATTTTGGGGTAGAAAAAGGGGTGTTACATAAGACCCCAATTTTGACCCTAAGATCCCTCGTGATATCTCATCATTTTGCATTGGCTTTGAGATCACACCTTGGTATCCTCCTCATCCCTCATTCATTGGGTTTGCATTGGTAGAGATAAACAAGCACTTTGTGATTGTATCATACTTTATTTTCTTTATTTACTAACCAAAATATCAAAAATATGTCTAGTGTAGCTTTGTTTCTTTTGTAGGTAGTGTGTGTGTCCACCTATGCCTCATCAAGCTCATAACTAGGGTTTAAAACCCTCAATGCAAGAGATTAATAAATAAAAGGTTCACAATGGTTCTAATTATCATATATGGGTCCCCATGCTCTTGAATTGTCATTTTGATTAAGAAATCATCAAGAGTTTAAAGCTTGTTTGACTTGGAAGCCCTAATTCATCTGGGTATCTTTTGTGACTTCCTCAACAAGTTTATTCATTAATTGGTCAAAGATATCAATGGATACTCCACTATACATAATATAAATCATATATGATTCTCCATGAGCTACAAAGATCAAAATAACTTCATGTTTGCAAGTTGGTTCAAGAAGGTTGACCAAAAAAGTCAACCCGTCAAATCTAGGGTTCCCTAGACTCTATCTCCTACAATTTTTGTCATATGAAAATGATTCTAAGATGAAAGTTACTCTTTATGGAATTCCAAACAACTTTCATGTTGGAATCAAGAGCTAATTTTGCTTGGAAAGTCATTTTTATGGTGAAAGATTATATGTCATTTTGTCTGTGCCCTAGATGGAAGGTCAACTTCCAAGAATCATAACTTGCTCACTATTTATGATATGAAGGACATCCAAGTTTCATGATCAATTTAAATATGTCTTATCTAACTTTTATTATTTGAGAAATGTCAAATTCTACTTTCAAGGGCATGTGCCAAGAGGAAACATTATAGGTCATATTGGGCCATCATCATTGAACAAGCAATTTTCCTCAACTTCTAAAATCCATAACCCCCTCATGCAGGACTCAAATGGTTTAAAATTTGTGACCAAATTTAATAGGAATGAAAGATATACAACTTTTAAGAAGGAACCATTTTCATTTGAATCTCATAGCAAAAGTTATTCAAGGTGGAAAAATGGTCATTTGACTTTTAACTTAGAAAATTTCAACTATGTTTGGTTTCTCCAACTTCCACCTGAAAATTAATCATGATCCAAGCTCCAAATGGAAAATGTTTCAACTGAAAAGTTCCTCCCCTTCATGTTACCTTTCGAAAGAGTCCAAGATCATGGCATTTGGAGCATTTTTGAGTGACTTGTGCATGGGTGTAATGCATGGCTCCATTTGGAAACTTTTGTGACCAATTTTAATTTCACATTGCAAGGCTTCACCAATTGCTTTCAACATCACATGTTCACAATTTTAGACTTATTTCAATCATTCTTTGGGCCTAACACACGCCCATGCAAGCATGCACCATAACATTGCTATTTTTGGCAAAATCGGAAAAGGTGTGAAAAGCAATTGGTATCCTATATATACAGAGTCCTTAAGCTCAGAATAAGGATCCTCTTGCCCAAGCTTTGATCTGCTTCTTCCCTAACCCCCATTGAAAGGATAAACTTAAAGATTTCACTTGAAATCGAGTTTCATTTCTCATTCTGTTTTGGAATTTAAAATCCAAGAATCCAAGCCCTTTAATGATCCATTTCACTTCCTGCAAGTTGTTAGAGTCGAGCCAAGGCAACTTGGAAGCAAGATCAAGCTCAATTGAAGCAAAACGAAGGTGAATTTTCTGGATTTTATCTTCTTCAATTCTCCCTCATCTCTCCATTATTTTGTTTGTTCTTTGGTTGTCTGAAGACCTACCAATGTAGGCAACAAGATTGAGTTGCTTTGAGGTCAAATCGAAGCAACTCAGTTCATACTCCTCAATTTTCAATTCCATGTATCTTTCAATATAATGAGAATTGGAGAATTTTGAGGGCAGATTTGGATTCCTGACAATTTTCTTTTCAAATTAGTGTATACACTTTTCATTTTCATGAAGGTTGACGGTGGACAGGTCTGGTGAGGTACATCAGAGAAGATGACTGGAGCCCTAACTTCGATGGTGTGTTGGCATTATCCCATCCCTTTGATCTTGGTTCCACGTTTTTATTTCGTCCCTTGGTTTTGAATACCACTCCTGCAGTGCGTTTGACTTGGCCTTTGATGGACTGCACACGCGTGGCCATCAGATCTTCCACCTAAATTAATGAGAGAGATCTGATGACCCTTGTTTTTTTGCTTTTTATTTTATTTTCTAATTTTCTTTTAATTGCTTATATTTTGATTGATTCATATTAAATTCATTTTTAGTCCAAAAAATATGGAACTTTCACCAAAAATCTTGAAATTTTTTCCTCTTCCATATTTTGAATCAAAATCATTTTTGGGATTAATTTTGATATTTTTTGTGAATTATTTGATTTTGGACTTGTTTTTAAATATTTTAAAATACTTCTGACTTTCCAAAAATTCTAATTTTTTTTGTCTAAGGTCTTTTGACCTTGTTTGACCTAGGATAAATCCTTTGGCTATTTATTTGGTGATTTGAAGGGATTTGAGGTTTTTACTTTTGAATAATGCATTTTATTTTATTTTTAAATTCATTTTCAATTGTTTAATTATTTAAAAATATTGTTGAGCCATTTGATTGACTTTGTGATGTTTGACTTTCTATTTGGCCTTGATCATGGTTGACTTGAACTTCCATTTGATCAATACTATTGGATTTAGGGGGTTGATGAAATGTATATTTCATCCCTCAAAATGAATGGATAATATTGATCAGATGAAATTCCTTCTATGATCAATTTAGGTTTCTATTTCCCCTTCCCTCTTCATCTTCATCCCTATTCTTCCCCAATCCATCATTGACCAATGAATTCTCTTCATATCTAATGCTAGTTGATTCACCAATGACTTTGTGTTAGATGAATCAACATGAGCCTGACTGAGATAGGTCCTCCCCATTTTTTTGTGGTATGTTTTAGGAGTTTGGTTCTTTATACCAAGTCTCTAACATGCATTAACATCAATATCTTTATTGCCCGACATCAGATAGTTATGACTTCTACATAAGTCCAATTACGATTGCTTAACATAGAGCTAAATCTATCCCAAAAAGAACTAGCATTCTTGTAAGTGAGATTGTAAGTCTCCCCTTCTTCATGGTATTGTGTGAAGACTTGACCTTTTTTCCATTCATGAGAGCTAGTGGCATACTTGTTTATTTATCAAAGTTGGAGCCCTTCTCATGGATGATGTCTTGGTCCTTGTGTTCATACTTGTGAATGACTGGTTGATTGTTCTCCAAAGAATGACTTAAACAATTAAAATTCTTCACTAATATTTGACTAACTTATTATTAACATTTCTTTACTTTCAAGTCTTTACTTAATGCAAATTTAAATTTCAGTACCTTTATCATTCATTGCCATTTACATTTCATACAAGATGTTTATATTTCAGTCATTTTCGCTTTGCTCACTTGAGCCATATCTTGTGATTGTATATGTTATGTGTTTGTAATTTTGTTCTGTTTATGGTCTTAGGACCTTAAAATACTTCATAACAACAAAAACCTTAAAAAATACTTAGTGGACTGTTGGACTTGATCTGGACTTTTGGACTTAGAAGTAGGCAACAATCATATGCTTTGAGGACTTGGCCAATGCCACTATCTGAGATTGAGCTATCTTTGGTTTTAATTTTCATTTGATGCAAACCTTGAGTGCCCTTATTTTATCTGTTATGTTGGCTCTATGTTGAATAAGTTATTTTGACTTTGTGATTGATGTCTGATGATTATTTTTCTGAGAATTTGCCAAGGAATATTTTCATCTGATACATTGGAAGACATTGAAGAATGCTATCTATTGGAGTGCTTGCTTGGATGTTATGGCTATCTTTATTTGATGCCTTGGTCCTCATATGATTTGCTTGGATGTTTGCTTATGCTTGTTGCTTTCTCAAAAGTCCAAAGGAAATGAGTTTCTATCTGACATTCTTGTCTTATGGATTGCATCCCATTGGTCAGATCTTTTCAACTCTTAATTTTTAATTTTTGTCTAGGATAGTATCTTCATTTCCTCCCACTTCTTTAATTTCAAATCTCTCCCTCTTTTCAAAACCTTCTTTGCTTGTGTTTTCAACTTAGACATGTTTTAATGAGTAGAAACTTTGGCCTTATGCCAATGAATTTTTTAAACTTTTTCTTAAATCAAACTTGTGAATAAACTTAATTATATTGGCCCCAATTTAAAAATACAAAAAGAACTAACAACCTCATTCAAACCTTTTGGCCATTTTGTGCCTTTTCTTTCAAAACCTTTGATAAAATCAATTCATCAATTTCTTTGAAATTTTTACCACGAACTACGGGGTTTTGATCCCTCATTTTTATGTTGGTACGTAGGCATAAGACCGAAGGTCTTGTCAAACACAAAAATATAATTAATGAATTCTTTTCTCATCCCCTCATTCTTTTTTATCAAATATCATTTTCAACAAAAACACTTGCACACAAAAAAGGGCTCCCTAGGAGTAACTAGGACACTTTGGGTGCTAATACCTTCCCTCTGTGTAACCAACCTCCTTACCTGTAATCTCTGACATTTTATTAGTTTTGATTTTAAAACTTCTTATCTTGGGTTTTGTTCGTACTTTTGCCCTTTTCCTTTGTAAACAATAAAAGCGCGGTGGAGACTCTAGTTTTAATGACGTCGAGTTTATTCATAGCTTGATGGTCATGAATTTTCCGCTACAAAAATAAAGTGGCGACTTTGTTGGGGAGTAGTCCTCAGTGGGTTTAACCTACCCTTTTGTGTATATATATTTGTATATTTGATGATTGTGTGTATATACTGTTTGTGTGATATTCTGTCTGTTGTGCTTGGTGATCTCTATATGGTGAGATAAGTTCTAACCCAAACTTGAGTGCAATTTAAGATAGGAGGGTGGTATAATCATGTTGGCTTTGAAGGAGTAGTCCTGAAAGTGTTGAAATGAGATCCCTAACTTATTGGATACCTCTTTGGAGTTACTGATGTCACACGAGTAAGTCGTGGATAGACATTACTTTCTCTAATTTGGGGGTCCGAGAAGCTGAGGACCGTAGAACATTTAACCCAACTTGGCCTATTTTAGGACGTAGTGCAGAGAATGTTCAAGTGTAGACTCGATAATAGTTGTTACGTGATACTACACTCAAACGAGTTTCTCTTGAGAATACTATGGGTTGATGAGTCAGTCATCCTAACCTATAGTATCTGATAGATTGGACCACGACTCTGGAAACTTTTTAGAACATGATCTACAGATTTTTATCCTTAGTACACTCCTTTTGGGATGGTTCTTAACCCGACTCAATGCTCGTGACTTACAACAAACCCTTTGGTTCTTGGTTGATTCGATCAGTCTCATCAGTATCAATGGAACTTGGGTGTTGATAAGGTGAAAACCATAATCCACCAAAATGGATGATTGATCTTGATGACGACTTGATCCATCCCTTGACCTTTGTTTGTGTTTGCCTTGTGTGTGATCCCTTACGTGTGATTGTTGCATTCATGCATACATGCACATCATAACATTCATCACAATAATAAATTTTCAAGGAACTAATGTCTTATTTGCAAATACTTTCAGATCATGGATTATGGACGAAGGAACACTAAGAAGTACAGTTTCATATGTCCCGACTTGAAAGAGTTGATGAAGCTGCCATCCTTTGTATTAGATTCCTTCGACTTCAAGCAACGTCATGAGAAGCTTTTGTCTGTATCACCTACTGATGGGGTTGGAGGACTTTTGAGTGTCTTAGTGCAGTTTTATGACTCTTTCTATCGGTGCTTCACTTTTCCTGATTATCAGCTCATGCAACCGTTAGAAGAATATGCCCATCTCTTGGGTATCCTCGTGTCTAACAAGGTACCTTTCAGTGGATTAGAGGAGATTCGAAGATCTCACGTCATAGTTGAGGCTCTTCTTTTGAAGAAATATGAGATAAATGCTAATATGATGAAGAAAGGAGGAATTCAAGGTCTTACTTCTGAATTTATGATCGGTAGAGCTATTGTTTTTTCTCAAGCTGGTAGCATGGACGCTTTTGAAGCCATCTTTGTCTTGCTCATCTATGGTTTAGCTTTGTTCCTTAATATTGACAGTTTCGTTGATGTGAACACAATTAGAATATTCTGGATTGGGAATCCTGTTCCGACTTTGTTGGGTGACATATATTTATCTTTGCATTTGAGGAATTCTAAGGGTTGTGGAACCGTTGTATGTTGTGTTCCTCTTCTGTACAAAAGGTTTATTTTGCACTTGCCACATACGCTTTCTTTCTTGGAGAATTGACAATGTCTATGGTTGTCTCAGAGACTTATGTCTCTCACTAATGATGATATTATTTGGTATGATTATACATTGGGTAGCTTGGATATTATTGATAGTTGTGGTGAGTTCTCTAACATGCCTCTCATTGGTACGCAAGAAGGAATCAACTACAACCCAACATTGGTCCGTCATCAACTTGGGCTCCCCTTGAGAGATAAACCTAATAATGTTCAGTTAGAGGGTATATTATATCAAGAGGGTAAAGATCCCTAACATTTAAAGAGCAAGATGGTGCATTCTTGACACAGTATGCATATGAAAGGTAGATCCGAGCTTGGTCCATGCAACTATGTATCTTTGGAAACTTACATTATTTGGGTGAAGAAAAGAGCTTTGGAGCTCAAGATGTCGTATGCTTGTGAGAGATCTATGTCTATGGTTATGGTTGAGTCATCAACTCCCCCTAACCAAGATGTAGAGGAGTTGGAAGACGCAATTGCCAAGATAAAGCAAGAGAGAGACTTATGGGAAGAGTGGTTCCATGCTTTGAACCGAAAGCATGTAGAGTTGCAGCATGAGTCAAATGACAAGGATGCACTTATTGAGGTTCTGGAAGAACGCGTAGTGAAGAGACAGAGAGAGCCGGAGGATTTAGTTGCTTCTAGTATGCCTCAACATTTATTTGGCGATTTGAAGGGCTTTATGGATTTTTCATTTTTATTTCTATTTTTAAAATTCATTTAAAAATACTTTTGGTGCATTTTTACTTCATTTAGTTGCATTTTATATTTGTGTGACCTTTGTGAACTTCTGTTGGCCTTGGATCATGATGGTTTGGATCATGAGTCTCATCAAACTCAATGGATCTTGGGTGTTGGTGGGGTGAAAACCCTAATCCACCAAAATGGATGATTGATTTTGATGACGACTTGATCAAACTTTTGCTCCAATTTGGGTCTGACTTCTCTTGTCTCCTTCTTCTTCATCTCATTATTCTCCCTTTGATCAATTGCATGACTTGTGTCTATTTTGTTCATTATATGTAGATTGATACTTGATGAACTTTCATCATTTCAAATATACCTCCTAATTGATCATGGATCAATTAAGGCACTTTGGATTGATGTATAAGTTTGTCCCAAGTGTCATGAAGTATGGATTGAAGTAATGGACCATCATTTTAGTCTTTGTGCTTGATCATTCCCTCTTTTCTTTTTTTGTGTGACATGACTTTAGGAGAATGATTTACATATCATTTCTCTAGCATGTATTAACACAAATATTATTATTGACCGGCCTCAGATAGTTGTGACTTTTACATACTCCAATTATGATTGCTTAACATAACACTAAATTTGTCCCAAGAGCAAATGCATTTTCATAAGTGAGATTGTAAGTCTCCTACTCCTCATGGTATTATGTGAAAATATTGCTCCCTTTTCACTTGTGAGAGCTAGTGGTATACTTGTTGATTTTATCCATGTTGGATCCCTTCTCATAAATGATGTATAGGTTCTTATTTTCATGCTTGTGAGTGAATAATTGAGTGTTCTCCAAAAAATGACCAAATCATTCTTTTTTCATATTTTATTACTAACATCATTTACTAACATTTTACTTGTATTAACTTTTACTTCAAAGTCATTTACTTTATGCTCTTTTACTTTATGCCATTTACTTTATACTTTATGTTTAACATCTCATATCAATATTATTTGTGATTTTGTCATTTTTTTGTCCATTTAGACTTTTTCTTTTATGTCCTTGTAAAGAAAACACTAATAAGAAAAACCTAAAAAGAAACTTGGTTCTCCAGATTCATAGACTTGTGGTTACTATTATTAGAAATGTTGTGGAGTTATGGACTTGGAATTAGGATCTTGACCTTTGCTCTGGGACTTGTGATTTGAGACCTTGGAATTCATTTGGTATCTTTGACTTGGGGACTTCCTCGGAAGACTTGATCTAGTCATTCTGGTTTCCTCTGATGCATGGATTATTATTTGTTTATATAGTTTATTTGAGGCTTAGTCCAAAGAAGGGAATTCTTGCTTGACTTATGTCATAAAGCTTGTTATCTCTTGGTTAGATCTTTCTTCCATAGCTTTTACTTTATGCTCTAGGATAGTCTCTTCTTCTTCTCCCTTTTGTTAATTTTCAAAATCTTCTCTCTTTTTCAAAACCTTCTTATTTTTTTTAACTTGAATCATTTTTCTCAATAAACCTTGACTTTTGTCAAGTGATTTTCAAAATCTTTTTCTTAATAAATGCTAATCCATCTTAAGCATATTTAGACCAATTTCGAAAGACTAAAAAAATACCTAACTCATTTAAATCATTTTTTGTTCCTTTTATGCACTTTTCCTTTTAAAAAGTTTTCTCAAAGCTTAGACATGAGTCATTTCCATTATCCCCATAGTATTGATGATAATTCTTTTCCATCTGTGAGAGCTATTGGCATACTTGTTGATCCTTATCCAAGTTGGAGTCCTTCTCATGATGATGCAAAGTTCTCATACTTGTGGATGATTAGTCGAGTGTTCTCCTTAAAATAACAAAATGTTTTCTCATAAAAATGAGTCAAAACAAACACCTTTATTATTTTTACCACGAACTACGAGGTTTTGATCCTCCATTGCACTTTGTTGGTACGTAGGCATGAAACTTCAAAAGGTCTTGGGAAACACAAAAATCATAAAAAATATTTCTTTTCTAATCTCTCAAATCTTTTGCAAACAATACCCATTTTCAAAATAAAAGACACATTTTCAAAGAGGTTCCATGGAGTACCATGGATGCTTAGGGTTCTAACACATTCCTTTTGCATAACTAACCCCCTGATCCATATCTCTTTTATTAATTTTGATTTTAAAACTTCTTCGGGTTTTGTTCGTACTTTTTCTCTTTTTCTTTGGAAACAATAAAAGCACGGTGGCGACTCTTGCTTTGTAAGTGAAGTTAATCAATAGCTTAATCTTAAATTTTTTACCGATATACTCATTACATTGTTTACACAAAATATTACATTTGTTCTTCATCGTCATCACTGTCAGTGAAGAACAAATGCTGAATATTTTGGGGAAGAGCAAATGTTTGAGATCCTCGTTTTATTGATAATAGAGAAAATTTTAAGAGCGCAAACCTTAAACCCAAATAATTTATGCTCTTGCAATCCATCAAAGATAATTTTTTCCAGATAAAATTAACGTTTTTTAAGTTTCAAAGTTTTTATATCAAATAGTTCATTATCAAATTTTAATATTCATAATGCTTTTATAACGAAGCTTTTAGGTTTCACGCGGATCACTAATGGCAGTGTGTTAAGTGTTAATATCATTAAATTGACGGTGAAGATTTGTTTAAGGATGTGAAGAAGTTGAATAAACACGCTTATATTTTATCTCAGTTATTAATCAAAATCGAGGTATATATATGTTTCTTTGTAGATAAAAATACAATAAAATATGATCCATACCAAGCGTCATATACCTCTCGGTTTCTATAAAAAACCTAGGGGATTTTTTTTTTAATTATATTGTTTACATATAATATTAAAATAAATTGTTTAAACAAATCAAGATTTTAACAATGGATTCTTGGAGAATAATAAATCTTTTCAAATTTATGATAAGTTATATGTTCCAACCAAGAGAAATTTGTTTTTATGTACTTGCAATCAATCTCATATAGATTTCGTTATCTTGAGCAAATATTTTCTTGGCAAATGCTTTCACATGAAAGAGAACAAAATAATTGTGTTTAAGAATAAATTTCTCAATGTTGTCAACCGAAAAAAACAATAAATTTCTCAATATTTTATTTGATTGACAACATATGAAGGTTATTTTAAAAATACAACAACAATACCAACATTATTATGTTGGGATGAATTGCAAGTGTAGGGGTGCTCGAATTAACAAGTTATTTAAATTATCCATGTCCAAATCCGATTAATTATTAGTATGATTTTAACCAAATCCATATTTTGGATATGTTATTAATATAGTTTAAACCAAATCCATATTTTAGACATCCATATCCAAAATAAAAACCAAATTAATTTTTTTTTTATTTTGAAAAAGAAAATTCTTTTGAAAAAAAAATATTTTTTCTTAATTTGGAAAAACGAATTTGAAAAAAAAATATTTTTTTTCCAATGAATATAAAAATTTGGAAAAAAAAGTAATTTAAAAACATATATATAAATAATGATTTTTTTTAAATAAAAAAAATCAATTTTTTATTTTTGAAAAAAAAATGATCGCAAAAAATGATTTTAAATTTTTTTAATCAAAATTAATTATAAATTTGATTATGGATATAACTGGTTAATAACTTATTTATAACCATTTTATAAATATGAAATTCGATTATGACAATTGATTTTAATAACCGATTATAACATATGAATTATTTATGGTTATGAATTAGTCATGCAACTTAACTGTCCATGAGCATCCCTATGCAAGAGCAGAAAAAATATTTTATTCAAAATAAAAGAACATTAATTTTTTTTCTGTTTTGCAATCCATTCCAAAAAATGATGTTTACAAGTTTGGAGCCACTACATATAATAAGTTAAGTTTATGATAAAATCTGATCAACAATAAATTTTATAGTAAAATCTAACCTTCTAAATCCTTTTATTATTAAATATAACTGAAGAATAGATCATTAAATTTTTTAAAAGCAATGCTCGGATTGATTTATCTTATATCCTAAAAAATTTAAAGGGTCCACTAGTTGAAGTCCCTCTTTCCTCTTTGTTCAATAACCATGTAGAAAAAAATTAATCATTTAAGAAATGCAAGTCTTAAATATGCTCTAGTCTTTCAAATAGATTAATCTTTGAAATTTTGAGCACAATTAATCCTAATAAAAGAAAATACTATCATTGATATGTGAATCTGAAATGACTTAAAATCAATAATTAACAGCTACGCATAATTAAAAATAAATAATTTAAACTTTTTGAAAGAAGAGAAAAATGAGCATACCTATATAAGGAGTGAATCTGATAAGTGCTATTAAGCGGTGCCGTCAAACCACTCAGAGCCAAGTATATTAATACCACGATTTTCTGCGTCTTTTGTCACCACAAATTTGGTCCTCAACATTGGAGAATTTCTCTGTTCTCTTCTGCATGCGTATTAGCCTAATAAAGGGAAATGTTTTTATGACTTTGAGCTTGCATATATGATAATGGTGAAAAGCATTAATATTTTCTAGATTGAAAGTGAGATCGAAGTATCATAATTTCTAGTTTATTACATCACGTCCAACGTGAATTAATAAGAATGTTTCTTCTTTGATAAGGATAGTTTACAAGAATGTATAGAACAACAGCAAGAAGACATCATTAGTGGAGAACAAAGTCATGCTTTGCTGCGCATGAGCAAAACCGTCCAACTTTTCATACAACTAAACAATTGTTCTTTCTCCTAATTTTAATTTCATAAAACAGGTTTAAGTAACTATTTTATGTCCCTTTGGACGGTTTTATTCATGTTAGATTTGGTCAAAATTCAAGGGAAGGGGTGATATTTTAACGAAGAGAAGGAAAGAAGAGAGGAGATGAGAGAATTTTGTAATTGTATATATATTTGGTTCAAAATGTGTTTGATTCACAAGAGGATAACATGAGAAACCAGAAATTTTAGTTAAAAATATGTTCGATTCACATGTGGAGAAGATGAATTTTATTGATAATTTATATTTGCTTAAAATAGTCTGTAAATTAGTGAATTTTTTGATTTTGATCTCTCTAATTTTTTTTATCTGAGTACTTATAGCTTATTTTTTGGATTATTTTTAGTCCCTAAAATCAAAATACTAATAAAAATCCGTAGATTTCCTGTGAATTTTACGACTAAAACCAATACAAAATTGAGATATATGGACTCAATCCAAAAATTAAAAATTCGCTAACTCACATATATCAAAAGACTATTTAAATCTTTAAACCTTTAATCCTTATGATTTTATATAAACTCTATGATATTCAAAAAGTGAAAAATTCACATGTATTTTCTTTTTGTAATAACACATACATAAATAACTAAACACAAAATTTATATTTTTAACTGATTAAAAAAATTATAATTTTTTAAATAATGTTAAAAAAAAAAGTACGTTTGATGCACAATATAATTCTCCGACGAAAATTTAAATATGTATTGATAACTGTTGGAATATTTACTAAGAATCAGTCTTTATTATAAATAGAAATGATAAATTTGCTAAGTTTATTAATAGGATAAGTTGAATAAGTTTAGTGGTTATTATAGTTTTATTCCTTATTATTATCTAAGGCTTATATTGAAAGTGTAAGGCTTATATAAAGCCATTTTACTTCATTTTGTAATAACAAGAAGTTACACAATATTAATATTACTATAAAGTTATTACTACTTCTTCATTTGGTATCAGAGCTCCATCAAGGGGCCTGATATAGTGTGTAACTAAGAGCGTTTGAGAGGAAAAACACTAGAGTGTCATTAAGACGTGAAATGGCTGAATCGAGCAATTTCACCGCACCAAGTGTGCCTAAGTTTGATGGTGACTATGATCATTGGAGTTTGATCATGGAGAATCTACTTCGATCAAAGGAGTATTGGAGTGTTATTGAATATGGAATAAAGGAACCAAAGGAGAATGAAGAGATAACTGCAACACAACAAAAGGCATTGGATGAAGAAAAACTCAAAGATCTGAAAGCAAAGAACTATTTATTCCAGGCCATTGACAAATCCATCTTAAAAACTATTACCCAGAAAGAAACAGCTAAACAGTTGTGGGAATCCATGAAAGTCAAATACAAGGGAAGCACTAGGGTAAAACGTGCGCAATTACAGAGGCTTCGACGGACATTCGAAACCTTAGAAATGAAGATAGGTGAATCAGTGAATGATTATTTTGGAAGAGTAATGGAAATAGCAAATGACATGAGTAATTGCGGAGAGAATATGAACGATGTGAAAATAGTTGAGAAGATACTTAGATCTTTGACAGAAAATTTCAACTTTGTTGTATGCTCAATTGAAGAGTCTAAGGATATTGATGTCTTAACTGTGGATGAGCTACAAAGTTCACTACTTGTTCATGAGCAAAAGGTAAGAGAAAAACGGAGTGAAGAGCAAGTTCTGCAAGTTGAGCATGGCACGCGTTATGGACGTGGGAGAGGAAGAAGCAATTTTCAAAGAGGATCTAGCAGTTATGTTAGGGGACGGGGAAGAACAAAAACATTTGTAAATAGGAGTGCTATTATATGTTATCGATGTCAAAAACAAGGACACTACCAATTTGAATGTCCAAGTTTAGAAAAAGAAGCAAACTATGCTGAGTTTGACGAGGAAGAGGAGGTACTCCTAATGGCTCATGCCGAAGTTCAAGATATTAAAGACAAAGGAATATGGTTTCTTGATTCTGGTTGCTCAAATCACATGACAGGAAATAAAAAGTGGTTTATAGAACTTGATGAAAATTTTAGTTGTACTGTTAGATTGGGAAACAATTCAAGAATGTCAGTAATGGGAAAAGGAAGTGTCAGGTTTGAAGTGGATGGAATCATTCTAACTGTGAGTGATGTTTACTTTGTACCTGACTTAACCAACAATTTGTTAAGTATAGGTCAACTTCAAGAAAGACGCCTGGTAATAATAATAAAAGAAAGTGCATGCAAGATTTATCATCCTCAAAGAGGGAAAATTGTAGACAGCAACATGACTCTGAATCGAATGTTTGTAATTCACGCTACATTAAAACCGCTTCCACGGAAATGCTTAAAGGTTGAGGAGGAGAACTTGGAAAATCTATGGCATAGAAGGTATGGGCATGTAAATCATATGTTTATTGTTGCTATGCAGAAAAAACAAATGGTAAAGGGCCTACCAGAGTTCAAGGAAAGTGCAGGGGTTTGTGAAGTGTGTAATATTGGCAAGCAACACCGAGAAAAAATACCAAAGAAAAGCAATTGGAGAGCATTAGAAAAACTTGAATTGGTGCATGCAGATCTGTGTGGTCCAATCACTCCAATCTCTCATAGTGGTAAGAGATATTTGCTTGTGTTTGTAGATGATTACTCTCGCAAAACTTGGATTTATTTTCTTGTGGAAAAAGGTGAAACATTTGAGATATTCAAATGCTTCAAGAATTTAGTTGAGAAAGAAGCTCAGAAACATATATGCTGTTTACGAACAGACAGGGGAGGAGAATTCACCTCAAACAAGTTCAATCAGTTTTGCCTAGAAAATGGAATTAAACGGCAATTGACAGCTGCTTTCACACCACAACAAAATGGAGTAGCGGAACGAAGAAATAGAACAATTATGAATATGGTGCGCTGCTTACTTACGGAGAAAGAGATGCCAAAGACCTTATGGGCAGAAGCTGCAAAGTGGACAAATCATGTGATTAACAGAAGCCTTACCAAAGCAGTAAAGGAAATGGTACCAGAAGAAAGATGGAGTGGACTGAAACCTAGAGTTGACTATTTTAGGGTGTTCGGATCCATTGCACACGTGCATATACCTGAGCAGAAGAGAACTAAACTTGACGATAGAAGTCGTAAATGTATCTTAATTGGAGTGAGTGACGAGTCAAAGGCTTACCGATTGTATGATCCAATATTAAAGAAAATAACAGTAAGCAGGGATGTAATATTTGAAGAAGGAGAAAAATGGAATTGGAACATAAATTCAGAAAAAGAAAAAGAAATTATTCTTGATTGGGGTAACGATGGTAGTGACATGGAGGATTCTGATGAAGAATCAGATATAGAAATAGAGGTGGGTAATGCCGAAAACCATGAGCATACATTACAAAATGTGGAACCACAACATGAAGAGCAACAAAATGTGGAACCACAACATGAAGAGCAGCAACATAAGGAACGACCAATAAGAGAGAGAAGAGCACCTAGTAGATTGCAAGATTACGAAAGTGGTGAGGGTCTATCTGAAGAAGAACAAGAGGTCAGAATGGTTTTATTTGTGTCAAATGATGATCCCACAAATTATAAAGAAGCTATTAATGATGTAAAATGGATAGAAGCCATGAAACGTGAAATAGATGCCATCGAGAAGAATAAAACATGGGAGTTAGTGAATCTACCAACACAAGCTAAGAAAATTGGAGTGAAATGGATTTACAAAACCAAATTGAATGAAGAAGGCAAGGTTGATAAGTACAAAGCAAGACTTGTTGCAAAAGGGTATACACAGACAGAAGGGGTGGACTATAATGAAGTATATGCTCCTGTTGCACGATGGGACACAATTCGAATTTTATTGGCTGTGGCAGCACAAAAGGGTTGGAATGTATACCAGTTGGATGTGAAAAGTGCCTTTTTATATGGGGAATTAAAGGAAGAGGTATATGTGGATCAACCTGAGGGCTTCATAAAACACGGAGAGGAAGAAAAGGTATATAGGCTGAATAAAGCATTATATGGCCTAAAACAAGCGCCAAGAACATGGTTTAGCAGAATCGATAGTTACTTCCAACGAGAAGGATTTTCAAAGAGTAAACATGATCATACTTTATTCATTAAGAGAATAAAGGAAAAAGTAATCATGGTAAGTATTTATGTTGATGACTTGATATATACCGGGAATAATGAAGAATTGTGTGGAATATTTAAGCAGTCCATGATGAAAGAGTTTGAAATGACGGACCTTGGTAAAATGAGGTTCTTCCTTGGAGTTGAAGTAAGTCAAAATGCAAATGGAATTCACTTATGCCAAAAGAAATATGCAAGAGAAGTTTTGGAAAGATTCAATATGTGGAATTGTAACTCTGTCAAAAATCCAATAGTTCCTGGAAGTGTGTTGTCAAGAGAAGGTGGAAAAGATGTTGATTCAACTTTATATAAGCAATTGGTAGGTAGTCTAATGTATCTAACAGCTACACGCCCAGATATGATGTACGTAGTGTGTTTGATTTCACGTTACATGGCTAATCCAAAGGAGGAACACCTATTGATTGCTAAAAGAGTATTGAGGTACTTAAGAGGTACTTTGGATTTTGGCTTATTTTATAGAAGAAGGACTGCCTCGAAGCTTTCGGCATATACTGACAGTGATTATGCAAGAGATGTCGACGATAGAAAAAGTACTTCAGGGTATGTGTTTTTATTAAGTGAGGCAGCAGTTTGTTGGAGCTCAAAGAAGCAAGCCATAGTTACCTTATCCTCTACTGAAGCTGAATATGTGGCGGCAACCTCATGTGCTTGTCACTGTGTTTGGATGATAGGGGTACTTGAACAAATTAGAGATGAAAATTGTGAATGTATTGATATTATGTGTGACAACAGTTCTTTGTTCTTGATTTCAGATTTTGTATTTTCAGGTTTTGTAATTTCAAGAGTTCTTTGAGTTAATGGAAGGTTAGATCGTTGTTTATGTTTTAAGAGCTTTAATCTTTTATATACTATTTTAATAACTCCATTGGTTTTATTTTTATCGAGATATGGAAGAGGCTGTAGAAATGCAAGGAGCTGGAGAAATACAAGGAGCTGGAAATTTGCATAATAACAGTAAGTTTAGTTTATTCTATGTATGTTTTCTATGCCTATGTCGATATATCATGTTGAATATTTTGCATAATAACAGTAACTCCATTTGTTTTGTATGCCTTATTAAAAGTTTAAGGTAATAGGTCTTTTAAGTCATTAGAAATGTAGTAGAAACAACTACATGAAAATAAGAGTATACATATGACTACATAAAAATAAGATTAACAAACTTTGAAACTAAGCCTATAAACACTTAACGAGTTGATGATGTTGGTTGTGTGTTGATTATAATCTTCATTAATTTTCAGTAATGGAGAATGTTGTTAGACTATGGCACGGATCTAGAAGGGGGGGTTGAATAGATCCCAATTAAAAACTTGAGTCGGCGCTACCAATTTGAGAGAAAATTGGTTTTGAAAATTTGTTTTGAATGTGGAAGCGGTCGAGGAAAATTTTAGTCTAAAACGAACCGTTATTGGAAAACCGGATATGCGTTAAGCTAATGGATTAGAGATAAAATGAAATACTAATCACTACACTATTTGCACACTCAATTGATATATTTCACTAACTAGCAAGCCTAGTTCCAATGATCCAAAATACCAAATTAAACTGAGTACAAACTTAAGGCAACTTTGGCTTATGCAAATTCACAAACACTTGGTGTGCATATACTCCAAGAGATATTTGAGTTGAGTAAGTAATTCAAATTTATCTAGTACAATATACTATTGTACTTTGTATTCAAACAGCAGTTTTAATTTCTTACTCAACTTATATCAACGTTTGGTAAAATTGCTTAAACTAAAATCACTTAATTTTTAAGCTGAAAAGCACTTATGCAGAAAATTAAAGAAGACAGAGATTTGATGAGGCAGTTCCCCCGCCGTCCTCGCTTCAGGGTACGTCTGCCCTCAATTCTAAAATTAGAAATGAGATGATTAATTAGATATCACCTGTGAAATTTAATCGTTTATACAAGGATTGCAAAGCATGTAAACAACAGAACTTCCAATGTGTTGAATGATGCTTCCTATCCTTGCTCCTTGATTCAAGATGAATCAAGACCTTCGATCGTTGTTGCTAGACCTCCGATTCCAGCCCCTTTGTTGAAGAATCTTCCGTTCTTCAAACCCTCGGCCCGGCTGATCTCAAACACAACGAGTCGAACCCGAATCCTTCACTTCAATGCCACCGAATCCGCTACTAGACTGATGAAGACTTCCTCTTCTCAATCACCTTCGCTCGGCTGAATATTGATGAAGCGATTCGTCCAAAAACCCCCAAACACAAACCCGTATTGGAGGACAAAACCCTAACGGTTTTATTCAAGAAAGAACCTGCCACAAGCTTCAACCCGAACTGGATTCTTCGATCACAGCTTCGAACCTTATCACCTTTAATCGATCACGAACCACATCAAAAGTAATTGTGTGCAGTTGATGTGTTGTGAAATGTTGAAGATGAAGATGATGAGTCTTGGACACCTTTTTCACTCTTTCTTGTTTCCTTGAACACTTGAACTCAAATTAGCAAATGTTAGTTAATAAAAGTGTTTTGACTTCTATATATAGTAACTGACAAACCAACCAAAAATAACAGACTTTCAAACAGTGGAAATAACTCAGAAAACTGAGTTTACGCACGAGCGGTCGATCATAGGTCGGCGTGCGCTGAGCCGTGAGTGATGCGCTGACCCCTATGGTCGACCCATGGTTCCATGCGCTGACCCAGGATAACATCATTATGCCATGCGCTGACCTCTGGTCGACTCAAGGGATTTTTGCGCTAACCCGTGAGTTATGCGCCGACCCTTATGGTCGACGCAAAGAAGCATGCGCTGACCAATCTCCAGTTTAGCTGAGCTTTGCGCTGACCCGTGAGCTTTGAGCTGACCCCTATGGTCGACTCAAGGCCTTCAAATCTGCATAAAACTGTGTTTTGTGATTTTCATGCATTTCGTCATGATCACACTGTGTCCACATATGTTTTTAATCATTATAATAGGTTTAGACAAACGTAGAAAAGGATATGATGGGTAATGTGTTGCATTTGTTTGTAGACGTGCATGATGGTCTTTTGTCATCATCGAAACTTGCGATCGTATGTTGTCTGACTCTTTGTCTTTACAAATGTTACTCAAAACCAACCTTCTTCATTAACATCTGGTGTTGGTGCAACTGATGTTGCTGCCAATGAAATTCATGTTGTTGGACTTCCTCCACTTGGAAAGAAGAGAAAACAAAATGCTAATGGTCCTAGGAAATCCTCTCCTGCTTGGGACCATTTTATTAAATTGCCTAATGAAATTGAAGCAGTAGCTGCTTGCAAACACTGTCATAAGAAATATTTGTGTGATCCAAAAATCCATGGGACATCTAACATGCTTGCTCATACAAAAGTATGTACCAAGATGCCACAAAATGATCCTACTCAAACTGCCCTCTCCTTTCCCGGTGGAGAGGGGGGTGGCTTGGTTGCCGCAAGCCAACGATTTAATTTGGCAGCTTGTAGGAAGGTTATTGCTCTCTTTGTGATCCTAGATGAACATGCTTTTAGGGTAGTTGAAGGGGAAGGCTTTAAGTTGTTATGCAAACAATTACAACCCCAATTAACTATTCCATCAAGGAGAACTGTGGTGAGGGATTGTTTTCAACTTTTTGTTGATGAAAAAGCAAGATTGAAAGGTTATTTCAAATCTGATTGCAATAGGGTAGCCTTAACCACTGATTGTTGGACATCCATTCAGAATCTTAGTTATATGACCCTAACTGCACACTTCATTAACAATGATTGGAAGTATGAAAATAGGATTCTAAGTTTTTGTTTAGTTCTTAATCATAAGGGTGAGACAATTGGTAGAAAAGTTGAAGAGATTTTAAGGGAATGGGGAATAAGGAATGTGTCCACAATCACTGTGGACAATGCAACATCTAATGATGTAGTTGTTGCTTATTTGAAGAAGAGGATTGATAATATGGGTGGTTTAATGAGTGATGGATCTTTCTTTCATCTTCGTTGTTGTGCACACATTTTAAATCTGGTGGTTCGTGATGGTTTAAAACAGAATGATTTATCCATTTCTGCCATTAGAAATGCTGTTAGATTTGTTAGGTCATCACCCCAAAGATCTGCAAAGTTCAAAGAATGTATTGAGTTTGCTAGAATTAATTGCAAGAAACTTCTCTGTCTAGATGTTCCGACAAGGTGGAACTCATGTTATTTGATGCTAGATGCTGCTGAAAAGTATCAAGCAACATTTGAGAAAATGGAAGGTGAAGATTTTAGCTATTTGGAATTTTTTGGATTAGTTGGCCCCCCTACTCTTAATGATTGGGAGAACGTTAGGTGTCTAGTAAGTTTTTTCAAAATTTTCTATGATGCTACTATGGAATTTTCTTCGTCAAAACAAGTATCCCTTCATAAGTCATTCCACCAACTAGCTTCAATACATTGTGAGCTTAAAAGATCATCCATGAACTTGAACACAATTTTAGCCTCAATGGGATATGAAATGAAGAAGAAGTATGACAAATATTGGGGGGAAATTGAAAACATCAACAAGTTTATTTATTTTGGTGTGATTCTTGACCCTAGATACAAGTTAGGATATGTAGAGTGGTGTTTTAATGATATGTATAATGGCGAGTCGGTGCCTTTTACTAATATGATTAATGTGATAAAAAAGGAGTTGTTTAAACTATTCAATTGGTACAAGGGTATACATGAAAAGCAACATGGACCCTCTACTAGTCCTAATGAGGATGGTTCATTTGGTGATGATGTTCCTAATGTTGAAGTTCCATCTCATTTTGCAAGGGTTGAAGCTTTTAAAGAGCACCTTAAACAAAAAGATTCAATAGATAAAAAAAATGATCTTGAGAGGTATCTAGATGATAATTGTGCCGATGATTTTAACTTTGACATCCTTATGTGGTGGAAACAAAACTCTTGTAGATACCCTATTTTATCAAAAATGGTGAAGGATGTTTTAGCTAGTCCAGTATCCACTGTCGCTTCTGAAAGCACGTTTAGTACCGGGGGCAGATTTCTAGACACATATAGAAGTTCACTAACCCCTGAAATGGCAGAGGCTTTGATTTGTGCACAGGACTGGTTGAAACCTACACTTAGTCAATTCAAGGACTTGAATATAAATGAAGAATTTGAGTTGTCTGCCACTATTGTTTCAGGTATGTAAATATTTGAGTATGAGTATTTAGTGTATTAATGTATTGGCTTTGGTTTTAATTTAATTATTTGGTTTCTGTTTAATTTTATGCAGAATTTGGTGGTCCCTCTACTAGTGGATCAACATCTGGTGATGGATCTGATGCTGTTGGAAATGGAAATGAACCAGTTGCTGGTTCATCTCAATCACATACTTGATGATGGTTGTGGTTTTTGTATTTTTCATTTGATTTACTTATATCTATGTTTTTTACATGTATTAATATATTTTTGTGTTTCGTTTCAGTTTGGTTTTTGGAGTCATTTGTGAAAATGACCTTATTTTGGGCTACTGATTATTATGGATAATCAGCTTATCTATCAGCTAATATCCTCAACAGTTTTTTTTTATGATAATATATCAACCAATATCCTCACATGAAGGTATGATGCTTTGTTGTTGGATCGATTCCTTGACATTCTTCAGGATTTGCATGGCGAAGATATCAGACAAACTGTAATTTCTGTTAAATCTTTCTTTTTATGAACTTGTGGCTAAGATTTTTTTTGTGATTTGAATGATTTGATGGTTGATAGGTTCAAGATTGTTATGAGTTATCGGCAGAGTATGAAGGGGAGCATAAGCTGGAGAAGCTGGAGGAGCTTGGGAATATGTTAACTGGTCTTGATGCTGGAGATTCGATTGTTATAGCGAAATCGTTTTCTCACATGCTTAATTTGGCGAATTTGGAGGAGGAAGTTCAGATTGCGTATAGGAGGAGGATTAAGTTGTTGAAGAAAGGTGATTTTGGTGATGAAAATTCTACGATAACTGAGTCTGATATTGAAGAGACTTTTAAGAGGCTTGTGACTGAGCTTAACAAGAGTCCTGAAGAGGTTTTTGATGCTTTGAAGAATCAGACTGTGGATCTGGTTTTAACTGCTCATCCTACGCAGTCGGTTCGTCGATCTTTGCTACAAAAGCATGGAAGGTTTGTACTGTTTATGGAATTGTGGCATTTTTTGTAATATAAGGATTAGTCTTTTTGGTAGTAATCATTGTGTTTTTTGCAGGATAAGTCATTCAATTCGTGAAGCAGCTGCTAACAACTTGAAACATCTAGCTGAAGAGTTTGGTCCTGAGTGGGCTATGCAGCACATAATTCCTCAGGTTTGTCTATTTGTTTAATTTATTATTTACACATGGTGCACTACCATGTATCTCTACATTATTTCGTCTGTATGTACTTCCGTATCTTTAAAGTTTGATTTGGATATTATTTTGGAAAATTAGTTAACGTACCTAATGGTTTTCTAAATAATAAACCATATTTTAAATGAATTACAAACCTGCTGGTTTTCAATTGGAATGGTGAAAGAAAATTGTTGCTCGTGAGCAATTATCTGCTTTCCTAATACTGTTTGGTTAAAGTTGAAGTCATGTATGAAAAGGTCATCAGACGAATATGACAAAATTGAGTTTTTGATTGCAGCTAAAATTATGAAAACGGTTTTTTTTATGAATTATCTTCCATTAATTTAGCTTCCACAAATGGCCATGAGTTTTATATTTAGCTTTGTGTTCCTTGGCTCTGGCCTCAGTTTGGTCCTTCAGGCTTTTTTTGTAGTAAATCTATAGCTTTAATGATGTTTGGTCATACACAGATTCAAGCTGCATTTCGTACTGATGAAATTCGAAGGACTCCTCCTACACCGCAAGATGAGATGAGAGTGGGAATGAGCTACTTTCATGAGACAATTTGGAAAGGAGTCCCGAAGTTTTTGCGTCGTGTTGACACTGCTCTGAAGAACATTGGAGTAAATGAATGTGTCCCGTATAATGCTCCTGTTATCCAATTCTCTTCTTGGATGGGAGGAGATCGTGACGGTATGCTTATTTTCCAAAGAAATTAACAACTGAATGAAACTCTTTTTACCGAAGAACAAAGGCTTATGATGTAGTTATAGTTTTTGTCTTACAATATGTCTAATGTGTATTACAGGCAATCCAAGGGTAACCCCTGAAGTTACAAGGGATGTGTGTTTGCTGGCTCGAATGATGGCTGCTAATTTGTACTTCTCTCAAATAGAGGATCTCATGTTTGAGGTAATCGAATATGCCAGTCTGTATCGTGATAATAAATTATCATTAAGCATTGAGTATATTGTTCTTAAGCTCCTGCTTGTCTGATTTTGCAGTTGTCTATGTGGCGTTGCAACGACGAGCTCCGTGTTAAGGTTGATGAGCTCCATAGATCCTCAAAGAGAGATGCAAAACATTATATTAGTATGTATCATTATGCTCCAAATAACGCATGTTTAACATCATTATGCTACTGATTGTTTACTGGAAGTATATGTTGTTAATTATACATACTTGATTTTTCCTTTGTTATAATTAACTAATTGTGATAATGTAAAATACAGAACATGCTCCGCCTACAACAAAGTGATGGAGTTCACAATGACTCTGAGATTGATGATATTGTGATGGTGATGTAGTTAACTTTTCTTAAATATGTTGAAAATATTTTGACTTATAATGAACTTGTAATATAATATATCAGGTTATTACTTGAATGATAATGTAATTGTAATATAA
The DNA here is from genome assembly GCF_024323335.1 of Lathyrus oleraceus. NCBI lineage: Eukaryota > Viridiplantae > Streptophyta > Magnoliopsida > Fabales > Fabaceae > Lathyrus > Lathyrus oleraceus. Next base: position 104,481,628 of record NC_066581.1, read on the forward strand.
TGCTAATACTTTATCACTTAGATGATGATGAAAATGTAATATAATGAAAATAGTTTATGGTTTATTAATTCTTTTAATTATATAGAATGAAGTTTAATGAGTATTCATGTGATTAGTGTTATAGGAATGATAGAATTCAGGTTAGAATTTATTGGTCCAAACCGATTCAACCCAACGGAATGAACCGTATAAACCGATAATCCATCAACCGATAAAACCGAACTTAGTTTTGGGTGAAACTGGATTTAACTTTTTCAACCGTGGATTAGCTCGAGTTAGCTATTTCGGGCCCGAACCCACCCATAACCGACCGCCGTCCACCCCTAATTTTAACTAACAAATTATTTGAGTTCCTTCGTCCTTGTCTAGCTATACTTTGGAACAGGAGAAATTCAATCGTACCTAAATCCATCCAATTGTTGGTTTTATCAGCTAACAATTTTTTTTTGTGAATGAAGAGCACCGAAGCCCAAACAAAAAAGAAAGTACAAAATAACAAAATAACACTCTCAAAGAGGAGTTTCCATCTAAATCAGGTATAAAAAATCATAAACCTCCTAAGGATACTCGTTATAAAAACTAATATTTTGTGTAACATTAACTTTTAATCTACCAAGGTCATATGCGCACTTGTTGGCTTTTTGATAAATATGAATCATCCAGATTTTCAAGTCTTGACTCAAGGAGTTCTTGATACTGGGCAGCAACCTTAACCTTCATTCATTGTATCATTATCATTACTTAGAGCTTGGTAAATTTCCTTATAATCAATTTGGATTACCATTTTCCTGTAATCATTGTCTTAAGCCATTCTAACTCCTTTCCCAAACCACCACAGTTCTACCACATAACGGAACATCGCCCTAAAGTCTTTGCAAAACCATTCAACCAAATACCATGCTTATTTTAAGTGTCAAGAAAAATCCATTTTATTGTATTATTAGGTTGTCTTGAATTATAAAAATGTGCGCTACATATCTCTCAGTTTCTGTTAATATCCGAGGGAAAAGGAAAGTGTTTACGTCTGTTTTAAATTAAAACAAATGGGTAAAATCTATTTTTTTGTCATTTATAATTTTTTATAAATCTCAATTTGAATCATTTGTAATCTTTTTACACAGAAATTATATACAAATTTTGTGACAGAATCGAACATTTTATTTTATAAAAGAACATAACTAAATATACACAGAATATCAAATTACGTTGTTTACAAACCAAATGTACACATATCCAAAATGGTACACCAAGAGAACCTATACATATTTGAAAGAAGAACCATATAATGACAAAACCAAATAGATATGTAACAAAAAACCTATACACAATGTTTACAACAATCAAGAAAAACTAGTGTTGTTGAGATTCATAAAAGGATAGGAAGAAATCAGCCCAACGTGATCAGATGTCATCTATATCTTCTTGTGGGAATGGTATTCGGTTGCTTAGCACTTATAATTTGAACAAAATTTAAGTTATAATAAGCTAACAACAACATCATTAACTTAACAAATATAAATAAATTACATGTATATGGATAAATTTAATATCTTAACTCATGAACTAATAATGCCTTCAGAGACAATATTAAACATATGTTTCATAACATAGTATCCACACGAATGGTTGTCAGGTTGTTTTCGTGACTACAAATAATTTTCATATACTTACTAATTAATACACACAACGCACAATTAATACATTAGCGAAAATAAAAAATATCAAAAAGCATAAATAATACTCATTTTTTGGGAAAAATAAACCTTGGTTTTTTACCTCTTACTTTATAATGTACTAAATTGTATCCTTCTGTAGCTCTACATGTTGGTAAAAATTAAACATGAATATAATATATTAAAAAAAGATAAATTTTGAATATTACAAATAATACCACTTAGGCACTCAAAACGTCTTGCATTGATGAATCAAGATCACGGTGTAACGAGCATAACATATTTATAGTATTTTTCTTCGAAATATAATAACTAGTTGTCAATGTGAATTGCATAAACATTCATAATAATTAATAATGTGTATAAATTTGATTTATAAAAGAAAACAAAAATTAATATATACTTACACATGGTAAAACAGTCACATATAACATTCTCTGTTCTCATCAATCAACTTATTTTGTATGTACATGTGGATAGTGTTTGCTCCCCAGTGTTTAAATTGAATTTTAAATGGGTCTAAGAAACAATATTTAGTTAAGTTCCTTTCAATACACATCTCATACATGGACCTAAAAGTTAATGAAAAAGTCAAATCTTGATGTTAAAGTATAAGAACAATGAATATAATTTGAAATGACCATAAAAATTGTACTTATGAGCACCAAAATTTTAGTACGGCTATGTCTAACCAATCATCTCCCTTAAAAATTTCCAAAATACAACTCTTATGAAATATATATTCTTGTTATAATTCATGTTTTAATGTCATCTCGAAGATGTCTAGAATCATGCCTACCATCCTTAATAGTCTTTGCATTTTATCTGGTTGAGGTTGTGTGGTATCTATATTGTGTTGTGGGGCATAACAACTACCTACTTTATCAACTATGTATAACTGATCTGAATTTTGGTGGTTGAGTACATTCATTGATTTCCATTGCTACATTATAAAACAACTGCAACACAATACATAAATTTAAATACACAAATAATAACAACAACATACAACACAAATTTTTGAAACCAAACTTATACTTTCATCAATCATATTACGGGTACACTTCTCCCTCATTTCATTGGTCATCTTCTCTCGCTCCTCCTCAGTCAACCTCTCTCGCTCCTCCTAGAATCTCTCCTACACCTCTTGCAACAAACTCTCTCGCTCCTCTAGATGCACCATCACACGTTCCTCCTGAGTCACTCGTCTCTCTCGTGCCTCCTGAGTCTACTTCTCCAGCGCATCCTGAGTCCACTTCTTCAGCTCCAGTTATAATACTTCTTGCACTTTATTCCCCACCCTTTGATTAATTATCTCTTCAATTTGTTTCTTAAGGATTACTTTGTTATTTGTTTGCGATGGTCCGAAAAATAACCTTAAGTCGATGCCTTTTCCAAGACCACGAACACCCCCACCATGCTTCTATGTTCCAATCGCTTCTACCAAGACGTCATGACATTCTGATGGTACAACGTTACCATATTTTGAATTTTCAATCAGTAAATCTCACAACATATATAAAATTTGAACTTTACCAAATTGAATTTACTTAAATAAGTATTGTTGAAAAATGTATCTACTTACAATCTTTTCATCAACTTCGCATGTAGCGTTTAATGCGAACTCTCCTCCTAGTATTTGACGTTTACTCTTCCATTTCCCATGGCGTGTTGATGGAGATGGATTATGTTCAAGGCTTCTAGAAGGATATCTCTACTCTAGTTCTCTTTATTTTCTTTCTTCTCTAAACATTATTTGTTCTAGTTTATCATATCCTCCACGAGATAATCTATGTTGATAGATATTTCTTTCTCTATTCTCCTTTCCTTTTTGGCTCTTAGCCAAGAATTCAGGAGTGGTGCAAGACATGACAAAATCCTTGATGCTCCTTGGGATGATGAAGAGTTTATCAATCATTTGATTCTAATTGCACTAAAGTCTATGAACAAAGGAGAATACCTTGTGCAACCGGGTCATTCGTCCCGTACCCAAGGATACCCTAGACAAGGATAGGAATTCCCCACTCTCATCATTCTTTGTTACTTAAGGCTCATGGCATACAACTTGAATCACAATTGATAAGTTGTTGTGGGAGACTCTTGATTGTTGCACTGTTGCTTGTGAAGAGAGACTTGACAATCATGTGATTCGAATTGTGCTAAAGTCTATGAATAGAGACGGATACGATGAGCAACTGAGTCATTCGTCTTGTACCAAAAGATATTTAGAATGAGTTAATGGAATTTTCCACTCTCAGTCATTCCCTATTTCTTAAAGCTCATGTCACACAATTGACAAGCTCTTTAAGAAACACCTTTGATATGCCTTGTATAATCCACTGCTTGATTTATCTGGGATGCATTGCATAAAAGTCTAAACTTGATGCCTTGATATCCACAACATTACAGAAATAGTCTTATCGAGCGATCAAGGGACTTTTAATCACTTGAATACACTGTGGGATTATACATGAATCAAAGGATTTAGTTAATCAAAATTTCTTTTGATAAACTTGAATCAAAGGGATTATATTAGATTGAGAATTATATACAACGTAATCTAAAGGTCAATAATATGTACACATCCTAACTAGGGGATCATGCAACATTAAGATCAATTTAATCATCTATCAAAGTACCACATGAAAAATCCATTAAAAATGATCAATTATTCTAAATCACCCCTAATCCTAAAGGAGCATGAAATCCAAAATCAAACCCTATGGTTAATATGGTCAAATCACCTAGGAGAATAGTTAGAGAATCAAAACTAGAATTAAGATCTAATTAGAATTAATTATTCTAATTATTTCTAATTAGATCAATTAATCCTAATTAAAAGTTAATATTTTAACCCTAATTAAATTATAAAAATCTAACATATTAATCATAATTAATTTTATAATTAGCCTAATTAATCAACATTAACAATTCTAAGAAACAATTAATCAATGCACACAAAATAATTTAAAAAAAGAGAGAACAAAACAAATAAAACAATGGGCTTCAGCATGGGGTAGGGCCCTGAACTCAGGGGTGTCTCCAACACACTGAACGCATGCTCAAGCAATTAGGCTCACGCTTACTTCAACCTGAACGCATGCTCAAGCAATTAGGCTCACGCTCACTTCAACACACTGAGCGCATGCTCTATGTAAGTTAGTTGTGGAACTCACACTATTAATGAACCAGTTAGGCTTAGATAGGTCATTCCATGATTGGTTAGTTATAGGAGCAATTAATTCTATTTATTGATTCTGCTGTGAAATCACTTACTAACAGCTTGGCTTGATATTTGATATTCAGTTATTGATGCTACCAATGATACTGATAGCTTGACTTGATATTTGACATCAACTTGGCTTGGATCTTGTCGTGGCTTAGCATCTCAAAAGTGTTAGGTCAGTAGGTTAAGTCTTTTGGCAAATTGAACTGGTTTGAGAGGTGTGCTGAAAATAAACTGATTATGCAATCTCAGGAGTTCGACCAATGCAATGTCAGCTGCTAGCTTGGCATTCTGCAGGCTGCACCATGAGCTATTGTGAGGGTGGCTTATGAATGTGTGGAAGGGATCTCACCTGGTTTCCATTTCACTTAGCAACCATAAGTTGGATTCCAAACTGATATGCAGTCACTGCAATGAGGAACTGATTTCCATTTATCTTGGCACCAATAGGTTGACTCACATGTGCATGATTTGTTGGATTCATGGCTTGATAAATGAAAATTTGTGTGCTTGTGTCATGGGCTGCATTATGTTATGTAATGGCCTTGTGTTATGCATGATGAAAATAACCAAGGAAACCAATCTTGGATTAGTTTCATGTTTAAAATAAATGGTGTGAATTGAACAACTTTTTATGGCAATTGTTTGATGATTTCTTGATGTGAGTTTGTAACTAGGTGAAGTTTCATTATGGATCAAAATTGTGATGCATTGCTAGTTTATTTGTTGCATAATGCAGGGCTGCAAGAATGTCCAAGTTATGGTTGGCCCAAGTTCAAACATTTTCATGGCATGTTGGCTACAAAATGAGGAATCAAGCCCAAATGGTTAAATCAATACAAAAAATGGACATGGAGAATGAAATGTAGAACTAGGATTAGCCATTTAGTGGTTCAGGATGAAAAAGGACTTGGGTTGACTTTGGTCAAAGTTGACCAAAAAGTAAACTATAGACCAAAGTCAACATTTGGTCAACATGTAATTTTTGGATTTTTCTTGGCATGTGATGAACATTTATGTATGATAACAAATAAAATTGTCTATTTGAATGGAAAATGAATGGGTTTAACGTATGAACATGATGTTTGAAATGACTTGAATTTAGATGATCATGCAATGAAATGGACTTAATAGGTTTGGCCATGCTTGGAATTACTTGGATAAAATCAGATCAAAGACCACAAATGACACATGAAAGAAAACCATAAAGTCCTTAACTAGGCCAATAGAATGCAATGTACTAGGACATAATCAAAACCATGGACCAAGCAATGGTAGCATGACCATGATCAGATGAATGAATGAAAGTAAATGAAGTTTGTGAAGCTATGAACTTGAGCTAGCACCCATGGACTCAAGCACAAATAAATGGAACCACAACCAAGGCATCAACATAAATGAGAAGTTGAGTGAAGCACACAACACATGTAACTAGGGTTAGGAGACCCGCAAATGAAAATGAGATCAGAATAGGATTTAGATGACCCAAGGCATGCCTCCATGAAGTCTCTTGAATCCAAGATTAAGAAATTAGGATTTTAAATGTCACCAGATGAAAAGTCAAGTCACAAAGCACACTAGGATCATACCCTCATTGATTAGGGTTTCAATGGGGGCATACCCCTCAAACAAGGCCTTTGAATGAATCCAGATGCTTCACAAGAAAATCTTCAATGCATGAGCCCTCCATTAGGGTTTTGATAGCCAAGACAAGGCCTATAGAACATCCATGAGGCCCCATAACCAAATAATCAAGAAATTAGGGTTTGAATTCCCTGAGGAGTATTAATGGATGAAGGATGCACATGAATGAAACATGAATGTATATAGATGATTCCTAAGTCAAGGATTGAATGAGAAGATGAAAATGGGAGGGCAAATTTTGGGGTATAACAATATCCACCGTATACTCTGTCTATAACATCAAATTAAAATCAACAACAACAACAAAACTCAAACTATTAGGTATTAAACTAAACATCTTAATCTAGCATCATGGCTAAGGAAGCTAAAATAATTAGAAATTATAAATCGAATTAAGCAAAACAAAGTTTCTTTCTTCCTTCCTCTCTTAAACACAACAACAACTCATTGTTACAAAGTGAAAACGATTCTCTCTCGACAACAACAACAACGGTCGACAACGCTCATGAAACATGAAAGGAAACACAATCGAATCATAACAAACAAACAAAAAGAAAACAAACCGAGGAAAAACGTTGTGATGAAGGACGATGCGGCATTGAATGATGATGGAGGCATAATTTGAAAGTTCAAGTTGTGGTGTGGTGGTCCTGGTCGTTCTCGGTTCAACAGTTTCGTACGTTTTCTAGTGGCTTTGTGAGTCCGACGACTTCAAGGACAGTGAAGGACGGTGCGACGTTGAATGATGATGGAGGCAGAAGGATAGATCTGGATTATTTTCCGAAGGGGAGAGAGAAAGAGAGGAGGAGGAGGAGGAAGATGGAGGAAAGGAGAGAAAACAAATGTTGAAACGAGATTTTAAAATCAGAAAAGAAGGATTGTGCTTCGTGTGCCTTTCCAGCTTACCTATATCTTTCTAACTCTCGGTGCATTGAACAATGATAAAAAATTTCATTTTAAAAAGTACTAGTATTAATTATCGTAAGAGTTTCTAGTTCAAAATAACCCTGATAATTTAATATCTAAAATGGAGTACCGTAGAAAGAACACAAGGATGATGGATCCATTATACTTGCATTACATTGGTGTAATTATAATTATTTAACTGATATATGATTCTATATTTCTATCTTACCTTATCAGCATTAGTAAAAACAAAATGTAAACCTTGTCAACTTGATAATTCCTAATAAATAATAACTCCTTTAGATGGTGAAAGGACGGAGATTCACACTATGGATACCTATAAAAGTTACGATACTATTCTTTATTTAAATAAATGACACAGTTACATTATAAATGTACTCAAAATCAAACATGGAAACCTAAAAAAAATTATTAAGTGGAGGAAAAATAATATGCTAAAGTGTGGCTGCATTAAATGATCTACTAGAGGTTTTTGCTCTTGGTCAGAGGATAAGCTACTAGAGAATAACAACTCGATTGTTTATTAGAGGATCAAGAAGAATTAAGTTTTAGTCTCATAACCACTTCTCTTCATTCACTAACATGGGGAATTTTTCCTCTCTTTTGTAACAAAGATGATTTTTCAGGTTTATCTTTGGAGGTTTCTTTTTTTTTCTTCATGTTTTGAACGTATGTTAAGACTTGTGATTATGACATCACTTAGTATAGTAAGAGTACAATACCCTTGGATTCTGATCTTTAGAATGGCTCATTAACAAAAACATTTCTCTCTTAATAGTTCTCGTTAACTCATGATTCTAATAGTCCTTAAGATTTTCATAATCCTCTATCAAAATATTGATTTTAGAATCCTTACTGTCTCTAGTTTCCTCGTAAAGAACTTGAAGAACATTCCACATTGTTTGTGCATTCTTATGATGTGAGATAGAATGATATGCTTTAGCACTTAACGCGAAGATAATTATTATGCTCGCCTCAAAATCATATGATGCCTTTTTGGTTTCAACATATGTCCCATCTTTTGGGAGTTTAATAGAATTATCGAATCGTTTTTGGGAATAAAAGATTCGTCAATAATTGTTATCCTTAGATACTTGTCAACTAACATTAAATGTTCATACATGTTTTCCTTCCAATAGCATAATTTTAGCCATTAAAAATCAGTGTTCAATTATACGCTCCCTTCGGATCGTCGTTGTAAGTATTGAGTGTACAACCTAAAAGGGGGTGAATTAGGTGTAATGGTATTTTTAGAGATTTTAAGTACTTTTCTATTTTCTTGTAATTTTTTAGAATTGTGAATAGATAAATGAATAATAAACAGAAAAATAAAGACCGGAAAAGTAAATGAACACAATGATGTATATTAGTTTCCCTTATCAACCAATGGTACATCTAGTCCCCTCATACCCCGTGAAAGATTTTCACTATTGTTAGATCTTGGTACGAGTCTCACACCAAGACTTCTCCTACAATATTCTAACAACAACAAATAAGTAAATCACTTCTTTGATTTCAACCAACACAAACAATTATGGTGGACTTTGAATCACCTTGATTCAAAAGATCTTTCTCCAATAATCACCAACATTATGATGAATATCAGATACACTTAGAAAATACGCCACTTTCTATTAACAAATAATTGTCATCACACACATGATGATCAAGTTACAACAAAATAATAATTTTTAATAAAATATAATTTTTGGACAATTTCCAAGAATAAATAAGTATTCTTCCCTTTCAATATACATTTCAATAATATATATAAACCTCATGTGCTCATAATATATTATGAAACTTTTTGAGTGATTTTAAAGTTATGCACAAAGTTTAAACATTTTTTAAAAAGAATGAACACTTTGAAAATTATTTGAATTGATGTGAAAAATTAATAATGAAAGAGGTAATTTGAAAGCTAATGTATTTTACCTTAAATACATCATAAGAAACCTCTATGAATTGATGCAAAAGTTTGAGACATTTTAATGAAGGTTTGCAATAGTTTAGAATGACAATGGTTCATGAAAAAGACATAATTTTGAATTATGTACATGACTTCTTAAGTCGGTTAAATGGATACTTGACTTAACAAGTGTTGGACGAATTTTTTGTTTAAAACAATTTTTCAAATTTCAAACAGCAACAGATTTTGTTAAATCAATTAACCAGGTCTGACTTAAACAGTGAGACGGATCTGATTTAAAAAGTGCAAACAACTTTTTTAAAATTCAGCTTTTTATGCATTTGCTTCAAATATTTTTATGCATGATAATTTGAGAACTTTAGATAAGAAGACGAATATTATTTTTTGACTATCTAAACTTTATATATTATGAATTACAACTGTGTGTACCTTAGCATCACTACGCCAAATAAGGGAAAAGAGGGCGCTTATTTTGGCCTATAACAGCGCTTTTAAGCGCTCTCTAATCTGGCGCTGGCATAGGTAAAGACAGCGCTTTGTTCTCCTGGAGAAAGCGCTGTCTAAAGTGGCCACATTATAGTGCGCTTTAAGAAAAAAGCGCCCTCTGGAGTGGTCCATAGAGGGACACCTTAGAGGGCGCTTTCTGGTAAAAGCGCCCTCTAAAGTTGTCAGTGTAAAGTGTTTAGAGGGCGCTTTCAGGAAAAAGCGCCCTCTAAAGTTGTCATTGTAAAGTGTTTAGAGGGCGCTTTCAGGAAAAAGCGCCCTCTAAAGTTATCAATGTAAAGTGTTTAGAGGGCGCTTTCAGGAAAAAGCGCCCTCTAAAGTTGTCATTGTAAAGTGTTTAGAGGGCGCTTTCTGGACAAAGCGCTCTCTAATGTGTTAGTTATTTTAAAAAAATTTGTTTGAAAAACAGTGGATATATATTTATTTGGTAACCTGTTCGCATGCTGCAAAAGTGTAAAATTCATATTGATTTCATCCTTTAATCCAATGTTATACACCATTAATCCATTGATATATACAACATGAATCCATTTATATACAACATTAATCCTCCATATATACAACATTAATATATGATTCTTTGATCAACAATATACAACAACATATTCTCAAAGTACTACAATTAAGAGAATAAAACATAGCAACCAACACCCAGTGACCACTGTATCCAAAAGCTGTCTAGTAGTTCTAACCAATACTAAACAAAAACGCCCATCCACCCATGGTGGCAAACATGTTCTGTATATCCAAAAGCTGTCTAGTAGTTCTATCGCACATCCATACAAAATAAGGCTCAACCAAAACAACAGATGGCAGCATAAGTAGTCCCCTACAAAAACAACACGTCCAAATGCAAATAACACAGAACTGTCAAAAGGCGATTGAGCAACAAATAGTAAACAATGGCATAAAGTTAAATGACATAGCTAATATTACCTGAATTCCTGCATGGCTGTTAAGGTAAAAATCAAATTCCCTAGGGTGACAAATGCCGGTGTCTACCACGGTTCCTTTGACAATTTAGAACAACAAAATCAGCAAAAAGTGATAAATTCAAATGATAATATATACCAGCTGCATTGAGAAATATATTGAAAAAACCTGGCATAATTTTTCCACTTCTATCGGTCTCTTTGGGGTTGACAGGAAAGAGACGGGTGTGATGTCTCTTTTGGACCACTACAAAAGTAACTTTAAGTAGATACCCATCCTCTATTGAGACACAAGCCTGTATCTCCGACCATATTTTTTCTTTGCCAACCTTCAAGTCCGGACTTCTCCAATTATCACATGTAATCGGAATATGTTGTCGAACAAGGAAACCAATGTCGTAGAGGGATACTTTCAAATATCCAGCATCATCATCTAAACAAATATCAATTGATACTTTCGAGCATCCCTTGCCCCTTGCACAAATGATTGACTTCATAATAGCCATTTTACCTGTAAAAAAGAAAACAATTAAAATCAGATGACAAATGTAAAAACAATTAAAATCATAAAAGTCATTTTACCTGTAATAAAGAAAACAATTAAAATCATTTGACCTGTACCTTTTTCACTAAGTTCTCTTTCTTTTCTTGGTTGGAATATGTTCTACATGTCTCTTAACAACACGGACGGTTGGATTGATCCAAATACCCTCATTATGATCATTTCTAATATATGAAACATTTGATATATTATTCTCATCTTGATCATTTCTGGTAAACGATTCAATCTCAACATCAATATCATCACCTTGATCTCCAGTGTTTTCATCAATTACTTTGTTGGAAAAAAGAACTATAGACCATTTCGTACTTTTCGGATCATTGACATAGAACACTTGTCTAGCTTGAGAGGCTAGAATAAAAGACTCATCTTTGTATCCCACCCTATTAAGATCCACTTGCAAAAATCCTGACTTATCCATTCGAATGCCGTTATTATTTTCAACCCACTTGCAACCAAATATAGGAATCTGAAACTTCTCATAATCAAACACCCAAATGCGCTCGATAACACCAAAATACGACAGATTTGCAAATTTGGGGTTTAAGTCCTTCACACTTGATATGTGCATTGCTTCAGCTACCACGGTGACACCACTATTCTGCATAGTACTTTTATCATCTTGTTCTTTGGTATAAAATGTGTATCCATTAATCGCGTATGCGCTATAAGAAAAAACATGGAAACTTGGACCATATGCTAAGCATCTCAACCTTTCTGTTATTGAAGCGGGATCTGAATAATACTTTGAATAAATATGATCCTTAAACCAAGGTATAAAACATCGATTGTGCTCTCGTACTATCCAATTTTCATTTCTATTGGGATTTAAACCTCGGAGAACATCCTTGTGAATTTCAACATACGGCTCAACCTCATTCTCATTGTGCAGAACATACAAATGCACTTGATCCCGTTCGACCCTTGATACTGCCACGATTTTATTTCCAATTAGATTTTTTCCTTCTTTCTTTTCGACAAGCTGAGACTTGGGGAGTCCGATTGACTGAACATTAGACAAATATTCAGTACAAAACTCAATCGCTTCTTCAACAATGTATCTTTCAACCATACAACCTTCTGGTCGACTTCGGTTCTTCACGTACCCTTTTAATATTTTCATATAACGTTCAACAGGGTACATCCATCTCATATAAGCTGGTCCACACAATTGTGTCTCTTTCACAAGATGAACAACTAGATGTACCATTATGTCAAAAAATGATGGAGGAAAAAAAATTTCAAGCTCACACAAAGTAATAACGATTTCTTTTTGCAACATTGGTAAGATCGCAGGATTGATCACCTTACTGCAAATTGACTTGAAGAAAGAACACAACTTAGTTATAGAGCTTCTTACTTTTTCTGGAAGAATAGAACGTATACCTATTGGGAGAAAATGTTCCATTATAACATGGCAATCATGGGTCTTTAAACTCTTTAACTTGAGGTCTTTCATAGACACAAGTCTTCTAATATCTGAAGAGTACCCTTCTGGAACTTTAACTTCACTTAGAAACTTACACAATGTTTTTTTCTCCTTTCTAGATAGAGTATAAGCAGCAGGCGGTAGATATGTTCGTTTTCCTTTCTTCAAGGGTCCTAATTCAGTTCTTATTCCCATCGCTATCAAGTCCTTTCTTGCCTTAAGGCCATCCTTAGACTTTCCTTGTATATTGAGTAACGTGCCAATAACACTTTCAAATACATTTTTTTCAATATGCATAACATCAAGAAAATGTCTCACATACAAGGACTTCCAATACGGCAATTCAAAAAAAACTGACCTCTTCTTCCACCCACTTTTGACAAGTGTGTGGGCAAAAGGCTTGCCAAACTGAGTATCCAAATCTTTCACCTTTTCAAAAATTTGATCACCCGTCAATATAGGTGGAGCTCTGCCTTGTTCTGTCTCTCCATTGAACCCCTTTCTCCATCCACGGTAGTGATGATTTGAATTTAAGAATCTCCGATGACCGAGAAAGACATTCTTCTGACCAAACTCCAAGCGCTTCCAATCTGTTTTATCTTCACAAATAGGACACGCACATTGACCTTTTATGCTATACCCTGATAGATTTCCGTATGCAGGAAAATCATTAATTGTGCCAAACAACATCGCCCTCAAGTTGAAACTTTCTTTCCTATATCCATCATAAACCTCCACACCGGTCTCCCACAAAATCTTTAAATCTTCGATTAAGGGCTTCAAGTACACGTCTATGTCATTCCCTGGTTGTTTAGGTCCAGAAATCAACATAGACAACATCATGTACTTACGCTTCATACATAGCCATGGAGGTAGGTTATAAATCATAATAATCACAGGCCATGTACTGTGTGAGATACTCTGGATACCGTGTGGGTTCATTCCATCAGTAGATAATGCCAAGCGAAGGTTTCTTGATTCTTCTCCAAATTCAGGATAATCATTATCAATTTTCAACCACTGTGGTGAATCTGCCGGATGTCGATACTTTCCATCTATAATTCTTTCATCTGCATGCCAGGTCAAGTGTCTTGAATCGGTTTCACTACGAAACATGCGTCTAAATCTCGGAATAACAGGAAAATACCACAAGACCTTTGCTGGAGACAACTTGTTCTTATATCGCGAGACACCGCATTTAGGACACTCATTTAACGATGCATACTCATTTCGAAACAAAACGCAATCGTTTGGACATGCATGTATCTTATCATAGCTCATGCCAATAGAGCACAACATCTTTTTGGTCTCATATGTTCGATTGGGAAGAACATTATCCTCAGGAAGCATATCTTTCAAAAGGGCTAATAACTCTGTGAAACTTTTATCCGACCACCCATTGCCCGCCTTTAAGTTGTACAACTTTAATACCGCAGACAATCTTGTGAATTTAGTGCAACCATCATACAAAGGTTTCTCTGCATCACTTACCAACCTCTCAAACATTTCGGGACAATCCTTAAGATCTCCTTCAAGTGCTTCTGCAATCTCTTCAACTCGATCACAATCGTATGTATCTGCGCCACTATAGTTTGAGGCATAGGTCGTACTATCCCCCGGTTCAACATTTTCGTTACTTTTCTCACCATGCAAATTCCAACATGTATAACTTCGATCAATTCCATGCCTCATTAGATGCGATGTCAACTGAACTGCGTCAACCCGTTTCCCATAACAACAACCCAAGCAAGGACATATCATTCTACTGAGGTCTTCGGCGTTCGCAACGGCAAACTTAACGAATTCTAATACCCCATTCTCGTACTCTCTCGACAATCGATTGGAAGACATCCATGTATTATCCATTACTAATTAGAATAAACAAAAAACAATTTCAGAAGAGTTCAAACACATTCGGACCTAGGTTTCTAATGATATTGGTGTTGACACAAAATCAGATATTCATAGGGCTTGAAATTGCCTAATAAACCCAAACAAACGTAGGGCTTGAAATTTAACGCATGCGCTATCAAATTTAAAATGACTATGAATATTGAAACTTTACAGGTTGAAACAAACGTAGCATAGACAACGCATAGACAACAATAACAAAAAACTGAAATGGGGCAAAGCTAAAACAAAGCAAGAAATAGGGCAAAGCTAAAACGAAACAAACGTACCTTTGGTGCCAGAAGGAGGAAACGTCGTAGATCTAACAGAGGTGGAAGGAGAACGCCTTAGAACCCTAACGTGAAAAAGAACGAAAATAACAGAGAGTGAAATAACAAAACGCGCAGTATGTTATAATTTTAATGTTTACTAAACGGGACCTTAGAGGGCGCTTGTGGAAAAAAAGCGCCCTCTAAGGTGCGCTGTCTATTGCTCCTTATTTTTTCGCTTCACTTTAGACAGCGCTTTTGTAATAAAGCGCCCTCTAAAGTGCGTTGTTGTACATGGACTTAGAGAGCGCTTCCTTAGAAGCGCCCTCTAAGGGTATCCTTAGAGGGCGCTTGCATAAACGCGCCCTCTATTGTTGTCCCTCCATTTCCTCATTATTTTTTCGCTTCACTTTAGAGGGCGCTTTGTTACACAAGCGCTCTCTAAAGTGCGCTGTTGTACATGGACTTAGAGAGCGCTTTTTAAAAGCGCCCTCTAAGGGTATCCTTAGAGGGCGCTTTCATAAACGCGCCCTCTATTGTTGTCCCTCCATTTCCTCATTGTTTTTTCGCTTCACTTTAGAGGGCGCTTTGTTACACAAGCGCTCTCTAAAGTGCGATGTTGTACATGGACTTAGAGAGCGCTTTTTTAAAAGCGCCCTCTAAGGGTACCCTTAGAGGGCGCTTTCATAAACGCGCCCTCTATTGGTGTCCCTCCATTTCCTCATTATTTTTTTGCTTCACTTTAGAGGGCGCTTTGTTTCAAAAGCGCCCTCTAAAGTGCGCTGTCTATTCCTCCTTATTTTTCTCTTCACTTTAGAGTGCGCTTCTTTAAGAAAGCGCCCTCTAAGGTGCGCTGTCTATTCCAGTTTTTGGCGTAGTGCATCAAAATCAATTTTCTTTACTTCAACAATATCCATAAGCTTTTGCATTATTGATTCCAAACTTTTTCTTCTTTGATAAGTTTTTGTCTTCATCAAAACTAAACTAAGATAGATGATAAACATCTTCTTCACATTCTTCACTCATAATCTCAAATTTTTAAGTTGCTTAGACTTGATCTAAAGACTAGCTTTGAAGCCAATTGTTGGGCAAGAATATATAGTATTCAATGATCTAAAGGGGGTCAATAGACCTCCAAATTTTAAAAAAAAATCTATCATTGAAAAATAGTTTTAAAAAATTTTATATTAGAATTTTAGAACAAAATGATTTGCATAGCGGAAGTATATTTTTGCGTATAAAAAAATTATGCCTATATATTGGAATTGACACGTAATGACTTACACAATTCACATCACAATCAAGATTGAAACAAAAATTCAACCAAATATACAAACCAATAATTTATATTGAATATATGTCAAAATTACACAAGATGTGTACTTTTACAATATCAATACTATTTAGATTCTACAATCACAGTTTTTCAGTTTAATCTTTAACAAGACAAAATCAATGTTCCAATTCTAACAAAACTACGCTTTATGAATAAATCTCTACCAAAACAAATCATAATGGCGTGCAATTCTAGAAATCAATAAATACCAACCTAACATGTGATGTCTCCAATGTTAAAAAGGAGAGAGAGAGAGAGAGAGAGAGGTGTACACCGAGATTTATAGTGGTTCAACTATCGTGTTTACTAAACTTAATCCACTCACTCTCCAATGGTTTCTCATTGAAATTTTTTGGTCTTCCACTATGATATGTGACAAAGTTACACGAGTTTAGTACAATGACAATAACCAATTTAATGCTGAAAATATAAAAATCTTATATGTGGATATTTGACATGTACACACTCTACAAATTGAACTCTTTACAAAATCATCACGCGAAGTCTCATAATTTGCAACGATC
Source organism: Lathyrus oleraceus (assembly GCF_024323335.1). Lineage (NCBI taxonomy): Eukaryota > Viridiplantae > Streptophyta > Magnoliopsida > Fabales > Fabaceae > Lathyrus > Lathyrus oleraceus. The sequence continues at coordinate 104,498,474 of NC_066581.1, forward strand.
TTTACTCGGTTCTATCAGTATATTGAGTGTTTGTCTGTCCCAAGATTGAGAAGAACGCTCACCTTGTCTATAGACTTCCAGTCCTCACAATAATACCAAGATGAACCTGGAGAGAAGAACCTCCTTCTTTTCCACTAGAATTGTCAAAATCAGACACAACAACACACACCTTACAAACCTCGTAAATCTTAACCAAATCTTCAAAAAATATTAAATTAAATAAACGAATCTTCTTAACAATCACAAATCTCTAAAGATGATATTTAGATCGATGTAATAGTAGAAAAAGAATAAGGTAAAAGATGAAAGAAATTGTTTGCAAGTGTTCTTGAAAGATCCAAAAATATTTTGAAAATATGGGAGAACAAGTGTTTTATCAGTTTTCAAATAAAAAAATGGAAGTGTATGTTTTCAAATATAATGAAGGTTTTGAGAGAAAATAATAATTATATTCGCTAGAGATATATCACAAAATGAGAGAGAAATGGTAGATGATTCAAGTCAAAAAGCAGGAATTATGATTGGAATCAGAAAACCAAGTGATTTGAATCAAGAAGAAAAAACTATATGAAAATCATTTGTGTAATTTGAGTCACTTGATTCGAGTCAGACAATTTTTTGATTAGAATAAGATTTTCAGAAGCTACTAGGACGATTTCCATTTCAGTGTGATTCGAGTCAGGAAGTTTTATGATTCGAGTTAGACTGATTTGGTTCGATTGAAACTTTCATTTGATACGAATCAAGATATTTGGAAATGCATCATTGAGCTTACTGTGAGTCTGACTCGAGTCTGACCAACTGTGTGATTCAATTCACACATGCATAATCATATTTTCACTAATTTTTAAGGGATTTTTGAGATTCTATAATGGTCATGACTTGAATCATTCTTAAGCATAGTTCTTGACAAAACAACTCAACATATTTATTTCAATCATATGCTAAAATCAAACACTTTGAATTACGCATGCTAAAGTACGAATCTAAAACTCGACCCTGAAATGTGGAATTGATGAGGAGACTCAATGACACAAAACTAAAATCAAAAGTTTAAAAGACAAGCAACAAAACCATGACCCTTAAAGTATCAGAGACATGCAACTTTAGATATGATAGTGAAAAATGATATTCATTTGATGTATGTAGTGCAAAACAAAATCCTGGTGATTAGATAAGCTTGGCAGACATGATAGACATAAAACATCCATTTGTATAAAAACAAAATATAAGAAACATTACACAACCTACAATGTTAATCAGCTACTCGTTCTAAGACTGTCATGGGTCATCTTCCCTGTTGGTTGTTAAGATTATCTTGTAGTGGATTTGAGTTTAACTTAGGAGGAGATTTTATCACTATCTAACTTCTGAGTTTTTTCATTGAGTACTTGACTATTCATCACGATCCTGGATGGATGCTTTCATTTTTATTTTTATTTTTTGATCTATTTTTATTTTCAATTTTATCCTTATCTTTTGCATGGGTCAAATATAACACACAACAACAACAACAACAACAACAACAACAACAACACTACTCCCGCTGTTTAGAATTTTTTTATTGTAAAATATAGTCTGAATCACTACTACAAATAAGATAGTTTATGATGAAGCTTTCACCCCGAACAATAAAAAATCAAATGGATATATCCTGGGAGCGCCATGTTCAATTATATATATATATAGCTACAAAGGAGCTCCTTCAATTCTCTGTTACTCCATTTTATGTTATTTTTTTCAATTGTGTATTTAGTATTTCTCAGTTGGCATATTTCCGACTTCTTTTTATTCCTTGTTAATCTTTTTTTTCTACATTTTTTATTAGTATTTACCTCGATTACATGATCCAACTAAGAGATAATATATTTTGCATTAATTTTTTCAAATTAATTTTTTCAAAAGCCCTTTATAATTTTTATTTTATATATTTAAATCCCTCAGTTTTTCTACAAAATCAACTTGATAGATATTTGAAATGTATTCGCAGAATATAGCTTTATGATGTTTTTTTTTGTTTTTTATTTTTATTTTTAATTAAAACCTACACGTAGATGTTTTTTTGGAAAACCGGCGTGACTTCTCTTTTCCATGAAATACTTCAGTGAGCAAGACTCTAACTTTTCATTTACCTATCAACGTCTAACTTCATATCAGCATTCTCTCTGCAAAAACCTAGGTGATTTTCATCGACACTCTTATCAAAACACTTCCAACAATAGGCGATATTCATCAACACTCGAACATCAAAAGTCATCACATTTGAGGTACGTTTGTTCTTATTTTTCATGTTTGTTCTTCTTCCACTAGTAGGTTTATATCACTGAAATGACTTTAGTATCACTGAAATGACTTTAATTTCCCTTGATCATTTGTTTTTCAATTTTGATCATTTATCTTCTATGAGTTGTTTTTCACTTGCATTTGTTTCACTGAAATCGCTTTAGTATAATTGAAATGGATTTAGTTTCTCTTGATCATTTGTTTTTCCAATTTGATCACTGAAATATAGTTAGTTAGTATGTTTCTACGTGTTGTTTATGACTGAAATGATATTAGTTAGTATGTTTCTTTATTTAGATAGTCATGGCCGATTCGACAAGCACATCCCATACAACATCTGCTACAACCTCTGTCAATACAAAGCATAAAGGAAAAACTATAGGTGCTATGATGTATTCCAGGGTGAAACAAGCCCACGAAAACGGTGTTCGTTACCCGACCACAATGTATTTATTTTGAATTTTTATGATTTGTTTTACAAGTATATATGATCATTTTTTTTTGTTTAGTACTAATAAAAACTGTATTGTGTAAACATATGAGGTGTTTAAAGTCACTTGAATGATTAATATAATCACAAGGAATTACTTACATATGCTGGTGAGCGTTGGAGGGGCTTTAAGACACAACTAACTTGTGATTATATTAATCATCCAAGTGATGAAGCTAAGCCTTCATAATTGATGTATTCATTTATTGATCAGGATGTTTGGGAGAAATTTGTAAAGTCTCACACCACTCCTGAATTCTTAGCTAAAAGAAAAAAGGAAATGATAATAGATCTAGAAATATATATTCACATAGGTTGTCTCGTGAATGATATGAAAAACTTGAAAAGAAGATGCACTACTACAAATACTACATTTCATGACGAAGCTTTCACCTTAATTATTGAAAAACCAATGTCAAATGACTTGGAACATGCTATATATTATTTTTTAAGAAACTTTATCTTTCACCTCGGGTTTCTAGGAAAACTGACGTAAAATATTGTTCAGTGTTTCAACTTTGATTCTCAGCTCCTGCAATTTTATATTTTGTTTACAAATAAAAAGGCACCTTTATTTTTTTTATATTTCACGTCGGATATTATCCTTTGGTTGTTGAAGATAACCGAGATAAAAACTCTAAAATAATTTTTATTCTTTCAGAATTATAATGTTTTGTCAGATTCACTTTTTACGCCCTAGCGAATGAAAGGAACTCGTTCTTCTCCAAAGAACGAAGCAGTTTCCCATGACTCGGAACCACCAGCCTTCTTCTCCAAGGAGGAAGTAAGCTCGAAATCTTCTATGTTGAGTCTCTCATCATATTTCCGGTATGTACAAATTTTGTATTAATGTTGTTGTTGTTTCCACCGTTGATGTTGTAGTCGTAGGTCGTTGTTATTATTGTTGTTGTTTTTTGTCGTTGATGTTGTTGCCGTATGTGGTTGTTGTTATGTTGTCGTTATTATGGTTTTTGAGACTTATAATATTTACTATAATGTTGTTATTGTATTTGTTGTTGTTCTGATAGTTATTGTTGGTTGTGTACTATTTTTATTTTATTTTCAGAAATTGTATGTGATTATGGACCGTAGTTGAATGAAAGTCAATAGATTAAGTAAAGAGTATGAGAATGAAGTGATTCAATTTCTTGATTTTGTGGGGAAAAAACTTCCTAAGAAGAAGGGGATTTTTTGGTGTCCTTGTAAATTTTTCCGAAATATGCACAAACATCCAAGGGATGAAATATTCAATCATTTTGGTTCTGATGAAATTATTCAAAATTACACGAAATAGTATGACATGTGAAGTGACAAAAAAAATGACTTCTGTCACATACAGTTGAAGACGATGATGAATTTATGAATGATACTCTAGAAGACATGATTTGTGATATTGGGGTAGATACTTTCAAGAATGCTAATATGATAGATAATTTGCAAAAAGACATGGAAGAGTTGTTGTATCTGGGATGCAAATGTTTTACAAGATTGTCAATTGTGTTAAGACTGTTTAATCTTAAGGTAAGAGGTGGGTGAACAGATAAAAGTTTCACTGAATTGCTTGAATTATTGCAAGAAATGCTTCCATAAGGTAACACGTTGTCGAACCGTAGTTATGAGGCCAAGAATATATTGTGTCCAATGGGTTTGGATTAAGTCAAAATACATGCATGTAATAATGATTGCATATTATATAGGAAAGAGTATGAAAACTTGAACGAGTTCCCGAGATGTGGGGATTCACGCTACAAGAAGAAGGTCAATTGTGTTGAAGACGATGATAATGTAACTAGAAAGGGTGTTCCTTCTAAGGTGATGTGGTACCTACCAGTAATTCAAAGGTTCAAGAGATTATTTTCTAATGCAAATGATGAAAAGAATACTATATTGCATGCAGATGAAAAATTGTATGATAGAAAAATTTTCCATGTAGCTGATTTATTGCAATGGAAGAAAAGTCATTCCTTGTTTCCGGATTTTGAACTAGAAACGAGGAACCTTAGGCTTGGACTTGCCACCGACATAACGATCCCTTTTGGTAATTTTAGTACTAATCATACGTCATGACATGTTCTTCTCATGATTTACAACTTATCTCCATGGTTGTGCATGAAGCGCTAATATATGATGTTATCATTAAAGATATTTTTCCCTCCATCATTCTTTGACATTATGGTTCACTTAGTTGTTCATCTGGTAAGGGAGATTAGAATTTGTGGTCCAGTTTATTTACGGTGGATGTATCTTGTAGAGCGATACATGAAGATCTTCAAAAGGTATACAAGGAATCATCACCTGTAGAAAGTTCGATCGTTGAGCGGCACATCACAGAAGAAGTTACTGAGTTTTGTAAAATGTATTTATCAGAATCTAGCTCTATAGGAATTCTTGAGTCTTGTCATGAGGGAAGATACATTGGTAGAGGTAATAAAGGTTTAAATGTTAAAACGTTCAGCTGAGATGTAGTTCTTCAAGCATATTTATATATATTGAATAACCTGGCTGAAGTTCAACCTTATTTGACTGCTCACAAAAGTCTTATAAAGGAAAAATACCCCCAGATGAATGAAAAATGGTTGTTGACAGAGCTGTAAGACCCTAATTTTGACCCTAAGATCCCTCATGGCACCATATCATTGCACATTGCATTGCCTCAAGGATCATAGCATCTTGGCTCCTTAACCCTAGGGTTGGAACTTGTGTGAGTTGGTTTGAGATCACCAAGCATGCTTGAATTGTATATTATTGCTTTTCTTATCTTTTTTACTAACCAAAAGCACAAAAATATGTCACTAACTTTGTTTGTTTTGAAGCTTAAGCAGTCATGTGATTCAAGGCTCCTAGGAGGCCCCTATACTCATTGATGTGGCCAGATGAAGTTGAAAGCAAACATGAAAATGGTTCCCAAAGCTCTCAATCATCATATATGCCTCCCAATTATCTCAATTTGTCAATTTTATCAAGATAAACCAAAGGGTTTGAGGATTGTTTCCTAAGGAAACCCTAATTCAACTGTGCATTGATTGTGCCTTGCTCATGAAGCAACCTCAACCTATGATCAAATACAATCAAGGGAAGTTATTTAATTCATCATTTTATGCATGTATGAGCCCATGTTAATATCCTCAATCATTTATTCATCAAGATTTGAAGTTTGGCTTTGAGAAGTTGATCAGTTAAATCATCTGACTATTTTGAAATCCACTTAGACCTAACTTTTGATGTGTATGTCAAATGAAGATTATCCCAAGAGAAAATATGTTATTAAGAACCATATGAGCAACTTTCATGTTCATCAAAAATCCATTTGAAACTTGGAAGGTCATCATTCATTTCAAAACATTATAGGTCATTTTGACTGGAACCCTAATTTTGAGTCAACTTCTCAAGGACCTAACTCCTTCATTTTTTATGATTTTGAGGTGGGACCAAGTGAATTGGAAAGTTTAAGATGTCTACTTCAATTGTTATGTTGTACAAAATTTCATAATCCTAAACTAAACACATGTGATAATACAAAACATTATAGGTCACTTTGGACCAAAGTCATTGAAATGTGAAAAAGTCCAACTTCAAGTGCCCATAACTTTCTCATCAAAACTCCAAATGATGCAAAATTTAAGTCTAAATTTATTTTCTTAAAACGATATACAACTTTGATGTTTAAGTTTTTGTCATTTGAGGCTTGCATCAATGAAAACGAAGGGCTTGAAGTTGGTCCATTTTGGCAAAATTTCTCAAATACATGTTTTGTACATTGAACTTCATGGCCAGTTTTCAATATTTTCCCAACTCCAAATGGATTTTTGTTCAACATAACATGTGTTCCTCATGTCAAGACCTTTCCAACCATTACCCACATGCCTATGTTTCAATTTTGCAAATGGCATTTTCGAAGAGGTGAAGTTTTAGGTTCAATTATGCATAACATGTGAAATCTTCTTGCATACGACATTGCCTGGCCAAATGCACGTCCAAACTTCATTCAATTGTGTTCAGCACTCAATTGCAAGTGGTTTTGGGCCTCACATGCGCCTATACAGGCCCATGCATGGAGGACCCAAGCTCATGCACACACGAGTTTTCTCCTTGCTTGCATCAACCTTGGCTATAAATAGAATGCTTGGCTCACTTCAAACTTCAACCTAAAGGCGTCTGAAGCTCTGCACAACTGAATCCCCAACCCTCAATTAAAGGAATTCTGATTTTTCTCTCAATTTTTCAAGCTCAAATTTCAACTTCATTGGTTGATCTTTGACTTATAATTCCTTAGCCTTGCTTCCTTGTTACTTCAAGATCAAGCTGCATTGAAGATTTGGATTGGATCAAGCACTAAAAAGCTGCACTTCAAAGGTTAATTCTCCAACTGTTTTCCTTCGAATCTCCCTTATTATAGTGCATTGCTTGGTTTGGTTGGTACCTCTGAAGTCCTCATGTGAGAGGCAATTGATTTGTGCTTTTAATTTTGTGAATTGAACAAGTTCAGATTGAACACCTCATTTTTCCATCTCAGATTTCTTTCTCTATAGGGATCTTGAGTGGAAATTGAGGTTACAGGGGTGATGTACATCACCCCAGCTTTCTAATGATGTATAGATCGCGTGTTTCTGTTGAGGTTTGAAAACCTGCAATAGGTGGCCGGAACTGGCCTTCTCGCCGGAGAAGACGGTGGTGTACACCACCGTCCCCCCGCCTTTGAACCTCAGCCATTGGATGAGTGGTTCACGTTTTAATCTTGGCTCTTGGTTTGGCTGACTTCATTTAATACAATATGTTTCGATGTTGACCAAGGTCCATCATGCGCGCGCGTTTCCCTGCCTTGTGATCAGCCACGTCAATTAATGAAGTGGGATCCAAGCGCTGTGGATTTTTGCTATTTTCTGAATTTCCATTTAATTTTCTTTTATTCCATTTTATTTTAAAAATTCACAACTTCTTTATTTGGAACCACAAAAATATGAGACCAATTGCAAAAAAATTCTCTTAAATTCTAGTTTCTAAAAATGATTTTTAATTATTTGTGATTCCATTTAATATTTTTTGTGAATTATTTCTTTTCTGGTTATTTTTAATTCATTTAAAATACTTTTCAATATTCAAAAATTCCAAAAATATTTTCTTAACATCTTTGGATGATGATGGATCTATGAAAAATATTCTCATCAATTTCTTAATTTATTTGAGATTTTAGTCCAATTATGTTATTTTTCTTCATTTTTAATTGTTTAAAATTAGTTTCTGTTTTCAAAAAATGATGAAATTTTTTGTCAAACCTTGTTTGACCATGTTAGACTTATGATGATCCAATTGGACTTTTCTAAGTTGATTTGAATTGGATTTGAAGTTTGACCTTTATTTGTTCATTTTATTTCAGGTATTATTTTAATTCCAAAAAAATACCAAAAATATTTTTGTTCATCTCACTTCTGTTTACCATTGATTGATGTTGATTCCATTCATATTTGGTCAATGTGTTTTGCTTATGTCATTTGAATTTCAATTATGTACATTCCATTTCCATCTTCTTCTTCTTCTTTTTTCTTTTTGACCAATGAGTTAATGATTGGTGGTTAGCCTTGACATATGAGAGGCTTAACCTTCTATGATCCAAATCAAATTCATCTTGATCAAAGATCAAGTGAATTTCTTTGCATTAAGGATAGGTTGCTTCTTGGTCAAGCAAAAAACCTAAATCCATACAAGGTCATTCTTCTTTTCTTTTGGCATGGCAAGTTGTAGGAGATTGGCTTATTAGTCATGGTCTCTAACTTGTGTTAGTTGCCTATAGTTTTATTGATCGGCCTCAGATAGGTGTGACTACTACATTAGTCCACTTACGATTGCTTAACATAGCGCTAAATTGCCTTATGGCACACTAACACTAACTACTAATCACTAACTTTTAATGTAAGCATTTAATTCATTTGTCTTTGCCTTTTGCTCAGTTGAGCTCATGTTTATGCTTATGCAATTTGCCTCATGCCTTTAGAATGCTTAATCTTGAAGATGACATTGAAAGGACCCTAACTTTAAACTCACTCTTGTCCATTCTTTTATTGAATTATGGAACTTTTTGATTTATGTGTTCTTGTGTGATAGGGATCCTAAACTTGAGCCAATTATAAGAGCCATTGTCATGGACATCCAAGATAAGAGATACAAAAGCCAATTGGAAGATTCCTAGGAGCTTTATTGAATACTTGCTTGATTGCTTGAGTTAATTGCTTATTGCTTACTAAATCCAAAGGAAATGAGCAACTTGGATCATCTTTATGATCTCAAGAAGGGAAATCCAAGTGGTTTTATTTCTCTTCCCTCTTCTTTGCATGTTTAGGACCTAGCCCTTCTCTTCTTCTCTCCACTCTAACCCAAGCCAAACTTTTTGTGCAAACATTAACATTGTTTTCAAAATTAGAAACCTAGGCACTATGCCTTTGATTTTTCAAACTCTTTTCATAACACTTATTTTGAATTGAATCTTAAGTCAACTTGGACTTTATTTTGTGAATACTTTTCATTTGTAAATACAACTCACTCAATTGTTTTTATGGTTCCAATGACCATTTGTGTTAAAGCTTTTTATAAACATTAGCTATTAGGTTTGAGTTATCATAGAGGTTGATATAATACTCACCTGTATCCTTAGTGTTGGATCATAAGTCTTCCATGCTTATTATAGGGTTAACCCCTCACTAGCATGTTGAAGCTCTCCTCACATGGTGGATTTGTGGTTTTGGGTTGAGTTTTCTCCCTTTAATAACAAAAGACCTTAAGGCTTTTGACCAATCAATTCACCAATTTATTTTGAGATTTTTACCCCGAACTACGAGGTTTTGATCCTACCTTTTTAAGATGGTACGTAGGCAATGGGTTTATCCATTCAAACACAAAATTGTAAATAATTTGTATATTCTCCTCCCATCTCCCCAATCATGTTTTGCACAAATTTTTTCCACAAATACCAACCTACCATACAACATTTGTAAAAAGGGCTCCCTTAGAGTACCAAGGATGTTCTGGGTGCTTAAAACCTTCCCATTGCATAACCAACCCCCTTACCCGGATCTCTGACCTTTTTATTAGTTTTTGATTTGATAAAACTTCTCGCTTTTTGTTCGCTTTCTAACCTTTCCTTTGGATAAATAGAAGTGCGATGGCGACTCAAATTGTATGATTTACTTTTGATTTAGTCAATAAGTCTAAAGGTAACGAATACCTCGCTACAGAAAAGTGGCGACTCTGCTGGGGAGACATTTTCCTAGTGGGTTTTGCCTAATTTTTACCTTTGTTGTATTGTATGTTTATATTATTTGTGACATATTTTTGTGCAAATTTGAGATGATTGTATTGTTTGTAATGTATGAATTGCTTGATATTTATCAATTGCTTGTGTGCTTGGTGGTCTCTTGTGAGATGAGTTCTATACCCGAACTCGAGTGCACTTATGATAGGAGAATGACATAGTCTTGTTGACTTGTGTGGAGTTATTCCTTAGCAAGTTGACTTGCAAGCCCATTTACTTAGTGGAGGTTATGTTGGGATCAATAATGTCACACGAGTAGTCGTGGTTAGGCATTACTCTTTCCAATATATGCCTTAGAAGCCAAGGACCTAAGATTACCTAGCCCATCTCGGCCTATTTTAGGACGTAGTGCGAAGATCGTTCAAGTGTAAGATTTGATACGATTGTTACGCGATACTACACTCATAAGAGTCTCTCTTGAGAATATTTTTGGAATACGAGTAGTCGTTTATCCGATAATATCCGAAAGATGGGATGATGACTATGGGAACCTCTTGTAGAACATGATTGTCAGGGTTAACCATAGTACAATCCCTTTGGGTGGTTCTTAACCGAGACTCCATGCTCGTGACTTGCAACAAACCCTTGATTAGCGGTTGATCTGTTCTCGTATATCCTTAATATCAATGGAACTTGGGTGTTGATAAGGTGTAAACCATAATCCACCAAAATGGATGATTGATATTAAGGATAACTTGATCCATCCCGTGACATTTGTGTGGTGTGATTTGCTTGATCCTTGAGTGTGATTGTTGCATCCATGCATTCATGCATTCATACACATCCATATCATCAACAATGAGAAATTTTTCAAGGAACTTAAGAGGTCTATTTGCAAATTTTCAGACATGGATAAGCAAAGAAGGAAACGAAGAAGTACAGTTTCAGACAACCCGACTTGAAAGAGTTAAGGAGTTTGACATCCTATGTATTAGACCCCTTGGAGTTCAAAGCTCGCCATGGGAAGCTTCTGTCTATTCTTGCTACTCAGGTGGATGAAGGTCTGATGAGTGTGTTGGTGCAGTTCTATGATCCCTTGTACCGTTGCTTCACTTTTCTGGATTTCCAGCTTTTGCCTACGCTTGAGGAGTATGCCTATCTTGTGGGTATACCTATTCTAGATCAGTTGTCGTTCTATGGCTTGGAGAGAGTTCCTTCTTCCCAAGAGATTGTTGATCTGTTGCATATAGATGAATCTATTGTTGGTGCTCATATGACTACCAAAGGTGGAATTCAGGGTCTCCCATATGATTTCCTCATTGCTCAAGCTACTATGTTTGGGAAGGCCATGAGTGAGGACGCCTTTGAAGCCATATTTGTACTTCTCATCTATGGGCTAGTGTTATTCCCCAACATCGATAATTTTGTGGATGTGAACGCCATTAGGATTTTCTGTACTCTTAATCTCGTTCCTACTCTGTTGGGTGACACTTATTTCTCTTTGCATATGAGGAATGCAAAGGGTGGGGGTACCATTGTGTGTTGTTTGCCTCTGTTGTACAAGTGGTTTATTTCACACTTGCCACAGATGCTCGCCTTCAAGGAGAACAAAGGATGTCTACGGTGGTCTACGAGACTTATGTCTCTCACTAATGATGATATCTTTTGGTCTATGATGGTGTGCAGATTATTGACTCTTGTGGTGAATTCTCCAATGTACCTCTTCTTGGTACAAGTGGTAAGATTAACTACAACCCTGTTTTGGCACATCGTTAGCTTGGGTTCCCCTTAAAGGACAAACCTAATAACATTTTGTTAGAAGGTGTGTTCTTTCAAGAGGGTAAAGATCCCCAAAACTTGAAGGGAAGGATGGTCCGCGCTTGGCGCAAGATTCATAGGAAGGGAAGGAAAGAGCTTGGTCCGAAGAATTGTATTGCTTTGGAACCCTATACCTCGTGGGTGAGGAGGAGAGCTTCTGAGTACCGTATGCCCTATGACTACCCGAGACCTACACCTATGGTTATGGTTGGGCCTTCAACCCTCCCTAACCAAGGAGTAGAGGAGTTGAGAGATGAAGACCGTTCGCGTGCTTAGGTTCGTGAGCGAGAGGAGCTACTTCAGCAGCTTAGAGATAAGGATGCGTTGATAGAGTTTCTGGAGCATCAGATTATCGACGAGCCAGATGATGTGGTGACTTCTCTTTTTCCTCAGTCTTCCAGGTTTTGGAAGAGGAAGTATGATCGGCTCGCCAAGGAGAAGGCAGATATGGAGGCAGTCTATGAGAGAGAGGTGAAGAGGCTTCGTGCAACTTATCTTCTGGTCTCGAGAGCTTTGGACGATTGCTTCTAGGGTTCCATGGGATGTTATTTTCCTTCTCTCTTGTATTGTATTTGGTTACCAAGACTGTACTTCTTTGGTGTAAATTTTTTTCCAGATATTATTGATATGATTATTCCATATATGTCTAAATGATTAATATTTTCAAATATTTGCAAATGAATCTCTAAAAGTTCCTCTGATTAAAAATAAAATCATATGCACAAGCATTGCATGCATCATATGCACAAGCAGGTTTTGTTCCAGGCTTCTTGATCAGTGATCTAACTCTGTGTTCTTCATTTATTTTGAAGACAAGCTAACGCACCGGTACTATACCAGAGCCAACTCATCAAAGCTAATGGATCACCTCGAGCAAGAAAACAAAGAACTCAAGGAGGAAGTGGCAAGATTGACTGCCCTGATGGAGTCATTCTTGGCCGCCCAAAGCCAGTCTTCTACAATGCCTTCAACTCCTCCCCAGAGGACGGTCATTTCAGAGGTTGCTTCCTCTACCGTGCCCGCTGCCAGTGCTCATTTTGCTCCGTCTGCTATGCCATCCAGGTTTCCCTGGGGGATGCCCACTAATTTTGTTCCAGAGGGTCTCTCCCCTATATTTGCTTCTCTGCCGGCATCTAGCCCGGTCCTCGCTGCGCCACCTCCAGTTGTGCATACTTTACCGAGAGTTGACGATACCATTTATCACTCTGAGCCGTCTGAGGGCCCAGATGTGTAGGAGAAAATGGACGCTATGAATGATCAATTCCTTGAGTTGCGCAAGGAACTTAAAACTCTCAGAGGGAAGGACCTCTTCGGCAAATCTGCTGCTGAGTTGTGCCTTGTGCCGAACGTCAAGATTCCTATCAAGTTCAAAGTGCCTGACTTTGAAAAGTACAAAGGAAACACTTGCCCGCTCAGCCATCTTGTGATGTACGCACGCAAGATGTCAACTCAAACTGACAACGATCAACTCCTCATCCACTACTTCCAGGACAGCCTGTCCGGTGCCGCTTTGAGATGGTACATGGGTTTGGATAGTGTGAATATTCGCTCCTTCAACGACCTTGGCGAAGCCTTCGTCAAGCAGTACAAGTACAACGTTGATATGGCTCCCAATAGGGACCAACTGAGGGCTATGTCCCAGAAGGAGAAAGAAACATTCAAGGAGTACGCCCAGAGGTGGCGAGAATTGGTTGCACAAATTGTGCCTCCGCTCGAAGAAAAGGAAATGACGAAGATCTTTCTCAATACTTTAAGCTCTTTCTACTACGAGCGGATGATCGCTAGTGCTCCCTCTGATTTCACCGAGATGGTGAACATGAGGATGCGATTAGAAGAAGGAGTCAGGGAAGGGCGCCTGACCAGAGAAGAAGGCTCTTCTGCCAAACGTTATGGGGCGTTTGCCAAGAAGAAAGATGGAGAGGCACATGTTGTGTCCTCCAATGTCAAACAAAGAAGACCCTCTGTGAAGAGGAAGACTGTGCGTCCCGCCAATACCTAGCACCAGGTGGCTCATATAGCACCTGCTTTCAGAGAGAACTAACATTATCAGCATCAGAACCAGCAACAACAACATGAACAATATCAACAGCAACAACATCGTCCGCAACAGCAGGCCTACCAGCCTCGAAACAACAATCAAACCAGCACTAGCTATGATAGGAAGAGGGTCACTTTTGATCCTATTTCAATGACTTATGCAGAGCTATATCCTTCACTGATTGAAAGGAAGCTGATTACTCCACGTGACCCACCTGTTATACCAACCAACCCTCAGTGGTGGTATAAGCCCGAGCTTCACTGTGTTTATCATTCCGATGCTCCCGGACATGATGTGGAGAACTGTTACCCTCTCAAGACCAAGGTTCAAGACCTTGTTAGAAGCGGTATCTTGTTTTTCGAGGACGTAGGTCCTAATGTCAAGAAGAACCCATTGCCCGAGCATGGGAAATTTGTTGTTAATATGGTTCAGGGTTGCCTTGGTAAATACAAGGTCAGATATGTCAGCCATATCAGACAATCTTTGGTCGAGATGCATAGACTGTTATGTGGATACAATCACTATGAGCATGACCACGACAACTGTCGTGTATGCACTGTCAACGAGAGAGGATGTCGTCAAGTCAAGAAAGACATCCAAGAAATGCTAGATCAGGGTGTGATCGAGATACTTCAGAATCGTGATGAGGACGAAGTTAATGTTATATCCCTTGTGTTCAGAATACCTGAGCCTGTTGTCATCAGATATGATGGCAGCAAGCAGAAGGCCTCTCCTACTCTCATTATCAAGCCAGCTGGCCCTGTTCCATACTCTTCAGACAAGGCTGTTCCCTATCGATATAATGCAGTTGCATTAGAAGATGGGAAGGAGGTGCCTTTTCCCTCCACGTCTGTGACCAGTATCTCTGATGTCAGTGGTTTGACCCGTAGTGGTCGTGTTTTCTCGGCGCCGCCGAGACCCCAGGTTGACACCAGAAGAACTGATGCTGCTGATAGTGCTACCCATCATGTGGGGAATTCTTCTTCTTCTCTGAATCCGGCACTTGCTGTTGACAGACCTGCCGCTACTGTTAGAGCTCCTGTCCCTGCTGGCCAGAATGGCACATTGAGAGAGGACTGTGATGAGATGATGAGGCTCATAAAGAGGAGCGAGTATAATGTTGTAGACCAGCTGCTACAAACGCCTTCAAAGATATCTGTGATGTCTTTGTTGATGAACTCCGAACCACACCGCGAAGCTTTGTAGAGGGTGTTGGACGTGGCATATGTGGATCATGATGTCACAATAGAACAGTTTGATAGCATTGTTGCAAACATTACTGCTTGTAACAACTTGAGCTTCTGCGATGCTGATCTTCCCGAGGAGGGAAAAGACCACAATTTGGCACTACACATCTCTATGAACTGCAAGGATGATGCCTTGTCCAATGTGCTGGTAGACACAGGATCATCGTTGAATGTGTTGCCAAAATCCACTATGGCGAAACTTTCTTACCAGGGGCCTCCCATGAGGCAGAGTGGAGTGGTAGTCAAAGCTTTTGATGGATCCAGAAAGACAGTGATTGGTGAGGTTGAACTCCCAATCAAGATAGGACCTAGTGATTTCCATATCACTTTTCAGGTCATGGATATCCACCCATCATGTAGCTGTTTGTTAGGCAAACCATGGATTCACGAGGCAGGCGCCGTGACATCCACCCTACACCAAAAGTTAAAGTTCGTAAAGAACAAGAAGTTGGTGGTGGTATGGGGAGAGAAGGCTCTCTTGGTAAGTCATCTGTCTTCCTTTTCTTACATTGATGCTGAGGATGAGGTTGGGACTCCGTTCCAAGCCTTGTCTATTGTTGATCCTTCTAAGAAAGGAACTTCTTCATTTGCATCCTACAATGATGCAATATTGGCCATTGAGCATGGCGCAACTACTGTTTTAGGACAAATGATTAAGCTAGAAGACAATAAATCCCGGGTTGGCATAGGGTACTCTTCAGGCACTTTCAACAAGCACGATTTGTTTTATTGTAGTGGTTTCATCCACACGGTTGAAGACCAAGAGGTTGCTGCTATAGTGGAGGATGATGCAGAGGAACATAATGATCCAACACCATCTCCCAACTTTGAGTTCCCTGTATTTGAGGCCAAAGAAGATGATGTTGAAGAGATTCCTGATGAGATTACCCGTCTGCTTGAGCACAGAGAGAAGATCATTCAGCCACATCTCGAGAATCTGGAAACAGTCAACTTGGGGTCTGAAGATTGTGTTCGCGAAGTGAAGATTGGGGCACTCCTGGAAGAGTCTGTGAAGAAGGGGTTGATTGAGTTGCTACGAAAATATGTCGACGTCTTTGCCTGGTCATATGAAGACATGCCTAGTCTGGATACTGATATCGTGCAACATTTCCTGCCTTTGAAGCTTAAGTGTGTGCCTGTAAAGCAAAAGCTCAGAAGAACTCATCCTGATATGGCAGTGAAGATTAAAGAAGAAGTTCAGAAGCAAATTGATGTGGGGTTTCTGGTGACTTCTACATATCCTCGATGGGTGGCCAATATTGTGCCCGTGCCTAAGAAAGATGGAAAAGTCCGAATGTGTGTGGACTATAGAGACTTGAATAAAGCTAGTCCGAAAGATGATTTTCATCTACCACATATTGATATGTTGGTAGATAATACAACTAAATTCAATGTCTTCTCATTTATGGACGGATTTTCCGGATATAACCATATTAAAATGGCACCCGAGGATATGGAGAAGACAACATTCATCACACCTTGGGAAACATTCTGTTATCGAGTGATGCCCTTCGGTTTGAAGAACACCGGAGCCACGCATCAACGCGCTATGACTACCTTGTTTCATGATATGATGCACAAGGAGATTGAGGTGTATGTTGATGATATGATTGCAAAGTCGAGAACGGAAGTTGAACATGTAGAGCACTTGTTGAAGCTTTTTTAGCGTTTGAGGAAGTACAAACTCCGTCTGAATCCGAACAAGTGTACATTTGGAGTTCGTTCCGGCAAGTTATTGGGCTTTATTGTCAGTGAGAGAGGTATTGAGGTTTATCCTGCCAAGGTCAAAGCAATACAAGAGATGCCTGCGCCCAAAACTGAGAAGCAAGTTTGAGGTTTTCTTGGCCGCTTGAATTATATTTCCAGATTTATATCCCACATGACTGCCACATGTGCGCAAATATTCAAGCTCCTCCGGAAAGATCAGCGTCATGATTGGACCGAGGATTTCCAAAAGGCCTTTGATAGTATTAAAGAGTATCTGTCCGAGCCTCCGATTTTGTCTCCGCCTGTGGAAGGGAGACCCTTGATTATGTATTTGACTGTTCTTGAAGACTCTATGGGTTGTGTATTGGGTCAGCAAGATGAATCAGGGAAGAAAGAATATGCTATATACTATCTGAGTAATAAGTTCACGGATTGTGAGTCTCGATACTCAATGCTTGAAAAAACATGTTGTGCTTTGGCTTGGGCTGCTAAGCGCTTACGCCAGTATATGTTGAACCATACGACATGGTTGATATCCAAAATGGATCCAATCAAGTATATCTTTAAGAAGCCTGCTTTAACGGGGAGGATTGCCCGTTGGCAGATGCCGTTGTCTGAGTATGATATTGAGTATCGAGCTCAGAAGGCTATTAAAGGTAGTATTTTGGCTGACCACTTGGCACATCAACCAATTGAGGATTATCAGTCAGTTCAGTACGACTTCCCTGATGAGGAGATTCTGTATTTGAAAATGAAAGATTACGATGAGCCTACGCTCGATGAAGGGCCAGACCCTGGTTCCCATTGGAGCATGGTGTTTGATGGCGCTGTAAATCAATATGGAAATGATATTGGGGCAGTGATTATTACTCGTCAAGGCACACATTTTCCTTTTACAGCAAGGCTAACTTTCAAATACACGAATAATATGGTTGAGTATGAGGCCTGTATTATGGGTTTGGAAGAATGTATTGATCTTACGATCAAGCATCTTGATGTTTATGGTGATTCGGCCCTTGTTGTTAATCAGATCAAGGGTGAATGGGAAACGAATCAGCCTGGCCTCATCCCATATAGACATTTTGCGAGGATGATTTCAACGTTCTTAACTGAGGTTGACTTCCATCATATTCCTCGAGATGAGAATCGGATGGCAGATGCTCTTGCTACACTTGCTTCGATGATTGTGGTGAAATTCTGGAATGAAGTCCCCAATATCACTGTGATGCGCTTGGATAGACCAGCTCATGTATTTGCAGTTGAGGAAGTGAAAGATGATAAGCCATGGTATTATGACATCAAATGTTTTCTTCAGAGTCAGGTTTACCCGCTTGGGGCATCTGTTAAAGATAAGAAGACTTTGAGGAGATTATCTGGCAGTTTCTACCTCAATGGTGATGTGCTTTACAAGAGGAACTTCGACATGGTCTTGCTTAGATGCGTGGATAGACACGAAGCAGACTTGTTGATGAATGAAGTCCATGAGGGTTCATTTGGTACTCATTCCAATGGACATTGTAACACCCCGAATTAAATAAGAGGATTATTTAATTAAGTTAATAATATATTTAATAATTTAATTAAATAAATTGAATTATTGGATTATTATTATTATTATTATTATTATTTGGAATAATAATTAGTGGAAAATATATAAGTTGGAATAAGAGAAAAAGGGTCATTCATTTTTGGTAAAGAGTTTTCACGTGAAACAGAGAAGCGGCTGAAAGGCGAAAAGTGGAGAAAAAGCAGAGGTTGAAGAACGGAAAAGCTTGAAGCTTAGAGATTGCCGGATTATCTCAGGTAAGGGGGGTTTATCGTCGCTTAATGGGTATTATAGATTAACATGTCATGGGTAGTGAGAAACCGTTGAATTGACCCTAATTGGGATTGTTGAATGCTGAAAGATTGTGATGAATAAACTGAGTTTAAGCTGTAATTGAGTCCGTAATTGTGTGAGTCGTGTTTCCCCGAACGTGTAGCTTTTTACGGAAATTGAATCGGAGGTCCGGAAGTCCTCCAACGGCGGAAAATGCGGAAACTCTGCATTCTGCCTTGTGTTAGCGCAGGAACTGCTGTTTTGTCTGCGTTAACCGGTTAACCCAGGGCGTTAACCGGTTAACACTGTTATATTTTGTGGAAATGTGTTGTTTTGCCTGCGTTAACCGGTTAACCCAGGGCGTTAACCGGTTAACACTGTTGCGTTTTGCCAGAAAATGTATTTTTGTCCTGCGTTAACTGGTTAACCCAGGGCGTTAACCGGTTAACACTGTTGGAAATTAGAAAAATTGTTATTTTAATGTTGTGAACGTAATTGGTGATTGGCCTATTTTAGTTGATTGTGAGGAATAATTTTGTTGGGTTTATGTTATGAAATGTTGATCCAAATATGTTGATCAGTTGTGTTAAAGTTGTTGAAAATACTGAGTTGGAGGCTTGATGAGCCAAAGTTGATTATAAGTTGATTTTTGTTGAAAACGTTGTTGTGTTGATATTATTATTATGTTGTTGACAGTTTAAAGTCGTGTATGCCATGTACATTCATATGCATTAAGTCGGAGCTTTGCTCACACCACGTTGGCCTGGATTGGCAAAATTTTAAGTTGAAAGTTGAAGGCTTATGCCTTGATGCCCACTAAAATGGCAATGATTTTAAGTTGGGAGTTTTACTCCGAATGGTACCACATGCATGACGAGTCGAGTCTCATTAGAGTTGCATTCTGTTGGTTTGTTGTATGTGTATCAGTGGTATTGATCTTGAGTATGTATATGAGTTGTGTTGATATTGGGTGATTAATGAGTTAAATTACTTAACATAACATGATAATTTATAATGTTTGTTACATCGATTGAGGAACTCACCCTTACAATTATTTTTCAGGTAACGAGCAATGAGTTGAGTAGAAGCTAGTGCTTGGAGTCTAGTGTAGTCACCGTAGTGGGTCATGCTCTGATAGATGTAACATCGGGACGGGATGTTTTAATTGTTTATTGTCGGTTGTTGAACCATTTTTCATGTAATACGTTATATGTTTGTGGAATGGTTGAGTTGATTTATATCCGCTGCGAATTGTGCAAAAATGTTATTTTGATTAAATAATGAGCATGACAGTTATTATGTTGTTAAATGTTGTGTGACACCCTTGGTGCATAATTACTCTGATATTTGTTGTTGTTATTTTAATTACATATTTGGGGTATTTTAGAAGGGTGTTACATTAGTGGTATCAGAGCAGGTCGCTCCGTCCGGCCAGTTGTCGTGTCGTTACTGTCTAACAATTGTGTAATTGTTACTAGTCTAACTTTTAAGTTGTGTTGTAGTGATAAGTTGAAATGGCTGGAAGGAATGACGCTGCAATGGCTGCCGCAATGCAAGCGATGGCACAAGCTGTGCAGAACTTGCCAAATGCTGGTGGTGATGCTGGATCACGTAGCTTGGCGACTTTTCAGAGAGAGAATCCGCCGGTGTTTAAAGGGAAGCATGATCCAGATGCAGCCTTGGGATGGTTGAAAGAGATTGAGAGAATCTTCCGTGTTATGGATTGCACTCCAGCTCAGAAGGTTCGGTATGGTACTCACATGCTAGCAGTCGAAGCTGATGACTGGTGGCTAGAGACTCACGAGAGGTTGACCGTGGCAGGTGAAGTCATTACTTGGGATGTATTCCGTAGGGAATTCATGAGAAAGTATTATCCGGAAGATGTCCGTGGTAAGAAGGAAATTGAGTTCCTTGAGCTGAAGCAAGGAAACATGTCTGTCACTGATTATGCTGCGAGATTTGTGGAGTTGTCCAAATTTTATCCTCATTACACTAGTGCTGGTGCTGAATTTTCAAAGTGCATCAAGTTTGAAAATGGACTGCGCTCTGAGATTAAGAAAGCTGTTGGGTATCAGAAGATACGCATTTTTACTGAATTGGTTGATAGCTGCAGGATATTTGAAGAAGACAATAATGCTCATTACAAGATTGTCAGTGACCGCAGGGGCAAGCAACATCAAAATCGTGGCAAGCCGTATGATGCCCCAGTGGGAAAAGGGAAACAAGGAGCTGCTCCGGCTCAGAGGACTAGTAGGGGAGGTGCTCCTGCTGGTATAGTTTGCTTCAAATGTGGTCAGGCTGGTCATAAGAGTAATGTATGCACTGCTGAAGTAAAGAGGTGTTTTCGCTGTGGTAAGACTGGTCATGCAATGGCTGATTGCAAGCACAAGGAAATGATTTGTTTTAATTGTGGCGAAGAAGGGCATATTGGAAGTCAGTGTCAGAAGCCAAAGAAATCTCAGACTGGGAAGGTGTTCGCATTGACCGGAACTCAAACCTCCTGTGAGGACAGACTTATCCGAGGTACATGTTTCATATATGGTACTCCTTTAATTACTATTATTGATACCGGTGCTACCCACTGTTTTATTTCTGCTAACTGTGCTCGAAGACTGGGTTTAAAATTGTCCGCTTTGGATGGTGAATTGATTGTTGAGACCCCAGCTAAGGGATCAGTAACTACTTCTTTGGTATGTTTAAAATGTCCTTTGTCGATCTTCGATAAAGATTTCTATGTTGATTTAGTATGTTTGCAGTTGGATGGGATGGATGTAATTCTTGGTATGAACTGGTTAGAGTATAATTATGTTCATATAAATTGTCATCATAAGTCGGTGAGGTTTTCCACTCCTGAAGAGGAAGGAGTTGACTTATTACCTTTCAGAGAATTGCGAAAATTGATGAAAGAGGGAGCTCCAGTGTTGCTAGTAAAGAAGAAAGAGGGTAGTATGAGGCTTTGTATTGATTATAGACAATTGAATAAAGTAACGATCAAGAATAAGTATCCACTACCGAGGATAGATGATTTGATGGACCAATTAGTGGGTGCTTGTGTGTTCAGTAAAATTGATTTGAGATCGGGCTATCATCAGATCAGAGTGAAAGATGAAGACATCCAGAAGACAGCGTTCAGAACTCGGTATGGACATTATGAGTATTCTGTGATGCCTTTCGGTGTGACTAATGCGCCGGGAGTATTTATGGAATACATGAATCGTATTTTCCATACTTATCTGGATCATTTTGTGGTAGTATTTATTGATGATATTTTGATTTACTCTAAGTCCGAAGGAGAGCACCAGGAACATTTGAGATTAGTATTGGAGGTTTTGAAAGATAAGAAATTGTATGCGAAGTTGTCCAAGTGTGAGTTTTGGTTAAGAGAAGTCAGTTTTCTCGGCCATGTAATTTCAGGAAAGGGTATTGCTGTAGATCCTTCCAAGGTAGAAGCTGTATTGCAATGGGAAACTCCTAAGTCGGTTACCGAGATTAGAAGCTTTTTGGGATTAGCTGGATATTATAGAAGATTTATTGAAGGATTTTCTAAGTTAGCACTTCCGTTGACTAAATTAACTTGCAAAGGTAAAGCTTTCGTGTGGGATGTTCAGTGCGAAGAGAGTTTTAATGAATTAAAGAGGAGGTTGACGTCGGCGCCGGTTTTGACTTTGCCAAATCCGGGGGAACCGTTTATAATTTACTGTGATGCTTCGTTGATGGGTTTGGGAGGTGTGCTCATGCAAAATAATAAAGTAATTGCTTATGCGTCGCGACAGTTGAGAATTCATGAAAAGAACTATCCTACGCATGATCTTGAACTTGCTGCTGTAGTGTTTGCGCTAAAACTTTGGAGGCATTACCTTTATGGTTCCAGATTCGAAGTTTTCAGCGATCATAAAAGTTTAAAGTATCTATTTGATCAGAAAGAGCTGAACATGAGACAACGTAGGTGGTTCGAATTGCTTAAGGATTATGATTTCGGTTTGAATTATCATCCAGGAAAAGCAAATGTTGTGGCCGATGCTTTAAGTAGGAAGACCTTGCATGTGTCAGCAATGATGATTAAGGAGTTGGAATTAATTGAGCAATTTCGGGATATGAGTTTGGTTTGCGAAGTAACACCGCAGAGTGTGATGCTAGGAATGCTAAAGATTAATAATGATTTTATGGATAGTATCCGAGAGGCACAGAAATTGGATGTGAAATTAGTAGATATCCTTAATCGTTGTGGTCAATCAGAGAAAAGTGACTTTACGGTTGATGCGAGAGGTGTGTTGAAATTAGGGGAAAGAATTTGTATTCCTGACGACGCAATTTTGAAGAGAAGTATTCTAGAGGAGGGTCATAGAAGCAGCTTGAGTATTCATCCAGGAGCTACTAAAATGTATCAGGATTTAAAGAAATTATTTTGGTGGCCCGGAATGAAAGAAGATGTGGCTCGTTTTGTGTATGCGTGCTTAACTTGTCAGAAGTCGAAGATTGAGCATCAGAAGCCTGCTGGGTTGATGCAACCGTTGGAAGTTCCAGAATGGAAATGGGATAGCATTTCTATGGACTTTGTAACGGGGCTGCCTGCTACCTTACGAGGGCATGATTCGATTTGGGTGATCGTTGATAGGCTCACGAAGTCGGCTCACTTCATACCTATTAACATCACTTACCCAATTGCGAAGTTGGCAGAGATTTACATCCGAGTAGTTGTAAAGTTGCATGGTGTTCCTCTGTGTATTGTGTCGGACAGAGATCCGAGGTTTACATCGGGATTTTGGAAAAGTCTGCAAGATTCGTTGGGATCTAAGTTGAGGTTGAGTTCGGCATATCATCCTCAAACTGATGGCCAAACTGAGAGAACCATTCAGTCATTGGAAGATTTACTGAGGGCTTGTGTTCTTGAACAAGGAGGTTCGTGGGACACTTATCTTCCATTGATCGAGTTCACATACAATAATAGTTACCATTCTAGTATCGGAATGGCACCTTTTGAAGCATTATATGGTCGTAGATGTAGAACTCCGTTGTGTTGGCACAAATCTGGTGAGAGTGTAGTACTTGGACCAGAGTTAGTTCGAGAAACTACCGAGAAAGTGAAGTTTATCCGGGAGAAGATGAAAGCTTCTCAGAGTAGGCAGAAGAGTTACCATGACAAGTGGAAGAAGGATTTAGAATTTCAAGCTGGTGACCATGTGTTTTTGAGAGTCACGCCTGTGACCGGAGTTGGGAGGGCTTTGAAGTCTAAAAAGCTCACTCCTCGCTTCATTGGTCCGTATCAAATCTTAGAACGGGTTGGAAGAGTTGCTTATCGGATGGCGTTACCACCTAATCTTTCGAATTTGCATGATGTATTCCATGTGTCGCAGCTTCGGAAGTATATCTCAGATCCGTCTCATGTGGTTAGTATGGATGATGTGCAAGTGCGAGATAATTTAACAGTAGAGACAAAGCCTGTGCGAGTTGAAGATCGTGAAACAAAGACTCTTCGAGGAAAAGAGATTGGGTTGGTTAAAGTCGTTTGGTTGGGAGCTGCGGGCGAAAGCATGACATGGGAACTTGAGAGTCGGATGAAGGAGTCTTATCCAGAGTTATTTGCTTGAGGTATGTTTTCGAGGACGAAAACTCTTTTAGTAGGGGAGAGTTGTAACACCCCGAATTAAATAAGAGGATTATTTAATTAAGTTAATAATATATTTAATAATTTAATTAAATAAATTGAATTATTGGATTATTATTATTATTATTATTATTATTTGGAATAATAATTAGTGGAAAATATATAAGTTGGAATAAGAGAAAAAGGGTCATTCATTTTTGGTAAAGAGTTTTCACGTGAAACAGAGAAGCGGCTGAAAGGCGAAAAGTGGAGAAAAAGCAGAGGTTGAAGAACGGAAAAGCTTGAAGCTTAGAGATTGCCGGATTATCTCAGGTAAGGGGGGTTTATCGTCGCTTAATGGGTATTATAGATTAACATGTCATGGGTAGTGAGAAACCGTTGAATTGACCCTAATTGGGATTGTTGAATGCTGAAAGATTGTGATGAATAAACTGAGTTTAAGCTGTAATTGAGTCCGTAATTGTGTGAGTCGTGTTTCCCCGAACGTGTAGCTTTTTACGGAAATTGAATCGGAGGTCCGGAAGTCCTCCAACGGCGGAAAATGCGGAAACTCTGCATTCTGCCTTGTGTTAGCGCAGGAACTGCTGTTTTGTCTGCGTTAACCGGTTAACCCAGGGCGTTAACCGGTTAACACTGTTATATTTTGTGGAAATGTGTTGTTTTGCCTGCGTTAACCGGTTAACCCAGGGCGTTAACCGGTTAACACTGTTGCGTTTTGCCAGAAAATGTATTTTTGTCCTGCGTTAACCGGTTAACCCAGGGCGTTAACCGGTTAACACTGTTGGAAATTAGAAAAATTGTTATTTTAATGTTGTGAACGTAATTGGTGATTGGCCTATTTTAGTTGATTGTGAGGAATAATTTTGTTGGGTTTATGTTATGAAATGTTGATCCAAATATGTTGATCAGTTGTGTTAAAGTTGTTGAAAATACTGAGTTGGAGGCTTGATGAGCCAAAGTTGATTATAAGTTGATTTTTGTTGAAAACGTTGTTGTGTTGATATTATTATTATGTTGTTGACAGTTTAAAGTCGTGTATGCCATGTACATTCATATGCATTAAGTCGGAGCTTTGCTCACACCACGTTGGCCTGGATTGGCAAAATTTTAAGTTGAAAGTTGAAGGCTTATGCCTTGATGCCCACTAAAATGGCAATGATTTTAAGTTGGGAGTTTTACTCCGAATGGTACCACATGCATGACGAGTCGAGTCTCATTAGAGTTGCATTCTGTTGGTTTGTTGTATGTGTATCAGTGGTATTGATCTTGAGTATGTATATGAGTTGTGTTGATATTGGGTGATTAATGAGTTAAATTACTTAACATAACATGATAATTTATAATGTTTGTTACATCGATTGAGGAACTCACCCTTACAATTATTTTTCAGGTAACGAGCAATGAGTTGAGTAGAAGCTAGTGCTTGGAGTCTAGTGTAGTCACCGTAGTGGGTCATGCTCTGATAGATGTAACATCGGGACGGGATGTTTTAATTGTTTATTGTCGGTTGTTGAACCATTTTTCATGTAATACGTTATATGTTTGTGGAATGGTTGAGTTGATTTATATCCGCTGCGAATTGTGCAAAAATGTTATTTTGATTAAATAATGAGCATGACAGTTATTATGTTGTTAAATGTTGTGTGACACCCTTGGTGCATAATTACTCTGATATTTGTTGTTGTTATTTTAATTACATATTTGGGGTATTTTAGAAGGGTGTTACAGACATGCCATGGCAAAGAAGATGTTGAGAGCAGGCTACTATTGGCTGACAATGGAGTCTGACTGCTGCAAGTATGTGAAGAAATGCCACAAGTGTCAGATTTATGCGGATAAGATTCATATTCCCCCGACACTTCTGAATGTGATTTCATCATCGTGGCCTTTCTCTATGTGGGGAATTGACATGATAGAGCCAAAAGCGTCCAACGGTCACAGATTTATTCTCGTAGCAATTGATTACTTCACCAAGTGGGTTGAAGCTGCATCGTATGCAAATGTGACCAGGCAGGTGGTTGTGAAGTTTATCAAGAATCAACTCATATGCCGTTATGGTGTGCCAGATAAGATCATTACTGATAATGGATCTAACTTGAACAACAAGATGATGAAAGAGCTGTGTAGCGAGTTCAAGATTGCACATCATAATTCTTCTCCTTATAGACCCAAGATGAATGGAGCTGTTGAAGCTGCTAATAAGAACATCAAGAAGATTATCTAGAAGATGGTTGTCACGTACAAAGATTGGCATGAGATGCTGCCATTTGTTTTGCATGGATATCGTACATCTGTCCGCACTTCAACAGGGGCAACCCCTTTCTCCCTTGTATATGGCATGGAGGCTGTGCTCCCCGTGGAGGTTGAGATCCCATCAATGAGAGTCTTAATGGAAGCCAAGTTGACTGAGGCTGAATAGGTTCAGAGTCGTTATGACCAACTAAATTTAATTGAATAGAAGAGATTGACTGCCATGTGTCATGGTCAGTTATATCAGCAGAGGATGAAGAAAGCCTTTGATAAGAAGGTCAATCCCCGTGTGTTCCGAGAAGGTGACCTTGTGCTCAAGAAATTCTTGTCTTTTGCGCCCGATTCCAGGGGCAAGTGGACTCCAAACTATGAAGGTCCATATGTTATTAAGAGAGCCTTTTCAGGAGGTGCTTTGATACTTACAACTATGGATGGGGAGGATTTCACTCGTCTTGTGAATTCAGATGCAGTCAAGAAATACTTCGCCTAAAAAATAAAAACAGAATAGCTCGCTAAGTTGAAAACCCGAAAGGGAGGCTTAGGCAAAAATGAGTGTCTCAGTGGATTGAAAACCCGAAAGGGCGATCCAGGAAAAAGTTAGAGACATAAAAAATGAATATATCTCCCGCTAGATTGAGTACCTCACCCTGGGGAAATCTAGGCAAAAATTAGGGTTTTGGCAAGTAACTGCATCCTGACAAGACTTTGTTTTTCAAACCATCTTCTGTCAAAGAATTCTCGCTCAGTCATCGTCAACTGAAGCTTCAAATACATTGGAGTTAGAGTTGATGGAGAAATGGTCATTATGTTCAATGTAGCCTTTTTCCAATATATATCACCAATTTCAAATTTGTAAAGATCCATGGAGCCTTGCCATTTGCAGACTACCATTCCATCAAATAAATTTGAGCCTTTATCCAATTCTTCGCACTCTTATTTGTTTCTGTTTAACAAATGTTTGCATGTTTTAATTGATAAATATCATTGTTTTAAACAAATAAGATTTTATAAACTATTTTTAAACAAAGTGAACATTCACAATGACTGAAAGGATAATTGGAACATCTTCAGTGCTCTCCCAAGGATAGTATGATCTCCAAAAGGGTAAGACATTTGTTCATATTCCTAGCATATCTGTTATCCTCTTCATCATCTTTCAGGTTTGTCTCTTCAGTGAGCGCGGAGAAATGTAATACACCACCAAAATCCCCAGAGAGTCTGGAGTTTGGTCCCAGTCTTCTAGCCCCCTAGTGAGTCTGGAGCTAGCATCTGTGTTTTATCAATTATATGGTTGTCATCCCTTGTGTGGATTGACCTAAAATCCCTTATAGATTGATAAATTAACATGCTATCTTCTTCGAGGAAGTTGGTTTTCCCTCATTAAGATTGGAAATCTCCCGTAGAGTGAGCAAGATATCCCAGCATGAGTGGAATTTTCAACAAGTTGGTTTGTAGCTTATCCCCGACAGATTCGCATACATTGATCTCCAGCAGGTTTGCCTACCGTTAATCCTCAGCAAGGTTGCTCACATTAGACTTCCCCAGTTTGGTCATCAACAATTTATCTCCAGCTGATCGCCTATAGCTTCCTCCTAGCAGAGTGGGTGATGAGAATATTTTGTATCCCCGGTGGAGCGGTGTTTCTCTTCTCCTCGGCAGAGACTGTTTCTCCAGCAATATGAGGAAATTGTGATGGTTATTAGAACTTTTGTTTGGTGGTTATTCCCCACAGAGTTTCATATCTTTCCTTGGTTTTTCCCCAGTAGAGTTACCTCTACGGTGAATCTTATCCATGTTGAGCCCCCTAGTCTTAGCTGAATAGCTTCCCTAGTTAAGGCTCTATCTGATCCTAGTTTGACTTTGGAACTCTAAGGAGAACGTGTTGTCTTCTTCCCCAGCGGAGTGTTTGGCGCTGTCTCCGCGGCAGAGACATTTCTTTCGTGTTTAGAAGTGACTGTTGTTTGGATGTGCTTCTGTTTGGTGGTTGTTCCCCATAGAATTCCACATCACCCCCTGATAATATCCCCAGTAGATTTCTTCTATGACGGATCTTATCCATGTCTTTGCGTACTGCTGGAAGATCCCCAGCTTTGGCGGTTGTGATCCTTTGCTTATTCCCAACAGCGGTCTATGATCCCTGGTGATCCTGCTTGTTCCCTTAGCAGTGGTCTTTGTCCCCGGCAACTCTGCTTGGTCCCCTAGCAGTAGTCTTGATCCTCAGTGGTGATTGGTTTCCTGGTATTTGTTTCCCCCACCAGATTGGATTTCTCCTGTGGGCTTGGCTTTCTCTGTTCAGATGTTGTATCGGATGTCTGTCCATTGATTCTTGGACCTGTTTGTGTTAGATATGTCTGTTTGTCAGCAATAATCATACATAAACCACGCATATACATGCATAATTACGACATTCAGATATTCATGTTGCATTCTTTGCCATATATCTTTGTTTGTTATTTCCTGCTATTTGGTGATACATATTTCCCCAAGCAGATGTTTGTGTCCGATCTCTCAATATAGAGTCAGCCCTGTAGGCAGAAAGTGTTTATCTTTGCTTCACATCCCCACTGAGTTATGTCCTCGTGGATGATTTTTGTTTCTGTTTCCTCCCTAAATATGTATTGGGATGGAATTACTCCCCTGAGTTATATCCTCATTGGGTTGAGTCTTGCTTCATTGCGTCTCTCTAGTTTGTTCCTAGACTGACTCCTTTCCTGTTATTTCCCCTGCACTTCCCTGTGGTTCAGATGATCAATTGCTCAGTAAACAGTAATTGTTCATTCTCCCCCCAGCGGATTGTTGTGGCCTTCTACCCAGTAACCGGTAGTTGTAAGTCCTATTTTTGTGGTTTTCTACCCAGTAGCCGGTAGTTGTAAACCCCACTTTGTCCCATTTGCAGAGTTAACCCTTGATTTTGTTCATCCTAACCGATGACGGGTACTTTCTTCTGTGGTTTTCTACCCAGTAACCGGTAGATGTAATCCCCTCGTTGTTGGTTATCCTTATCCAATATTCGGCATTGATATTCCTTCATTTTGTTTTGAGTATACCACCCAGTAAACGGTGATATATCTCTTGGATAATTACTCTGATCAAGCAATTTATCCCCAGCGAGTCATCTTTCATCTACCCTTGTTTGGTAATGATTGTTTCTCCCCTGGATTGGTCATCATTTTATACCCTGTAACCGGTATCCCGATGTCCTTTCTTTTCGGTCGATTTATCCTTTATTAACCCAGTAAGCGGTTGTGGATAATCTTCCATGCGAGTATGTTATCTATGTTCCGACGGTAATAGATAATATATCTCATGCGCTCTTCAGTCGAAGCCTTTGTTCCTTCCCCAGTTGAGCAAGATTCGTATTTCCTTATGGAATCGAATGTCCATCTGTAGCGGGGTATTCGTTACCATTAGAGATATTGACTAAATCCAAGGTAAATCATACAAGTCGAGTCTCCACCGCACTTCTATTTATCCAAAGGAATGGTTAGAAAGCGAACAAAAACCTAAAAGTTTTTTAACAAAAAACTAGTAAAAGAGAAACAGAGATCTGGGTAAGGGGGTTGGTTATGCAATGGGAAGGTGTTAGGCACCCAAAACATCCTAGGTACTCCTAGGGAACATTTTTCATACTTGTTGCAAGGTGGTTGTTTTGTGAAAAATTTATTTGTGAAAACATGATTGAAGAGATGAGAAGATAATATATAAGTTTATTTACATTTTGTGTTTGGATGGATAAACCCATTGCCTACGTACCATCTTATAAGAGATTAGGATCAAAACCTCGTAGTTCGGGATAAAAAACTCAAAAAAACAAGTTGGTGAATTGATTGGTCCAAAAGCCTTAAGGTCTTTTGTTATCTAAGGGAGAAAACTCAACCAAACCACAAATCCACCATGTGAGGATAACTTCAACATGCTAGTGAGGGGTTAACCCTATAATAAGCATGGAAGACTCATTGTCCATCACTAAGGATATAGGTGAGTATTACATCTACCACCAAGATAACTCAAACCAAATAGCTAAAGGTTATGGAACATTTTGATTAAGAAAGTGGCCATTGGAACCACAAAAGACATTTGAGTGGGTTATAGTTACCAATTGGAAGTATATACAAAAATGGTCAAATTTGACTTAAAGATTCAATTCAAAATAAGTATTATGAAAAGGAGGTTTGAAAATCAAAAGCATAAGGCTTAGGTTTCTAATGTTTGAAAACAATGGTTAAATGTTTGCACAAGAATTTTGGCTTAGGTTAGAGTGAAGAGAAGAAGAAGAATGGCTAAGGTCCTAAGTAAAGCAAAAAGATGAGGGATGAAGAATTAAAACCACAATGGAGTCCCTCTCTTGATATCATATTGATGATCCAAGTAGCTCCCATCCTTTGGAATAAGCAATCACACAAAGCATAAGCAATCATCAAACAAGCCTCTTAAGAGATCCTCAATATCTTGTATCTTTCACTTTGGATGAACATGGCAATGGTCTTCCAATTAAGCTCAAGTGGGAACCCCTAGCACAAGAACACACACATCAAAAGGTTTATGAAACAAATCAAGAATGGACAAGAGTGAGTTTAGAGATTTGGTCCATATTCATCATTAAGGTCCTTTTACTCCAATTTTGCATAAGGAATGTCCTAGAATCTAAGTCCACTTCTCCACCCTTTGCATAGGGAATGTCCTAGAATCTAAGTCCACTTCTTTGCATTTGGTTCTCAACAATCAAATCAAAACACAAGCACAATAATATATACACAATTATGTGCTCAAGTAAGCAAAAGGCAAATTGCATTAACATAAACATGTGCTCAAGTGAGCAAATAGAAAAGCAAATGGATAATATGTACAAGAATAGTAAATTGCTTAAATGTAAAGAGCAAGAATTAAATGACTTGAATAAAAAGTTAGTGGTCAATTGTTAGTGTTAGTAATTAGTGTGCCATAAGGCAAATTTAGCGCTATGTTAAGCAATCGTAATTGGACTTATGTAGAAGTCACAACTATCTGAGGCAGGTCAATAATAATGTAGGCAACAACATAAGTTAGAAGTCTTGATTAGTGAACCAAGTTCCAACAACTTGCCATGCCAAAAAGGAGAAGAGAATTGATCTTGTATTGGTTTAAGCCTTTTGCATGATTTAGAAAATAACCTATCCTTAATGCAAAGTCATTCACTTGATCAATTGATCAAGATGAATTAGATTTGGATCAAGGAAGATTAAGTCTCTCTAATCAATGCTAACTTATCAACCTTTAACTCATTGATCAAAAAGAAAAAAAAAGAAGAAGAAGGAGATGGAGAATGGATAAAGAAATGGAAAGATAAAAAATGCATGAGATGAAATAAGATGTACCAATCCATATGTATTGATCAAATGACATTGGAAGTCAAAGTCAAACAATAAGAAATCAGAAATGAGATGAAGATTGGAGATCAAACAATAAGCAAAATATTTTTGGCATTTTCAATATTAAAATAAACTTGAATTAAAAATAATGGAAAGGTCAAACTTCAAAATCACTTCAAGTCAACCTTGAAAGGTCCAAGTAATTTATCCCAAGTTCAACAAGGTCAAACAAAGTTTGACAAAAAATTTCAGCATTTCTAAAAGTCAGAAACTATTTTTAACCAATTAAAAATGAATAAAAATAACCTAATTGAACTAAAATCTCAAATAAACCTCAAATCAATTAAAAAATTGATGAGAATATTTTTCATAGATCCATCATCATTCAAATAGGTTAGGAAAATATTTTTGTATTTTTTGAATATCAAAAACTATTTAAAATGAATTAAAAATAACTAGAAAAGAGAAAATTCACAAAAAATATCAAATTATGAAATAAAAAATATTAAAAATCAGAATCAGAAACTAGAATTTATTTGGAGACCAATGCAATTGGTCCCATAATTTTTGGATTTAAAATGAGAGAGAGATGATTTTTTGAAATAAAAGGAATTAAAGAAAATAAAAATCAGAAAATAAAAAATGCAAAAAACAAGGAGTGTTAGATTTGAGCTCATTAATTGAGCTGGCGGATCACACGCTCCTAAGGCGTGCTCCCACCATACGCCTTGGTCAACTGAACCACACGCAGCATTAAAACAAGTCATAAGAAACAAAGGCCAGGATTAGATCTGGACAACTCAATCCAATGGCTCAGATTCAAACTGGAGAGAGACGGCCACCGGAGCCACCTTCTTCTCCGATGAGCATGCGTTTTCTGGCCAAAATTGCAGAGATTCAAAAGGCAACCAAAGGACACGATCCTTATACCAAAATGAAGCTGGGGTGATGTACATCACCCCTATAACCTTGAATCACACTCAAGATTCCTATAGGTTGAGAAATCTGAGGTGGAAGATTCAGGTATGGAAAATGCAGATCAAAGAAAAACGAAATTGAAGCTACCACTAGCTTGCCTCTCAAGTGAGGACTTCAGAAAACACTTTGGCCAGGCAAATAGATCAAAGAAATGAGAGATTCGAAGCAAATACCAGTTGAAGAATAAGCTTGAATTCTAGAAGCTTGAGCTCGATTCCTTGCTTGCTTTGTCAAAATAGAAGATCAATGAACTAAATGATGGAGGTCTAGAAGCTTTAGATCCAAAGATTCAATCAGATGTAGTTGAATTTTGGATCTGAAAAATTTGAGAAAAATGAAATTGCTTCTTTGGTGAGAAGTTGGGTTTTGATTTCTGCAGCAATTCAGGTTGAATCAGGTGTGTATTTTGAATGGAATAGGGTCTCTATTTATAGAGGAAATGGCAAGGAGAATGTGATCAAAGTCGTGTGCATGAATTTGGATAATCCTTGCATGGGCTTGCGTGATCATGCACAAAGCCCAAAACCAAAGCCAAATGCAATCTGAAATCAAACCAAGATGAAATGTACGTGTAATTTGAATGGCAAATGCTTGTGCATGGAATTTTGAAGTGTTATTCATAATTGAACCAAAAGCTTTTCCTCTTCGAAAATATCACTTGCCAAGCCCAAGCATGATCATGTGAGTAATGGTTGGAAAGGTTTTGATGTAAGGAACAATTGTTATGTTGGGCAAAAAACCAATTGAGGTGTGGAAATTAGTGAATTTTGAGTTTAAAGTGTAGTGTGCAAAACATGTCAAGGCAAAGTTTTGAAATTTGGCCAATGTTCAAGCCCTTCTGGTTTGATGATGTAAGCCTCAAATGAAAACATCTCAAACATCAAAGTTGTAGATCTCTTAAAGTCAATCAAAATGGACTTAAATTTTGCATCATTTGAATTTTTGATGAAAGAGTTATGAGCACTTGAAGTTGGACTTTTTTACCTTTCAATGCATTTGGTCCAAAAGGACCTATAATGTCTTGCATTATCACATGTATTTCCTTTGAGATTTTGAAATTTGGTTCAACATAACATTTGAAGTAGACATCTTAAGCTTTCCAATTCATTTGATCCCACCTCAAAATCATAAAAATTGAATGCGTTATGTCCTTGGGAAGTTGACCCATAATTAGGGTTTCAGTCAAAATGACCTATAATGTATTGGAATGGGAGATGGCCTTCCAAGCTTCAAATCAATTTTTTATGAACATGAAAGTTGTTCATATTGTCCTTAAGAGAATTTTTGCGTTTGGAACCATCTCCCTTTGACTAACACATAAAAAGTTAGGTCTTAGTGCATTTCAAAATAGTTAGATGAATTGACTGATCAACTTCTCAAATCCATGACTCATACCTTGATGAATTGATGATTGAGGATACTCAAATAAGTTCAAATATGCATGAAATTATGAATTAGAGGACTTCCCTTGATTGTATTTGATCATGGGCTGAGGTTGCTTCAAGAGCAAGGCATTGTGGTGCACAGATGAATTAGGGTTTCCTTGGGGCACAGACCTCAAACCCTTTGACTTGCTTTGATCAAAATGATGAATTGAGATGCTAGGGAGGCATATTTGATGGATGAGAGCTTTGGGAACCATTACCATGCTTGCTATCATCTTCTCTTGACCTTACCATTGCATAAGTGATTTCCTTGAAGCTCTTGACCTTGTGATTGCTCAAGCTACAAACAAAAGATGTTAGTGACATATTTTTGTGCTTTTGGTTAGTGAACAAAATAAGAAAAGCAATGATATACAATTCAAGCATGCTTGGTGATCTCAAACCACTCATAAGAGATCCCACCCAAGGGCAAAGGGAACCAAGATGCTTATGATCCTTAAGGCAATGCAAATGCAATGTTATGATGCCATGAGGGATCTTAGGGACAAAATTAGGGTCTTACAGATGCCCCTATTTAAGGTCATTCTAGCCGGAGAAGTGAAGGTTAAAATCTTCGTCTCGACGGGGTAGAAAGGGCTTAAATAATAACAAAGAGACGAATTTTGGTCCCTAAGAGACCTCATGATGTAGATGTATGCATGCAAATGGTAAAACTCTGTGGGGATAGGCGTCCATAAAAGAAAAAGAAATCCAGAGAAACTAAAAATCCACAGGATTAATACACTCACTAGGGAGACAGAGACTCTGGGGGAGTAAAAAGGGAAGAAAACGCGTGAGCAGGTCACAACTTAAAAACTTGCCGAGACATGGAGAGAATCCATGAAACAAATCCATGGAAGGACTCGAGCTGACTCGAAGATGCATGTACTGGGGAATATGCCAATACAGCAAAAATTATCTGCAACGGATACTTCGGATAAAAATCCGGACTCAGATGGGGGGAAAATCCACTAAGGGACTTCGCTGGGGAATTACCAAACAGGACTTATCTGAGGAAACAACGGGATGAGGTATTACCGGTTACTGGGTAATAGGCTCAAAAAGAGACGTGTGATCTGAACACCGGTATGAGGGTGAGAAAACAACATGCTCGGGAAGACTGAATATCTGAGACCGGTATAAGGGTGAGAGATATCAATCAACCAAATCATCTGAGGAAGACCTAAAAAGGTATATTTCAACTCAGGAAAATCTGACTCCACAGGGGACAAAAAGTCATAATAGGGAGCAGAAGGAAGGAAACACCAGGGATGCCGGCTACTGGGCATATAATAGGTGACCAACCAAAGCGTGAATTGGGGAATATTCCCGAAACACTCATCATCCGAAAAGAGGGCAAAAAAGCAAACTCAATTATGGGATGGACATTCGATTCCAAAACAGGGATACGAATCTTACTCGACTGGGGAAGAGCAAAAGACTTCAACCAAAGAGTGCATGAGATATATTGTCTATTACCGTCAGAACGTAGACAATATACTCGCATGGAAGATTATCCACAACCGGTTACTGGGTTAATAAAGGATAAATTGACCGAGATAGAAAAGCATCGGGATACCATAACTAGGTATATAATGATGACCATTCAAGGGGAGCAACCCACACTACTGACAATCGGTTCAAAAGATGACTTGTTGGGGATAAACTGCCTAATCAGAGCAATTATCCAAGAAAATGAGGGAATATCAACACCGAATATTGGATAATGATAACCGTCAAGGAGGGGATTACATCTACCGGATACTGGGTAGAAAACCATGGAAGAGTAACCGTCATCAATTAGGATGAACAAAAGGTTAACTCTACAAAGGGGAGAAAATAGGGTTTACAACTACTGGTATAAGGGTAGAAAACCACGGACTCCGCCGAGGATAAGATGAATAATTACCGATTACTGAGTAATTATTCATTTATACCGCGGGGAAACACATGAAACAGTCACAAGAGGCCAATTTAGGATCAAACCAAAGAGGCAAACTGAATCAAGACTCGTCCTAGTGAGGGTATAACTCAATAGGGGAACACATCCCAACATATGTGTTGGGAGGGAGCGAAAACAACCATCGTGCACGAGGATATAACTCAGTGGAGAATGCGGAAGGAAAGATAAATACTTTCTGCTTAATGGGCTAACTCTATATTGAGGGATCAGACGCCGACATCTGCTTGGGGAATGTACTACCAACTAGCAGAGAATAACAAACAAAGATATATGGCAAAGAATGCAATATGAATATCCGAATGTTTGAAAATTATATGCGCACATGCGTGGTTTATGTATGATGAATGCTGACAAACAGACATTTCTAACACAAACAGCTTCAAAGAAATAAGCACACAAACATCCGGTACTACATCTCAAGAGAGAAAGCCAGATTCCACGGAGAGTATCCAATGTGACGAAGGCGAGAGAAACCAAGAAGCAACAAAAACTCTGTCGGGGATGAATCATCAGTCATTCCAGCTGGGGACAGGAGTTTATTGCACCGATAAAATCTGCCGCATAAACAACTCCACTGGGGAATCTATCCGAGGATGTAAAGGGAGTCTGGGGATCAACCACCAAGTACCGTACCCACCAAGGAGATCACATTTGCTGAGGAGGAAAGGTTGCTACTCCGCTGAAGGGGAGAGTGGTGACCATCTCAACAAGCATTCCACTCAATAGGATAAACCACAAAAGGCTCCGGAGGAAGAAGATACGGTCATGCCAGGAATACGAACTAATGTCTTACCCTGTTGGAGATCATACCATCCTTGGGAGAGCACTGAGAATCTCCTAAGTATCCTTTCGTCATTGTGAATGTTCACTTTGTTTAAAAACATTCTATGAAAAACTCGATTATTCAAAGCAGTGACATTTTCTCAATTAAAACATGCAAAACATTTGTTGAATAGAAACCAATAAGAGTGCAAATAATTGGATAAAAGGCTCAAATTTATTTGATAGAATGGTAGTCCGCAAATGGCAAGACTCCATAGATCTTTACAAATTTGAAATTGGTGATATATATTGGAAAAGGGCTACATTGAAGCTTCGGTTGATGACGAATGAACAAGAATCTCTAACGGATGACAGTTGTAGAACAAAGACTTGTCAAGATGCAGTTACTTGCCAAATCCCTAATTTTTGCCTAGATTGCCCCAGGATGAGGTGCTCAATCTAGCGGGATACCTATATTCATTCTTCATGTCTCTAACTTTTGCCTGGACCGCCCTTTCGGGTTTTCAATCCACCGAGACGCTCATTTTTGCCTAAGCCGCCCTTTCGGGTTTTCAACTTAGCGAGCTATTCTGTTTTTATTTTAGGCGAAGTATTTCTTGACTGCATCTGAATTCACGGGACGGGTGAAATTTTCCCCATCCATAGTTGAAAGTATCAAAGCACCGCCTAAAAAGGCTCTCTTAACAACATATGGACCTTCATAGTTTGGAGTCCACTTGCCCCTGGAATCGGGCGCGAATGACAAGACTTTCTTGAGCACAAGGTCACCTTCTCGAAACATACGAGGCTTGACCTTCTTATCAAAGACTTTCTTCATTCTTTGTTGATATAACTGACCATGGCACATGGCAGTCAATCTCTTCTCTTCTATCAAATTCAGCTGGTCATAACGACTCTGGACCCATTCAGCATCAGTTAACTTGGCCTCCATCAAGACTCTCATTGATGGGATCTCCACCTCTACTGGGAGCACAACCTCCATGCCATAAACAAGAGAGAAAGGGGTTGCCCCCGTTGAAGTGCGGACAGATGTGCGATATTGTTAGATACCCAAAAGTGCTTATTTGAGCTATCAAATATGGGTATCTTTCACTCCATTTCCTTGCTAAAGTGTTCGAAACCACCTTTGTTTTAGATGAAATGCAATACAATGATAAACGATCTTGGTACCTTTGATTTATGTGTTATTGTGCAGGAAGTAGGCATGAAATAATAGAAAATGAAGACACAAGAAATTTGGCAAAGGGATCAAATAAAACAAGCATTCATCAGCTTGCTCGCTAGGCGAGGGCTGTGGCGAAGGACTCGCTAGGCGAGCGTCCAGCGAGAGCCCAGCGAAAAGCTCCAGTATTTTACAGTGGCAAACATCACCACACTCGCCAGGAGAGCTTCCAGCGAGGTGTGTGGCGAACACGTCCAGACTTGGTGAAAAGCGCAGCCAGCACTCACTCGCTAGGCGAGCCTTTAGCGAGCTCCCAGCGAGCATTCCAGTAGCAAAACCTCTCAAGCTCGCTGGAGCGAAGGTTGAAGCGTGACCTTCGCCTAGCGAAGGTTTTGTTCGCTCTGCGAACATGACAGTCTGGCAATGGTTGTTTCTCTGGGCGCAGGTGCCTCAGGTGCCTCATTTAGGGGCTCGCTAGGCGAGCCGTTCTGCTCGCCTAGCGAGCATGACAACTCAGTAGCAGCTCTATAAGTAGCAAGGGCTACTTTTTGGAGCCATACCTTACTTTCCATACTTTTGTACTTTTTTAGATATTTTCCAGCATTGCTCTAAGGATCTTTTGTGACCTAGAAACCATTTCTCTTCATCTCTTAACAATCTTTCACAAAAAGAAGGTGGATTCCCATCCAATCTCGATTATTCGACTCGGATGTTGATCAACCTTCTTCCGAAACTTGTTGAACAAGCTACCATGAAAATGAGTAGCTAAGTCCTTCATTTTGTCAAGGTTAGATGTAGATGATCATTAGCTTTGTGTGTAAATGTAAGGATCTTCATTTGTAAACTCTTTAATGGTGAATATATGGTGAAAACTTTGTTTTTATTGAAAACTCTTTGTGTTGGTTTATGATCGAGAGATGTTTACCAACTCTTAACCTAGGTTTTCATCCAATCTTGTTTGTTAGCTAGAGATAGTAATGAATGATTTTGTTCACCATAAGGTTGAACCAAAAAGTTGTCATTTTGATAGATTGTGTTAGAGATAAACAATGGATTAAAATGGGAAAACTCACAATGTGTGTTAGAGATAAACACATTGGGAGGACTTTGTGAAATAGTTTATCATCTAAAGGAGTTTATAACTTTTGTTGATCGAACATATACATGCAAAGTGATCGTCGAACCCTAACTTTGGCAATATTTCTCAAATATTCAAACCAAAACTTTTACCGCATTTTATTACACTTTTATGCAAGATACCGTGACAAATACCAAAACCCCATTGTTACCTTAAGCTAAGAATTAAAACAACTGTCGAAAGGCGGTGATATCTCACAATCCCTGTGGAGATGATAACAAAAACCCGACACTTAAAATTACATTCAACAGATATCCATGTAAAGCAAATGGCAATATCTCGTGCCAATCTTTGTACGTGACAACCATCTTCTGGATAATTTTCTTGACATTTTTATTAGCAGCTTCAACAGCCCCATTCATCTTGGGTCGATAAGGAGAAGAATTATGATGCGCGATCTTGAACTCACTACATAGCTCTTTCATCATTTTGTTGTTCAAATTAGATCCATTATCAGTAATGATCTTATCTGGCACACCATAACGGCATATGAGTTGATTCTTGATAAACTTCACGACCACCTGCCTGGTTACATTTGCATATGATGCCGCTTCAACCCACTTGGTGAAGTAATCAATTGCTACGAGAATAAATCTGTGTCCATTAGACGCTTTTGGCTCTATCATGCCAATCATGTCAATTCCCCACATGGAGAAAGGCCAAGGTGATGAGATCACATTCAGAAGTGTCGGGGGAATATGGATCTTATCCGCATAAATCTGACACTTATGACATTTCTTCACATATTTGCAGCAGTCAGACTCCATTGTCAGCCAATAGTAGCCTGCTCTCAACATCTTTCTAGCCATGGCATGTCCATTGGAATGAGTACCAAATGAACCCTCGTGGACCTCAGTCATCAACAGGTCTGCTTCGTGTCTATCCACGCATCTGAGCAGTGTCGCACCTCGAAAAATGGGGATACGACTTCAAAGCGAAGCGCAATCGCACGCTCGCAATGATAGACTGAACAGAGTCGCCACCGAACTTTATTTATTCCTAAAAAGGAAAGGGGAAATATCGATAAAACCCACGACAAAGAAAGGATAAGATATGGTCATCGCAACCAATATCAGGGTTCGGGAGTCGATTACGTGAGGGGAAGGTATTAGCACCCCTCACGTCCGTTGTACTCAACGGGAACCATTAGGTCAGTTGTGTGCGTTAGTGTTAGTTTGAAATGTTAGGCTTTTCAGTTTATTAGGCGGGAAAGAAAGAAAGGATGAGAAGAGAATGTTTTTTGGATTTTTGACGAAGGACTAAACCTAAGTTTTTTATTAGTGGGCCTGACAAGATTTAAAAATCCTGCTCCTACGTATCTCAAAAGAGAAATCAAGGCTTACGTAGTTCTGGGTAGAAAAATGTTTGTTTGTTGGTCGATTTTAGCGAAAGCTATATTGTATTAATCGACGAAAACATTGTTTTACCCAAAACAGATGAGGAGTGGACGCATACCACACATCGAACGGATTTATAAATCTACATTCGGAAAAGCGTCATTTATCTCTACTCAACAATCGTGGCCGAAACATTGTTTCGTATCTCTTAAGACAATATATCTTTCGTTTATGAAAAAGGTTTTTGATTAATCGCACGGCGGCGAGAAAGAGTTTTATTGGTTGGATGTATTTTGAGTGATGGCGAGAACTTGGATGAGCGAGATATACATCTCGAATCCTAGCCTCAGGAGTGCACGGTATACACCATGTTCCATTTCCATCTTATTTGCAAAGATGTTTAATAAAGATTAGGTATTTTAGAATTTGATTGAGAAAGGGTTTGACGAAACCGCATTAACAATTTTTAGACGATGGCGAGAGTTGAGATTGGCGAGGCATACGTCTCGAATCTTAACCTCAGGAGTGCATGGTATACACCATGTTCCATTTCCACCTTTATTGAAAGAGTCTTAAATAAGATTTAAGTATCTTAGATTTGATTGAGAAAAAGGTTTGACGAAACCACATTGACAATTTTAGACGATGGCGAGAGTTAAGATTGGCGAGGCATACGTCTCGAATCTTAACCTAAGGAGTGCATGGTATACACCATGTTCCATTTCCACCCTTATTGAAAGGTCTTGAATATGGATTAATATTTTTTGGGTTTTTATTATGAAAATGGCTTGACGTTGGATCAAGCATTTGATGAAGTTTTGGAATGGGATGGAATAGGAGGGAGAAATGAGTTGATTTGTTTATTGAGAAAAATACTCGACGTTGGATCGAGTCATATTTTTGTATTTTTGAAATTTGTTGATTTTATTCTTGTGTTAGTAGCTAATTAAACAACCAAACAAATAAAGAAATAAAAAGTACAAAAATATTACACATTGGGGGAGTGGGGTACATTTGTCAAATGGGGATTAAAAAATCATGAAATAAATAAAATCGGGTCCCAATAAATAATGCATGAGTGTAAGTGCAAGAGAACCGGCTCATTGTAAGAAAGCCCAAGAGTAAGCTATGTGAGGTTGGCGGCGATGCTTAAAAAAGCAATCGACTTACAAGGGTTTGAAAAAGGACTCGATATTAAATCGAGAAAAATATGATTTTTATAATTTTAAAATGGTTTTGAATGTATGATGAAATTAATAAAGAAGCATGGACATAAAAAGATATTACAAGAAACAAAATACTAAAAGACAATAAAATAATAAAAGATAAAAGCTAAAAGAAAATGAGATACTAAAAATACTAAAGAAAAATGAAATACTAAAAAAATGAAAAAAAGCTACGTATGAGTATCGAACTCACTCCACCTAAGACTTAAATACCACTCCTCTCCACCAGGCCACTTAACAACTAACTGTTATTTTAAGACTAACCTAAATATATAAACTAAAATAAATTAAAAAAAGGATTAAAATAAAAACTAAAATAAAAAAGAAGACTATTGGTCTACTGGTAGTTAAACCCAGCCGCATGGCTGTTGGGTTTTCATTGGGAATACGTAATCGGTAAAGATAACCATAAATACGTTACTAAGTACCCATAAACCAAAATTAATGACCAACAAAGGGGAACTAAAGGTCACTTAAAAATAGGATTTAACAGTCTGTTTTGGAAAGAACAAATAGTAAATAAAAAAAACAAAATAAAAGAAAAAGTGAGAACGCAGATGGGATTCCCAGAACTCAATCGTCCTCCTCCCAAACTTTTGCTCTCCAAAACTCCTATCTCACACCTCTCTCAGACGAGACTCTCTCTCGCAATCTCTCCTAATCGCGTCTCTCTTTCTCAGGCGCAACCATTCCATCTCCAATCGCTCACATCTCACTCAATCTCTCTGAAACGATGCAAGAATCCAATGGCTAGGACAAAAAGGGCTCACCTTCGGCGGTGGCGACGAACCAGGTAAGGGTCGAATCTTCTCCCTTCGCCTCTTCAAAAAGAATTTGGTTTCGCTTTGATTTTGCCTTAATTTTAGGATTAGGGTTCTTTGTTTGTTTGCAAGTTTTTCGATTCCGCCTCCTTACTCGGTTTTTCGTCCCTGATTCGCTTCCTTTTTATATTCACAGCTTTAGGGTTTTGGAAGTGTAATTGGCTCAAAAGAGAAAGCTCTCAGCAATGCTTTTCATGCTCAGAAGCAAGTTTGTCCTCTTCGATGCTATCTTCCGGAAAGGTAATGTGAACCTACCTACTTTCTTCCTCTGACTTGTCTCAAATCCCAAATTGGGAAATTTCGGAATTTACTGCTTGGTAATTATTTCGTGCTTTACTGCAGTGAAATTGAGCATTGGTTTGATGATGCAGGTTGAGGTTCAAGGTGTACTGGTTGCAGATAGCTTGACTTGGTCGGAAATGCAGGCGGTTGATGCTTCAGCGATGAACACCGGTGGCTACGGTTTAGATTCGTGCTCCTGAGGCCAAGTCACCAGCCAACCACTTCCGGTAACCATCTTTGTCCTTTTCCAAATGAGTCGCTTCTAGCTTTGGATTTCTCTTTTTATTGCAAACTGCAGCAAAGTAATTCTGGTTTTCTTAGTGAAAGTGTAACATATGAATCTTTCCTATCAGTGGCATCGCTAGTTGCCTGGAGAGTTTCTTTTGCCTTCACCCACTCGTCATTTTTCAATTCCAGCTCAAACAGCATAGATAATGCATTTGGACTCTTGTCATTCACTTTCAGGGCATCATTAACCGGTTCAATGCTCGATAAAATGTTGTTCCGAGCCTTTGCAGTAGCAGCATAGCCTCAGATTCGCATCAATGTAGTCCGGGTACTTGAACAAGATGACCGTTACTTTCAAGGTCGTGAAATAATTGCATGTCCTTGGACTGAAGAGTAGAAGTAGCAGCATCAATGGAAGACTTATTCGCCTTGCTAAAGAAGGAAAGCCAAATTCCATCATTAAGAGCTTCCTTAAAAGTTTGTTTAGCAAGCTCAAATTCTCCACTTTCAAACTGAATGACACCAATATTATTGAGTAATTCAGTTGATA
This sequence comes from Lathyrus oleraceus, assembly GCF_024323335.1. Lineage (NCBI taxonomy): Eukaryota > Viridiplantae > Streptophyta > Magnoliopsida > Fabales > Fabaceae > Lathyrus > Lathyrus oleraceus. The sequence goes on from NC_066581.1 coordinate 104,542,214, forward strand.
CTTCCTGGCTTTTAGAATTTTTTGTTGTTATGTGAATTATTAACCGATTTTCTAATCATTACAGGTTTGCAGGTTTTGGCTTTTCCGCTTTGTTCGTTGTCATTTGCAGTCGGCATCTGTGGCTTAGCGAGTGAGCATTCCAAAATTTGGCCATCAATCTCATGCTTCTCTGTGTTCTTCAATGCCTTCATTACACATGATTTATCAGCACAATGCAACAAAACCATATCTGCTCTTTTCTTGTCCAGCTTTAGCAGGAGGGAGAGCCACTTTGTACTTCAGCGACTTAGACTTATCATACCGTCCTCCAGCGGGGTTGGCAGCAGCAAGAATGGAGGTACGAGCATTGAGTGTTGCTTGTATTCTTGCTTTAGTGATACTGATAGTTTGTTGTTCCATTGCCTCGTGAATTGCAATCTGATCTCTTATGTCCATCTTGTCAAATTCATCAATGCAGCAAATGTCATTGTCAGCAAGCATCAAAGCACCAGCCTCAATACAAAACTCTCCAGTTTCTGGTTCCTTGGCAACAGTTGCAGTCAAATGATGGATTGGTACTAAATCCTCTACAGGCCATGTTTTCCGAGAATTCTGTGACAGAATCTTGGGCATCAACATCATTTTCAACCCATACTGAAGCAGCATAATGAAGAGCAGTGTTCTTATCAAGGCCACAAGTCCTGCCTAACATTGTCGAGATAGATAGATGAAAAGGGCCTGTGTGCATGACCTGCAATTATGTTATTTGTTCTCTTTTTTTTATTTGCCCCACCAGATGCAATGTTGTTGCAATCAAAAGATAGATCTGGTGGTGGATATCTCAAATTTGTATTATTATTGTTAGAGAAATATAACGTTGGTGTTGAAACTTGTGACACATGAATTAAGTTCTTCATTTCCATGTACATATGCACATCTATTTCCTGAGTTTTCTTGTTTGCTGTAATGTGGGAACAAATGGTTGGCAGAAGTGATTATGCCAATTGCGCCCAACACTTTCTTTGATATGCTCTAGGTTCAATTTCTGTTTATTTTCCAGTTGGGATGTTCTAGCAGCCACATCAATGACTGGATTGAAGTAATTATAGCAGCCACATCATAAATTGGACTCCACCTTTTTTGTAAAATATCCCAGCATATACTTCCATGAAACATCCGAGAAACAAAGCGCACAGTAGGTGGTTTGATCACATTCACGTGGAAGCCAGCTTGTAGTAAATGCCGGCTTGCTTGCAGTGCTTTGTCTTTACTGCCAACTATTAGGGAAATAATGTGACTTGTAACAGGGATTCCCAATGTGACTTGTAACAGGGATTCCCGTAAGCAAATGAAAATCTTTCATGGCAGCCGGCGGCTTTACTTAGGGTACCAATGCATATGTCCACATCCTTCTCACAGTTGAACTCCTCATCAATACCACCGCCATTTGCCACAAACAAACGTCCCGTGAGCATCATCGATGACTAGTAAAAAGCCATACTTCTTGCGAAGTTTTGCAAATTCAACCATTGGTGCAAAGTCTCCATCCATGCTAAACAAGCTGTCAGTTACCACAATTTTCCTCTTCATACCGCAATGGGATAGGAGCATATTGAGGTGGTACATATCACAATGTCTATATATGTATACTCTTACACCTTTTTGCCGACCCGCGAGACGAATACCATCAATTATTGATGCATGGTTTAATGCATCAGAAAATATGACAATCTTTTCATCTTCTGAAAGTATGCTATTCCCAGCTAAGAGAGAACCAATACTTCTTATTGCTGTCATCAAGGCCATATTGGAATGGGGATGGTTTATGGTTTGGAAATGTAGCTGCCTTGAACGGTCTCATATGAACATGATTTGAATGGGAATGAATTGATGAATTTAAACATGAATCTTGAAGCTAGATAATGACCAATGTCTATCAGTAAACAAAATGGATTTGGAAATGAATGTATGCAAATGAATTTTAGGCCAAGTGCCAAATAAAAATAAAAAAATTCAGGGTCAAAATCGGGGTATGACAGTTGCCCCTATTTAAGCGTCTTCAACTAGAGAATATGAAGCAAGACACTCTTCATATCATCATAGTGGGAGATGATTAAATACTGAGAAGACCCGGATTTTGATCCTGAATCCCCATGATATGATGTGATATGATATGATATGCCATGATATGCATGGATATGCATGGATGTATGATTCTTTTTTTGTAATTTTATCTGCTAGGGATATGATGGACCCTTGACAGGAGACGCTATTAGACAGACCAAACTGTGGGGAATACTGATGATCCACAGGGAGACAGACAAATGGTAAGAAACAAACTTGTTGGGAAAACAGTCCTGCTGGAGAGTCAAACACACACTGGGGAGTATCCAAAGTGAGATTTGATAATCGATACTTAGAATACAAGGGATTTCGGTGGTAAGTTCACACATGACTTACTAAACCCGAATAAAGGAAAAGATGCTACAACAGGTTCATGTATGACCTGACAACGCTGGGGGATAATCAAGGAGAAAACTCTTCAGAACAGGTTCATGTATGACCTGATACCGGAATAGGGGTTCAACAAACAGGTTCATACATGACCTGAATAGGATTGAACAAAGAATCTTCAGAGTAGGTTCAAGCATGACCGGACCCCGGAATAAAAAGGTTCAATGACAGGTTCGTACATGACCTGAATAGGATTGAACAAAGAATCTTCAGAGTAGGTTCAAGCATGAACGGACCCCGGAATAAAAAGGTTCAATGACAGGTTCGTACATGACCTGAATAGGATTGAACAAAGAATCTTCAGAGTAGGTTCAAGCATGACCGGACCCCGGAATAAAAAGGTTCAATGACAGGTTCGTACATGACCTGAATAGGATTGAACAAAGAATCTTCAGAGTAGGTTCAAGCATGACCGGACCCCGGAATAAAAAGGTTCAATGACAGGTTCGTACATGACCTGAATAGGATTGAACAAAGAATCTTCAGAGTAGGTTCAAGCATGACCGGACCCCGGAATAAAAAGGTTCAATGACAGGTTCGTACATGACCTGAATAGGATTGAACAAAGAATCTTCAGAGTAGGTTCAAGCATGAACGGACCCCGGAATAAAAAGGTTCAATGACAGGTTCGTACATGACCTGAATGGTATTGAACAAAGAATCTTCAGAGCAGGTTCAAGCATGACCGGACCCCGGAATAAAAAGGTTCAACAACAGGTTCGTACATGACCTGAATAGGATTGAACAAAGAATCTTCAGAGTAGGTTCAAGCATGACCGGACCCCGGAATAAAAAGGTTCAATGACAGGTTCGTACATGACCTGAATAGGATTGAACAAAGAATCTTCAGAGTAGGTTCAAGCATGACCGGACTCCGGAATAACAACAATTGGACTTTGACCGTAAGCAATGGACTACAACCAACTTTTAACGGATTTTGCCAACAACAATTGGACTTGAAAATGACTGCGAAAACCGGATGTTGGTTTAAGGATACCAAAGACAAGCTGGAATTAGAGGTCAAAGGATCTAGGATCGACAACAAGACCTGGGTCAATGCAAAATGAGCACGAAGTACATTTCGGCCATGCATGATTTGTATTCTTTTATGCATGATATATGAATGATCATGCTATGAGAATGCTGACACCTGAGTGGACTGGGAGTTGGTAAAGGCTTTTTATGGAAGCTCATGATTCCTCAACACCGAGAACTCAACCAAATATTTTATGATAGATGTTGTCAAAGGAGGATTCTATTCAGTTTGGTAGCCACAACTTAGCCAATGGATCCTTTTGGAGGATTAATGAATCGTGCTAGCATAATTTTTGGGCACTCATCTTAAACTCAATAGTTGTTGACATATGGCAGAATTTGTTTGAGCAGTTTGAAAGCACGAAGAAAGAGGTTCTGCCCCTCTGTGGCTCATCTTGCCCCAGTTTGTTGGGTCTTTGGAAATGTTCACCTTGAAAGTGGGTTTGGAAACAACTTTCCATGAGACTACCTCGAGATGGCTTGCCCCAAGTGTTTGTAACTTGCAGTAGTCTGATCTTGACTAACCAAATGCTGGAATGGTAGACTCTTGATTGACTGTCCTTTGGATAGTTGGACCTACCGAGCTCTGAGGTGGTTTGCCCCAGTCTAAGTCTTGAAGCAAATTACTCTTGGTTAACTGAACCATGGAGTGATTGGACTTACTGAGCTCTGAGGTGGCTTGCCCCGGTCTGATTCTTGAAGCAGATTACTCTTGGCTAGATGACCCTTAGGGTGATTAGCTCGAATTAACTGATGCTCAAAGTGATTTGCCCCAGCCTAGACTTCTTTCACTCCATCAAGTTCCTCAACTGTATTTGGCATTTCTTTGATGCTAAGTGTTGACTCGCAAATAAGATTGTTCATTCAAAAATGGTAATTTTAATTCAATGCTTATGCAAAAATTTGAAATCAAAATTTATTGATATGAACGGGTGAAATACAGTGAACGAGTCGTTGATAAGAACACAATGGTGATCAAGTCATTCACAGTATGCAAGTTGGTGCCATCACATGATTAACAAAAATCGTTTGGAGTCAAGTTAACACGACCTTGTTATAGTATGCTTTCAAAATAAACCCTGCCTCAATTAGGTCTTTTAAGGGTTGTAACGTGGTCTGGTTCACGGTTTTTTTTTGAAACAAAAGGATATAAGGCTCAAAATTTATTTTTACCCACCCCTTCTTCTTGATGATCTCCAGTTCCTACGTTCAGTTAATTCAATACACGCATTCGACTTCCAAGAGGGTTCGAAGGTGTGATGAGGATTCAAGACGAATTTTCTTGAAATGGCAGTCACCATATTTTTTTTTGTCGAGGATTTAATGACCTCTTTTGATTGATTTTCTTTATCCCTAATTTTGCCTGGACCGCTTCTTTGAAGCTTTTGGTCCATCGGGATGCCCTAACTTTTGCCTAAGTCATCTTGTGGTATTGACCTAGTGGGCTTTTTTCTATCCTTTTTTTTTTATGCGTGCGACTGCCACATTATTGGTGGATGAGGATCAACCAACACTAATTTCATCTTTTCTCAACTTCTTCGACACTTCAACATGTGCACGAAGGATGACATGTGGTTGAACCTAATTGGAGGGTGTTCATATGGACAATTTTTTTGAAAGATCGGATACATGATCAAAATATCTGAACACAACTACCCTTCCCCAGGTTAAGATTAAGGGTTTTAGATCCGAAATAAACACCAACTTCTAGGCTCAAAGTGGTTGTCTAGGGATTAACTCCTTATCACTCCAGTGTTTGGGGATTTGAAACAATGCCTTACATCATCGACAAGGTTTTACTCAAAAGCATACCACAACAATTTCAGGTGTTTCGTTTTCATCATCCTCCCTCCAATCTTTGTTAACACAACAGTTTGATAAACAAAAGTGAATGAGAGGAGAATTTTTGTTTTTTAACATAAATGAAAAACGAGTGAATACGAATGGATCAATTCAAAAGATGCATAAACATTTCATTAATCTTACCAATTCAAAGAAAACAACAATGCTTAAAAGCAAATAAGAGTCAACATGCAAGGCAACTACAAAAGAAATGCGGAAACAGCCAAATGATTGCCAGCTTTGGGGAATGACTTCTTCAATCTTGATCCATGAACTTAGGGGGACACCCCTTCGAGATCTTCGCACTTATCCGATCGATGGGTTAACATTTACCACCAAGCTTCCTTCTTGAAAGGCTATGTACCTGTTGTCAATCAGCTGCTGTACTTTGGCTTTGAAAGCGTCACAGTCTTCAGTTGAGTGCCCTTCGGATCCGGCATGATATCCACATTTCTCATTTGGGTTATACCCGGGTGGGTAAGGTTGTGGAACCGGCTTAAGAGACTCGGGAACCACCAACGAGTTTTGAATCAGAGGTTGTAGGAGTTGGCTATATGTCATGAAGACTGGATGTCGAGGATCATTTCTTCTTCCCAAGCCATTTTGAAACCTATGTTGATTTTGATATTTCGGGCCTTGGGCTTGTTGATTTGGATGAGGAGAAAACCAGGATCGTTGGTAATGAAGACCAGAAGGTGGTGGTTGCTGGTACAACACTTTGGGCATTGCTAACTGCTCATTTTCAGCCACTTGAAGGTTGGGATCAACAAGCTTTTTGACATTGGCAGGATGATCTTCAAATTCTTTTCCTTCAATCTCATCGTTGCACGCAACTCTCTTGGATCCACTACTCACTTCTCCTTTTCTTTCATTGGTTAGGGTCGCGACATTGGAAATCCAAGACGGTATCTCAATGCTCTTACCAGGAAACAATGATAGCTCATTAGCCACATCCCTGACATCTTACTTGTGGTACAAAATCTTGAGGGGTCTCAAGGGTCCTTTCCCTTTCTCATTACCTGGCTCAGAAATCAAGGCATATGTACCTGAGCCTTCTTCCTTGAGTGTTAGTGACCCTATGTCAATCAATCCTTGCAGCTTGAGCTTAAAACTCTTGCATTCCTCGATGGAGTGCCCCATTGTTCCAGTATGGTATTCGCACTTGATCTTCGGGTGATCTTCTTCAAAGACTAAGCTCTTCTTGTTAATCAGTCCTCGCACCAAGGCTTTCAGCGCTAAGCAAGAATCTAGGTCATGTCCCAATGCCCCTTTATGGAATTCACATGTTGCATTTGGATTGTACCATGGCAGGTATGGTGACACAGGCGTGAGAGCTCGAGGGGTCACCAAAGCATTCTGGATCAGTAGCGGGTAGAGCTTGCTATATGGTACCGGAATCGAGTCATTGTGATCCTGGTTCTTCTTGCTCTGATTCTGATTTTTGTTTTGAACCTGACTTCGGTGATTTTGAGGAGGAATGGCCAGAGGATGTTGCTGATGACGTCTTGAGGGAGGTCTATATATTGGTAAATGAGGAGTTGCCACATAGAATTTCCCTTGACCTGGGGTAACACCAGATGGATGTGGCGTAGTAGCTCTCTTTGTTGCAGCAGCGTATATTGGGTGACCCTCTCTTCCCAACAAGACTTGCACCGTTTCCAAGACCCATCTCATTTGGCTCTTCAAAAGATTGAGTTCCCCCTTCAGTGCTTCTTGGCCTTTCCTTAGCTCGTCCATCATCTCCTGAGACATGGTTCTTTGTTCTAAACGCGTGTTGAGAATCACTTTGCTTCACGGACAAAAGATGGATGAGTTTTTTTTTGGTAATTTGTCTGGAGAATGACATGCATTATGATGCGATGCAAATGCAATGAATGAATGCAATGCAAGCCATGCATATTTGTGTTTTTTCTTCAATACACGGGTTCAAAAGTCCGAGGTACTGATAAATCTGATTGTTTTCCAAGAATAGGTTCTCACCGGGTAAGATCTAAGGTTTTGTTACAAAGGATTCCCAGAGTCATTGATTCACAAGAATGTTTGACGCTTACAGGAAATACTTCCCGGTCGTCAACTCCATCAAGGGAATCTATTCTGGGTGAGGTTCTCGTACCGACTCTTACGAAGTATACACCTCGCGAGTCCGTACTACGCAACCATCATTTCTAGTTGGCCAAAGGTTTAATGTTCTAAAAGGTCCTTAGAGTCATGGACCCCTTTGAAACATCGGCGCTTACGAGGCATACGCCTCGGGCGACAACATTTGCAAAAGAATCTACTCTAAGTGAGGTTCTCGTACCGACCCTTACGAAGTATTCACCTCGGGAGTCCGTACTACTCAACCATCGTCCTATCTTATGTTTTTTCACTCTAGACTCGGGTGTAGAGTCTTTCCCACATGGTTTGCAATCGGATACCCAAGTACCAACAATCGCAATAGAACCAATATACAACATATATCAATATAACAATAAAGATATTAAAAGCAATAAATAAGGGAAAAGCCATAAAATTAAACAAACAAAGGCACACAAACGTCCTAACTAGGCTTGACTCGCTTAATGATATAGACAGTCCCCAGCAGAGTCGCCATCTGTCGCACCTCGAAAAATGGGGATACGACTTCAAAGCGAAGCGCAATCGCACGCTCGCAATGATAGACTGAACAGAGTCGCCACCGAACTTTATTTATTCCTAAAAAGGAAAGGGGAAATATCGATAAAACCCACGACAAAGAAAGGATAAGATATGGTCATCGCAACCAATATCAGGGTTCGGGAGTCGATTACGTGAGGGGAAGGTATTAGCACCCCTCACGTCCGTTGTACTCAACGGGAACCATTAGGTCAGTTGTGTGCGTTAGTGTTAGTTTGAAATGTTAGGCTTTTCAGTTTATTAGGCGGGAAAGAAAGAAAGGATGAGAAGAGAATGTTTTTTGGATTTTTGACGAAGGACTAAACCTAAGTTTTTTATTAGTGGGCCTGACAAGATTTAAAAATCCTGCTCCTACGTATCTCAAAAGAGAAATCAAGGCTTACGTAGTTCTGGGTAGAAAAATGTTTGTTTGTTGGTCGATTTTAGCGAAAGCTATATTGTATTAATCGACGAAAACATTGTTTTACCCAAAACAGATGAGGAGTGGACGCATACCACACATCGAACGGATTTATAAATCTACATTCGGAAAAGCGTCATTTATCTCTACTCAACAATCGTGGCCGAAACATTGTTTCGTATCTCTTAAGACAATATATCTTTCGTTTATGAAAAAGGTTTTTGATTAATCGCACGGCGGCGAGAAAGAGTTTTATTGGTTGGATGTATTTTGAGTGATGGCGAGAACTTGGATGAGCGAGATATACATCTCGAATCCTAGCCTCAGGAGTGCACGGTATACACCATGTTCCATTTCCATCTTATTTGCAAAGATGTTTAATAAAGATTAGGTATTTTAGAATTTGATTGAGAAAGGGTTTGACGAAACCGCATTAACAATTTTTAGACGATGGCGAGAGTTGAGATTGGCGAGGCATACGTCTCGAATCTTAACCTCAGGAGTGCATGGTATACACCATGTTCCATTTCCACCTTTATTGAAAGAGTCTTAAATAAGATTTAAGTATCTTAGATTTGATTGAGAAAAAGGTTTGACGAAACCACATTGACAATTTTAGACGATGGCGAGAGTTAAGATTGGCGAGGCATACGTCTCGAATCTTAACCTCAGGAGTGCATGGTATACACCATGTTCCATTTCCACCCTTATTGAAAGGTCTTGAATATGGATTAATATTTTTTGGGTTTTTATTATGAAAATGGCTTGACGTTGGATCAAGCATTTGATGAAGTTTTGGAATGGGATGGAATAGGAGGGAGAAATGAGTTGATTTGTTTATTGAGAAAAATACTCGACGTTGGATCGAGTCATATTTTTGTATTTTTGAAATTTGTTGATTTTATTCTTGTGTTAGTAGCTAATTAAACAACCAAACAAATAAAGAAATAAAAAGTACAAAAATATTACACATTGGGGGAGTGGGGTACATTTGTCAAATGGGGATTAAAAAATCATGAAATAAATAAAATCGGGTCCCAATAAATAATGCATGAGTGTAAGTGCAAGAGAACCGGCTCATTGTAAGAAAGCCCAAGAGTAAGCTATGTGAGGTTGGCGGCGATGCTTAAAAAAGCAATCGACTTACAAGGGTTTGAAAAAGGACTCGATATTAAATCGAGAAAAATATGATTTTTATAATTTTAAAATGGTTTTGAATGTATGATGAAATTAATAAAGAAGCATGGACATAAAAAGATATTACAAGAAACAAAATACTAAAAGACAATAAAATAATAAAAGATAAAAGCTAAAAGAAAATGAGATACTAAAAATACTAAAGAAAAATGAAATACTAAAAAAAATGAAAAAAAGCTACGTATGAGTATCGAACTCACTCCACCTAAGACTTAAATACCACTCCTCTCCACCAGGCCACTTAACAACTAACTGTTATTTTAAGACTAACCTAAATATATAAACTAAAATAAATTAAAAAAAGGATTAAAATAAAAACTAAAATAAAAAAGAAGACTATTGGTCTACTGGTAGTTAAACCCAGCCGCATGGCTGTTGGGTTTTCATTGGGAATACGTAATCGGTAAAGATAACCATAAATACGTTACTAAGTACCCATAAACCAAAATTAATGACCAACAAAGGGGAACTAAAGGTCACTTAAAAATAGGATTTAACAGTCTGTTTTGGAAAGAACAAATAGTAAATAAAAAAACAAAATAAAAGAAAAAGTGAGAACGCAGATGGGATTCCCAGAACTCAATCGTCCTCCTCCCAAACTTTTGTTCTCCAAAACTCCTATCTCACACCTCTCTCAGACGAGACTCTCTCTCGCAATCTCTCCTAATCGCGTCTCTCTTTCTCAGGCGCAACCATTCCATCTCCAATCGCTCACATCTCACTCAATCTCTCTGAAACGATGCAAGAATCCAATGGCTAGGACAAAAAGGGCTCACCTTCGGCGGTGGCGACGAACCAGGTAAGGGTCGAATCTTCTCCCTTCGCCTCTTCAAAAAGAATTTGGTTTCGCTTTGATTTTGCCTTAATTTTAGGATTAGGGTTCTTTGTTTGTTTGCAAGTTTTTTGATTCCGCCTCCTTACTCGGTTTTTCGTCCCTGATTCGCTTCCTTTTTATATTCACAGCTTTAGGGTTTTGGAAGTGTAATTGGCTCAAAAGAGAAAGCTCTCAGCAATGCTTTTCATGCTCAGAAGCAAGTTTGTCCTCTTCGATGCTATCTTCCGGAAAGGTAATGTGAACCTACCTACTTTCTTCCTCTGACTTGTCTCAAATCCCAAATTGGGAAATTTCGGAATTTACTGCTTGGTAATTATTTCGTGCTTTACTGCAGTGAAATTGAGCATTGGTTTGATGATGCAGGTTGAGGTTCAAGGTGTACTGGTTGCAGATAGCTTGACTTGGTCGGAAATGCAGGCGGTTGATGCTTCAGCGATGAACACCGGTGGCTACGGTTTAGATTCGTGCTCCTGAGGCCAAGTCACCAGCCAACCACTTCCGGTAACCATCTTTGTCCTTTTCCAAATGAGTCGCTTCTAGCTTTGGATTTCTCTTTTTATTGCAAACTGCAGCAAAGTAATTCTGGTTTTCTTAGTGAAAGTGTAACATATGAATCTTTCCTATCAGTGGCATCGCTAGTTGCCTGGAGAGTTTCTTTTGCCTTCACCCACTCGTCATTTTTCAATTCCAGCTCAAACAGCATAGATAATGCATTTGGACTCTTGTCATTCACTTTCAGGGCATCATTAACCGGTTCAATGCTCGATAAAATGTTGTTCCGAGCCTTTGCAGTAGCAGCATAGCCTCAGATTCGCATCAATGTAGTCCGGGTACTTGAACAAGATGACCGTTACTTTCAAGGTCGTGAAATAATTGCATGTCCTTGGACTGAAGAGTAGAAGTAGCAGCATCAATGGAAGACTTATTCGCCTTGCTAAAGAAGGAAAGCCAAATTCCATCATTAAGAGCTTCCTTAAAAGTTTGTTTAGCAAGCTCAAATTCTCCACTTTCAAACTGAATGACACCAATATTATTGAGTAATTCAGTTGATACTTCCTGGCTTTTAGAATTTTTTGTTGTTATGTGAATTATTAACCGATTTTCTAATCATTACAGGTTTGCAGGTTTTGGCTTTTCCGCTTTGTTCGTTGTCATTTGCAGTCGGCATCTGTGGCTTAGCGAGTGAGCATTCCAAAATTTGGCCATCAATCTCATGCTTCTCTGTGTTCTTCAATGCCTTCATTACACATGATTTATCAGCACAATGCAACAAAACCATATCTGCTCTTTTCTTGTCCAGCTTTAGCAGGAGGGAGAGCCACTTTGTACTTCAGCGACTTAGACTTATCATACCGTCCTCCAGCGGGGTTGGCAGCAGCAAGAATGGAGGTACGAGCATTGAGTGTTGCTTGTATTCTTGCTTTAGTGATACTGATAGTTTGTTGTTCCATTGCCTCGTGAATTGCAATCTGATCTCTTATGTCCATCTTGTCAAATTCATCAATGCAGCAAATGTCATTGTCAGCAAGCATCAAAGCACCAGCCTCAATACAAAACTCTCCAGTTTCTGGTTCCTTGGCAACAGTTGCAGTCAAATGATGGATTGGTACTAAATCCTCTACAGGCCATGTTTTCCGAGAATTCTGTGACAGAATCTTGGGCATCAACATCATTTTCAACCCATACTGAAGCAGCATAATGAAGAGCAGTGTTCTTATCAAGGCCACAAGTCCTGCCTAACATTGTCGAGATAGATAGATGAAAAGGGCCTGTGTGAATGACCTGCAATTATGTTATTTGTTCTCTTTTTTTTTATTTGCCCCACCAGATGCAATGTTGTTGCAATCAAAAGATAGATCTGGTGGTGGATATCTCAAATTTGTATTATTATTGTTAGAGAAATATAACGTTGGTGTTGAAACTTGTGACACATGAATTAAGTTCTTCATTTCCATGTACATATGCACATCTATTTCCTGAGTTTTCTTGTTTGCTGTAATGTGGGAACAAATGGTTGGCAGAAGTGATTATGCCAATTGCGCCCAACACTTTCTTTGATATGCTCTAGGTTCAATTTCTGTTTATTTTCCAGTTGGGATGTTCTAGCAGCCACATCAATGACTGGATTGAAGTAATTATAGCAGCCACATCATAAATTGGACTCCACCTTTTTTGTAAAATATCCCAGCATATACTTCCATGAAACATCCGAGAAACAAAGCGCACAGTAGGTGGTTTGATCACATTCACGTGGAAGCCAGCTTGTAGTAAATGCCGGCTTGCTTGCAGTGCTTTGTCTTTACTGCCAACTATTAGGGAAATAATGTGACTTGTAACAGGGATTCCCAATGTGACTTGTAACAGGGATTCCCGTAAGCAAATGAAAATCTTTCATGGCAGCCGGCGGCTTTACTTAGGGTACCAATGCATATGTCCACATCCTTCTCACAGTTGAACTCCTCATCAATACCACCGCCATTTGCCACAAACAAACGTCCCGTGAGCATCATCGATGACTAGTAAAAAGCCATACTTCTTGCGAAGTTTTGCAAATTCAACCATTGGTGCAAAGTCTCCATCCATGCTAAACAAGCTGTCAGTTACCACAATTTTCCTCTTCATACCGCAATGGGATAGGAGCATATTGAGGTGGTACATATCACAATGTCTATATATGTATACTCTTACACCTTTTTGCCGACCCGCGAGACGAATACCATCAATTATTGATGCATGGTTTAATGCATCAGAAAATATGACAATCTTTTCATCTTCTGAAAGTATGCTATTCCCAGCTAAGAGAGAACCAATACTTCTTATTGCTGTCATCAAGGCCATATTGGAATGGGGATGGTTTATGGTTTGGAAATGTAGCTGCCTTGAACGGTCTCATATGAACATGATTTGAATGGGAATGAATTGATGAATTTAAACATGAATCTTGAAGCTAGATAATGACCAATGTCTATCAGTAAACAAAATGGATTTGGAAATGAATGTATGCAAATGAATTTTAGGCCAAGTGCCAAATAAAAATAAAAAAATTCAGGGTCAAAATCGGGGTATGACAAGCAGCACCATGTCAAAATTTCTCTTATAAAGCACATTTCCATTGAGGTAGAAACTTCCTGATAATCTCCTCAAAATCTTCCTATCTTTCACAGATGCCCCAGGCGGGTAAACCTGGTTCTGAAGGAAACATTTGATGTCATAATACCATGGTTTATCATCTTTCACCTCTTCTACTGCAAACACATGAGCTGGTCTGTCCAAGCGCATCACAGTGATATTGGGGACTTCATTCCAAAGTTTAACCACAATCATCGAAGCAAGTGTAGCAAGAGCGTCTGCCATCCGATTCTCATCTCGAGGAATATGATGGAAGTCAACCTTAGTAAAGAACGTTGAAATCCTCCTCACATAATCCCTATATGGAATGAGGATAGGCTGATTCGTCTCCCATTCACCTTTAATCTGATTAACAACGAGGGCCGAATCACCATAAACATCGAGATGCTTGATCCTTAGATCAATGCATTACTCTAAACCCATAATACAGGCCTCATACTCAGCCATATTATTCGTGCATTTGAAAGTTAGCCTTGCTGTAAAAGGAATATGTGTGCCCTGAGGAGTAATAATCACTGCCCCAATACCATTTCCATACTGATTTACAGCGCCATCAAACACCATACTCCATCTGGAATCAGGCTCTGGCCCTTCATCGAGTGTAGGCTCATCGCAATCTTTCATTTTCAAATACAGAATCTCCTCATCCGGAAAATCATACTAAACTGACTGATAATCCTCGATCGGCTGATGTGCCAAGTGGTCAGCCAAGATACTACCTTTAATAGCCTTCTGAGCTCGATACTCAATATCGTACTCAGATAGAAACATCTGCCAACGGGAAATCCTCCCTGTTAAAGCAGGCTTCTCGAAGATATACTTGATTGGATCCATTTTGGATATCAACCAAGTCGTATGATTTATCATATACTGGCGTAAGCGCTTAGCAGCCCAAGCCAAAGCACAGCATGTCTTCTCAAGCATTGAGTATCGAGACTCACAATCAGTGAACTTCTTGCTCAGGTAGTAAATGGCATATTCTTTCTTTCCTGATTCGTCTTGCTGACCAAGGACACAACCCATTGAGTCTTCAAGAACTGTTAAGTACATAATCAAAGGTCTCCCTTCCACAGGCGGAGACAGAATCAGAGGTTCGGACAGATACTCTTTAATACTGTCAAAAGCTTTTTGGCAATCCTCGGTCCAACCATGGGACTGATCTTTCCGGAGGAGCTTGAATATCGGCGCACATGTGGCAGTCATGTGGGATATGAATCTGGAAATGTAATTCAAGCGGCCAAGAAAACCTCTGACTTGCTTCTCAGTTTTGGGCGCAGGCATCTCTTATATTGCTTTGACCTTTGCAGGATCAACCTCAATACCTCTTTCACTGACAATAAAACCCAATAACTTACCGGAATGGACTCCAAATGTACACTTGTTGGGATTCAGACGAAACTTGTACTTCCTCAAACGCTGAAAAAGCTTCAACAAGTGCTCTACATGTTCAACTTCCGTTCTTGACTTAGCAATCATATCATCAACATACACCTAAATCTCCTTGTGCATCATATCATGAAACAAGGTGGTCATAGCCCGTTGATACGTGGCTCCGGCGTTCTTCAAACAGAAGAGCATCACTCGATAACAGAATGTTCCCCAAGGTGTGATGAATGTTGTCTTCTCCATATCCTCGGGTGCCATTTTGATCTGATTATATCCGAAAAATCCGTCCATAAATGAGAAGACATTGAATTTAGCTGTGTTATCTACCAACATATCAATATGTGGTAGAGGGAAATCATCTTTCGGAATAGCTTTATTCAAGTCTCTATAGTCCACACATATCCGGACTTTTCCATCTTTCTTGGGTACGGGCACAATATTGGCCACCCATTGAGGATATGTAGAAGTCACCAGAAACCCCGCATCAATTTGCTTCTGAACCTCCTCTTTGATCTTCACTGCCATATCAGGATGAGTTCTTCTGAGTTTCTGCTTCACACGCACACACTCAGGTTTCAAAGGTAGGAAATGTTGCACGATATCAGTATCTAGACCTGGCATGTCTTCATATGACCATGCGAAGACGTCGACATATTCTCGTAGAAAATCAATCAAATCCTTCTTAACAGACCCTTCCAGGAATGCCCCAATCTTCACTTCTCGCACCCAATCTTCAGACCCCAAGTTGACTGTTTCTAGATTCTCAAGATGCGGCTGAATGATCTTCTCCTCATGCTCAAGTAGACGGGTAATCTCATCAGGAATCTCTTCAACATCATCTTCTTCCGCCTCAAATACAGGGAATTCAAAGTTGGGAGATGGTGTTGGGTCATTATGTTCAATGGGTTTGATCAACCTGCATAATGATTTTGGATAGGAAATGCTTTAGAACTCAAACAAGGCAAATTATTATGCAGATGAAAAGATTGATTTTATTCTTATTTTTATGGGTTTTATGTGATCACCAATTTCATGCAAAAGCGAAAAGGGAAAATAATTGGAAAAACAAACATTTAACATGAATCTATTGAATGAAAATATCATTGCATTTATGCGCCAATAATGTCATCACTCCTCCTTTTGGCATGGGAGGAGGGTTTTTAAACACAAATGAACATTACTTCGACTTACGGATAACTCTTGGAATATCCACAGCGACCCAATTATTGCAGATTCCCCTAGGGATGACGAAATTGCCAGAATCCTCTTCGTCCTCTTCCAGAATGGCAGCAGCTTCCTCGCTCTGACTGGTGTGGATGAACCCTCCACTCTTGAACAACCCTTGCGAATTAGAAACTCCAGAAGAATAATCGATGCCAGCCCGAGACTTGTTGTCTTCTAACTCAATCATTTTTCCTAAGCCAGCAGTTGCACCTCGCTCAATGGCCAGCTTTGCATCTTTGTAGGAAGCAAATGAAGGAGTTTTCTCCTTAATAGGTTCAACAATAGATAAAGCTTGGAAAGGAGTTCCAACTTCATCCTCAGCATCTATATATGAGAAGGAAGACAAATGGCTAACCAGGAGAGCCTTTTCTCCCCCTACCACTACCAGCTTCTTATTCTTCACAAATTTCAATTTCTGGTGTAGGGTGGATGTCACGGCGCCTGCCTCGTGAATCCATGGTCTACCTAGGAGACAGCTATACGATGGGTGAATGTCCATAACCTGGAAGGTAATTTGGAAATCATTTGGTCCGATTTTGACTGGGAGATCAACTTCCCCAATCACAGTTTTGCGAGACCCATCGAAAGCCTTCACAACTACTCCACTCTGCCCCATGGGAGGCCCTTGATATGACAGTTTCGAGAGAGTGGATTTTGGCAATACGTTTAATGATGACCCAGTGTCCACCAGCACATTGGACATGGCGTTGTCTTTGCAACCCATAGATATATGTAATGCCAAGTTGTGGTCTCTTCCCTCCTCGGGGAGATCAGAGTCACAAAAACTCAAGTTGTTACAAGCAGTAATGTTTGCAACAATGCTATCGAATTGTTCTATCGTGACATCGTGATCCACATATGCCACATCCAAAACCTTCTGCAGAGCCTCTCGGTGTGGTTCTGAATTTAAAAACAGTGATAGCACATATATTTTGGATGGCGTCTGTAGAAGCTGGTCTACAACATTGTACTCGCTTCTTTTGATGAGTCTCAGCATCTCATCACAGTCTTCTTTCACATTGCCGCTTGGGCCAACAGAAGCAGGAGTTCTCAATGTAGAAGAGGGCTTAACAACAAGTGTCGGATTCGGGGTGCTCACAGCATTCCCAATCGGGCATTCAACAGAATCAGCATTAGCTTGGGGCTTTGAGGGTGCTGAAAATACACGACCGCTGCGGGTCAGACCGCTAACATCCGCAATGTTAACAACAGAGGAAGATGGTAAGGACACTTATTTCCTATTTTCTACCGCAACAGCATTGTAGCGATAGGGAACCGCCTTTTCAGAAGAGTACGGTACTGGTCCGGCTGGCTTGATGGTCAAGGCAGGAGAAACCTTCCGCTTGCTACTATCATACTTGATAATAACGGGCTCGGGGATCAGAAACACTGGAGAAATTACGTTGACTTCGTCAGCATCTTCATCAACATTTATGTTTTGAAGGATTTCAATAACTCCTTCATCCAGCATTTCCTGAACATCTTTGCGCACCTGGCGACAACCTCTTTGATTGACAGAACAAACTCGGCATCTATCGTGGTCATGCTCATAATGACTATACTCACATAGCAAACGATGCATCTCGACCAGCGATTGTCGAATATGACTGACATATTTGACTTTGTACTTGCCAGGGTAGCCCTGGACCATGTTGACAGATTTCCCATGCTCAAGCAATGGGTTCTTCTTCACATTAGGACCTACATCCTCGAAACACAGAATGCCACACCTCACAAGATCTTGAACCTTGGTCTTCAAAGGGTAACAATTCTCCACGTCGTGACCGGGAGCACCGAAATGGTAAACACAGTGTAATTCAGGCTTATACCACCACTGGGGGTTAGCAGGTATAGCCGGTGGGTCTCTCGGAGTAATCAACTTCCTCTCTATCAAAGAGGGATACAACTCTGCATACGTCATCAGAATAGGATCCAAGGTGACCCTTTTCCTCTCGTAACTCGTGCTGGTTTGATTACTATTTCGAGGCTGGTAGGCCTGCTGCTGCGGATGGTGCTGTTGTTGTTGATATTGCGGATGTGGTTGCTGATTGTTGTTATGTTTTTGGTATTGCTGATTATCTCTGAAAACAGGTGCTATATGAGCCACCTGGTGCGGGTTACCGGCGGGACGCACAGTCTTCCTCCTCACAGAGGGTCTTCTTGGTTTCACATGGGAAGTCACAACATGTGCCTCTCCATCTTTCTTCTTTGCAAACGCCCCATAACGTTTGGCAGAAGAGCCTTCTTCTCTGGTCAGACGTCCTTCTCTAACCCCTTTTTCTAGACGCATCCCCATATTCACCATCTCGGTGAAGTCAGAAGGAGCGCTAGCAATCATCCGCTCATAATAAAAAGAACTTAAGGTCTTCAAAAAGATCTTGGTCATCTCTTTCTCTTCCAACGGAGGCACGATCTGTGCTGCTAACTCTCGCCATCTCTGGGCGTATTCTTTGAACGTTTCCTTGTCCTTCTGGGACATGGCTCTCAATTGATCCCTATCGGGAGCCATATCCACATTGTACTTGTACTGCTTGACGAAGGCCTCGCCAAGATCGTTGAAGGATCGGATGTTCGCACTGTCTAAACCCATGTACCAACGTAGAGCGGCACCGGACAGACTGTCCTGAAAGTAATGGATGAGCAATTGGTCGTTGTCGGTCTGAGTTGACATCTTCCTGGCGTACATGACCAGGTGGCTGAGAGGACAGGTATTTCCCTTGCATTTTTCAAAGTCAGGGACCTTGAATTTTACAGGGATCTTCACGTTAGGAACCAAGCAGAGTTCGGCAGCGGACTTGCCGAAAAGATCCTTTCCTCTGAGAGTTTTCAATTCCTTGCGAAGCTTAAGAAATTGATCATTCATAGCGTCCATCTTCTCATAAACATCTGGGCCCTCCGACGGCTCAGAGTGATAGATGGTGTCGTCTACCCTGGGCATAGTATGCACGACTGGAGGAGGAACAACAAGGACTGGGCTAGATGCCGGCATAGAAGCAAAGGTGGGAGTAGGACCCTCAGGCATGAAATTGGGAGGCATCCCCCACGGGAATCCGGATGGCATGGCCGTTGGAGTAAAGTGTGCACTGGCTGCGGGCACAGTCGAGGAGACAATCTCAGAGATGACTGTCCTCTGGGGAGGAGTTGAAGGTGTCGGAGAAGACTGACTCTGAGCAGCCAAGAATGATTCCATCAAGGCACTTAATCTGGTCACTTCCTCTTTCAGCTCGCGGTTCTCTTGTTCCAAATGATCCATCAGTCTTGAAATGTTGGCTCTGGTGTAGTACCGGTGAGTCAGCTTGTCTTCAAAATAAATGAAGAATACAGAGTTAGACCGTAGGACAAGAAGCCGGGAACAAAACCTGCTTGTGCACATGATGCATGTAATGCTCGTGCATATGATTTTTCTTTTATTTTCAAAGGAACTTTTAGGGTTCTATTTGCAAATTTTTGGAAATATTAAACATTTATCACATATGGAAATATCTCATCAAATAATATCGAGGAAAAGAAGTACAACATTGTCAATCATATACAAGAGAAAAGGAAAATAATCATCCTATGGATCCCTAGAAACAATCATCCAAAGCACGGGACACAGGAAGGTAGGATGCACGAAGCCTCTTCACCTCTCTCTCGTAGGCTGCCTCCATATCTGCCTTCTCCTTGGCGAGTCGGTCGTACTTCCTTTTCCAAAACTTGGAAGACTGAGGAAGTAAAGAAGTCCATGCATCATCAAGATCATCAATAACCTAATGCTTGAGGAACTCTATCAAAGCATCCTTCTCCTTGATCTACTGAAGCAACTCTTCTCTTTCACGGATCCAAGCACGTGATCGGTCTTCGTCTCTCAACTCCTCTACTCCTTGGTTAGGGAGGGTTGAAGGCCCAGCCATAACCAAAGGTGTAGGTCTCGGATACTCGTAAGGCATGAGATACTCAGACGCTCTCTTCCTAACACAAGCAGTGTACGACTCCATAGCAACACAATTCTTAGGACCCAACTCCTTCCTTCCTTTCCTATGAATCTTGCGCCAGGCGCGGACCATTCTGCCCTTCAAGCCTTGGGGATCTTTACCCTCCTGAAAGAACACTCCCTCTAACAGAATGTTATTGGGTTTATCCTTTAGGGGGAACCCAAGCTGACGATGTGCCAAAATAGGGTTGTAGTTAATCCCACCACATGTACCAAGAAGAGGTACATTGGAGAATTCACCACAAGAGTCGATAATCTGCACACCATTATACACACGGTTGTACCAAGAGATATCATCATTAGTGAGAGACATAAGTCTCGTGGACCACCGTAGACATCCCTTGTTCTCCTTGAAGGCGACCGTCTGCGGTAAGTGAGAAATAAACCACTTATACAACAAAGGCAAACATCACACAATGGCACCACCACCCTTTGCATTCCTCATATGCAAAGAGAAATAGGTATCACCCAACAGAGTCGGAACGGGATTAAGAGTAGAGAAAATCCTAATAGCATTCACATCCACAAACTTGTCGATGTTGGGGAACAATACCAATCCATATATGAGAAGTACAAATAGGGCCTCAAAGGCATCCTCACTCATGGCCTTCCCATACGCAGTAGCTTGAGCAATGAAGAACTTAGAAGGGAGACCTTGAATTCCACCTTTGGTAGTCATATGAGCACGAACCAGAGATTCATCTATGTGCAACATGTCTGCTATCTCTTGAGAAGCAGGAATACTCTCTAAGCCACTGAACGGTACCTGGTCTAGGATAGGTATACCCACAAGGTAGGCATACTCCTCAAGTGTAGGCAAAAGCTGGAAATCCGGAAACGTGAAACAACGGTACAAGGGATCATAAAACTGCATCAATACATTCATCAACCCTTCGTCCACCTGAGTAGTCAGAAGAGAAATAAGCTTCCCAAAACGAGCCTTGAAACCCAAAGGATCTAGTACATAGGATGTCAGATTCCTTAACTCTTTCAAATCTGGTTGTCTGAAACTGTACTTCTTTGTATTCCTTCTTTGTCTTTCCATGTCTGAAAATTTGCAAATAAACCCCTTAAGTTCCTTGAAAATTTTCTTCATTATTAATGATATGGATGCAAATGGGTGCATGAATGCATGAATGCAACAATCACACTCAAGGATCAAGCAAAGCACACCAAACAAAGGTCATGGGATGGATCATATCACCCTTAATATAAATCATCCATTTTGGTGGATTAAGGTTTACACCTTATCAACACCTAAGTTCCATTGATATTAAGGATACATGAACGGATCAACCATGAATCAAGGGTTTGTTGCAAGTCACGAGCATGGAGTCTCGGTTAAGAACCACCCAAAGGGAGTGTACTAGGGTTTAAACCTGCCAAACATGTTCTACAAGAGGTCCCCATAGTCATCATCCCATCTTTCGGATATTATCGGAGAGACGGCTACTCGTATTCCAAAAAATATTCTCAAGAGAGACTCTTATGAGTGTAGTATCGCGTAACAATCGTATCAAATCTTACACTTGAACGACTTTCGCACTACATCCTAAGAATAGGCCAAGATGGGCTTGGTAAACTAAGGTCCTTGGCTTCTAAGGTCTATATTGGAAAGAGTAATGTCTAACCACAACTTACTTGTGTGACATTATTGATCCCAACATGACCTCCACCAAGTGAATGGACTTGCAAGTCAACTTGCTAAGGAATAACTCCACACAAGTCGACAAGACTACGCCATTCTCCTATCCTAAGTGCACTCGAGTCCGGGTATAGAACTCATCTCACAAGGATCACCAAGTATACACGGAATTAATATCAAGCAATTTAATCATTACATACAATACAGTAATCCCAAATTGCACAAAAATATGTCATAAGACAATACAATACAACAAGTATGAAAAGTAGGCAAAACCCACTAGACAAATCGTCCCCAGCAGAGTCGCCACTTTTCTGTAGCGAGGTATTCGTTACCATTAGAGATATTGACTAAATCCAAGGTAAATCATACAATTCGAATCGCCACCGCACTTCTATTTATCCAAAGGAATGGTTAGAAAGCGAACAAAAACCTAAAAGTTTTTTAACAAAAAACTAGTAAAAGAGAAATAGAGATCTGGGTAAGGGGGTTGGTTATGCAATGGGAAGGTGTTAGGCACCCAAAACATCCTAGGTACTCCTAGGGAACCTTTTTCATAATTGTTGCAAGGTGGTTGTTTTGTGAAAAATTTATTTGTGCAAACATGATTGAAGAGATGAGAAGAGAATATACAAGTTTATTTACATTTTGTGTTTGGATGGATAAACCCATTGCCTACGTACCATCTTATAAAAGATTAGGATCAAAACCTCGTAGTTCGGGATAAAAAACTCAAAAAAACAAGTTGGTGAATTGATTGGTCCAAATGCCTTAAGGTCTTTTGTTATCTAAGGGAGAAAACTCAACCAAACCACAAATCCACCATGTGAGGATAACTTCAACATGCTAGTGAGGGGTTAACCCTATAATAAGCATAGAAGACTCATTGTCCATCACTAAGGATATAGGTGAGTATTACATCTACCACCAAGATAACTCAAACCAAATAGCTAAAGGTTATGGAACATTTTGATTAAGAAAGTGGTCATTGGAACCACAAAAGACATTTGAGTGGGTTATAGTTACCAATTGGAAGTATATACAAAAATGGTCAAAGTTGACTTAAAGATTCAATTCAAAATAAGTATTATGAAAAGGAGGTTTGAAAATCAAAAGCATAAGGCTTAGGTTTCTAATGTTTGAAAACAATGGTTAAATGTTTGCACAAGAGTTTTGGCTTGGGTTAGAGTGGAGAGAAGAAGAAGAATGGCTAAGGTCCTAAGTAAAGCAAAAAGATGAGGGGTGAAGAATTAAAACCACAATGGAGTCCCTCTCTTGAGATCATATTGATGATCCAAGTAGCTCCCATCCTTTGGAATAAGAAATCACATAAAGCATAAGCAATCATCAAACAAGCCTCTTAAGAGATCCTCAATATCTTGTATCTTTCACTTTGGATGAACATGGCAATGGTCTTCCAATTAAGCTCAAGTGGGAACCCCTAGCACAAGAACACACACATCAAAAGGTTTATGAAACAAATCAAGAATGGACAAGAGTGAGTTTAGAGATTTGGTCCATATTCATCATTAAGGTCCTTTTACTCCAATTTTCCATAAGGAATATCCTAGAATCTAAGTCCACTTCTCCACCCTTTGCATAGGGAATGTCCTAGAATCTAAGTCCACTTCTTTGCATTTGGTTCTCAACAATCAAATCAAAACACAAGCACAATAATATATACACAATTATGAGCTCAAGTGAGCAAAAGGCAAATTGCATTAACATAAACATGTGCTCAAGTGAGCAAATAGAAAAGCAAATGGATAATATGTACAAGAATAGTAAATTGCATAAATGTAAAGAGCAAGAATTAAATGACTTGAATTAAAAGTTAGTGGTCAATTGTTAGTGTTAGTAATTAGTGTGCCATAAGGCAAATTTAGCGCTATGTTAAGCAATCGTAATTGGACTTATGTAGAAGTCACAACTATCTGAGGCAGGTCAATAATAATGTAGGCAACAACACAAGTTAGAAGTCTTGATTAGTGAACCAAGTTCCAACAACTTGCCATGCAAAAAAGGAGAAGAGAATTGATCTTGTATTGGTTTAAGCCTTTTGCATGATTTAGAAAACAACATATCCTTAATGCAAAGCCATTCACTTGATCAATTGATCAAGATGAATTAGATTTGGATCAAGGAAGATTAAGTCTCCCTAATCAATGCTAACTTATCAACCTTCAACTCATTGATCAAAAAGAAAAAAAAAAAAAAGGAGATGGAGAATGGATAAAGAAATGGAAAGATCAAAAATGCATGAGATGAAATAAGATGTACCAATCCATATGTATTGACCAAATGACATTGGAAGTCAAAGTCAAACAATAAGAAATCAGAAATGAGATGAAGATTGGAGATCAAACAATAAGCAAAATATTTTTGGCATTTTCAATATTAAAATAAACTTGAATTAAAAATAATGGAAAGGTCAAACTTCAAAATCACTTCAAGTCAACCTTGAAAGGTCCAAGTAATTTATCCCAAGTTCAACAAGGTCAAACAAAGTTTGACAAAAATTTTCAGCATTTTTAAAAGTCAGAAACTATTTTTAACCAATTAAAAATGAATAAAAGTAACCTAATTGAACTAAAATCTCAAATAAATCTCAAATCAATTAAAAAATTGATGAGAATATTTTTCATAGATCCATCATCATTCAAATAGGTTAGGAAAATATTTTTGTATTTTTTGAATATCAAAAACTATTTAAAATGAATTAAAAATAACTAGAAAAGAGAAAATTCACAAAAAATATCAAATGATGAAATAAAAAATATTAAAAATCAGAATCAGAAACTAGAATTTATTTGGAGACCAATGCAATTGGTCCCATAATTTTTGGATTTAAAATGAGAGAGATATGATTTTTTGAAATAAAAGGAATTAAAGAAAATAAAAATCAGAAAATAAAAAATGCAAAAAACAAGGAGCGTTAGATCTGAGCTCATTAATTGAGCTGGCAGATCACACGCTCCTAAGGCACGCTCCCACCATACGCCTTGGTCAACTGAACCACACGCAGCATTAAAACAAGTCATAAGAAACAAAGGCCAGGATTAGATCTGGACAACTCAATCCAAAGGCTCAGATTCAAACTGGAGAGAGACGGCCACCGGAGCCATCTTCTTCTCCGGTGAGCATGCGTTTTCCAGCCAAAATTGCAGAGATTCAAAAGGCAACCAAAGGACACGATCCTTATACCAAAATGAAGCTGGGGTGATGTACATCACCCCTATAACCTTGAATCACACTCAAGATTCCTATAGGTTGAGAAATCTGAGGTGGAAGATTCAGGTATGGAAAATGCAGATCAAAGAAAAATGAAATTGAAGCTACCACTAGCTTGCCTCTCAAGTGAGGACTTCAGAAAACACTTTGGCCAGGCAAATAGATCAAAGAAATGAGAGATTCGAAGCAAATACCAGTTGAAGAATAAGCTTGAATTCTGGAAGCTTGAGCTCGATTCCTTGCTTGCTTTGCCAAAACAGAAGATCAATGAACTAAATGATGGAGGTCTAGAAGCTTTAGATCCAAAGATTCAACCAGATGTAGTTGAATTTTGGATCTGAAAAATTTGAGAAAAATGAAATTGCTTCTTTGGTGAGAGGTTGGGTTTTGATTTCTGCAGCAATTCAGGTTGAATCAGGTGTGTATTTTGAATGGAATAGGGTCTCTATTTATAGAGGAAATGGCAAGGAGAATGTGATCAAAGCCGTGTGCATGAATTTGGATAATCCTTGCTTGGGCTTGCATGATCATGCACAAAGCCCAAAACCAAAGCCAAATGCAATCTGAAATCAAACCAAGATGAAATGGACGTGTAATTTGAATGGCAAATGCTTGTGCATGGAATTTTGAAGTGTTATGCATAATTGAACCAAAAGCTTTTCCTCTTCGAAAATATCATTTGCCAAGCCCAAGCACGATCAGGTGAGTAATGGTTGGAAAGGTTTTGATGTAAGGAACAATTGTTATGTTGGGCAAAAAACCAATTGAGGTGTGGAAATTAGTGAATTTTAAGTTTAGAGTGTAGTGTGCAAAACATGTCAAGGCAAAGTTTCTAAATTTGGCCAATGTTCAAGCCCTTCTGTTTTGATGATGCAAGCCTCAAATGAAAACTTCTCCAACATAAAAGTTGTATATCTCTTCAAGTCAGTCAAAATGGACTTAAATTTTGCATCATTTGGATTTTTGATGAAAGAGTTATGAGCACTTGAAGTTGGACTTTTTTTACCTTTCAATGCATTTGGTCCAAAAGGACCGATAATGTCTTGCATTATCACATGTATTTTCTTTGAGATTTTGAAATTTTGTTCAACATAACCTTTGAATTAGACATCTTAAGCTTTCCAATTCATTTGATCCCACCTCAAAATCATAAAAAATGAATGAGTTATGTCCTTGGGAAGTTGACCCATAAATAGGGTTTCAGTCAAAATGACCTATAATGTATTGGAATGGGAGATGGCCTTCCAAGCTTCAAATCAATTTTTGATGAACATGAAAGTTGTTCATACTGTCCTTAAGAGTATTGTTTCTTTTGGAACCATCTCCCTTTGACCAACACATAAAAAGTTAGGTCTCAGTGCATTTCAAAATAGTCAGATGAATTGACTGATCAACTTCTCAAGTCCATGACTCATACCTTGATGAATTGATGATTGAGGATACTCAAATAAGTTCAAATATGCATGAAATGATGAATTAGAGGACTTCCCTTGATTGTATTTGATCATGGGCTGAGGTTGCTTCAAGAGCAAGGCATTGTGGTGCATAGATGAATTAGGGTTTCCTTGGGGCACAAACCTCAAACCCTTTGACTTGCTTTGATCAAAATGATGAATTGAGATTCTGGGGAGGCATATTTGATGGATGAGAGCTTTGGGAACCATTACCATGCTTGCTATCATCTTCTCTTGACCTTACCATTGCATAAGTGATTTCCTTGAAGCTCCTGACCTTGTGATTACTCAAGCTACAAACAAAAGATGTTAGTGACATATTTTTGTGCTTTTGGTTAGTGAACAAAATAAGAAAAGCAATGATATACAATTCAAGCATGCTTGGTGATCTCAAACCACTCACAAGAGATCCCACCCAAGGGCAAAGGGAACCAAGATGCTTATGATCCTTTAGGCAATGCAAATGCAATGTTATGATGCCATGAGGGATCTTAGGGACAAAATTAGGGTCTTACACCATCCTGTAATCGAGTTCGCTTTTCCTGCCCTCCTTTCGGATGATGAGTGTCTTGGAAATATTCCCCAATTCACACCTGGTTGGTCACCTATTATATGCCAATTAACCGGTATCCTTGGTGTTTCCTTCCTTATGCTCCCTATTATGACTTTTTGTCCCCTGTGGAGTCAGATTTTTCTGAGTTGAAACGTACCTTTTTAGGTCTTCCCCAGATATTTTTGGATGATTGATATCTCTCACCCTTATACCGGTCTTAGATATTCTTTCTTCCTGAGCGTGTTGTTCTCTCACCCTTATACCGGTGTTTTGATCACATGTCTCTTTGAGCTTATTACCCAGTAACCGGTAATACCTCATTTGTTGTTTCCTCAACTGAGTCCTTTGTGGACATTCCCAGCCTGAGTCCGGATTGTTATTCGAAGTATCCCTTGTGGATAGTTTGTTGTATTGGCATATTCCCCAATACATGCATCTTTGCGTCAGCTCGAGTCTTTCCATTGATTTATTTTCATGGAATCCCTTCGTGTCTCCCAGCAAATTTTAAGTCATGACCTGCTCACGCATTCTATCCCCTTTATTCCCCAATAAACTCCCCAGAGGCTCAGTCCCATTTATGGGTGTATTACTCATATGGATTTTCAGTTTCTCCTGATTTCTTTTTTCCTTTATGGACATATATCCCCATAGAGTATTAACTTTTTCATACATACAT
The DNA here is from genome assembly GCF_024323335.1 of Lathyrus oleraceus. NCBI lineage: Eukaryota > Viridiplantae > Streptophyta > Magnoliopsida > Fabales > Fabaceae > Lathyrus > Lathyrus oleraceus. The sequence continues at coordinate 104,569,942 of NC_066581.1, forward strand.
TTGCATCATGAGGTCTCTTAGGGACCAAAATTCGTCTCTTTGTTATTATTTAAGCCCATTCTACCTCGTCGAGACGAAGATTTTAACCTTCATATCTCCGGCTAGAATGACCTTAAATAGGGGCATCTGTAAGACCCTAATTTTGACCCTAAGATCCCTCATGGCACCATATCATTGCACATTGCATTGCCTCAATGATCATAGCATCTTGGCTCCTTAACCCTAGGGTTGGGACTTGTGTGAGTTGGTTTGAGATCACCAAGCATGCTTGAATTGTATATTATTGCTTTTCTTATTTTGTTTACTAACCAAAAACACAAAAATATGTCACTAACTTTGTTTGTTTTGAAGTTTAAGCAGTCATGTGATTCAAGGCTCCTAGGAGGCCCCTATACTCATTGATGTGGCCAGATGAAGTTGAAAGCAAGCATGACAATGGTTCCCAAAGCTCTAAATCATTATATATGCCTCCCAAGTATCTCAATTTGTCAATTTGATCAAGATAAACCAAAGGGTTTGAGGATTGTTTCCCAAGGAAACCCTAATTCAATTGTGCATTGACTGTGCCTTGCTCATGAAGCAACCTCAACCTATGATCAAATACAATCAAGGGAAGTTCTTTCATTCATCATTCTATGCATATATGAGCCCATGTGAATGTCCTCAATCATTTATTCATCAAGATTTGAAGTTTGGCTTTGAGAAGTTGATTAGTCATATCATCTGACTATTTTGAAATCCACTGAGACCTAACTTTTGATGTGTTTGTCAAATGAAGATGATACCAAGAGAAAAAATGTTCTTAGAACCATATGAACAACTTTCATGTTCATCAAAAATCCATTTGAAACTTGGAAGGTCATCATTCATTTCAAAACATTATAGGTCATTTTGACTGAAACCCTAATTTTGGGTCAACTTCTCAAGGACCTAACTCCTTCATTTTTTATGATTTTGAGGTGGTACCAAGTGAATTGGAAAGTTTAAGATGCCTAATTCAATTGTTATGTTGGACAAAATTTCATAATCCTAAAAGAAACACATGTGATAATACAAAACATTATCACATTGGAAAGTTTAAGATGTCTAATTCAGTTGTATATTATTGCTTTTCTTATTTTGTTTACTAACCAAAAGCATAAAAATATGTCACTAACTTTGTTTGTTTTGAAGTTTAAGCAGTCATGTGATTCAAGGCTCCTAGGAGGCCCCTATACTCATTGATGTGGCCAGATGAAGTTGAAAGCAAGCATGACAATGGTTCCCAAAGCTCTAAATCATCATATATGCCTCCCAAGTATCTCAATTTGTCAATTTGATCAAGATAAACCAAAGGGTTTGAGGATTGTTTCCCAAGGAAACCCTAATTCAACTATGCATTGACTGTGCCTTGCTCATGAAGCAACCTCAACCTATGATCAAATTCAATCAAGGTAAGTTCTTTCATTCATCATTCTATGCATATATGAGCCCATGTGAATGTCCTAAATCATTTATTCATCAAGATTTGAAGTTTGGCTTTGAGAAGTTGATCAGTCAAATCATCTGACTATTTTGAAATCCACTTAGACCTAACTTTTGATGTGTTTGTCAAATGAAGACGATACCAAGAGAAAAAATGTTCTTAGAACCATATGAACAACTTTCATGTTCATCAAAAATCCATTTGAAACTTGGAAGGTCATCATTCATTTCAAAACATTATTGGTCATTTTGACTGAAACCCTAATTTTGGGTCAACTTCTCAAGGACCTAACTCCTTCATTTTTTATGATTTTAAGGTGGGACCAAGTGAATTGGAAAGTTTAAGATGTCTAATTAAATTGTTATGTTGGACAAAATTTCATAATCCTAAAAGAAACACATGTGATAATACAAAACATTATAGGTCACTTTGGACCAAAGTCATTGAAATGTGAAAAATTCTAACTTCAAGTGCCCATAACTTTCTCATAAAAACTCCAAATGATGCAAAATTTAAGTCCAAATTGATTGCCTTAAAAATATCTACAACTTTGATGTAGAAGGTTTTGTTATTTTAGGCTTGAATCATTGAAACAGAAGGGCTTGAAGTTGGTCCATTTTGGCAAAATTTCTCAAATACATGTTTTGTACATTGAACTTCATGGCCAGTTCTCAATATTTTCCCAACTCCAAATGGATTTTTGTTCTACATAACATGTGTTCCTAGTGTCAAGACATTTCCAACCATTACCCACATGCCTATGTTTCAATTTTGCAAATGGCATTTTCGAAGAGGTGAAGTTTTAGGTTCAATTATGCATAACATGTGAAATCTTCTTGCATACTACATTGCCTGGCCAAATGCATGTCCAAACTTCATTCAATTGTGTTCAACACTCAATTGCAAGTGGTTTTGGGCCTCACATGCGCGTGTACAGGCCCATGCATGGAGGACCCAAGCTCATGCACACACGAGTTTTCTCCTTGCTTGCATCAACCTTAGCTATAAATAGAATGCTTGGCTCACTTCAAACTTCAACCTAAAGGCGCCTGAAGCTCTGCACAACTGAATCCCCAACCCTCCATTAAAGGAATTCTAATTTTTCTCTCAATTTTCAAGCTCAAATTTCAACTTCATTGGTTGATCTTTGACTTACAATTCCTTAGCCTTGCTTCCTTGTTACTTCAAGATCAAGCTGCATTGAAGATTTGGATTGGATCAAGCACTGAAAAGCTGCACTTCAAAGGTTGATTCTCCAACTATTTTCCTTCGAATCTCCCTTATTATAGTGCATTGCTTGGTTTGGTTGGTACCTCTGAAGTCCTCATGTGAGAGGCAATTGATTTGTGCTTTTAATTTTGTGAATTGAACAAGTTCAGATTGAACACCTCATTTTTCCATCTTAGATTTCTTTCTCTATAGGGATCTTGAGTGGAAATTGAGGTTACAGGGGTGATGTACATCACCCCAGTTTTCTAATGATGTATACCACCGGAGAAGACGGTGAAAACCTGCAACAGGTGGCCGGAACTGGCCTTCTCGCCGGAGAAGACGGTGGTGTACACCACCGTCCCCACGCGTTTGAACCTCAGCCATTGGATGAGTGGTTCACGTTTTAATCTTGGCTCTTGGTTTGGCTGACTTCATTTAATGCAATATGTTTCGCTGTTGCCCAAGGTCCATCATGCGCGCGCGTTTCCCAGCCTTGTGATCAGCCACGTCAATTAATGAAGTGGGATCCAAGCGCTGTGGATTTTTGCTATTTTCTGAATTTCCATTTAATTTTCTTTTATTCCATTTTATTTTAAAAATTCATAACTTCTTTATTTGGAATCACAAAAATATGGGACCAATTACAAAAATTTTCTCTTAAATTCTAGTTTCTAAAAATGATTTTTAATTATTTCTGTGATTCCATTTAATATTTTCTGTGAATTATTTCTTTTCTGGTTATTTTTAATTCATTTAAAATACTTTTCAATATTCAAAAATTCCAAAAATATTTTCTTAACATCTTTGGATGATGATGGATCTATGAAAAATATTCTCATCAATTTCTTAATTGATTTGAGATTTATTTGAGATTTTAGTCCAATTATGTTATTTTTCTTCATTTTTAATTGTTTAAAATTAGTTTCTGTTTTCAAAAAATGACGAAATTTTTTGTCAAACCTTGTTTGACCATGTTAGACTTATGATGATCCAATTGGACTTTTCTAAGTTGATTTGAATTGGATTTAAAGTTTGACCTTTATTTGTTCATTTTATTTCAAGTATTATTTTAATTCCAAAAAAATACCAAAAATATTTTTGTTATTTCTTGACTTCTAAGCTTCATCTCACTTCTGTTTACCATTGATTGATGTTGATTCCATTTATATTTGGTCAATGTGTTTTTCTTATGTCATTTGAACTTCAATTATGTACATTCCATTTCCATCTTCTTCTTCTTCTTTTTTCTTTTTGACCAATGAGTTAATGATTGGTGGTTAGCCTTGACATATGAGAGGCTTAACCTTCTTTGATCCAAATCAAATTCATCTTGATCAAAGATAAGGTGAATTGCTTTGCATTAAGGATAGGTTGCTTCTTGGTCAAGCAAAAAACCTAAATCCATACAAGGTCATTCTTCTTTTCTTTTGGCATGGCAAGTTGTAGGAGCTTGTCTTACTAGTCATGGTCTCTAACTTGTGTTAGTTGCCTATAGTTTTATTGACCGGTCTCAGATAGGTGTGACTACTACATTAGTCCACTTACGATTGCTTAACATAGCGCTAAATTGCCTTATGACACACTAACACTAACTACTAACCACTAACTTTTAATTTAAGCATTTAATTCTTGCAATTTACTTTAATGCAATTTAATTTCTTGCTCATTAATTCATTTGTCTTTTCCCTTTGCTCACTTGAGCTCATGTTTATGCTTATGCAATTTGCCTTTTGCTCACTTGAGCACATTATTGTGTATATACTATTGCCTTGTGTTTGTTTTGTTTTTTTGTTTGTGTGAACCCAATGCAAATGGAGAAAGGACTTAGATTTAGGACCTTACCTATGCTAAATGGAGTTTCAAGAGCAACTAGGCCTCATGCCTTTAGAATGCTAAACATGTTGAAGAGCAACTAGGCCTCATGCCTTTAGAATGCTTAATCTTGAAGATGACATTGAAAGGACCCTAACTCTAAACTCACTCTTGTCCATTCTTTTATTTCATTGTGGAACTTTTTGATTTGTGTGTTCTTGTGTGATAGGGATCCTAAACTTGAGCCAATTAGAATAGCCATTGTCATGGACATCCAAGATAAGAGATACAAAAGCCAATTGGAAGATTCCTAGGAGCTTGATTGAATACTTGCTTGATTGCTTGAGTTAATTGCTTATTGCTTACTAAATCCAAAGGAAATGAGCAACTTGGATCATCTTTATGATCTCAAGAAGGGAACTCCAAGTGGTTTTATTTCTCTTCCCTCATCTTTGCATGTTTAGGACCTATCCCTTCTCTTCTTCTCTCCACTCTAACCCAAGCCAAACTTTTTGTTCAAACATTAACATTGTTTTCAACATTAGAAACCTAGGCACTATGCCTTTGATTTTTCAAACTCTTTTCATAACACTTATTTTGAATTGAATCTTAAGTCAACTTGGACTTTATTTTGTGAATACTTTTCATTTGTAAATACAACTCACTCAATTGTTTTTATGGTTCCAATGACCATTTATATTAAAGCTTTTCATAAACATTAGCTATTAGGTTTGAGTTATCATAGAGGTTGATATAATACTCACTTGTATCCTTAGTGTTGGATCATAACTCTTCCATGCTTATTACAGGGTTAACCCCTCACTAGCATGTTGAAGCTCTCCTCACATGGTGGATTTGTGGTTTTGGATTGAGTTTTCTCTCTTTAATAACAAAAGACCTTAAGGCTTTTGACCAATCAATTCACCAATTTATTTTGAGATTTTTACCCTGAACTACGAGGTTTTGATCCTACCTTTTTAAGATGGTACGTAGGCAATGAGTTTATCCATTCAAACACAAAATTGTAAATAATTTGTATATTCTCCTCTCATCTCCCCAATCATGTTTTGCACAATTTTTTTCCACAAATACCAACCTACCATACAACATTTGTAAAAAGGGATCCCTTAGAGTACCAAGGATGTTTTGGGTGCTTAAAACCTTCCCATTGCATAACCAACCCCCTTACCCAGATCTCTGACCTTTTTATTAGTTTTTGATTTGATAAAACTTCTCGGTTTTTGTTCGCTTTCTAACCTTTCCTTTGGATAAATAGAAGTGCGGTAGCGACTCGAATTGTATGATTTACTTTTGATTTAGTCAATAAATCTAAAGGTAACAAATACCCCGCTACAAGAGCATAACAAAATTTTCATAACTTGGGTTAATAAATGTGTTTCTAAAGAGAGTACTTGTGCATCAGAGACAATTAAATGGTTGTCACGTATGCCTAAGTTTAATATAATTACTTGGAGTGCATGCGGCATTACTATATATTCATTCTATACAAAATCAAAGGATGTTCTTAGTACCATGCAAAATATTGTGGTTATGGTTGAAGCTGAATTCATGTACTTCTCGAGTGCCAAAGATAACAATCTTGTACTAGAACTAGAGCGTAGTTTGGGTTCACTGGAGAGATTATGGATATTTATTATGTTTCTTTCAAAGTGCCTTTATTTAAGTGAAAGTGGATTTACAGTAACACTGGTGTTGAACCTGATGATTTAGGATTCACACAGGTTAATCTTTGAAAGGCAACTTATAAGAACAAACCATTCATCATTGCAACCCAAGCGAAACAAGTTTTTTATGTCACTGATCCTTCTACCACTAGATGGTCAATTGTACTTCATGGAAAATATCTTCCTAATGAAAATCAAGATTTTAACTACGAGGCCCATTGTTTCGCAACACATGTACGTCAATCATCTGAAGAAAATGATTCAGATGATGTACATGTTATTCTTCATGATCATAAAGAGGGAATATGAGAAAGTTAGTAAGTAAATTTTTTATTGTTAGAACAAGATTTGGTTCTGCATCTGGCCTTTAGTTTTGATGATAACAATGCATTGTTTCTTCAAGATTATGCGCTCAAGTTCTGAAGATTATGAAGAACAAGATCTGAAGACTCTGAACCAGGTTCTGAGGAACTGTGTCAAGACTCTGAAGACCAAGGTTCTGAAGATTATGTTAACTTCTCTTAATTCTTATAAGCATGCTTCAACATCATTTCATCAAAAGCCTCTGAAGATTAGAAGATATGATCAAAAGGTTTTGTGTCAAGAAAATAGTACACAGTACAAGATAACCATTTCCTCTACTACCCTGATTTTATGGGCTAAGGATAGTACTATTGTACGATTTTTCCTCCCACATGCAAACTGTTATGAAAGAGACAACTTCAATTCAGTATTCCTATTCTACCCTATAACGATTCTATTATATGGCTATATAAAGGATACTTAAAGATTGGAAGGAGCTGTTAATTCATTGTGCTCATAATTACGCTATTACACACACTCTTGCTGAAATCATATTATTTATGTATATAGTTTTTTAAACACGCAAGAGTTTTTGCTCGTTACTGTGTGAGAAATATTCATTGTATTAACTTGTGTTAATCTACTTTCTTAGAAGCATTCTTTGTAAACACAACTTATAAATCTCAAATATGTGTGAGTGGTTTCCTTGAGTGACTAGATTTTAGTCATATAGACTCAAGAAGACAAGGACGGTTTGTCTTTGTGGTGTCTGTAATCAGGTTTTACTTATGATGGATTAAGTCCTTCTTGAGAAGGCAAAATCACCTCGGTAGGATGGACTGAAGATAGCTTCGTTAACAGCGAACTAGTATAAAAATAACCTTGTTATTTTTTCCTGTTTGTGTTTTTGTTTGATTGAGTTAGTTTTGAAAAAGCTTTTTGTTTTTTAGAAACTCAATTCAAACCCCTCTTTCTTGTGTTTCTTGCCACCTTCATATATATCATTTAATAATTTATAATTATTCATTTTACTCTTTTTTATTCCTTTTACTAAAGATTTAATGTTGTTGATTATCTTAATTGGTTTAAATTGTTGTTCAAATTATAGGTGTTTAACAACGGGTGACAAATCTTAGCATATAACTTTTGGACAACCTACAAGACTTTCCATTTTGGTAATTGTTTTTTGTTGGTTAATCATTTGATTTTGTTATGTTGTAAAATTATACGGTTTGTCCAATTTTGGCTTTACATTTGGTGTAAACCATTGATCTTCTGTGATATGGTTATGTAATGCAGATACAATGTTTCTGTTTCAAAAATCTACAAAACATCATCTTGTATTCTGTGATATGGTTCTATAATTCAGGTACAAACGAAAATATGAAGGAAAAAAAACTTTTAAAAAAATTCGACGTAATAATATAGGGTTATTACCTAGGTTTTTAAACAAAATCGAGATTTTATGTTGGGCGCGCCATTCAACTTTGTAAATAATAAAAATGCAGAGATGGGGTTCAAACTCATGATCAGATAACTTTACCCCTCGGTTTTTCATTAACCTGGGTGTTAAGTGACATCTTTTCATGTCTCCCTTCGTTATGTCGCTTCAGTAACCGAGGTTACATCTCTTTCTCATGCGATGTTAAAAGCGTTATTTATAGTAGTGATGATTGAAGAAAAAAGAAAACAAAAGGAATCAGAGCTTGGAGATTCTATAAGCCTTGATCGCACTCTATCTCCACCGTCACGCCATGATATCACCAAATGTTGTATAAGCCTTTTTCATTATATTTGATAGTTTCAATTATGATATCACCAAATGTTGTCAAGTAAGTGAATGCCAGAGTGTATATTTCTAAACCGGATGTTGAGGAATTTGGTGTTGCTAAATCAGATGTTGCTGAACCAGTTCTTTCCAATCCATTTGTTGAGGAAATTGATGTTGAGAAATATTTCAGGACTAAAAAAATTTATTTCATGAGGTGAAATTGTTTGTTTTGTGCTTGGTAAAGTTGTTAAGTGAGGTGTTGCCATTGTTATCAAGATGTTTGATTTTGGTTCTAATGGCCGAAAACAATTTATTGTGCAAGATCGTTAAAGATGTGATATATATAAAGAAACAAATAGAAGTTGAAATACGGTGACACTAATTGAAAAAATGTGAATTTCCATTTCCATTACGTTGATACTTCTTACATACCAAGGTTTTGAGTTTTACTACTGTGTATGGAGTACACAATGACTTAGATATAAAATTAAAATGGTATTCAGTTGTTAGTCTTTTGTTGAAGAGAAAAAACTTATTCTTGAGATGACATTTAACATATTCTCTCCAAAAATATTCTCATGAATTTTAAAAGAAATAGACTTGACATTGTGAATATTATTAAGAAATTTTATAATGTGTATCATAATTATGTGTGTCATAATTATGTGGAAGTGTGTGAGAATATTAGAGGCTTGAATAGAAACTTGATAGGTAGAAGAATTATTTATGGAAGAGAGAAATTTGTATTTTTGCTTGATGCAGAAGTGTAGGATTACATCTCTATTTATAATATTCTAAGGAGAACTCGAGACACATTAATTATAGAGAGTTCTCAACTCTAGACATTCAAAGAGTATTCTAGAAAATATTACAACCCTAAGAAATATCTAGATACTCCAAATACTACAAGAATTTTTTAGAAACATTATCCAAAATAAACTAAGCCCAAAAATCAAATAATAAGGTTAAGCCCAAATCAAGTTTAATATTTCAACAAACCCACACACTTATCACCTTAAGGTTTTGGGTGAATATGTGGTGTCTCTCTCACTTGTGTGTTGCTCTTAGCCCAATGTTGATGCTCTTCCTCATGACCTAACAAATGGTATCATGAGCCTTTGGTTCGAATAAAGAGACCGTCTTACTTATATCGAAATATCTACGAAGAGGTTCTAACGGCGGTACACGTGTGAGTTGGAGTCACACTTGAGGGAGAGCATTGTGGACTCACACTTGAGGGGAAATGTATTCAAGTGTGAGTTGGAGTCTCACATTAGTTATAAATGTGGTGACTTAAGCATTTATAGGTGGGAGAATCCACACACCTATCATCTTAAGATTGTAGGTGAATATTTTGTTGCTCTCTCCCTTGTGTATTATTTTTAGCCTAATGTTAATGCTCCTTCTCATAACCTAACAATTTTGTGCTTAGTAAAGTTGTTAAGTGAGATCTTACCATTGTTATCAAGATGTTTGATTTTGGTTCTAATGGCAGAAAACAATATGTTGTGCAAGATTGTAAAATATGTGATGTATATAAAGAAACAAATAGAAAATTAAAACACGGTGATACCAAATTGAGAAAATGTGAATTTCCATTTCAATTACGTTGATACTACTTACATACCAAGGTTTTGAGTCTTATGCATGACTTAGATATAAAGTTAAAATGTCAGATGTCAGTCCTTTGAATGTTGAAGAGAAAGAACTTGATCTTGAGATGACATTTAACATGATTCTTTCTAAAAATATTCTTATGAATTTAAAAAGAATTAGGCTTGACATTGTGAATCTTATTAAGAAAGTTTATAATGTGTGTCATAAATATGTGGAAGTGTTTGAGAATTAAAATGATGGAAGTGTTGAAATTATGGGATGATCAAAAATATGTCTTGATATATAGAATGTTTGGTGATTCTAAAATAATTTGTGATGTTTTCTAGGCGCATATAGAATCCATCAAGTTGTTTAAAAAAAAATTCATTGTGAAAATTATGATTCTAGAGCTTCACGGTTGGCATTTGGATTTTCTTGATGTTTGGGTAAATATGGCTTCTTTGTCTGTTTCTTTCTTGTTTATAACTTAGTTTTTTGGATTTTTAATTTTCTTTTCTTCTTTTCGTTTTTCTGGGTCAGGTTCAGTTCCTCCACTTGTAATTATCTTTTCTTTTATAAAATACTATTTTTGCATTAAAAAAACCTATAAAAATATCTTCTTTCATGCTACATTCATACTAAAGAGGATTTTGTCTACTAAAACAGATGAATTAATGGATGAAAAATTTCCTTATAATGATGTAACAGCAGTGATAACGATATAACAAGAAAAAGAAATGATTTTTTTTCTGTGTTTAATCGTGTTACCTCCACTAAAATTAACACTGCAAGAAGTTTGTTTAATTATATTTCAAAGCTAGCATAAAACATGGTGAAAAAGAAATTGCATATATGCTGGTGAGCGTTGGAGAAGTTTTAAGACACAACTCATTTTTTATTATATTAATCATTCAAGTGATAAACCTAAGCCTCCATAATTGATGTATTTACTTATTGATCATGATTTTTGGGAGAAATTTGTAAAGTCTCACACAACTTCTGACTTCTTGGCTAAGAACAAAAAATAAAAGGATAATATATCTAGAAATATCTATTCACATAGTTTGTCTCATGAAGGATATGAAAAACTTGAAAAGAAGATGATTAAAGAAAAAAGAAAACATAGGAAATTAGAGCCGACACTACTACAAGAAGTGCTTTTAACGTTGGATGCGAAATTCATTTTACCTCAACTGCAATACCAAGGTAACGAAGGACGTCATGAAAAGTAACGCCTTATCATCTGGACTTTTTAAACACCGAGGGGGTAAATTAATTTGCACATTGTTTTGAACCCTAACATCTGCTTTTTTATTATTTACAAAACTAGTGTCTCATATATCTTAATTTACAATAAAAACGAGGGGTATTATTTTTTAAATTGAAATTTATTACATTATTTACACATAAAATAAATAAATAAATTATTTACAAACTACAATATTAACCCAGAATATTACATTGTTTACACAAAATATTAAATTAAAAATTAATTTATCCTTGAAGATCATATGTTGGATCTTCGACTCCTTTATAGTTGGGCAAGATCAAATGTTTCACCTTGCAGTTATTTGTTTCTGATATAAAATAAAAAAAAGGGTTAGAAAAAAAGGTTTAGAAAAATAAATGATTTTCTGCTCAAATTAATATTTAATAAACCAACCTTGAACCAAAATGAATTTCTACACTTAAAATCCATCATAGAGAATTTTTAATGACAAAAATTAAAGTGAAGGAGGTAGATAGTTTCAAGCGCTTCATGTTATTTCTTTATCAATTATAGATATCAGAAGACCTTTATAATGAAAAAAAATTAGGTTTCACGCGGATCACTAATAGTAATGTCTTGAGCGTTGATAATCATGAAATGGACGACAAATATTTGTTTAAGGACGTTGATCAATATCTAAAATTATAACGCTAAGTTATCCCATCGTTTTGTTAAAAACCTAGGTGAACATGATTTTTTGTATATAAAAAATTACATTGTTTACACATAATATTAAAAAACAATAATACAACAAAAGAAGAATTTTGGTGTAAGAAGTTATATTTTCCAAATATTGCACGCACCCAATTTCTAGGAGTTGTTTGTTTCAACCATTGAGTGCATTCAGCTTCTAAAGGAATTATGTGTTCCAACATTGAAAAAATATTTTTCTGCACTTGCAATCCATCATAGTGAACTTTTTCAAGCTTCTAAATACAACAACAACAATAACATCTACACCATTTTGTGAGATGGATCCCAAAGGAAAGATGTGTTCGAGTTTGGAGCGGCTAGATATAAGTTAGGATTAGGGTAAAATTTGTTTAACGATTGCTTTTATAGTAAAATCTGATTATCTTATCCTCCGGTTATTAAGGAAACCGACATGATATATCATTTGGTTAACAAAAAAGAATTATAATAATAAAAAAAAGGTTCCTAAATTTTTTTCCCCTCGGATATTTTGAATAACCAAGATGATAAGTTTATTGTCCCTTAGGTTTTGTTAAAAATCGATGTAATATGTGGTTTCTATTTCTAAAAATAAATAAATCATGACGCGCATTGGAATCATATCACTGGAATAACAATGATCATCCATATTAAAAAACGTAACATATCTTTTGGATTTTCAAGGAGGCGTTTGATCTTCTTTGATTGTTTCACTACCTATTGTCCACTTTATTTAAATATTATTCCTAGTTTCAACGTCTCATTTCCAACTCTTTGTGTTTTTAAACCTAGTTTCAAAGTCTTTTCTTTTCTTCAAAAATGTCTTCAACAACCTTAGATGAAAATCTTTTGTTCGTTATCAATGAAAAATTTGTTGATTTTGATGATTTGAAAGACAAAGGTTTTGATCTAAGGAAAACTATTCACAAACAAAAGTTGAATGGTTACTTTGACATTCTTTATGGATCCATATATATTAATCTCGTCAAAGAGTTTTGGTTAAATGCCTCCATTGGGCCATCTGGTTATGATGTTGACTTAACACAGTCCTATGTCAATGACTCTCCTATCACAATTACTCAATCTCTTATTGCTAAGACAATAAACTGTGATGAGGAAGGTTATTGTGTTGAACATTATAGATTCAAAAAAGTCTACTCATATCACTTACGCCTAATTTATGCCAAATACGATAATCTCAATAGTCATGCTACTCTACTACTAATTGGAAAAGTTTTATATCAACTTCTAGTGTCAAATCTTTGTCCAAGACAAAAACAACTAGAAACACTTACTTGGAATGACAAACATCTCTTTTTATTCCTTACCAAGAACATCAGAGTTAATCTTCCTCTTGCTATTTTTAACTTCTTAAAGGAAATGATAATCATCTCTAGCAAGGAAATGAATTTCCTCATACCATATGAAAGAGTTCTTTCTGAACTTTTCTCTCAGTTAGAGATAGTTAATAGTGATACTATTGGAGTTGAGTGGAGTCGAAATTTTAAATATGTGAAATAGTTATTTGTTATCCTGTTTTTAATTAATGAAATATTTCCTTTCATATTATTGCCTATTCGTTTTTATTGATAACAAAAAAATTGAGAATTATCAATTAACAAGAAAAAAAAATTAACTAATAAAAAAAGGGATGTTCCCTTAAATGCATAGTTACATGGATTTGAAGTGTATTCCCTTAAATGCAATTACATGGATTCGAAGTGTGTTCCCTTATAAGCTATATTCCCTCGATTTTCAAAAACACCGAGGTAATAGGTTTCTTAGTTTTTTTAGGGAGAAAATTTGGAGCTCACTTATAGCTATATTACCTCGATTTTTTATAAAACCGAGGAAAATGTTGTTTTTTTTATAAAAAAAAGTCAAACATTTCACTCTCAGGACTTATACGCTCGATCTTTGGCATGTTCTAGGTGAAAGCTTCTTCATAAAAAATATTATTTATCATAGTTTGAGAGATTTTATAAGCCTTGATCGCACTCCATCTCCACCATCACGTCATGAGCACGTCAAACAAAAGACGATGAGTTCACATCAGAGCCTACACACGAAATGATTGAAAAGATTGTATGTAGATACTTTTTTTAACAATATTTATTTTAGTTAAATCAATTTGGTAAAGATGGAATTTTATATGTGTTGTAGGATGTACTGGTTGAGCAATCCAAATCTGCCATTTCGTTCCACAAGATCGTCGTGACATCTTGGTTGAAGCGATTGGAACCGAGGAGCATCTTGGGGGTGTCTGTGGTCTTGGAAGAGGCATTGGCTTCAATTCACATTTTGGACCATCTAAATCATCTAGAAAAGTAAACCATATGAGATACATTGAAGAGATAGTTGTTGTAAAAGTAGAGGAGGTAAGGGAGAAGTGAATTCAGGAGGAGAATGAGAATTTAATTCAACAGGTGCGAGAGAGTGTCCAGAAGGAGCAAGAGAAGCGAGATAGGTTGGTCGAGGAGGAGAGAAAGAATTCAAATGAGGAATAAATTGAGAAGATGTACGATAAGTGCATTCGCGATGTGCTTGAGGTATAAGTATAAGTTAAAAAAATTGTGTTGTATGTTGTTGTTATTATCGTTAGCGTATTTTTAATTTTTGTATTGCATTTTTGTTGTTTTTATGATGTGGAAATTGAATTCATTGGGTCTACTCAACCAAATAATTTAAAATTCTCAATTTTACATTCATGATAAAGTTATAGGTGGTACAAGCACGAAAGAAAGTTGTTCCGCCCACCAGGACAATATTGACACCACCACAACTAGATAACACTAAGAGACTTTCAATGATATTAGATAGTATTCCAGAAATCTGCGAGAATATTAAATTAAGTCATGATTTTGTCATACCCCAAAATTTACCCTCCCCTTTCATTTTTATCTAACCTTTTGTTTTGAGGTTGATCTGCATTCATGAACATCCATATCATCTAATATTCTAACATCATCATATATTCAAAGGTTTGAGGTTGATTTTACCTAACAAAATCCTATTGTTTGCCCAAGGATCAAGCCCTAGGATTTGTGATGAGGAGAGCCCATCATGGTGATCAAGGTGCAAAACCCTAGTTGATAGGTTCTTAAGGCCCCGGATGTTGCATCTTGGTGTTTATTCCATACCAAACCCTAACTCTTGATCTTGAGGTTTGTGAACCTTGTGGCTTGCTTTGAGGGGGTGGAAACCCTAGTTTGGTTCATGGCATTGGTGGATTACTTGTGTTGATTATTCACTTGGTTTGAGGCTCTTAGTTATTGCTTGCCACTTTGATATTTGACCTATCTAAACCTTAGTTCATGGTGTCATATGATTGGTCTAAGATGTGATTGCATTAATGTTCCATTCACATTCCATTCATTGATTGCATGGTCATCATCTGATCCAAGTCTCATTTCATTCCTATGACATACTCATTGTCTTATTAATGTGCCAAGGTTCATTCATTTCTAGTCCCATTGATTCAATTTAATTGTCTATTTGGTCAAGACATTCCATTGATCCTATGTTTTCCATTACATTCGTTTCATTCAACTTGTTTTAGAAGGTATCTAAGTCATTTGTTTCATGGTAAAAAAGGGATCACCTGACTTCATTTTAATCCAATTTTTTCATTAGAACATTTGACTAAGGAACACACTCCATTCATTGGATTACATTGACCATATAAATTGCACTGGAAAATTATAAAGAAAATTACATTTTTGCATAAGTTGACTTTTAGTTAACTATTGACTTTTTGGTCAACGTCAACAAACCAATTGGTATCCATTCCACTCATCTCATACAAACATTCCATACATTTCATACCAATAAAAGTAAAATTTGATTTGATTTTGAGTCACAAGCTTGAATTACATCACATTGTTTTGAACTTGAATCACAACTGAGTTTTCATTACAAGTACACCACATAAGTAAATACATAAGCATTGCATTACATGAATCATTTTACAATCCTGATACATCACATACATATCATTTACATGGAAATAAAAGGAAAGAATGGATGGAGGGCTATGTGTTTATCCTGAGTTTGCATTGACAACCATCACCATCCCTATGATAGAATCCTCAAGCATCTACATGGCCTTTGCATTCCACAACCATGATGCATTTAGGTCGTGTCAAGTCATACCACATACCATAACAAGCCAAACCATTGCACCAACCTAGCAGTCGAACCAACAATCCCGCAGCATGTTCAAGGCAACCAATAGCCACAACCTGCCAAGCCTACACCAACATGAGCAAGGCAAAATCTGCAGCAACCATTCACCTGCAACATACATAACACAACAGTCCTCATTTACATAAGCAGACCAATCAAACCATCGAGCTAGACATGTAACATAGCAACAACAATTTTTTTTCACTTAATACCATCACAATCAACAAACAACTATGCATCAAGTGAACTCGAGCAACAATAATAACAACAGTACAACAACAGGCAATTGATATCGAGCAACTCAGACCTTCACTTAGCATCAACATCTAATAAGAATTCAGATTAGCAACTCCGCATTTTTACTGAACATCAACTAATAACTTAAGCTAATTCCTAATTTTTTTTCAATACCTGCAAATATCATTTCACAACAAATTAACTCACGAAAATCATTCAAGTGTTATGGAGGAAGCCTTCTTGAATGATGATGAAAAATAATACCGATGGCTCGAGCCGAAATGGTTTATCTGCACAAGGGGCGATATTGGGAGCATGGTTTTAAATTGCGGTTGCGTGTGTTGCGATTGCGGCCATTGCGGTTGCTGCAATGCGTATTGCGGCCATTGTGACGTGAATGTTTATTGAAAGATATGTGAAATACACCATTGAAAAATTCTTGATGTTAATCATTTACATTACAAATGAGATGTAAATTGAGATTTTGGGTTCTCAAACTTTGAATTACGATGAAAATGTGTGAAAAAACATTGATTAAATTGTTTGATGCGAATTCTAATGTAGTAGAACGCGTGATTTCAAATCACACCGCATTGCGGTCTGATGCAGATGTGGTGACTACCGCATCAGTAATATTGTGACCGCAATTACAGTTGCGGACCGCAATTTAAAACCATAATTGGAAGATCACATTGATAGAATTCTTGGAGGATTCTCAGTTACTCCGGGGAGGTTATAACTAATTCTTGTTTATAACTTAGTTTTTTGATTTTTTTTTCTTTTCTTCTTTTTCGTTTTTCTAGGCAAGGTTCAGTCCCTGCACCTGTAATTATCTTTTTTTTTCTTTTATAAAATAGTTTTTTTTTTTTAAAAAAACCTATAAAAATACTTCTTTCATGCTACATTCATACTAAAGAGGGTTTTGTCTATGAAAACAGATGAATTAATGGTTGAAAATCTTCGTTATAATGATGTAACAACAGTAATAACGATATAACAAGAAAAATAAATGATTTTTCTCTGTCGATTTTCTATTGCTTAATCGTGTTACCTCCACTAAAATTAACCCTGCAAGAAGTTTCTTTAATTATATTCCAAAGCTAGCACAAAACATGCGTGTTGATAACATCAGCTACACCACTAATCCCTTTCTTTTTTCTATGTACTCCTCCAATAATAAATTTATCTTCTTTGCATTTCATTAAAATATATTTTAATTTTTTTAACTCACAAAAGAGCTACCAATAGCGAAGCTTCAATTAATGTTTTTAAAATTGATGTTTTATCATCAAACTTTGCCATCAAAAGAGTACAAAACAAACTCATATACAAAGGACTGAACGGTAGGCAAATTAGCAAAACATAGCTTTATGCATTCAATAGCACAAATGCAAAGAAATACACCTTAGCACCACCTACTCTTGTCTTAATGCAGGACCAAGATATATTTATAAAGTGGTCTAAAAAACATATCTAATTAAAATTAGGTGTTTCGGAATCCATCATTTTATATATTTAAAAATGTCAAAATATAATATATATATATATATATATATATATATATATATATATATATATATATATATATATATATATATAAATTAATTTAAACAAATAGTATATATTGTTTATTTTGATTTTAAATATATATATATATATATATATATATATATATATATATATATATATATATATATATATATATATATATATATATATATATTATATATATATATATATATATATATATATATATATATATATATATATATATATATATATATATATATATATATATATATATATATATATATATATATATATATATATATATAAATGAATATTTTCAGATTTAAAAAAATGTAAAAATTAATTTAAACAAATAGTATATATTGTTTATTCTGATTTTAAATATATATAAAAATTAATATTTTCGGATTTTAGAAATAAAATATTATTAAACCTATATATATGTTTTATTTTTACTAAAATACAGTAATATATAGACAACATATACCAAAGATATCAAACAACACACAATTCAATATATATTTAAATATGTAAATCAAATATAATACATATCTTTTATTGAAGAAATCAAATAAAAATAGAGAAGTTTTAATCAATTAATAGAATTTGTTAGGTTTTGATCAACTTCTTGAGTCTTAGTCAACAAATAAAAGAAAAATCAAATAATAGCAAAATCAAAAGTAGAGTTTAACCTTAACAAAATTAAAAAATAATACCTTTGAATGAAAGACAAATAAGATTGAGCTTTACAAAAAAATAGTGGAGTGGAGGAAAATGAGAATGGATGCATTGGTATTTGGTGGAGGAAAACTGGTAGAGGAGAGAAAAAACTAAAAGGAAGAAGAAAGCGGTGGAGGGAAATCGTGTAGGGGTAAGAAGAAGTGATGTTTATTTTTTTTAGAAACAAATAAGTAACATATGGGAAAGCGCCGTAGTTGAACTAATAAATAGAGCCTAAATGTTATGAATATCACGTCGTTAATGTTTTAACCATTGAGGTTGCGACGTGAATTTAATGTCGTTATAATTTCCATGACAAAGTTGTAACAGGCCTACTAAATAGAGTCTACAGTGTAGTGAATATCATGTCGTTATTATTTTAACCGTTTAGGTTGCGACGTGAATTTCATGTTGTTATACCTGTCATGACATGTGTTAGAATGATAAAGTCTTAGCGATGTGGAAACAATGACGTAACATTAAAAATGACAGCCCAATCAATTCAATTGATAAACTTTTTTCACTAATTCTTTTTTAATTTTTGACATTTGATTAGCGACACGATATGCACGTTACAATGACTTTTGTTTGGAAATTTTAAAATTCCCCCATGTAAAAATCGGGCGTTTATTATTTATTATTTTAAATATTTAGTGGCGTGCTTTTACGTAGCAATATTCCTTTGTAGCCTGTGAATTTTATGTCATTAAATCAAATTGCTGGACACTTCTTTTCTTGCAGTGGATATACTATATGGAATTAGCCTCCATAAATGTAACTATTTAAGTGAAATTTTGTTATGTAACTTATGCAACTTTCCTACATTCCATTTGTTCAAGAAAGTTTAATTTTGGATGTCAACGTATATTCTCATGGACATAAGTTGAATCCTAATATAAGCAAACTAATTGAACCAGCTCTCAATTTTTAGTTTTTGATATTGCATGTAAATTGTTTATTAAACTAGAATAAGACCTACGTAATACGCGGTTGTCAGTTAAATTCTTTTTATTTTTTCACTACAAAAAAAAATGAGTTTTAGCTACAAATTATTAGTGTCGGCCCCGACTTCGACGCTGCTTGCGTCGACTTTACATCATATAAGTTGTCGCTAACAAATTTATACATTTAATTTTAATTTTTAAAATTATATTAATCTTAGTATCTGCTTTAGAGGACGCTGAAATTAAACTAATAAAATTATAAAAAATAAAATCACTTAACGTTTCATATGACAGACGCTAAAACATTTTATACCACTAAATTTTTTGCAATTCACCTCTAATAATTCGTTACCCACGTTTATTTTAATATTACTAATAATAAATATAAGAAACACAAAAATCCTTGCTTTTCTCTCTCTCAATAGAAATATTTCTCTTCTCTCTCTTTTGTAACACCCATATATAATATATGTCTAGAAATACATATTATACATAACTGTAATGTTGATAGTGAAATACATAAGTGCCTAGTGGCAATATTGTACATATTACATGTCCAAAATGAAACTACAACTATGTCATAATATATACAAAGGTGCCCAAAATAAAATTAGGAACTAGATCATTACAGAATGATCTCAAAAGAGATATATACACAGCAGAAAAGTCATCCAAAACATCAAGCAAGCAAGGACATCAAGCTATATTGTCCTTACCCTTCACCTACTTGGAACTACTTGAAAAATAATCAACAAACATGGGGTTAGTTAATAATCTCAGTGGGTTCCCTATCTTATGGATCCACTCGTCTCTACAAGGTTCTAATAAAAAACCTAACTCAAGTCACAAGAGGGAAAAGACTTGAGTATACAAACAATCACTAATCGGAAACCATACCAAGGCATTTTTCCCCGGAAAACCCTATGTCTAGAGTCATCGAGTCGGGTCACGGATTCCTGTAATATACATCGAATTTCTTGAGTACTTCAAATTCTTCTATGGGACTCTAACCCATTTGGTTGAACATATGGGACTCTAACCCATTTGGTTTATGCGAAGTATGGGTGCATTTATCCTAATCTTACTCTATATATAAGTATCATGACTTGGGACGACACAATCAGGGGTTGTTTCCGATTACGTGACTAGATAGAAACATATTGTGATTGTATTCGACAATCACCAGGTGATCACATTCACCTTAATCACACAACAACAACACATGTTCTATACAAGGCATCTCAATCTTAACTATGGCAATCATACATCCATGATACTCACCTAGATATCATATCGAATAAATGTCGTCGTCTAATGTTATTCGTCATACCCTAATTATCTTCCTAATTCATTCAATTAGTGTAAATTTAGGGTTTCCTCACCAATCATTATGATTTTCTAATCATATTATCACATTCATACAATAATTAAGTCATAACATATTCACCAGGCTATCATATATGAAATATAATTCATTCAATGATAATTCCATGCCCACACATCATGGGGCAAGTTAGATGATCCTTAGGATGGCTTAGGAACCTTAGAAAACATGATTTTTTGCAAAAACCAAAGGATACAACCGATTGCACAAAGACCATAATCGATTGAATCAATGTCCAAAATCCCGTGTTTTTGTTTTTGGGGGAAATAATTGATTTCCATAACAGTGCAACCGACTGCACTGTGTGATTTTTTGGTTTTTTTCAGCAATTTGTGAAGGTGAAATCGCTTGTAAGACAATGACAATCGATTGTCACAGTGAGTTCTGTCAAAAGTACATGTTTTAACATCTTTCTTTCCATTCCTAATCAAGCCTAAACTTATCTAACAACAACCACATTGGGTACAAATTTCACATGGTATAACACACCAATATTCATCATTCCAACAACAATCAACAACATTCAATCACAAGAATACCACAACACATAAAGAACATGGGATAATCATTGTTTGTGGAAATTTTCATGATCAAGAGAAAGCATTTATCATACTATCATGGATTTCTCTAACTATCCTATGATTCAACAAACCCTAATTCCTAAAATCACAAGTTTCTAACTAGAACCCACCTTGTTAGTGAGACGAAGAGTTTTATGGAAGACGCTGAGATGAGATGATAAAGATAGATTATGATTCAAGGTTTGAATGTTGCTCCAAGTTTCTTCTTCTTCTCTACACAAGTTTACTTCTTTCTCCACTATGTTTCCTTTCCTCTTTTTCTATTTTACTGATACCTTGAAATATTGATGTGGAAAGTAGGTATAAGTTGTGCGGTTGGAAACATGTAGTCACAATTGGATAATAGAATTGTATTGTTAGAAAAATAACAATGGTAGTAACAACTATCTCAAGTGGTACTATACTTAATATTTTGTTCTACTAGAGTAACTGACTCATTATTAATGTTACCAAAATATCCCTTTTTGTACCAATTGATAAAAGGTCAGTCTCAAATAATATTAATTAAGTCAATCTGAGCTTACTACTTATTATATTTATCCCAACTGATAACTTTCAGAGCAGATAGGAAATCGGTTGATCTCAACTGATATAGATTTGAGTATTTAGGGAAACACGGGGTATTACATCCCCCTCCCCCTTAAATAAAAATTCATCCTTGAATTTAAAGATTACCTAGAAAAGATTAGGGTAAGCTTCTCGCATCTCGGACTCAAGCTCCTAATTAGCATCTCCCATATGTGATTCATCCCACTGAACCTTAACAAGAGGAATTTCCTTGTTTCTAAACACCTTAGTTTCTCTTCCCACAATACGACTTGGTTGAGGATAAAAAGTTAGATCTGCTTCTACTTCCACTGAATCTGGGAGAATAGGCTGGAGAGAATAAAAAATGAACTTCCGGTGTTGAGATACGTGAAAGACATCATGCATCTCAGACAATGAAAGTGGTAAGGCTAATCTGTAAGTTACTTCACCAATCCTCTCTATAATCTAATATGGTCCTACATATCTCGGAATTAGCTTCTTTGATTTAAACGGTCCTTTCGATCTCAATTTTGGAGTAACCTTTAAAAATACATGGTCACCTTCCTCAAATTCTAATGGCCACCTTCTATTATCTGCATAACTCTATTGACGATCTTCTTATTTCTTTACCTTTTCTCGAATCATTCTTATCTTTTTCGTAGTCTCTTGAATAATTTTCGGTCCCAAAATCCTTTCTTCACCAACTTCCGTCCAACAAAGAGGTGTTCTGCATTTCCTTACATACAAAGCTTCATAATGGGCCATTCTGATACTTGCAATGTAACTATTGTTGTATGCAACCCCAATCAATGGCAAGAGCTCCTTCCAATTTCCTCCACTTTCAAGCATACAAGCTCTTAACATATCTTCCAAGGTCTCTATCGTCCTCTCAGTCTGACAATCAGTTTGAGGATGATTAGATGTACTTGTCATACCCCAATTTTGTCCGGCCATTTGTGGTTTACCCATGAGATCTCTTTGTTTCAAAGGCCTATTTGCATAAGTGTATCCATAATCTAAAATATGGTTTGAATCTTTTTACATTACTAATCCAAAATTTATTTTTTTTATTAGTAAGTATTAAGAGCCATGTTATTATTTCTATGATCACTATTTACTAGTCCATTTACACGTCCCAAGTATTTATACCAAGTTCTAAGTTCTTCATGGTTCCCAAATTAAATTTGCATTTTTTAGAAACATGTATATGTTTTTTTAAAATTAAAAGTCCCATATTTAGATTTTTTGTATTTAAAATAGAATTGTGTTTTTTTTAAATTAAAAGTCCCATATTTAGATTTTTGTATTTAAAATAGAATTGTGTTGTTTTTAAAATTAAGTCATTATACTTAAATTAGAAATTTGGTTTTTTTTTAATTAAGTCATTATACTTAAATTAGAAATTTGTTTTTTAAATTAAGTCATTATACTTAAATTAGAAATTTGTTTTTTTTTTAAATTAAGTCATTATACTTAAATTAGAAATTTATTTTTTAAATTAAGTCATTATACTTAAATTAAAAATTTGTTTTTTTTTTAAATTAAGTCATTATACTTAAATTAGAAATTTGTTTTTTTAATTAAGTCATTATACTTAAATTAGAAATTTGTTTTTTAAATTAAGTCATTATACTTAAATTAGAAATTTATTTTTTAAATTAAGTCATTATACTTAAATTAGAAATTTGTTTTTGAAAATTAAGTCATTAAAAGAAGTTTGACTTTTATTTTAAAAATCTATAAAATAATACAAACGAATGATGGTGATGAATCGACGGTGTAAAACTTTTTACACTGACAGTGTATAGTAATTAATCTCTTTTACTTAAGTTAGAAATTTGTTATTTTTTAAAATTAAGTCATTATACTTAAGTTGGAAATTTGTTGTTTTTTAAAAGTTGAAATTGATTAGTATAAATAAATATTGAGTTAAATTTTGAAAAGCTTAAAAGATAATTACATAATTAAAATTTAATCCAAATGTTACATAATAACTCAAAAGTATCCACATAAATAACAAAAAAAACTTAAATTAAAATTATGTAAATTTTGCAAATGATCCAAAGTGTTACACGGCTAACCCAATTTTTCTTACGGTTAATATATCCTAACTAATCCAAAAATTTCTAATAATCCAAAACAATTACATAACTGTCCAAAAAAAGAAATTCCAAATTAAGTTTGTACATGTTGCAAGCAATCCCTAAGTTCATAATCCAAAAGTCCATGTTACATCAGAAATAATTTTATTAAAAAAATTAGAATAAGCTGTAAACACAGTAGTTTGAAGCAAATTTCACAGACTCTTCCAAAAGCTCTTTTGGAAGTTCCCAATTCAAAACCAACTCTTCAGAACTTTTCCAAAACCTGTTGAATAACAGCCACCCTTTTTCAATCAATCAGCATCAACATCACTTCACCTGCAAAACCAATTCAAAATTAAAAAACAGCTTATCAAATAAGCACTTAAAAATCTGGAAAATAATTAATAGAAAGAGCAGATTAATATGTTACACAATGAATCAAAGGAAGCGCTCAGAAACACACTGCATTATCCAAATAAACAACTTTAAATCCATAGATTAATCATCCCACAAAATCTGGAAATAGGATCCAACAAGTTATCTCACAGAAACCAACATTCATGTATATAAACCACAAAACTAATTAACAGTAACACGTTTTATAAAATCCAGAAGAAATTTTCAAAGTTTTTTCTCTGTTAACTCCAAAGAGACACAACACAGTAAGAGACCTTCTCGAAAAACAGAAACCAAAACAACAATAGAAAACACAGCAAGAGATACATATCACAGTAAGAGATTTTTCAAAAGAAACTAAAAACACAACAGCAAACATAACATAAACGCATCAAAGTTTTTTTCAAAACCCTAAAAAAAAACGAAACAGAAGAAAGAGGCTTATCTGGAGACGGGACGCATCAAACTCAGCTTCATCTTCTTCTCCTTCCAACGAATCCTTCCAAACGCGCACCTCTTCTCCTCCTTCGACCGTGAACCCACACGCTTCACACCCTCATTTTCTACCTCCAACGAGCACCCTCACAAAACCACAGTTTCTTCGCCGGCCACAATCGACCTTCAATCGCTCCTCACCGGCGCAACCTCCATGGCGGCTTCAGTTGGTCTGTGAGGTCTCACAATTACAATCGCTCATTCTGAGAAATTTTTGAAGGTACGATCTGAAGTTTCTGTTGTAAAAACCTAATTATGTTGGTGAGACTTGGGCCTTTGGCCCAAGCAATTTTGGCCTGCGTGTACACTCCCTCTATGTTACTGCACCCCATCCGAATGGACTCTGATATCCTTTGTTGAGCTCATTCTCAATTTCTTTGGGCTTATTCCTTTGTTTTTGGTTACTAGTTGATTAAATTTAGTTAATATAGGTTACTTAGCTTAATTAGATGATTAGGTATTAATTAGATTAAATTAGTTATGATTAGGATTAGTTAGAAACAATTTTAGGATTAGAAATAGTATTAGAAATATTAGAAATAATTAGGAATTTAGGTTCATTAGAATTTTTTTAGATTTAGGTTATAATTTTTTTGAAGAGTTGGATTTAGAAATATTGGAAATATTAAATTTAGTTTAGAAATAATTGTAGATTAATTTGAATTTTATTGTGATTTAGATTTATTTTAGAATTTTAGTTTAATTTAGAATGATTTTAGAATTTAATCTTTGTTAATATTTTAGAATTTAATTAGATAATTTAGTTTAGAAATAATTGTAGATTAATTAGAATTCTATTGTGATTTAGATTTATTTTAGAATTTTAGTTTAATTTAGAATGATTTTAGAATTTAATCTTTGTTAATATTTTAGAATTTAATTAGATAATTTTTTATTTAGAAATAACTGTAGATTAATTATAATTATAAGGTGATTTGGAATTATTTTAGATTTTTTAATATAATTTAGAATGGTTTTAGAATTTAATCTTTGAAAATATTTTAGAATTTAATTATATCCTTTTCTTTAGAAATAATTGTAGATTAATTAGAATTATAAGTTGATTTAGAATTATTTTAGAATTTTTAATTTAATTTAGAATGATTTTAAAATTTAATCTTTGTTAATATTTTAGAATTTAATTAGTTTTCTTTTTTAGAAATGATTGTAAATTAATTAGAATTATAAGGTGATTTAGAATTGTTTTAGAATTTTAGTTTAATTTAGAATGATTTTAGAATTTAATTTTTATTAATATTTTAAAATTAATATTTTGGATAATAGTTTAGAATTGAGATTTTTGATAGTTTAATATTGTTTTGAGTTTTAATTTAATGATACTTTTATTAACTGTTTAAACTTTAGTTATTTGTTTTAGATTTAATATTTTATTGCAATTCTCTTGATTATTCCATGTTGATTTCTATTAACACCTAACATTTAACGATTAACTCTAATTTTTAATTACTGCAATTAACATCTAACTCTTTTAAATCCCGCTTCTAATATTTATTTATTTTTGTGTATTTACTTTACTTCGCTTTATGCTATATCATTGTACATTCTTCATCTCATCTTAAAATGAATCTAAAAATAATAAAGACTTAAAAATACAAAAAGATTATAATTCCCATGCCATCAATTCAAACCAATTTTTAAAACAAATAGAACTTCTCGATTCAAAGTCGAGCCCGTTTTTCAAAACACCTATGTAAGTCGATCGCTTGTAAAAGCATCGTCATCAACCTCACATGGCTTACTCTTGGGCTTTCTTACAATGAGACCTACTCGGTTTTAATTAATCGATTAAATGGACCGTTCACTAAATAAATTCAATTCATTCACAAGAATGCAATTTTTAAAACCTCGATCCGACATCGAAAGTTAAATTAAAATACTTAATCACATCTAAACGACACTTCATTTGAAAATGAAAAGGGGGATGGTTTTGAGTTTTCAACTCCTTTCCTCGATTATTTGAATACGAGTTTTCTTACTCGGTTAGTCAAATGGTCGTCATTTCTAATTCATTTAAGTACAAATAAATCAAATCCTTTTATAACAAGAAACCAAAAGAGAGATAACTTTGAGTCTTCAATTTTTCTCCTCGACTATTTGAATACAAGTTCTCTTACTTGGTCAGTCAAATAATTATCGTTCCTCTACAAACTTCCAAACCCGATTAAATCGAAATGTTTTCACAATAAGCTAAATGAAAAGGGAGTTGACTTTGAGTTTTCAATTTCATTCTTCAATTGTTTGAATACGAGTTCTCTTACTCGGTCAGTCGAACAATTGTCATTTTTTACAAACATGCAACTTAATCAAATCATTTTCATAACAAACTGTACGAAAAGGGAGATGGTCTTGAGTTTTCAATTCCTCCTCTCAAATACTTGGATATGAGTTGTCTTACTCAGTCATTCAAGTACTTGTCGTTTATTCTAAAAACATCAACCATATACAACCTTATTTTCATAAATATTCAGATGAAACAGAAAGTGGTCTAGAGTCTTCTATTCCCTTTTCCGATTATTAGGATACGAGTTGTCTTACTCGATTATCCGAGTATTCGTCATCCGTTCAAAATACTTTAATTATTATCAAATCCTTTCTATAATTAAGGATGAAAAAGAAAGTGGTCTAGAGTCTTCTACTCCCTTTCCCGACTGTTAGGATACGAGTTGTCTTACTCGACTATTCAAGTAATCGTCATCCAACCAAAAACATCTCAACCAATCAAAACATCCACCATATCAACTCAATTTTTCACCCCCGTGCGACTGAAACTCTTTTCAAAAAGAACACTATTTAATCCTTTCTAATGCGCATAACAAACCAATGCTTAAGCCTCCGCCGAGAGTAGACAAGCCAACGTTTAGCCTTTAGGATGCGATCTAAGCAGTCGTTCATTAAAAGACACCAACCAACCGTAGTTCCCCGAACTACGAATGCTCTGATTTCCTTATTTAAGGATACGTAGGCAGGAGATTACTGTATCTTCGCGAGCACACTAATAAAAAACCTCCTCTTTCCCTTTCTGAGGTTCCCATCCATCTCTTTTCAATACTCTAATTACCCGAAGATAACAAACAAACATAAATTAACACACGAAATACAAATTAGAACTAAAAGGTTCCCGTTGAGTACAACGGACGTAAGGGGCGCTAATACCTTCCCCTTACGTAATCCACTCCCGAACCCGAATATGGTTGCGACGACCACTATTCCATTTTCTAAAGGTTTTATCGACATTTCCCTATCCCTTCATTGGGATAAATAAAGTTCAGTGGCGACTCTGTTCGAACATAAATTTTTCTGCGACCATCGCGAGGAATCGTATTTTTCGAGATGCGACAGTACTCAAACACAACTTTGATCCCATGGCCTGCTAAAAAGCTATCCAAAATATTGAAGTAAATTTTGGATCTCTATCTGATACAATACTAGTGGGGACACGATGTAATCTCACAATCTCTTAAATAAACAACTGGGTTAGGTGACTTGCCTTGTAAGAGTTTTCAGAGCTAGGAAATGTGCAGACTTAGTTAACCGATCTATAATTACCCATATAGAATCATAACCACCTTGCGTAAGAGGTAACCCAACTACAAAATCCTTTAAAATACTATCCCATTTCCATACTGGAATCTCTAAGGGTCACAATAAACCACCTGTCTTTTGATGTTCAATCTTTATTTATTGGCACACTACACATCCAGACTTATACTCTACAATATCATTTTTCATTCCAGACCACCAATAGTCCTTCTTCAAGTCTTTTTACATCTTTGATGAACTTGGATGTATGGTAAATGCACCTTTATGAGCCTCTTCCAAAACATTTCTTTTCAACTCGGTATCATTCGGAACACAAATTCTTTGGTTAAAAAGAACCACTCCATCGGTAGCTTGAGTGAACCCAATTGAATTAACATTTCTTGCAACTTCTCATTTACCATTTTCCCTTGTTGGATTTCTACTCTTAGATTGGAAGTAACATTCAAATTTTCCATTATCACACCATTATGAGTCCAATCAAATTAAAGGTTAAGATCTCAAAACCTTTCCAGCAATGCATACTCTAACATCATCAACTCAGCTTTATGCATCTTTTTCTAACTCAATGCATCTAAAACTTTATTCACTTTATCGGGATGATGCTTTCATTCAAAATCAAAATCATTCAAGTATTCCATCCATCTCATTTGTCACATGTTCAACTCCTTCTGATCAAATAAATATTTCACTCTTATGATCACTAAACATTTCAAAATTCACTTCGTACAAGTAGTGATGCCACACCTTCAAGGTAAAAACAATAGTTGTTAATTCAAGATCATTAGTTGGATAATTCTCTTCATGAGTTTTCAACTGACGAGAGGCATATGCTACTACCTGACCACCTTGCATTAACACTCCTCCTAATCCCTTCTTAGAGGCATCACAAAATACTTCATAAGGTTTACTGGGATCATGAATAATTAAAACAGGAGCAATTGTCAATCATTCCTTCAAAATCATGAAACTATGTTCACACTTTGAATCCTAACTAAAATAAATATCCTTTCGGGTAAGTCTAGTCATTGGTAAAGTCAATTGAGAAAATCCCTTAATGAATCTTTGGTAATGACTTGCCAATCCTAAGAAACTTCTGACTTCGGAAGCATTCTTCAGTCTTTCCCAATTAATAACTACTTCAACTTTAGATGGATCCACTGCTTCTACTCCTTGTGATATGACATGACCAAGAAACCCGACTTCAGTCATCCAAAATTCACACTTACTCAACTTGGAAAAAATCGTTTCTCTTGCAGTACAGATATAACAATCCTTAGATGATCATCGTGCTCTTGTGGAGTACGAGAATAAATAAGAATGTCGTCAATAAAGAACACCACAATCTGGTCCAAGTAAGGTTGGAATTTCCGATTTATATAATCCATGAAAATAGCAAGAGCATTCGCCACACCAAATGGAATCACAAGAAATTTATAATGGCCATATCAGGTTCTAAATGCGGTCTTGGGTACATCTGAACTTTTCACTATGATCTGATGATAGCCCGACTGCAAATCAATCTTCGAGAACACACAGACTCCTTTCAATTGATCTAACAAATCTTCTATCCTTGGTAGAGGATACTTGTTCTTAATGGTGACTTTGTTCAACTGACAATAATCAATACCAAAACGCATATGACCCTCCTTTTTCTTTACTAGTAACACTAGAGCTCCCCATGGAGAAACACTAGGTCGAATGAAATGCTTGGTTAACAACTCTTCCAATTGATTCTTTAATTATCTCAAGTCGAGTGGTGCCATACGATACAGAGAAATGGATACTGGGGCCATCCCAGATACCAGATCAATAGAGAATTCCATTTCCATTTCTGGAGGGAGAGAAGTGACATCCTCGGGGAAAACTTCTGGAAATTCACAAACTATAGGAATTTGTGCAACCTTCAAATAGTCACTTGGTTCCTTGGTGAAAACCAAGAGAACATACTTTTCCTTTTCAAATAAGAGATTAACCATGCCAACCGTACCTTTTAAAATAGTAGTCAATATATCCTTTGGAGTAGCTTCACAAGATGGAATGATAATTAATTTCTCGTCACACCCAACAAATACTGAATTGGAAGAAATCCAATCCATCCCCAAAACCACATCAATCTTCTTAAGTGGTAAACATATAAGATCAATCTAGAAAACTCTACCATTCACCGGTAGAGAATAATCTTCACAAATCAACGGTGTCTCTACAACAGTATCCATGGAGGTAGTCTCCACCATAGGATGAGACAAATGAATTTCTTTCAAACCAAGACGCTCCATACGTTGAATCGATACAAAATAGTGAGGTGTTCCATAATAAAACAATAAAAAATAAGGATGATCATTTACGTGACACGTACCAACAATCAACACATTGTTACCCTTAGCATTCTTTGCATCCAAAGTATAAACCCAACTGGTACACTTTCCTTGCATTTGAGTTTTATTCTAAGGATAACCCCTAGTCATATGACCCACTCGTTGACACTGATAACATATCATTCCTCCGACGGCACAACTTCCATAATGATTCTTATTACACCTATAGCAAACAGGAGGAGAAGGAGGTCTTACATTCTGCACTTGTTTCCCTTGAAAGATTGAGGTCTATGCCTAAACTGATGACTTGGTCTTCCCCGGTCCTTCTGACCAATGCTATTTTGATCCCTTTTCTCTTGAACTTTCTTCAAACTATTCTCAGCTACATAACATTTCCTTAGTAATTCAGCATAAGTAGTGAATTCCCTCTGAGACACACTATGAGAGATTTCACCCCTTAAACCAAAAAGAAACTAATCAATCATCCACTTCTCATCTGGTGCATAAGCAGTTTGTCTAGAGTAAGCATACATGTCTTCAAACTTGTCAGCATACACAACCACTGACATAGTACCATGTCTAAGTTGTGAAATTCAAACACTTTCTGAGTCCTCAAAGTGCTAGGAAAATACTTGTCCAAAAAAAGTAGTCTTAAAATGCTCTTAATACCTTGGTACTCCTTGATTAGTCATAAGAGTCGAAACACTCTCCCACCATCTAATAGCATGACCCCTCATCATGTGAGAAGCAAACACAATCTTATTCTCCTCACTACAATGCACAATCTGAAAAATATTTTCTATGCTGGTCACCCACTCATGAGCCTTCACATGATCTAATTCTCCATGAAACTCATGAGGGTTCATACGAAATAAATCCAGGAAACTACCACCTGCATCTTCTTGTGGAACCAATTGAGCGTGAATACCACCTTTCAATTGTTACATCATCTGCTGCATGAATTGGTTTTGTTGTTGCCGCATTTGTTGCACAAATTGAGGCCACTGAACACCTTCACTACCACTTGCTAGTTATGAATCTGAATTCTAGGTTTTGGGCCTACCACGACCTCTGTGTTTGTCATCCATGATCCTAAACTTCATAAAAATAGAATTAAGTTGATCATGATCAATGCTATAAATATGACATTAAGAACAATGATGAGAATACAAGCAAAAAGATTAACTCATAATGTTTCATGGCTAGGTCGAGGATTCAACCTGCTCTAATACCAATTGTAACACCCATATATAATACATGTCTAGAAATACATATTATACATCATTGTAATATTCGTAGTGAAATACATAAGTTCCTAGTGGAAACATTCTACATATTACATGCCCAAAATGAAACTACAACTATGACACAATATATACAAGTTTGCCCAAAATAAAACTAGAAACTAGATCATTATAGAATAATCTCAAAAGACATATCTACACAGTAGAAAATCTATCTAAAACATCAAGCAAGCAAGGACATCAAGTTATCTTGTCATTACCCTTCACCTACTCGGAACTACCTGAAAAATAATCAATAAATACGGGGTGAGTTAATAATCCCAGTGGATTCCCTATCTTATGGGTCCACTTGGCTCTCAAAGGTTCTAATCAAAAACCTAACTCAAGTCCCAGGAGGGAAAAGACTTGAGTACATAAAACTCGCAATGTATGGAAATTTGCCTCTTGAGTTCATCTACTCAAATAATCACTAATAGGAAACCATACCAAGCTATCTCTCCCCGACATGCCTTACGTCTAGGGTTATCGACTCAGATCACGGATCCTTGTAATATACTTCGACTTTCTTGAGTATTTCAAATTCTTCTATGGGACTCTAGCCCATTTGGTTGAACATATGGGACTCTAACCCATTTGGTTGAACATGTAGGACTCTAACCCATTTGGTTGATGCGAAGTATCGGTGCATTCATCCCAATATTACTCTATATAACTATCATGACTTGGGATGAGATAATCAAGGGTTACTTCAGACTACATGACTAGATAAAAACACAACATGATTGTATTCGACAATCACCAAGTGATCACATTCTCC
Organism: Lathyrus oleraceus; assembly: GCF_024323335.1. Lineage (NCBI taxonomy): Eukaryota > Viridiplantae > Streptophyta > Magnoliopsida > Fabales > Fabaceae > Lathyrus > Lathyrus oleraceus. The sequence continues at coordinate 104,602,749 of NC_066581.1, forward strand.
TTAATCAGACAACAACACATGTTCCATACAAGTTATCTCACTCTCAATTATGGCAATCATTCATCCATGATACTCATCTAGGTATCATATCGAATAAATGTCATTGTCTAATGTTATTCGTCATATCTTAATTATCTTCCTAATTCATTCAATTAGTTTGCATTTAGGGTTTCCACACCAATCATTATTAATTTCCAATCATATTATCACATTCATACAATAATTAAGTCATAACATATTCATCATGCTATCATATATGAAATATAGTTGATTCAATAATAATTTCATGCCCACACATCATATGATAAGTTACATGATCCTTAGGATGGCTTAGGAACATTAGAAAACATGACTTTTGCAAAAACCAAAGGATAAAATCGATTGCACAAAGACCATAATCGATTGCATCAATGTCCAGAATCCCCTATTTCCTATTTTGAGGGAAATAATTGAATGTCATAAAAGTGCAATCGGTTGCATTGTCTGATTTTCTGGGTTTTTTCCAGCAGTTTGTGAAGGTGCGATCGTTTGTAAGACAGTGGCAATTGATTGTCACAGTGAGTTTTGTGAAAAATACATGTTTTAATATGTTTCTTTCCATTCCTAACCAAGCCTAATCTTATCTAACCGCAACCATCAAATGGCTATAAATTTCACATGGTATAACACAAATATTCATTATTATAACAATAATCAACAACGTTAAATCACAAGAACACCATAACACATAAAGAACACGGAAGAATAATTCTTAATGGCAATTTTCATGATCGAGAGAAAGAATTTATCATACTATCATGGATTTCTCTAACTATCCTATGATTCAACAAACCCTAATTCCTAAAATCACAAGTTTCTAACTATAACCTACCTTATTAATGAGATGAAGAGTTTGATGAAAGATGTTGACATGAGATGATGAAGATAGATGATGATTTCAAACTTAGAATGTTGCTTCAAGTTTCTTCTTCTTCTCTCCGCAAGTTTCCTTCTTTCTCCACTATGCTTCCTTTCCTCTTTTTCTATTTTACTGATACCTTGAAATTTTGATATGGAAAGTTGGTATAAGTTGTGTGGTTGGAAACATGTGGTCACAATTGGATAATAGAATTGTGTGGTTAGAAAAATAACAATGGTAGTAACAAATATCTAAAGTGATATTATACTTAATATTTGTTCTACTAGAGTAACTGACTCATTATTAATGTTACCAAAATGTCCCTTTTTATATCAATTGATGAAACTTCAATCTCAAATAATATTAATTAAGTCAATCTGAGCTCATTAGTCTCAAAAATATTTTCTTTCACGCTACATTCTTACTAAAGAGGGTTTTGTCTATGAAAACAGTTAATTAATGGATGACAAATTTCCTTATAATGATGTAACAACAATATTAACGATATAACAAAAAAAATGATTTTTTCTCTGTTCTGTGCTATCGATTATTCCATTGCTTAATCGTGTTACCTCCACTAAAACTAACCCTGCAAGAAGTTTCTTTAATTATATTCCAAAGCTAGACAAAACATGCATGTTGATAACATAAGCTATACCACAAAACCCTTTCTTTTCTCCATGTACTCCTCCAATAATTAATTTATCTTGTTTGCATTTCATTAAATATATTTTAATTTTTTTAGCTCACAAAAGAGCTACCAGTAATGAAGCTTCAATCATTGTTACTAAAATTGATGTTTTGCCATCAAACTTTAAGTGTTTAAACACAATTTGCACTCTATATCCAATTGCATCTTTTTAAAATCTCGATGACGACTAAATTAACTCGTTTTATATTTTTTCAACTAGACCACTGGACTATAAAACCTCACAGAGCCAAATCATCTTTTGAAAAATCAGAAAGTAACATTTCTGAAATGTATTCAAATCAATAGCACAAGTGCATCATCAACAAACGAAATACACCTTACCACCACCTACTCTTGTCTTAAGCCGGGACCAAGATATAATTATAAAGTGGTCTAAAAAACATATATAATTAAAATTTCGTGTTTCTGAATCATCCTTCTATATGTTTAAATATGTCAAAAGGGTTTAATAGATATGCACTGACACTCTAAAATAAGTAGTTTACTCTTGTCTTAAGAATGAATTGAATAGATCGATAGTGGCCTTTGGTTATATGTACAGAATAAATTAAAAATGAATTGAATTGAATAGATCGATAGTGGATAGTGTGAGTCTCAACTTAGAAAATATAGATGAAAGTTCAAGAGAATGAAAAGGCTTATTACACACATCAGCTATAATTGATAACTTGTAGAAACTGGAAGTAGATGAATGAGTATGATCGGATCATCTCTTTTATCACATCCAAATCCAACTCAATGTCCTTGCTTCTTTCATGAAATGTGATTATGAGCAAGGTAGATTACACATTTTCCATCACAATAAACTGAAGTTGATTGAACAAAAGGAATCTTGAGATTTTAGAGAAGGTATTTCAACCATCATAGTGTTATATGTAAGTATGAGTGATTAAGTTCTACATTATTTATGAATGAATGAAATGTTGAATTTAAAAGAGAGATTACTTGTATAAAGAATGTTTTACAGTTTTTGATGGGGATGTGGTGTCTACCTCTCTTGTGGTCCTAGAGAATTGATCATGTTGTTTCTCTTGCCTCCAATCTCCCAAAAAAGTGGTATTAGAGTCCGGGTTCAGCTTGGTGGGGGAGAGGGCGTTGGATCCGATTATAAGATGTGAAAACTCATACTTGTGAAAAAGTTGGTTGGGTGTAAGTGTGAGTGATTAAGACTCACATATCCTATGAATGAGTGAAATATTAGATTTATAGAGAGATAATCCTTGAAGTTTTGGATGGAAATGCAGATGGTTCCTCTCTTGTAATCTTGGAGAATTATTCTCGTTGTTTTTTCAGTCTCCTCGATCTCCCCAACAAATAGAGGAAGACAATCCTTAGTATTTTACTTCACTAGATGACTTAGATACATTATTATTTTCTTTGAATTCCAACAAATGAGGGAGAAACCAAGTATGACACAATACTTAAAAGTTTTTCTTGGATCAAGGCATTTGGTCCAATCAGAATCAACAAGTCCATACAATTTTAAGTCATTAAAACTAGAGAGACAAAATATTGTTTGCAAGGAAAATTTTGAGATATCTTAAAACTCTATTAACAATTTGATAATGTGGAAGAAGAGACTTTAACACAAACGAACACAAATGATGTACAACATATGAGGTATCGGGCCTAATGTTAGTTAGATAGATGAGCTTTCCAAAGAGCATTTTATTCGAGAAAGGATCCTTTAAAGGTGAGTCATATGTGTGTGTGTGAGAGAGAGATATAACTAAGATTTAGTCCAAAAGAATTGACGAGGGCTTTGTAGCAAGATATCATGTATCTTAGAAAAAGTATCTATCACCTTGTTTGATAAAAGGGATTCACCATGGTTGATTGTACATGATAATGAAAGGTGTCATAAAAGCGCTTTCCTTTTCCCCTTAAGCTAATGCCCCGGGTAGAAATTTGGATAACGCCCACGGTTGAGAGATCCAACTGTGGGGAAATACATTATTGTTGGAGATCCAATTGAGAATGGATGCTTTGGTTTTTTATGAAGGAAAAATGGTTGTGGGGAGAAAAAACTAGGAGGAAGAAGAAAATGGTGGAGGAATGTAAGGGTAAAAAGAAGTGAGGTTTATTTTTTTTAGAAACAAATAAGTAATGTGTTAACTAATATATAGAGCCTACAACGTCATGAATATCTTGTCGTTAATGTTTTAATCGTTGAGGTTGCGATGTGAATTTAATGTCGCTATACATATCATGACAGAGCTGTTACTGACCTAATAAATAGAGCCTACAGCGTAGTGAATATTATGTCTATGTTGAAGTGGCGACGTAAATTTAATATTTTGCTATTTAGTTTCAATCCAAAATCATTTAAATAAAGAACATTGAACACAACATAGGGTCTATTTGTTTTAACTTTAAAAAAATAGATTTTTTCTTTACATTTTTAAGAATGATGTTTATAAAATTGTTTTTTAAAATATTACAAATTTTTTTAAATTCATTTTTTTCAAGATTAATTTTGACATCTTATAACATAAACATACATTATTGAAGATCAAAACCTACTCGAAAATCGTAATTTTTCAAAAAAGTTGTATCTCAAAAATTATTTTTATAAAAAGCTACTTGAAATATATTTCAAACTAAGTAATTTTTTAAAATATTGATATCCAAAAGAAAATTAGTAAAATGCTAAAATAGCTAAAATAACATTTTAAAAATAAATATTTAAACTAAATCTTCATATGATTTTGCTTGACAAAAAGATTATTTGAGCAATGAAACCACACAAAAATATGAGCAATTAAAAAATGTAACCTATTTTATTAATTTCAGGATAGCATTTTCTGATTCTATTAATTTCATGAGATTGTCAAATTGATTTAAACTAATCTCAATGTTTTTTTCTCTATTTAGTGTGGAAAAATGCATGCAAGTGTGAACAAAATGTTTTTTCTTCATGATATTTTGTTATGCACTTGGGAGGTTCAGTTACTTGGTAAGATTTTAGATCTTATTAAAATTAGATGATTACAGTTATAGTTTATTACAATTATAGTTTATTTTAGAAATTTTTGTTTTAACTAAAACTCATTTGTCATAGGTCATATTTTCGAAAAAGACATTACGAAGGAAACCGGAAAATGAGAAAATATGCTAAGTTATGGATGTCACACTTGAAGGTTAACATTAAGTTTATTTATTTGATAATATTTGTTAAAGAGATGTTGATTAATCTTTACAACATAATTATTAAATGACCTCATTTATATGTTATTAGGGGAAATAGAATCCATTGTATTTTATGAGATGATTTTGTCATTAAAATGCAACAATTTTTGAATAGTCATGAGTCATCCCAACATGTGATTATCATACTTCAGCTATATAAAATAAAGTATTTTGGTATTATGTTTGAGTAAACCTTCTACGGTATGTTTTTTCTTATGGGCAACTATATATTGCAATGTCAAAAATTACTTCAAGTCAGCGTTTGAAAATATTGTCATGATAAAAAAAGTTTTTTATATATTAATATAAATAGTTTGTTGATGTTTATGAATAACTTGAAAAAAATTAAATAAATATTTTAAAATAAATAATTAATTACACTCTCATATGTTTAAATGTATAACATTTCGCTGTAATAAATATTTGTATTTTACGATTTTATTAAAAAGAGATAATATTAAAATCTTATATTCTACGAGACTCGAGCCATGACACATATTAATAGTTTAGATTATTTCAATGTCATTTTGGATCAATAATTGATCACCCGATCACACCACGGTTGGGTGTCATGCTTCTAAGCTGAATTGTTCTCTGGACAACACGATTTCATACACAATATTGTAATAATGTGTATGACAAGTGTAATGTGCAACAAACATAATAAATGTAAAGAGTAAAATAACACATGAATCGATAACGCAGTTCGCTACAAATTCACATGCGTCTATCGGGTATTAGCCCAATGAAATTAAATTCATTCTTTGTAGTGAGAAGTAAAGATTGGTCTGATTTGAACTCTCCTAGTTCAATGCCTATTTTCCTAATACTACCCCTAAACTTTGATTCAGGACGTACTCCCCCCTGAATCTGAGACCTCTCTCACTTTCACTCAAAGAATCTCCCAAGTGTTTAGACAATTACAAAAGATTATGAATGGTGGAACAATATTACAACTCAAATACTCTATTCTCATAACTTATAAGTAAGACGCGTGTAATATCCTGTATTTCCTTAAACACTCAAAATTCCTATTAATTGAGATCAATTGAGTTCATATGTGCTCTAAAAGTTATCAGTGGAGATAAATAGAGTAAATAGTGAATTCAGATTGACTTAATTAATATTGATTGAGAATGATATTTTTATTAATTGATACATTTTGGTAACACTAATAATGGGTCAATTGTTCTAGTAGAACAAATATTAAAAGTGTAGTATCACTTGGGATATTTGTTACTACTAGTAATCTTTTCTTACCACACATTTCTAGTGGCAAATGATGGCCACATGTTTCTATCCAATACCTACCAACCTTGTACCACTCCATTTTCTTAATGTATCAGAAAGGCTAGTGGAGAGAAGAGGAAGCAAGGTAGTTGAGAGAAGAAGGAGGAGGAAAAGCTTGGAATCCATCATCGTCACTTCACCACCATCTCATCTCACCATCTTCTTCAACCTCCTCTTCCACTTTCTAAGGTGGGTTCTAGGTAGAACTCTAGATTTAGAAGTTAGGGTTGATAAATCATGGAATTGATAGTAATATAAATGATATTGTAATGAGTTTCTCCATGAATCATGTGAATCTTCATTGATGATGCTTCTATGTGTGTTCCTGTATTTGTTGGATTCTTGTGATATAATGACGTGGTTATTGCTTTGAAAGTGTTGTTGATGTGTTTTTATGATTATGTCAAGAGATTGGTTGTTAGAGATGAAACAATATTATGCAGGTTGAAAACTATGTTGTTATGCAGAAGAAACTGTGTTTTATGCAGGGACCAATCGATTGGTTCTGGAGTCCTTTCCAGACCAATCGATTGAATGGAGTTTCTGAGTATGGAAAAGTGGAAAATGTTTGGGACCAATCGATTGGTCCTTAATAACAATCGATTGTATTATCTTTCTATTTTGAAGAAAATGAAATTTTTGCAGGGCCAATCGATTGACAGTGGGCTCCAATCGATTGCACAAACTTACTGACTTTGAAAACTGGAAATTATTCAACTGCCAATCGATTGACACTCAGGATCAATCGATTGATCCTCTGCATTCTTTGAAAAACATAAATGTGAGGTAAATCAATCGATTGGGCTTCCCCAACCAATCGATTGGCTCATGCCTAAAACTTCAAATTTCATTTCTATAATGTTTCTAAATGCATTTCATCAACTATTAATCACTTGTTATGTTATACTTGTATTGGATCAATGTTGAATGTGAGAATTGCATGTTGAATCTAGTGAGTTAACCTAGTGATCATTCTTAGGCCATAAATTAGACTTATAACTTAGATAATATTAGAAAGCGACATTTATTTGTACGATGCTTATGTGAAGGTCGCAAATGAATGGTTTCCATAGTTGAGAGTGAGACGCTTTATATGGAACATGCATGGTTATTGCTTGTATATCGGTGAATGAAGTCACCAGTGATTGACGAATCTAGTTATGTCTTATGGAATTGATCACGTATTCAGAATGTTTTACCCTTGATGGTGTACATCCCTATTTGAGATGCTTAGATGAGTAAGTAATGGGATGTGACTCCAATGATTCGTGTCTCAATTGGGTTTGAGCCCCAACCATGGCGGACATGGGGGATAGGTGGACACCAAAGTGGGTTAGAGGCCCATACGGTGAAAGATACCCTAAGTGGGTTAGAGTCCCATATGGGTGACGGTCGCTTGGATTGAGTTTGGAACTCATAGAGGACCCGATATCCACTGCGAAAGTCGAATCATACGAGCATGGATGAACTGAGCTTTCCCTAGACGTAGGTCCATTTAGGGATTGATATTTCGTGAATCTGAATAGTGATTTATTTTGAGTTGTGAGAACTCATGAGCATGTTGCCATACATTCGAGACTTTTCCCCCATCAATTAAGTCTTCTTTCCCTTGTTGACTTAAGTTGGATATTGATTAGAAACCCCTATAGAGCCGAGTGTGTAACACCCTTCTAAATACCCCAAAATATTTAATTAAAATAATAACATATCAATCAGAGTAATTATGCCCCGAAGGGTGTCACACAATCATTTCACAACAATTATCAAAATATCCTGTCATGCTCATTTATTAAATCAAAATAAGACTCTTTTGCATAATTCGCAGCGGGTACAAAAAATCGACATTCAAATCATGTACTACATTACATGTAAAGTTGAATCAACAACTAAATTAAAACATAATCAAACATTCCCTCCCGATGTTACATCTACCAGAGCATGACCCACTAAGGACGACACTAGACTCCATAGCACTAGCTTCTACTCAACTCACTGCTCGTTACCTGAAAAATAGATGTAAGGGTGAGTTCCTCAATCAATATAATAAGCATTATAGAACAACATGTAATGCTAAGTAAATAACACATCAATTCACCCTAATCAGACTACGCACTCAGCAACGGCAATATCCGTTCAAACATCATATTCAACAGTAACATATAGCATATGTATAATCTCAACCATACTCAACATCAACAACACAACACATAACACACATATAATACTGGAATACATCCATTCATATTATATGCCATACATTCATTATGAAATGAGACTCCACACATGCGGTACCGACTATTCTTGAACATACAGTTCAAGCTCACCGATCAAATCCAGATACGGCTACTAAGCTCACTAGTCCCACTCATTTGAGATCTAATGACTCACTCACTAATTCCTCACCATGGGAATTAGCTACAGCCCCGAAGGCTAGACTATGCACACTAATCATCTAGCATGCAAACATCAACAACAAATCTATAATGATTCACTCACTAATTCCTCACCATGGGAATTAGCTACAGCCCCAAAGGCTAGAATATGCATGCTAATCACCTAGCAATGCAACAACAACAGCAACAATTCAAGAATAGACATAAGCCCACATTCTAAGCCATAAAACAGTCTATTCACAATGCATACATAACTGATACATTCACGGCGTCATGCTTATCATCACACATCATTAATACATTTTATCACGAAAGCATATCACATCCTGCCACATAAGCAAATACAGTATTAGCACACTCTACTAATACCTATACCACTCAAAACAACGGGAAATGATCCCTGCTACATCATACATCAGCTAAGTACATCGCTCAGCCTAAACAACCAAAAACTGCACAACAACGGCACAGAAAAATCACAATTCTGCCCATACGCGTATTGCCTATGCCCATACGCGTATTGCCCACGCCTGACCAAATCCATACGCGTAATGCCCACGCCCATACGCGTATGCTACGCGTATCACATTCCCATACGCGTACCAACAGAGACCAAAACACGTTCAAAACATCATCTTCCTCATCCATACGCGTATTGCCTAGTGCCATACGCGTACCAGCCATCTCATACGCGTATTGCCTAGTGCCATACGCGTATGACCAGAAACCAGAACTCTCAGATCTGCAATGGCTTTCTCTGCTACGGGATCTATCCAATTTACCCTTCCACAGTCCAAATTTCACATAATACTACGCATAACATCTAACACGAATCATACATTTTCGATTTCGCAAATTATTAACCTTTCTACCTCTAATTCCTACGAATTTCTCATCAATCATCACCCAAATTCGTTCATCGATAAGTCACAAGTTCATCACATATATCATTCAATCAGAGGCAATTTCAATGGTTTCTCACTACCCATCACATACTATCCCATAATACCCGTTAATCGATGATAAACCCCCCTTACCTGAGTTAATCCGGCACTTTCGTTAGCTTCAAGCTTTTCCTCTTCTCTTGCTCTGCCTCTTTGCCTTTTTCCACTTTCAGCCGCTTCTCTGTTCCTTTTTCACGTGAAAACCCTTTTCCAAAAATTAGGACTTTTTATTATTCCAACTTATATACTCAAATAATAAAACCCAATAATATTATCCCAATAATAATATTAATAATCCAATAATTTTTCTAATTATTTAATTAAATTAATAAATAAAATATTAACTTAATTTAAACAATTATCTTAATTTCATCGGGGTGTTACAACTCTCCCCCACTAAAAGAGTTTTCGTCCTTGAAAACATACCTTAAGCGAACAACTCAGGATAAGACTCCTTCATCTGGCTCTCAAGTTCCCAAGTCACATTGCCACCTGCTGGTCCTCCCCAAGCTACCTTCACCAAGGCAATCTCTTTACCCCGCAACTGCTTCAATTCTCGATCCTCGATCCTCATAGGTGATGTTTCCACAGTCAGGTTATCTCTCACCTGTACATCATCTATTTGGACTACATGCGACGGATCATGAATGTACCTCCTCAACTGAGACACATGAAAAACCTCATGCAAATTCGCAAGCGATGGCGGTAAAGCGATACGATAGGCTACCTCTCCTATCCTCTCCAAAATCTGATAAGGACCAATAAATCGAGGTGTCAACTTCTTCGACTTCAAAGCTCGACCAACACCAGTGATCGGAGTAACACGAAGAAACACATGATCTCCCTCTTGGAACTCAAGTGACTTCCTCCTCTTATCATGATAACTCTTCTGACGACTCTGAGCAATTCTCATTTTCTCCTGAATCATCTTAATCTTTTCTGTAGTTTGTTGAACAATCTCCGGTCCAACCACAGCACTCTCACCGGACTCATACCAACATAACGGTGTCCGACATCTCCTACCATACAAAGCTTCAAACGGTGCCATACCAATGCTCGAATGAAAACTATTGTTGTAGGTGAACTCAATCAAAGGCAAATAACAATCCCAAGCACCTCCCTTCTCCAGAACACAAGCTCTCAGAAGATCCTCTAATGACTGAATCGTCCTCTCAGTCTGACCATCAGTCTGCGGATGATATGCAGAACTCAATCTCAGCTTAGTTCCCAAAGCCCTCTGCAAACCTTCCCAGAACTTCGATGTAAATCTAGGATCTCTGTCCGAAACAATACTAGACGGAATACCATGCAAACTTACAATCTTTTCAATATACAACTCGGCTAATCTCTCTAACGGATAATCCATTCTGATCGGAATGAAATGAGCCGACTTCGTCAATCTATCAACAATTACCCATATAGCCTCAAAATTCTTACTTGTCCTCGGCAAACCAGAAACAAAATCCATACTGATACTATCCCACTTCCACTCTGGAATAGCCAACGGTTGCATTAGCCCAGACGGCTTCTGATGCTCAATCTTTGACTTCTGACAAGTCAAACAGGAATAAACAAAACTCGCAATTTCTTTCTTCATTCCCGGCCACCAAAATAACTTTTTCAAATCATGATACATCTTCGTAGCTCCAGGATGAATACTCAAACCACTACGATGTCCTTCTTCAAGAATGCTCTTCTTAAGCTCAGTAACATCCGGAATACACACCCGATTACCAAATCTCAAAACACCATTCTCATCAACTCTGAATTCACCACCTTGACCTTGATTCACTAGAGTCAACTTATCAACCAAAAGCATATCGGATTTTTGACCCTCTCTGATCTCTTCCAAAATATTACTCGTTAACTTCAACATTCCCAATTTAACACTATTGTGAGTACTTTCACACACCAAACTCAAATCTCTAAACTGCTCAATTAAATCCAATTCTTTAACCATTAACATAGACATATGCAATGATTTCCTACTCAATGCATCAGCCACTACATTTGCTTTACCCGGATGGTAATTCAAACCAAAGTCATAATCCTTCAGAAATTCTAACCATCTCCTCTGTCTCATATTCAGCTCTTTCTGATCAAACAAATACTTTAAACTCTTATGGTCACTGAAAACCTCAAATCTTGACCCATACAAATAGTGCCTCCACAACTTCAGAACAAACACCACAGCTGCCAACTCTAAATCGTGCGTCGGATAGTTCCTCTCATGAACCCTTAGCTGTCTCGAAGCATAAGCTATAACCTGCTTATTCTGCATCAACACACCACCCAAACCCAACAATGAAGCATCACAGTAAACCTCAAATGATTCCGACGAACTCGGTAATATCAGAATAGGAGCAGTAGTCAACCTTTTCTTTAACTCTTGGAAACCTTCTTCACATTTTGAATCCCAAACAAACGCTTGCCCCTTTCTAGACATTGTCAACGGTAACGCCAACTTAGAAAATCCCTCAATGAACTTCCTATAATAACCTGCAAGTCCAAGAAAACTTCTTATCTCAGAAACTGACTTCGGAGCTTCCCACTTAGACACCGCTTCTATCTTAGAAGGATCAACAGCAACACCACCTCTTGAGATCACATGACCAAGAAAACTAACCTCTTCTAACCAAAATTCACATTTAGACAGTTTAGCAAATAACTTCTTTTCTCGTAGAATTCCCAAAACCACTCTCAAATGCTCAGCATGCTCTTCTTCAGATTTCGAATACACCAAAATGTCATCAATAAACACTACCACAAACTTGTCTAGGTACGGATGGAAAATCCTATTCATATACTCCATAAATACTCCAGGCGCATTAGTCACACCAAAAGGCATTACAGAATACTCATAATGTCCATACCTTGTTCTGAAAGCAGTCTTCTGAATATCTTCAGTTTTCACACGTATCTGATGATACCCAGATCTCAAATCTATTTTGCTGAACACACTCGCACCAACCAATTGATCCATCAAGTCATCAATCCTCGGCAAAGGATACCGATTCTTGATCGTCACTTTGTTCAGTTGCCTTGTTCAGTTGCCTGTAGTCCACACACAACCTCATAGTACCTTCTTTCTTCTTAACCAACAACACTGGTGCACCCCACGGTGACACACTCGGACGAATAAATTTCTTATCCAACAGATCTTCCAGCTGACTCTTCAATTCAGCTAACTCAACAGCAGACATACGGTACGGAGCCATCGATATCGGTCTAGTACCAGGTACCAAATCAATCGAGAACTCAACTTCACGCTCTGGCGGCAATTCATTCACTTCTTCAGGAAACACATCAGGAAAATCACACACCACAGCTAGATCACAAATCACCAGTTTATCTTTAGCTTCCAAAGTCGCTAACAGCATAAACAACTCTGCCCCATCTGCTACTTCCTCATTCACCTGCCTCGCTGATAGAAACAAATCCTTTCCTTCTTCAATCTCAGGGAATATCACAGTCTTATCAAAACAGTTGATAGAAACTCGGTTAAACACCAACCAATTCATACCCAGGATAACATCAATCTGCACTAGTGGAAGACACACAAGGTCTATCCCAAAGTCTCTACCAAAAATACTTAAAGGACAACTCAAACAAACTGAAGTAGTAGTCACTGAACCCTTCGCAGGAGTATCAATCACCATACTTCCAAGCATCTTAGATGTCTCTAACTTAAGTTTCACAGCACAATCCAAAGATATAAAGGAATGAGTAGCACCTGTGTCAATAATAGCTACAAGAGGAAAGCCATTAATATAACACGTACCTCGGATCAAACGATCATCTGCAGAAGTCTCAGAACCCGATAAAGCAAAGACTTTGCCTCCTGACTGATTCTCTTTCTTCGGCTTAGGACACTGTGGACTGATATGACCCACTTCTCCACAGTTGAAACAAGTCACCGTCTTCAACCGACACTCTGCAGCCAAATGACCACCTCTTCCACACTTGAAACACTTCATCTCAGCACTGGTACACTCATGAACACGATGTCCAGCCCGACCACATCTATAACACTTAACAGGGGCACTAGAGTCTCCCCCACTAGGCCTCTTCATCCCACTCTGCCGTTGGAAACCTTTGCCAGCTGCATACGGTTTTCCACGATCAATCTGATTCTTACCTTTCCTATCAACCCTTTGCTGATAGCTCTCTGCTCTAGCCTTGGAATCCTGTTCGAAAATCCTGCAACAGTCAACCAAATCAGAAAACACCCTGATCCGCTGATATCCAATCGCCTGCTTGATCTCGGGACGCAACCCGTTCTCAAACTTCACACATTTGGAAAATTCCCCAGTAGCCTCACTATAGGGAGTATAATACTTTGACAGCTCTGTGAACTTAGCAGCATACTCAGTAACAGACCGGTTACCCTGCTTCAATTCCAAGAATTCTATTTCTTTCTTTCCTCTGACATCCTCTGGAAAGTACTTCCTCAGAAATCTCTCTCTGAACACAGCCCAAGTGATCTCAGCATTTCCAGCAGATTCCAACTCAGTGCGGGTAGCAACCCACCAATCATCTGCTTCTTCTGACAGCATATGCGTACCGAACCTGACCTTCTGGTTATCGGCACACTCAGTTACTCGGAAGATTCTCTCGATCTCCTTCAACCACTTTTGAGCGCCATCTGGATCGTATGCTCCCTTAAACATTGGAGGATTGTTCTTCTGGAACTCACTCAGTTGACGAGCAGCTCCCATTCCCACAACATTCGGATTTCCTCCAAGTACTCCAGCTAGCATACCCAGAGCCTCAGCAATTGCAGCATCATCTCTACCTCTTCCAGCCATCTCTATTCTGAAAACCCAAACAAACTAAAACAATGAGTACTGATAGGTTACACAACACCTATACCGTACAGGGGAAACAGAATAATTACGACTCGACTCGACCGACTATGCTCTGATACCACTAATGTAACACCCTTCTAAATACCCCAAAATATTTAATTAAAATAATAACATATCAATCAGAGTAATTATGCCCCGAAGGGTGTCACACAATCATTTCACAACAATTATCAAAATATCCTGTCATGCTCATTTATTAAATCAAAATAAGACTCTTTTGCATAATTCGCAGCGGGTACAAAAATCGACATTCAAATCATGTACTACATTACATGTAAAGTTGAATCAACAACTAAATTAAAACATAATCAAACATTCCCTCCCGATGTTACATCTACCAGAGCATGACCCACTAAGGACGACACTAGACTCCATAGCACTAGCTTCTACTCAACTCACTGCTCGTTACCTGAAAAATAGATGTAAGGGTGAGTTCCTCAATCAATATAATAAGCATTATAGAACAACATGTAATGCTAAGTAAATAACACATCAATTCACCCTAATCAGACTACGCACTCAGCAACGGCAATATCCGTTCAAACATCATATTCAACAGTAACATATAGCATATGTATAATCTCAACCATACTCAACATCAACAACACAACACATAACACACATATAATACTGGAATACATCCATTCATATTATATGCCATACATTCATTATGAAATGAGACTCCACACATGCGGTACCGACTATTCTTGAACATACAGTTCAAGCTCACCGATCAAATCCAGATACGGCTACTAAGCTCACTAGTCCCACTCATTTGAGATCTAATGACTCACTCACTAATTCCTCACCATGGGAATTAGCTACAGCCCCGAAGGCTAGACTATGCACACTAATCATCTAGCATGCAAACATCAACAACAAATCTATAATGATTCACTCACTAATTCCTCACCATGGGAATTAGCTACAGCCCCAAAGGCTAGAATATGCATGCTAATCACCTAGCAATGCAACAACAACAGCAACAATTCAAGAATAGACATAAGCCCACATTCTAAGCCATAAAACAGTCTATTCACAATGCATACATAACTGATACATTCACGGCGTCATGCTTATCATCACACATCATTAATACATTTTATCACGAAAGCATATCACATCCTGCCACATAAGCAAATACAGTATTAGCACACTCTACTAATACCTATACCACTCAAAACAACGGGAAATGATCCCTGCTACATCATACATCAGCTAAGTACATCGCTCAGCCTAAACAACCAAAAACTGCACAACAACGGCACAGAAAAATCACAATTCTGCCCATACGCGTATTGCCTATGCCCATACGCGTATTGCCCACGCCTGACCAAATCCATACGCGTAATGCCCACGCCCATACGCGTATGCTACGCGTATCACATTCCCATACGCGTACCAACAGAGACCAAAACACGTTCAAAACATCATCTTCCTCATCCATACGCGTATTGCCTAGTGCCATACGCGTACCAGCCATCTCATACGCGTATTGCCTAGTGCCATACGCGTATGACCAGAAACCAGAACTCTCAGATCTGCAATGGCTTTCTCTGCTACGGGATCTATCCAATTTACCCTTCCACAGTCCAAATTTCACATAATACTACGCATAACATCTAACACGAATCATACATTTTCGATTTCGCAAATTATTAACCTTTCTACCTCTAATTCCTACGAATTTCTCATCAATCATCACCCAAATTCGTTCATCGATAAGTCACAAGTTCATCACATATATCATTCAATCAGAGGCAATTTCAATGGTTTCTCACTACCCATCACATACTATCCCATAATACCCGTTAATCGATGATAAACCCCCCTTACCTGAGTTAATCCGGCACTTCCGTTAGCTTCAAGCTTTTCCTCTTCTCTTGCTCTGCCTCTTTGCCTTTTTCCACTTTCAGCCGCTTCTCTGTTCCTTTTTCACGTGAAAACCCTTTTCCAAAAATTAGGACTTTTTATTATTCCAACTTATATACTCAAATAATAAAACCCAATAATATTATCCCAATAATAATATTAATAATCCAATAATTTTTCTAATTATTTAATTAAATTAATAAATAAAATATTAACTTAATTTAAACAATTATCTTAATTTCATCGGGGTGTTACAACTCTCCCCCACTAAAAGAGTTTTCGTCCTCGAAAACATACCTTAAGCGAACAACTCAGGATAAGACTCCTTCATCTGGCTCTCAAGTTCCCAAGTCACATTGCCACCTGCTGGTCCTCCCCAAGCTACCTTCACCAAGGCAATCTCTTTACCCCGCAACTGCTTCAATTCTCGATCCTCGATCCTCATAGGTGATGTTTCCACAGTCAGGTTATCTCTCACCTGTACATCATCTATTTGGACTACATGCGACGGATCATGAATGTACCTCCTCAACTGAGACACATGAAAAACCTCATGCAAATTCGCAAGCGATGGCGGTAAAGCGATACGATAGGCTACCTCTCCTATCCTCTCCAAAATCTGATAAGGACCAATAAATCGAGGTGTCAACTTCTTCGACTTCAAAGCTCGACCAACACCAGTGATCGGAGTAACACGAAGAAACACATGATCTCCCTCTTGGAACTCAAGTGACTTCCTCCTCTTATCATGATAACTCTTCTGACGACTCTGAGCAATTCTCATTTTCTCCTGAATCATCTTAATCTTTTCTGTAGTTTGTTGAACAATCTCCGGTCCAACCACAGCACTCTCACCGGACTCATACCAACATAACGGTGTCCGACATCTCCTACCATACAAAGCTTCAAACGGTGCCATACCAATGCTCGAATGAAAACTATTGTTGTAGGTGAACTCAATCAAAGGCAAATAACAATCCCAAGCACCTCCCTTCTCCAGAACACAAGCTCTCAGAAGATCCTCTAATGACTGAATCGTCCTCTCAGTCTGACCATCAGTCTGCGGATGATATGCAGAACTCAATCTCAGCTTAGTTCCCAAAGCCCTCTGCAAACCTTCCCAGAACTTCGATGTATATCTAGGATCTCTATCCGAAACAATACTAGACGGAATACCATGCAAACTTACAATCTTTTCAATATACAACTCGGCTAATCTCTCTAACGGATAATCCATTCTGATCGGAATGAAATGAGCCGACTTCGTCAATCTATCAACAATTACCCATATAGCCTCAAAATTCTTACTTGTCCTCGGCAAACCAGAAACAAAATCCATACTGATACTATCCCACTTCCACTCTGGAATAGCCAACGGTTGCATTAGCCCAGACGGCTTCTGATGCTCAATCTTTGACTTCTGACAAGTCAAACAGGAATAAACAAAACTCGCAATTTCTTTCTTCATTCCCGGCCACCAAAATAACTTTTTCAAATCATGATACATCTTCGTATCTCCAGGATGAATACTCAAACCACTACGATGTCCTTCTTCAACAATACTCTTCTTAAGCTCAGTAACATCCGGAATACACACCCGATTACCAAATATAAACACCATTCTCATCAACTCTGAATTCACCACCTTGACCTTGATTCACTAGAGTCAACTTATCAACCAAAAGCATATCGGATTTTTGACCCTCTCTGATCTCTTCCAAAATATTACTCGTTAACTTCAACATTCCCAATTTAACACTATTGTGAGTACTTTCACACACCAAACTCAAATCTCTAAACTGCTCAATTAAATCCAATTCTTTAACCATTAACATAGACATATGCAATGATTTCCTACTCAATGCATCAACCACTACATTTGCTTTACCCGGATGGTAATTCAAACCAAAGTCATAATCCTTCAGAAATTCTAACCATCTCCTCTGTCTCATATTCAGCTCTTTCTGATCAAACAAATACTTTAAACTCTTATGGTCACTGAAAACCTCAAATCTTGACCCATACAAATAGTGCCTCCACAACTTCAGAACAAACACCACAGCTGCCAACTCTAAATCGTGCGTCGGATAGTTCCTCTCATGAACCCTTAGCTGTCTCGAAGCATAAGCTATAACCTGCTTATTCTGCATCAACACACCACCCAAACCCAACAATGAAGCATCACAGTAAACCTCAAATGATTCCGACGAACTCGGTAATATCAGAATAGGAGCAGTAGTCAACCTTTTCTTTAACTCTTGGAAACCTTCTTCACATTTTGAATCCCAAACAAACGCTTGCCCCTTTCTAGACATTGTCAACGGTAACGCCAACTTAGAAAATCCCTCAATGAACTTCCTATAATAACCTGCAAGTCCAAGAAAACTTCTTATCTCAGAAACTGACTTCGGAGCTTCCCACTTAGACACCGCTTCTATCTTAGAAGGATCAACAGCAACACCACCTCTTGAGATCACATGACCAAGAAAACTAACCTCTTCTAACCAAAATTCACATTTAGACAGTTTAGCAAATAACTTCTTTTCTCGTAGAATTCCCAAAACCACTCTCAAATGCTCAGCATGCTCTTCTTCAGATTTCGAATACACCAAAATGTCATCAATAAACACTACCACAAACTTGTCTAGGTACGGATGGAAAATCCTATTCATATACTCCATAAATACTCCAGGCGCATTAGTCACACCAAAAGGCATTACAGAATACTCATAATGTCCATACCTTGTTCTGAAAGCAGTCTTCTGAATATCTTCAGTTTTCACACGTATCTGATGATACCCAGATCTCAAATCTATTTTGCTGAACACACTCGCACCAACCAATTGATCCATCAAGTCATCAATCCTCGGCAAAGGATACCGATTCTTGATCGTCACTTTGTTCAGTTGCCTTGTTCAGTTGCCTGTAGTCCACACACAACCTCATAGTACCTTCTTTCTTCTTAACCAACAACACTGGTGCACCCCACGGTGACACACTCGGACGAATAAATTTCTTATCCAACAGATCTTCCAGCTGACTCTTCAATTCAGCTAACTCAACAGCAGACATACGGTACGGAGCCATCGATATCGGTCTAGTACCAGGTACCAAATCAATCGAGAACTCAACTTCACGCTCTGGCGGCAATTCATTCACTTCTTCAGGAAACACATCAGGAAAATCACACACCACAGCTAGATCACAAATCACCAGTTTATCTTTAGCTTCCAAAGTCGCTAACAGCATAAACAACTCTGCCCCATCTGCTACTTCCTCATTCACCTGCCTCGCTGATAGAAACAAATCCTTTCCTTCTTCAATCTCAGGGAATATCACAGTCTTATCAAAACAGTTGATAGAAACTCGGTTAAACACCAACCAATTCATACCCAGGATAACATCAATCTGCACTAGTGGAAGACACACAAGGTCTATCCCAAAGTCTCTACCAAAAATACTTAAAGGACAACTCAAACAAACTGAAGTAGTAGTCACTGAACCCTTCGCAGGAGTATCAATCACCATACTTCCAAGCATCTTAGATGTCTCTAACTTAAGTTTCACAGCACAATCCAAAGATATAAAGGAATGAGTAGCACCTGTGTCAATAATAGCTACAAGAGGAAAGCCATTAATATAACACGTACCTCGGATCAAACGATCATCTGCAGAAGTCTCAGAACCCGATAAAGCAAAGACTTTGCCTCCTGACTGATTCTCTTTCTTCGGCTTAGGACACTGTGGACTGATATGACCCACTTCTCCACAGTTGAAACAAGTCACCGTCTTCAACCGACACTCTGCAGCCAAATGACCACCTCTTCCACGCTTGAAACACTTCATCTCAGCACTGGTACACTCATGAACACGATGTCCAGCCCGACCACATCTATAACACTTAACAGGGGCACTAGAGTCTCCCCCACTAGGCCTCTTCATCCCACTCTGCCGCTGGAAACCTTTGCCAGCTGCATACGGTTTTCCACGATCAATCTGATTCTTACCTTTCCTATCAACCCTTTGCTGATAGCTCTCTGCTCTAGCCTTGGAATCCTGTTCGAAAATCCTGCAACAGTCAACCAAATCAGAAAACACCCTGATCCGCTGATATCCAATCGCCTGCTTGATCTCGGGACGCAACCCGTTCTCAAACTTCACACATTTGGAAAATTCCCCAGTAGCCTCACTATAGGGAGTATAATACTTTGACAGCTCTGTGAACTTAGCAGCATACTCAGTAACAGACCGGTTACCCTGCTTCAATTCCAAGAATTCTATTTCTTTCTTTCCTCTGACATCCTCTGGAAAGTACTTCCTCAGAAATCTCTCTCTGAACACAGCCCAAGTGATCTCAGCATTTCCAGCAGATTCCAACTCAGTGCGGGTAGCAACCCACCAATCATCTGCTTCTTCTGACAGCATATGCGTACCGAACCTGACCTTCTGGTTATCGGCACACTCAGTTACTCGGAAGATTCTCTCGATCTCCTTCAACCACTTTTGAGCGCCATCTGGATCGTATGCTCCCTTAAACATTGGAGGATTGTTCTTCTGGAACTCACTCAGTTGACGAGCAGCTCCCATTCCCACAACATTCGGATTTCCTCCAAGTACTCCAGCTAGCATACCCAGAGCCTCAGCAATTGCAGCATCATCTCTACCTCTTCCAGCCATCTCTATTCTGAAAACCCAAACAAACTAAAACAATGAGTACTGATAGGTTACACAACACCTATACCGTACAGGGGAAACAGAATAATTACGACTCGACTCGACCGACTATGCTCTGATACCACTAATGTAACACCCTTCTAAATACCCCAAAATATTTAATTAAAATAATAACATATCAATCAGAGTAATTATGCCCCGAAGGGTGTCACACAATCATTTCACAACAATTATCAAAATATCCTGTCATGCTCATTTATTAAATCAAAATAAGACTCTTTTGCATAATTCGCAGCGGGTACAAAAAATCGACATTCAAATCATGTACTACATTACATGTAAAGTTGAATCAACAACTAAATTAAAACATAATCAAACATTCCCTCCCGATGTTACATCTACCAGAGCATGACCCACTAAGGACGACACTAGACTCCATAGCACTAGCTTCTACTCAACTCACTGCTCGTTACCTGAAAAATAGATGTAAGGGTGAGTTCCTCAATCAATATAATAAGCATTATAGAACAACATGTAATGCTAAGTAAATAACACATCAATTCACCCTAATCAGACTACGCACTCAGCAACGGCAATATCCGTTCAAACATCATATTCAACAGTAACATATAGCATATGTATAATCTCAACCATACTCAACATCAACAACACAACACATAACACACATATAATACTGGAATACATCCATTCATATTATATGCCATACATTCATTATGAAATGAGACTCCACACATGCGGTACCGACTATTCTTGAACATACAGTTCAAGCTCACCGATCAAATCCAGATACGGCTACTAAGCTCACTAGTCCCACTCATTTGAGATCTAATGACTCACTCACTAATTCCTCACCATGGGAATTAGCTACAGCCCCGAAGGCTAGACTATGCACACTAATCATCTAGCATGCAAACATCAACAACAAATCTATAATGATTCACTCACTAATTCCTCACCATGGGAATTAGCTACAGCCCCAAAGGCTAGAATATGCATGCTAATCACCTAGCAATGCAACAACAACAGCAACAATTCAAGAATAGACATAAGCCCACATTCTAAGCCATAAAACAGTCTATTCACAATGCATACATAACTGATACATTCACGGCGTCATGCTTATCATCACACATCATTAATACATTTTATCACGAAAGCATATCACATCCTGCCACATAAGCAAATACAGTATTAGCACACTCTACTAATACCTATACCACTCAAAACAATGGGAAATGATCCCTGCTACATCATACATCAGCTAAGTACATCGCTCAGCCTAAACAACCAAAAACTGCACAACAACGGCACAGAAAAATCACAATTCTGCCCATACGCGTATTGCCTATGCCCATACGCGTATTGCCCACGCCTGACCAAATCCATACGCGTAATGCCCACGCCCATACGCGTATGCTACGCGTATCACATTCCCATACGCGTACCAACAGAGACCAAAACACGTTCAAAACATCATCTTCCTCATCCATACGCGTATTGCCTAGTGCCATACGCGTACCAGCCATCTCATACGCGTATTGCCTAGTGCCATACGCGTATGACCAGAAACCAGAACTCTCAGATCTGCAATGGCTTTCTCTGCTACGGGATCTATCCAATTTACCCTTCCACAGTCCAAATTTCACATAATACTACGCATAACATCTAACACGAATCATACATTTTCGATTTCGCAAATTATTAACCTTTCTACCTCTAATTCCTACGAATTTCTCATCAATCATCACCCAAATTCGTTCATCGATAAGTCACAAGTTCATCACATATATCATTCAATCAGAGGCAATTTCAATGGTTTCTCACTACCCATCACATACTATCCCATAATACCCGTTAATCGATGATAAACCCCCCTTACCTGAGTTAATCCGGCACTTCCGTTAGCTTCAAGCTTTTCCTCTTCTCTTGCTCTGCCTCTTTGCCTTTTTCCACTTTCAGCCGCTTCTCTGTTCCTTTTTCACGTGAAAACCCTTTTCCAAAAATTAGGACTTTTTATTATTCCAACTTATATACTCAAATAATAAAACCCAATAATATTATCCCAATAATAATATTAATAATCCAATAATTTTTCTAATTATTTAATTAAATTAATAAATAAAATATTAACTTAATTTAAACAATTATCTTAATTTCATCGGGGTGTTACAGAGTGGACCCATAAGATAGGGAACCCATTAGGATTATCATCTCACCCCATGTTATTGATTATTTTTCAGGTAGTTCCGATCAGGCGAAGGGTAAGGACAAGATAAAATGATGTCTTGCTTACCTGATATTTTAGATGGCTTCTCCGCTGTGTAGATATTTTTGAGACCATTCTACAATGATCTAGTTCCTCGTTTTAGTTTGGGCACCTTTGTGTATATTTTGTTCCATGTAGTGTTTTCTTTTGGGCATGTAATATGTACATTATTGCCGCTAGGCGCTTATGTATTCCAGTACCAGTATTACACTATGTATAATATGTATTCTAGACATATATTATATGTGGGTGTTACAATGCATGAATAAAGTATTACACAAAACAAAACACAAGACTCAAATTAAATAAACACACCAACTTAGTTATGACAGGTTTGAGTATTCACAATGGAGAATGCTTCCTTAAATAGCAACAAAGGTCCAACTTCAAAAGCCCGTTAGGGTTTCGGTCTTGATCGTGGTTGAACTTCCCAAATGTGCAAGCAACCAAACTTCAGTTATGTTGATTAAAAATCTTTAATTTATTAAATCTTGAACAAATCAAAATATTTCAAATTTAACATCTTTCTATGACATCTTGCCTATAAAATGTTTCCAACCATTTGTAATAACAAACTCTCTCTTTGGCCAATCTTTAGGTAAATACAACATGCAAGATGCCAGACACAATCTTACAGACATTCTTTAGGACATGATTATCAAACTATTAGGGAGCAAATAAACTAACCAAGCAACATGTTAACTAAGACAACATTTTCAAAAGACCACATCATCTTCATATGCTTGATAGAAAATAGAAGATCTCAAAACATCATATAAGTGCAACTTAAGAGAAATAGAACTTGCATTTCCTCTTCCCCTATTTTCCATAAAATGGACAAGGGATGTTAAAGAAAAATCTAGCCCAGAAAGGGAAAAAGTACCAAGAAAAAAAACAAAAGAACCAACCCAACAGAGGGTAAAGGAACTATTATCCAGCCCATTAAGGAAAATCATATCATCAGAAACAAAAGACCTACACATGGATAGAAAAAGAAAACTTGGAATACTTCTAAACAGTTACCTTACACAACAATTAATCAACAATCAGTAAAAACTTAATCATTCAACAAGTTATTATTGTGAGTCACCATCAGAGACTGATTCAAGCTTCACCTCTTCACCAATGCGTTCACCATCTTCACCATTAACTTATTCTTCATCTTCACCTGATGTCCCAACAACCTTTTTAGCATTTTGACCTACAACTTAAGAGGTGGGAGCCATAAAAAAATTGGGTTTCATTATTTGAATCAGGCTATCAACCTTACTCTTCCTTATTATTAAAGTAGCAATTATTTCTTGAACAATCTTTGAGACCTGCATAAGCTCATTCAACACATGTCCTATTACAGCTCTTGATACGCGAGGGACCTCAGGCAGGTTGATACCAGTTGTAAAATCTTCTTCACCAAATTTTGGATGGCTGAGGAGCATAATGTCTGGGACAAGTTACCCAACAAAAAATCTGTAACTAAAACCTAGGGGGCTATAAGGAACTCCAATAATGTCTTCAGCAATCAAAATATATAGTTTTTGTTTTACAAGAATACTAGCGATCAAAGATGGAAAGGAAATAGAAAACTTTACAGAAAATGATTTAACTTGTTTTAAAATTTTCTCAAAAACATACTCACCAAAATCAAATGCAACTCTTATACCTATCTGATAGACTAAACTAGAAAGAGATTGGGTGATACATCAACCATGGTTGCTAGGCGCCCAGTTGGACACTCCTATTTTGCTAAGGATATCATACTTCAGAATTAATTTTGGTGCAAAAAGAAGACCCTTAGCAGGCTATTCATCATGGACATTCATAGTTATCTTCTATGCTATAATCTTCAAATATGGAATGCAATCAACGGTTATGATTTTACCTCTTCCCAAATAGTCATTGATGATGCACGGGGAGAAACCAAAGTAGTGACCTCTCACATGAACCTTCCTGAAATTGCTACTCCTTGCATCATTGAATCCTATTGGCAGATTCACTATGAATTCTTTAACCAGGTTAGGATAAAAATGACCAATGTTAGACATAATCTTCTTGACCTATGCATCTTCTAACAACTCCATGATCTAATAACACTTAAACACATCCTTTGATAGCTCTCTCTTAGGGGAAATTATCTTATGGTACACATATTTCCATGTCAACAGAGTTTCTTCATAGTGTAATGGAACATTGTCAAAGGGTACAACAAAAACATTATCAGACAATTTTTTACCTCCCATGACCTTCTTACTTTTCTTGTTCAGAGGAACCAACATGTCATCTGAGTTGTTATTAACATCTTCCTCTACAACTTCTACCTCTGAAACTTTCTTCCTTTTTAGTATAACAACAATTTCTTTCATTTAAACTTCTTTTTTGTAACATCCTCTTTCTTCTTAGGATTTTTCTCTTCTTGATTTGTGTGGTTGACTTTTTAGTTGGGTTCTTCTTGGGTTTCTCATCAGATTTAGTTGTGTGAGTTCTTCTTGTCATTGACATCATTATGGACTTCATCAAATGCGTTATTTTCATTGATTTTATAAGTATCTTGCTCAACATCATTTTGGGTTGGAGGTTCAGGCTCCAACATGTCCTTCAGATTGTCAATGATATTTGTAGAAACATATCCAGAGGTAATCCCAGCTTACTTGTCTACATAAACATTGTGTTTATCTTATTTCCGTATTGACTAAGACCTTCTTTGATAGCCTCTATTTCATCCATTTAGGTATCTTCTTCAATCTCTTATGTACCTTTTTCACCATCCTCTTGACTTGCATCGGCACTGACTTCTTCATCATTAATTTCTTCATAATCGATATCTTCTAACTTATCCTCTCTTTTTTTGGGAATGTCATTAACATTGTTGGTGACACCCTTATTTCCATCATACATACTAGACTCACGTTCCTCTTCACTAGATTTATCATCTTCAAACACATTATCATTTAGGATGTTTTCAGTATCAATATCAAGAACAGGAACATCGACAAATTTCTCTAGACAAGGTTTCCCTTGAACAGGTTTTCAATCACAATCTTATCAATATTATTCTCGCTAGAAAGGTTATCACACTCATTCATGGTTTATAGGGCTTTTATATTATTGTCAAAGTCATTATCTCTAACATCTTTGGTGTCTTTTAGAGTAGTTGTGGCATTTTTTCCTCCTTTTACTATTAGGTCAGTCGTGTTTAATGAAGTGTGATCACTAATCTTCTACAATTTCTTCTTTTGTACCTCCTTTAGTTGTTCAATGGAAGGAGGACCTCCAACATGACCATCTTACTTCCCCCTAATAACAATACTTTTCATTTTCACACCATGCATATTGACTACTGATTTATCTTCTTTGGAAACCAAGAAAGTATGTAACCTTACCACAAAACTCGTTTCAAACTCAGATTGCATTTGTTGGACAAAATGTTCTTCCATCTTGCTTGATATACCTCCAAACACAATATCATCCACATAGGTTTGAGCTATCATGAGTTTTCCTTCTTCTTTCTTGACAAATAGGGTTTTTTCAATTCCTTCTCTCATATAGCCATTACTAGTGAGAAATTGGGTGATACGTTCATACCAAGTTCTTGGAGCTTGTTTAAACCCACAGGGTGCCTTATTTAGCTTGTGAACATGATATGATGAACTAGGATGAATTATCCCTTTAGGTTGTTCAACATAAACCTCTTCATTTAGACATTCAACAAGTTGACTTTAACATTCATTTGATACAACTTGAATTTAATAAGACATGTTATTCCAAGTAATAATCTTATAGCTTCCAAGACAGCAACATGAGCAAAGGATTAATCAAAATATATCCCCTCTATTTGAAGTACCCTTGTGCCACTAAACAATCCTTGTTTCTTATGACATTACCATTTCCATCTGACTTATTTTTATAGATCCACTTGGTTCTAACAATGTTGGTAGAGCTTAGTCTAGGGACCAACTCCCAAAATTTGTTTCTTTCATATTGACCAAGTTTTTCTTGCATGGCATTTTTTCAGTATTCATCCTTGAGGGCTTCGTTGACATTATTGGGTTCAATTTTGGAGATAAAACACATGTTAGCAATCGGTCCCTTAGATATGGTGATGAATCCTTTATTTAGATCCTCAATCACATTTTCTATTGGATAATACTTATGATTTCTTGAGGATGATCCTTTGTTTACAGTAACATTATCCTCTACATCTTTTGAGTTTTCATATTTAGGTGTCATAATGAGGTTGGTACCTTTGTCAGGGACATTTGGTGTGGCATTCTGCTCAGGAGCAATATATTCCTTTTATCCGTCTTTGTAGACATCGTCGTGTTGAATGTCATAAACAATAACATTTATACACTTTATCATGGACCTTGTCCTATTATTGGATACTTGTTATTCCCTACTATTTGTAGATTATCTGAAGAAGATTCATTCAACACTTTTCGGATCCAACTTGCGTCTTTGCTCTCGATCAAACAGGAT
Organism: Lathyrus oleraceus; assembly: GCF_024323335.1. Lineage (NCBI taxonomy): Eukaryota > Viridiplantae > Streptophyta > Magnoliopsida > Fabales > Fabaceae > Lathyrus > Lathyrus oleraceus. The sequence continues at coordinate 104,630,349 of NC_066581.1, forward strand.
GTAACATTTTCTTCCAAAAACATGAAAGCACTTGAAACTTGGATTTCTTCCTTTCGATAGTTCATAGTGAGTAGTTTTGGTTCCTAGTTGAATAGTCACAAGGTTGTGAATGTTGCATGTAGTGTTCATGGGTTCTTCCCAAAAGTAATAGGAAAGATTTTGGGCATAAAGCATGTCTCTAGCCATTTGTTGAAGTTTTTGGTTCTTACATTTAACAACCCTATTTTTCTGAGGCGTGTTGGGGATGAAAACTCATGAGATATACCTTTAGAAGAACCAAATTTAAAGAAACTAGAGTTCTCAAATTTTATTCCATGATCATTAGAAATTCGAATAATCTTGCCAATTTATTTCCCTTTCTCACATTGTAACCGTTGAAATAGGATTTCAAAAGTTATGAAAGTATCATATTTTTCCCGAAGGAAGTCAACCCAAGTGTACCTTGAGATGTCATCAACATGCATAAAGACATACCTTTTTCCACCTACACTTTTTACTTGCATGGGTCCCATGAGATCCATGTGTAGTAGTTGTAGTAAGATGTTGTAGCTTCTTGTGTAACATCTTGGCCTGTTTACCTATCTGACAGTCTCCACAAATCTTCCATTTTTCAATCTTGAGATTAGGAACACCAAGGATGGCCTTTTCAGAGACAATCTTCGTCATACTTATGAGATTTAAATGGTGAAGTTTATTGTGCCACAGTTTGGTTTCATCTACCTTAGAGATAATACAAGCTTGAGGTTAATCCTATAATTGTAACACCACATATAGCAATTTTCTGATGATCTGATACCTTTCATTAGTTTCTCTATAACTTTGTTAATGACTTTACACTCAGAATGTTTGAAATTGACAAATAATTCTTGATTACACTGTTGGCTGATGTTGATGAGATTTACAATGAGATCTTTAACAAGGAGGACACCATTCAGACTAGAAAGGCATGGGTAATCCAACATTCCATTTCCATTGATTTTTCCTTTAGCTCCGTCATTGGAATTTACATAGCTATTGGAGTAAGGTTGTAGCTTTTTTAAGTAGTTATTTTCTCCAATCATGTGTATGGAGCAACTATTATCAAAATACCATTCATGAGAAGAAGCTATTAAGGAAGTGTGGGAAATGTGAGTTGCAGTTACTTCTTTTGCTTTCCATACTTGTTGATTACGACCATATCTTAAAGTGTTCCTGATGGGACATTGCTAATAATTATAGTATGGTCTACCATATAATTTGTGTACAAAAATGTCTTACATGGCCTTGTTAGCCATAATACTGACACACTCATGGAGCTCTGTTGTAGGAATTAGTGTGTGTGTGACAATGTCGAATAGAATGTTGTGACATACAGTTTGACATAATGAACTCAGATTTTCGACAGGTGGAACGAACTTATATTTTGCATTCACGAAGCTATAGGCAAACCCAATTCCTTTCATATCTCTAGCGGTCTTGTTGAACCTTAGAATTTCATCAAGGGTTTTAGAACCAAAATTCAGCATACAAGTAGATTCGGTCATGCCTTTAAGCTTGAAGTTTAAGTGGTTAACTTCTTCCTTTAACTCGGATATAGTGGTATCAAGATTTTCTTTGTCTTGAAGAAGGACATTAATATTTACTCTTTGTTTCTCACCATATATATATATTCTTATTTCCACTTAAGATACAATAACTTGTAGGCTTAATCAATATCATCATCAGATAGATCTTCATCACTTGACTCCCAATCATCATGCATAGTTGACTTGGATCTTACATGAACTGTGAAGGCAACCACATTGTTGGCCTTTTCGCTTTCACTATCATATTTTGATTCCTCATTGGATAATGTGGTTATGTATTCCTTCTTTTATTTCCTAAGGAAGTTGGTACACTCCGCCTAAATATGTGCCAAAGCTCTCACATTCATGACATTAGATTCCCTTGCCTTTGTTCGGTTTATCTCATTATCTACATTTGTGTTGAGGATTGAAACCTTTGCTCTTGAGAGGTAGATTGTCTTTGACATTGTTGTGACATTATATATTAATCTCTTTTTAAAGTCTTCTCATGACCTTACTAAATCTTTTTTCCATTAGTACAATAGATTTAGTTAGGTTACCATTAGTATCTTATTTTAGTTGTTCACCATCGTCTTCAATGTCAGCTTTGAATGTGACACTTTTGTTACTATTCTCTGATTAGTCATTGATTGCCATTTCAAAAGTGAGTAATATTTTGGTTATCTCATCTTTGATAGTGCTAATATATTGTGCTTATTTAACGGCTATAACTTTTTTATCAAACCTCTTTGGAAGAGATCTGAGAATTTTTCTAGCCAACTTTCCATATGATATTTTCACTAAGAGATAAAGAGATATTAGTTATGTCATGGAGACAAACATTAAAATCAACAATGGTTTCATCCTTTTTCAACATCAAATTTTCAAATTTTGTACTAAGGAGATGCAGTCTTGACATGCGAACTTTTGAGGTGATTTCATGTGTAAGTTGGAGAGTTTCCCAAGCATCTTTCGTGCTCAAGTAAGTATTAATAAGCCTGAACAAATTTTTTAACTCCATTACGAAGGGCTTGAGAGCACCATAGTTTCCATTAGATTTTTCATCTTCTACTTTTGATCAGTCACTCTCAGGCTTCAAGGATTTTGTGCCATCTTAAGTTAAAAGTTTTGGAGGTGTCCATCCTTTTATGGCTACTTTTCAAGTTTTATTATCCATAGACTTGAGAAAATCAACCATGCGAACTTTCTATTAATCATAGTTTGTGCGATCTATAATAGGTGGCTTATTTACAGATTCTCCTTCTTTAGGATTGTCCATTTTGAACAGAATATATAGAAACCCTAGAGCTCAAGCTACCAGAACAGGTTGTATGCTCTGATGCTAATTGAAATTTGGTTCTTTGGATAACACGGTGTCAAACATAATGTTGTAGCAATGTGTAAGTGCAATGCCTAACTTAGAAGTAAGATGTAAGAATAGAGTATTACACAAAACAAAACACAAGACTTAAAACAAATAAACATGATAACTTAGTTATGTCAGGTCTGAGTTTTAACAATTGAGAATGCTTTCTTAAATAGCCATAAAGGTTCAACTTCAAAAGCTTGTTAGACTTTTGGTCTTACACGTGGTTGAACTTCCCAAAGGCGCAAACAACCAATCTTCAATTATGTTGATTGAAAATCTTTGATTGATTAAATCTTGAACAAATCGGAATATTTCAAATTTAACATTACTAAAAGCTATTATGAGCAAAACTTCTTTGTTCCAAAAAGTGCACAAAAGATAAAACCCTGATTAAATATAAAAGTAAACAAATCCTTAAAGGTGCAAGAATTACTCAAGTTATCTTGTGTGCAAAATAACCTAGGGTGAGACATGATGTCTCACAAAATGAAGGACATTATGCTTAACATGTTTTTCTCTTACTGAAGTGTCTAGCTCACATACAGACATAATGTCGCACATCTTGGTAGAACATCATGCTTCACATGTTGCCTATAAAATGTTGTCAACCATATCTAACAACATAAGCCAATTGTCTAAAGTACTTTTTCCTCACTTATGTTGGGATAACATCAATTTTTAATCGATTACACACTAATAGCTAAACATTTAAGTGTGTTTTTGGCTTCACAGTTGGAGCACTTATAATTGATTATAAGTATGTACAATTGATTTTGACATGTTTGATTGCTCTCGAATAGAATCAATTATGGTTTCCAGAACTGATTCTACTTGAAGGGGCATAATGTCCGGGACAAGTTACCCAACAAATAATTTGTAACTAAAACCTAAGGGGCTATAAGGAACTCCAACAATGTCTTCGATACTCAAAATATCTAGTTTTTGTTTTACAAGAATACTAGTGATCAAAGATGGAAAGGAAATAGGCAACTTTATAGCAAACAATTTAACTTGTTTTAAAATTTTCTCAAAAACATATTCTTCAAAATCAAACGCAACTCTTATACATATATGATATAGTAAACTAGAAAGAGATGAGGTGATACATAAACCATGGTTGGTAGGCTCCCAGTTGGCCACTCCTATTTTGCTGAGGATATCTTACTTTCTGATTTAAATTTGATGCAAAAAGAAGACCCTTAGGAGGCCATTCATGTAACGCCCCTAATTTATTTAATTGTTTTTATTTAATTATAGTATTTTTTGAATTATTTGGTAATTTATTTATGTAATATTGGTGTGTTTTTGGATGTTTTATGATGTTTTTGAGTATTCGATTGTATTTTAATAATTTAATAATTTAATAATTATTAAAATATTTGGTTGAGCGGTAGATATTATTTAATTATTTAAAATAATGTTAATAACTATTTGAGTTTTATAGTAATAATTATTTAAATATAGGGTGATACCTTATGTTAAAAATATATTTTCCTTATAAAATCAAATAATTATTTTTTTAAATATTAAAGGTGTGAAGCTTAATTGAATAATTATTTAATTTAAGATTTATTTTATTTTATTTATCAGTTAAATAAATATTTCGTTTGAGATTAAATATTTGGGAATTAAACTTAACGTTTGATTAAACATCATAATATATATCGTAATGAGAGTGTGAGAGTTGGATCAAAATTAAGGTTTGAGGCATATCGCTAAACGACGCATCTGAGGCTAGGGAGACCATTTTGGGAGCGATCCTGATGCAGCGATTTGGTGAGGGATGTACATCAAGATCTTGAAAGCTAAATCCATAAGGTAGGGGGAGATTGCTTACTATAGGTGGATTTTAGGTAACAAGATGACGAGGGTTCCCTTACCCTCTCATCAACGCCATGTTATTGTTATTTTTATCTTTGTGAATGTATCGAATCAAAATACAAATTGAGCTGATTTGCTCTGACCATATGGGGTTTGGTCCAACCCCTTTGGTCACATATTGTATGATTTTATATGAATAATATGTTTTATATTGAAATTTTGGTTTTGGGAGTCGATCGTTGTTACAATCTGTGCCCAAATGGGATAATTCCATTTGGTCACTTTTAGTGATCGATATGATTTTTGGATCGATAATCAAAAATCATATCGATCACCAAAGTAACCAAATGGGATTATCCCATTCGGGCACAAATCGTAACAACGATCGACTCGCAAAACCAAAATTTCAATATAAAACATATTATTCATACAAAATCATATAATATGTGACCAAAGGGGTTAGGTCAAACCCCATATGGTCAGAGCAAATCAGCGTAATAAAATACTTGTATTTTGATTTGATACATTCACAAGGATAAAAATAATAATAACATGGTGCTGATGAGAGGGTAAGGTAACCCTCATAATTCTATTACCTAAAACTCACCATATAATAAGCAATATCCCCCTACCTTATCGATCGAGCTTTCAATGTTTTGATGTTCCTCCTTCACCAAATCGCTGCCTTAGGATCGCTCCCAAAGTGTGGTTTCCCTAGCCTTAGATGCATCATTTAGCGATATGCCTCAAACCTCAATTTTGACCAAACTCTCACACTCTTATTACGATATATATATTATGTTTAATCCAACGTTAAGTTTAATTCCCAAATATTTAAACCCAAATGAAATATTTATTTAATTGATAAATAAAATAAAATAAATCTTAAATTAAATAATTATTTAAGCGTCACACCTTTAATATTTAAAAAAATATATTTACTTAATTTTAAAAGGAAAATATATTTTTAACATAAAGTGTGACCCTATATTTAAATAATTAAATAATTATTACTATAAAACTCAAATAATTATTATCGTTATTTTAAATAATTAAATAAAATCTACTGTTCAACCAAATATTTTAATAATTATTAAATTATAAAATACACTCGAATACTCTAAAACATCATAAAACATCCAAAAACACAACAATATCACATAAGTAAATTATCAAATAATTCATAAAATTCTATAATTAAATAAAAACAATTAAATAAATTAGGGGCATCACTATTCCTCACGAACACTCCTAGTTATCATTTACGCTATAGTCTTCAAATATGGAATATATGCAATCAACAATTATGATTTTACCTTTTCCCAGATAGTCATTTATAATGCATGGGGAGAACCCAAAATAGTGACCTCTCACATGAGCCTTCATGAACTTGCTACTCCCTGCATCGTTGAATCCTATTAGCAGATTCACTATGAATTCTTTAACTAGGTTAGGATAAAAAGGACCAATGTCAAACACAATCTTCTTGACCTGTGCATCTTCTAACATCTCCATGATATCATAACACTTAAATGATTCCTTTGATAGCTCTCTCTTAGGGGAAATTCTTCTATGGTATACATATTTCCATGTCAACACAATTTCTTCATAGTGTAATGAAACATTGTCAAAGGGTACAACAAGAACATTATCAAACAATTTTTTACCTCCCATAACCTTCTTACTTTTCTTGTTCAGAGGAACCAACATGTCATCCGAGTTGTTATTAACATCATCCTCTACAACTTCTACCTTTGAAACCTTCTTCCTTTTTAGTATAAACTTCTTTTTAATAGCAGACTTTTCAACAACAACTTTCTTTCCTTTAAACTTCTTCTTTGTAACATCCTCCTTCTTCTTAGGATTTTTTATCTTCTTGATTTATGTGGTTGACTTTTTGGTTGGGTTCTTCTTGGGTTTCTCGGTAGATTTAGTTATGGTTTCACTATCATTAATAGTAGGAACATCATCATCAATATTGCCAATGCTCTTGTCATTGACATTATTATGGACTTCATCAAATGAGTGATTTTCATTGATTTTAGAAGTATTTTGCTCAACATCATTTTGGGTTAGAGGTTCAGGCTCCTACATGTCCTTCAGATTGTCAATGATATTTGTAGGAACATCTCGAAAGGTAACCTCAACTTACTTGTCTACACCAACACTGTATTTATCTTATTTCCATACATATTGACGAAAACCTTCTTTGATAGCCTTAATTTCATCCATTTAGGTATCTCATTCAATCTCTTATGTACCCTTTTCACCTTCCTCTAGACTTGTATCAACACTGACTTCTTCATCATTAATTTCTTCAGAGTCGATATCTTCTAACTTATCCTCTTTTGTTTGGGGAATGTCATTAACATTGTTGGTGACATCCTTATTTCCATCATCCATACTAGCCTCATGTTCCTTTTAAATAGATTTATCATCTTCAGACACATTATCATTTAGGATGTTTTCAGTATTAATATCAAGAATAGGAACATCGACAAATTTCTCTAGACCATAATTCTCTTGAACATGTTTTCCTTGAACAAGTTTTTCACTCACAATCTTATCAGTATTATTCTCACTATAAGGGTTATCACACACATTCATGGTTTCTAGGGTTTTATTTATATTGTCAAAGTCATTATCACTAACATCCTTGGTGTCTTTCAGAGTCGTTGTGACATTTTCTCCTCCTTTTACTATTAGGTTAGTCGTGTTTAATGGAGCGCGACCACTAATCTTCTACAATTTCTTATTTTGTACCTCCTTTAATTGTTCAATGGAGGGAGGACCTTCTGCATGACCACATTCCTTCCCCCTAATAACAACATCTTTCATTTTCACACCATGTATATTGATTACCAATTTATCTTCCTTGGAAACCAAGAAAGTATGTAACCTTACCACAAAATTCATTTCGAACTCATATTGCATTTGTTGTACAAAATGTTCTTCCATCTTTCTTGACTTCCCTCCAAACACAATATCATCCACATAAGTTTGATCTATCATGAGTTTTCCTTCTTCTTTCTTAACAAACAGAGTTTTGTCAATTCCTTCCCTCACATAGCCATTATTAGTGAGAAATTTGGTGATACATTCATACCAAGTTCTTAGAGCTTGTTTAAATCCATAGGATGCCTTATTTAGCTTATAAACATGATCCGGTGAACTAGGATGAACAATCCTTTTAGGTTTTTCAACATAAACTTCTTCATTCAGAAATCCATTCAACAAGTTGGTTTTAACATTTATTTGATACAACTTAAATTTAAGAAGATAAGGTATTCCAAGTAAAATCTTATAGCTTCCAAACCAGCAACAGGAGAAAAGGATTCATCAAAATATATCCCCTCTATTTGAGTGTACCCTTGAGCCATTAAACAATCCTTGTTTCTTGTGACATTACCATTTCCGTCTGACTTGTTTTTGTAGATCCACTAGGTTCTAACGATGTTGGTAGAGCTGAGTCTAGGTACCAACTCCTAAACTTTGTTTCTTTCATATTAACCAAGTTCTTCTTGCATGGCATTTACCCAATATTCATCCTTGAGGGCTTCCTTTAATTATTGGGTTCAATTTTAGAGATAAAACACATGTTAGAAATCACTTCCTTAGATATGGTGATGACTCCTTCGTTTAGATCATCAATCACATTTTCTATTGGATAATACTTCTGAATTCTTGTGGATAATCCTTTTTTTACAGGAACATTATCCTCTACATCTTTTCAGTTTTCATCTTTAGGCCTCAGAATGAGGTCGGTACCTTTGTCAGGGACATTTGGAGTGGCATTCTGCTAAGGAGCAATAGATTCCTCCTCTTCGTCTTCGCATACATCACCGTGTTGAATGTTATCAATAATAACATTAATACAATCCATCATGGACCTTGTCCTATTATTGAATACTCGTTATACCCTACTATTTGTAGATTATCCTAAGAAGATTCATTCATCACTTTTTAGATCCAGCTTGCATCTTTTCTCTTGATCAAACTGTATGTAACATTTGCTTCCAAAAACATGAAAGTACTTGACACTTGGATTTCTTCCTTTCAATAGTTATAGTGAGTAGCTTTGGTTCCTAGTTGAATAGTCACAAGGTTGTGAATGTTGCATGCAGTGTTCATGGCTTCTTCCCAAAAGTAATAGGGAAGATTTTAGGCATGAAGCATATCTCTAGCCATTTCTTGAAGTGTTTAATTCTTACATTCAACAAACCTATTTTGATGAGGCGTGATGGGGATGAAAACTCATGACATATATCTTTAGAAGAACCAAATTCAAAGAAACTATAGTTCTCAAATTCTCTTCCATGATCATTACTAATTCGACTAATATTGCCAATTTCTTTCCCTTTCTCACGTTGTAACCATTGAAATAGGATCTCAAAGGTTATAAAAGTATCAGATTTTTCTCGAAGGAAGTCAACCCAAGTGTACCTTGATATGCCATCAACACACATAAAGACATATCTTCTTCCACTTACGCTTTTTACTTACATGGGTCCCGTGAGATCCATGTGTAGTAGCTGGAGAAATCTGGAGGTAGTAAGATGTTGTAGCTTCTTTTGTAACATCTTGGCTTGTTTACCTATCTGACAGTCACCATAAATTTCAATCTTGAGATTAGGAACACCAAGGATGGCCTCTTCAGAGATAATCTACGACATAATTCTAAGATTTAAATGGCAAAGTTTCTTGTGCCACCGTTTGGTTTCATCTACCTTATAGATAATACAAGCTTGAGGTTAATCCTTTAATTGTAACACCACATATAGCAATTTTTTTGATGATTTGGTACCTTTCATTATTTTCTCTATAACTTTGTTATGTGAATGTACATTCATAATGTTTGAAATTGACAAATAATTCTTGATCACACTGTGGCTGGCATTGATGAGATTTGTAGTGAGACCTTGAACAAGGAGGACACCATCCAGACTAGAAAGGCCTGGGTAATCTAACTTTCCATTTCCAGTGATTTTTCCTTTAGCTCCGTCGTCGAAATTTACATAGCTATTGGAGTAAGGTTGTAGCTCTTTTAAGTAACTATTTTCTCCAATCATGTGTATGGAGCAACCATTATTAAAATATCATTCTTCATGAGAAGAAGCTCTTAAGGAAGTGTGGGTAATGTGAGTTGTAGTTTCTTCTTTTGCTTTCCATACTTGTTGATTAGGATCATATTTTAAAGTGTTCCTGATGGGACATTGCTAATAATGATAGTCTGGTCTTGTTGGCCATAATACTGACAGACTCATGGAGCTCTGTTGTAGGCATTAGTGTGTTGCTGACAATGTCGAATAGAATGTTGTGACATACAGTTTTACATAATGTACTTTGATTTTTTATATGTGGAACGAACTTAGATTTTGCATTCACGAAGCTATAGTCGAACCCAATTCCTTTCATATCTCTAGCGGTCTTGTTGACCTATAGAATTTCATCAAGGGTTTTAGAACTAGACTTCAACATACAAACAGATTTGGTCATGCCCTTAAGTTTGAAGTTCAAGTGGTTAACTTCTTCCTTTAACTCGGAGATAGTGGTATCAAGATTTTCTTTGTCTAGAAGCAGGACATTAATATTTACTCTTTGTTTCTCACCAGATATGCATTCTTATTTCCACTTAAGATACGATAATTTATAGGCTTAATCAATATCATCATTAGAGAGATCTTCACCACTTAACTCCCAATCATCATGCATAGTTGAATTGGATCATACATGAACTGTGAAGGAAACCACATTGTTGTCCTTTTCTCTTTCACTGTCATCTTTTGATTTCACATCGAATAATGTGGTTATGTATCCCTTCTTTTGTTTCCTAAGAAAGTTGGTACATTCCGCCTAAATGTGAGCCAAAAACCTCGCATTCATGACATTAGATTCCATTTCCTTTGTTAGGTTTATCTCCATCTCTACATTTGTGTTGAGGATTGAAACATTTGCTATTGAGAGGTAGATTATCTTTGACATTGGTTGTGACATTATTCCCTGATCTCTTTTTAAGTCTTCTCATGACCTTACCAAATCTTTCTTCCAGTAGTACAATAGATTTAGTTAGGTTACCATTACTATCATAATTTAATTATTCACCATCATCTTCAATGTCAGCTTTGAATGTGACACTTTTGTTACTATTCTGTGATTTGTCATTGATTGTCATTTCAAAAGTGAGTAATGATCTGATTAGCTCATCCACTTTGATAGTGCTAATATCTCGTGCTTCTTTAATGGATATAACTTTTTTTATCAAACCTCTTTGGAAGAGATCTGAGAATTTTTCTAGCCAACTTCCCTTCTGATATTTTTAACCAAGAGCTAAAGATATATTAGTTATGTCATAGAGACAAACATTAAAATTAACAATGGTTTCATCCTTTTTCAAACTCAAGTTTTCAAATTTTGTACTAAGGAGTTGCAGTCTTGACATGCAAACTTTTGAGGTGCCTTCATGTGTAGTTTGGAGAGTTTCCCGAGCTTCTTTGGCGCTCTAGTAAATATTAATAAGCATGAAAATATTTTTTTAACTCCATTATAAATGGCATTGAGAGCACCAGGGTTTCCATTAGCTTTTTCATCTTCTACTTTTGATCAATCACTCTCTAGCTTTGAGGATTCTGTGCCATCATCAGTTGAAAGTTTTGGAGGTGTCCATCCTTTTCTGACTTCTTTTCAAGTTTTACTATCCATAGACTTGAGAAAATCAACCATGCCAACTTTCCAATAATCATAGTTTGTGTGATCTATAATAGGTGGCCTATTTACAGATCCTCCTTCTTTAGCATTGTCCATTTTGAATAGAATATATAGAAACCCTGGAGCTCAAGCTACCATAACATGTTGTATGCTCTGATGCCAATTGAAATTATGTTCTTTGGATAACATGATGTCAGGCACAACGTTGTAGCAATGTGTATGACAAGTGTAAATCATAACTTAGAAGTAAGACGTAGGAATGGAGTATTACACAAAACAAAACATAAGACTCAAAACAAATAAACATGATAACTTAGTTATGTCAGGTCTGAGTTTTAATAATGGAGAATGCTTCCTTAAATAGTCATAAATGTCCAACTTCAAAATCCCGTTAGACTTTTGGTCTTAAACGTGGTTGAACTTCCCAAAGGCGCAAACAAGCAATCTTCAAATATGTTGATTGAAAATCTTTGATTGATTAAATCTTGAACGAATCAGAATATTTCAAATTTAACATTGCTAAAAGATATTATGAGCAAAACTTATTTATTCCAAAAAGTGCACAAAAGATAAAACCCTGATTAAATATAAAAGTAAACAAATCCTTAAAGGTGCGAGAATTACTCAAGTTATCTTGTGTGCAAAATGACCCAGGGTGAGACAAGATGTCCCACAGAATGAAGAACATTATGCTTAACATGTTTTTTTTTTATTGAAGTGTCTAGCTCACTTACAGACATAATATCGCACATCTTGGTAGAACATCCTGCTTCACATGTTACTTATAAAATGCTGCCAACTTTTTCCCCGCTTATGTTGGGATAACATCAATTTTTTGTGATTACACACTAATAGCTAAACATTTAAGTGTGTGCTTGGTTTCACAGTTGGAGCACTTATGATTGATTCTAAGTATATACAATTGATTTTGACATGTCTGGTTGCTCTCAAATAGAATCGATTCTGGTTTCCATATCTGATTCTACTTGAAGGTATGATTTTTAGTTTTTAGTCTAAACATAAATTTTACACTAAAATTTACTATTCAACTCACTTTTGCAAGAAATGATTTTATGATCTTCAACTCACTTTAATGGAAATCAATTCATCCATAATCAATTTTTTTTTTTTTACCGTAGAACCAAAAACACGCTAAGTTGGATGGCATAAAAAGCACTCTCATGTTGAAAAGATATTTGATATACATTTTTAAAATTGTAAATAAATTATTTATTAAACTATATTAAATTTAAAACATACAACAAAGTACAACTACAAAATATATTCATCATGCTACATTCCTGCATGTATCTAATTAAAGGAGGATTTTGTCTATGAAAACAAATCAAATCTTCAGTAGTCACAAGAATATGGATACTAGTCTTACCCATAATCACAACAAAAAAAATAGAATTAATTTTTTGACTAGATATTCAAACAAATAATATATAAAATTAATATTTTATTAATGTACCTAAGAAATTTGTATTTGAGCTTGTAACTATACAGGAATACTTCATAAAACCAAATTAATTAATGGATGAAAAACTCCCTTATTCTAATGATGGAACAAGACTAATGACTATATAACTAGAAAGACAAATGCATTTTTTCTGTTTTGTGCAATGGACTATTCCATTGCTTAGTTGTGTTTCCCAACTCCACTAAAATTATTAACTATGCAAGAAGTTTCATTAATTAAATTCCAAAACTAGCACAAAACATGCGTATTGATAACATCAGCCACCACTCATGGCCTTTCTTTTCTCCAAGTACTCCTCCAATAATTATTTTATTACCCTCAAGAGCTACCAATAGCTAAGCTTCAATCTAGATTTTTTAAATTGTTGTTTTGCCATCAAACTTTAAGTGTTAAAATACAATTTGCACTCTATATCCAATTGCATCTTTTTAAATCTTGGTGATGACTAATTTAACTCGTTTTATATTTTTCTCAACTGGACCACCACTGCTCTATATTACGACATAGTGCCAAATTATCTTTCTGAAAAATCAGAAAGCAACTTTTCTGAAACGTATTGGCTACATGCAACATCAGAAATACACACCACATGCCATAGGAGTCATTCATTATCACCTTTCACTAAATCAGATAAAGAGAGGATACTGCTTGAATTTCATATTTAAAATGAGGATTCCATGAGGTAATATAGAGATTATAAAACAAACTCATATACAAAAGCTAAACGGTAGTCAAATTAGCAAACCCATTGCTTTATGCATTTAATAGCACAAATGCATCAATCAACAAAAAGAAATACACCTTGTTACCACCTACTCTTGTCTTAAACTTAGATCAAGATATAATTAAAAAGTGGTCTAGAAAACATATCTAATTAAAATTAGGTGATTCTGAATCCATCCTTCTATGGAACTGAAAGTTTATTGATTAACATCATTACTTATAAGACGAACTTTATATCCTTCAAGAGATATATCAGATTTTTTCTTATTTTCTGTAAGAGAATTATATTTTTCTTGTATGGTCATTTTTTAAGTTATGATCATTTAATCCATTATTCGTGAGGATTTTTCTTGCATGGTCAAGTACCCGTCTGGCTATGTAATCTTTTAAGTTCAGTATTTGTCTGGAGTTTTAATGAAGTAAATCATTTTTTTGTCCAGTACTCGTATGGCAATGTAACCTTTTAACTCAGCACTCGTATGAAGTTTTAATCAAGTTAATCATTTTTTGGTCATGTACCCGTCTTGGAAGTCTTCGTATTTGTCTGACAATCTTCATTTTAAAGTCAGCACCTGTCTGACACTTTTTATTTTAAAGTCAGTATCCGTCTAGCGATCTTCATTTTAAAGTCAATTCCCGTTTTGCAATTTTCATCTTAAAGTCATTACTCCTCCGTCAATCTTCATTTTAAAGGAAATACCCGAATGGCAATCTTCATTTTAGAATCCAGTTCCCACATGGAAATTTAATCAATCTAGTTCCTGTCTAGAGATTCAATTATTTTTTATCTTAAAGACCAATACCTCTCTGGAAATTTCCAGTTTAATCATTTACAGTATCTGTCTGACAATCCTCATTTTAAAGTAAGTACTTGTTTGGCAATCTGCATTTTAGAATCCAATTCCCATCTAGAAATTTAATCAATCAGTTCGTGTAAGGAAATTTTCATTTTAAAGTCAATACACGTCTGAAAATCTTCATTTTAAAGTCAATATCCATATGAAAATCTTCATTTTAAAGTCAGAACTTGTCTGGCAGTCTGCATTTTAGAATCCTGTTCCCGTCTAAAAAATTTCATTTTAAAGTCAATACTTGTTTGACGGTCTACATTCTAGAATCCAATTCCCGTCTGGAAATTTAATCAATCTAGTTTCTGTCTGGAAATTCAATTATTTTTATCTTAAATCCAGTTCCCGTGTAAAAAATTTCATTTTAAAGTCAATACCTATTTGACGGTCTACATTCTAGAATCCAATTCCCGTCTGGAAATTTCATCAATCTAGTTTCTGTCTGGAAATTCAATTATTTTTATCTTAAATCCAGTTCCCGTGTAAAAAATTTCATTTTAAAGTCAATACCTGTTTGACGGTCTACATTCTAGAATCCAATTCCCGTCTGGAAATTTAATCAATCTAGTTTCCGTCTGGAAATTCAATTATTTTTATCTTAAAGACTAGTACATGTCTGGAAATCTCTAGTTTAATCATTTACAGTATCCGTATGGCTATTTTTATTCTTAAAGTCAATTACCAGTCTACCAACTTAATAATCTGCATTTCAAAGATCATTATATATCAGAAAACAGCTCAAAATCTCAATTCTCTTAATTCATTCTGAGGATCTCCATAAGCCAGCCTAGCTTGGCCCATTCCAACAAAATAAAAATTAATTCTTGCATGGCATACTTACCTTGGAGTCCAATCTCCATTGGCGCACATCCATTAATCCATTACATGCATTGATCAATCATTACATTTCATGCATATCATCATATCCACAAATATGGTGTACTATGTCAGGTAACCAAAGGCATATCATGCATCAACACAAAGTCTACATGCATAACATAAGTCGGGATTATGTGATCGCTCATGGAAGTCCAAATTAATCCCAAGTGAAACCAGTTATAACTCCTCAAGTGAGTTTTATCTCAATGGGATTTCTTGCTGGATGACCAAGTAAGTGGTCTCCCTAGTAAGTCTCCCTACCCAGTAAATATTCTCCCTAGTGAGTTCCTTTATGGATTTTTCCCAGTGGACATTCGTCTTAAGCGGTCCCGATCAATCCCTGGTGAATCTTCCAAGTGAACCTATATGTTTCCTCATCAAAACTTCCTTTTATGTTTTCCCAGTTAATCCTCAGTGAATCTCTCATCAATTTCATGGTCGATCAGCCTACTAGTGTAAGCGGTTAGAGTAGGTGATCATTCAATTCTTGTCGATCAGCCTTCCAGCGTAAGTGGTTGGAGTAGTTGATAATCCAATTCATTGTCGATCAACCTACCAATGTAAGCGGTTGTAGTAGTTGATCATCCAATTCATTATCGACCAGTCCACCAATGTAAGAGGTTGGAGTAGTTGATCATCCTATTCATTATCGATTAACCCACCAATATAAGCAGCTGGAGTAGTTGATCATCTAATTCATTGTTAATCAGCCTACCAATGTAAGTCGTTGGAGTAGTTGACCATCCAATTCATTGTTAATCAGACTACCAGCGTAAGCGATTGAAGTAATTGATCATCTAATTTCATTGTCGATCATCCTACCAGCATAAGTGGTTGGATTAGTTGATCATCCAAATTCATTGTCGATCAACCTACTAGTGTAAGCAGTTAGAGTACTTGATCATCAATTTCATTGTCGATCAGGCTACCACCATAAATGACTGTAGTAGATGATCACCCAATTCCTTCTTGATCAACCTGTCAACATGAGTGGCTGAAGAAAATAATTTTTAAATCTTGTGGTTGAAAGTAAAATACTAACCCTTGGATGGATGTTAACCTTTCATATCCCCATTGAAGTTGATCCTTCATAAAATTCCTTACCTCATATGTTTTCCTTCAAAGGACAAAATCAGGGTCCTTTTTATATTTAATTATCTTTCACCACGAATATATGAAGACATGTCGCAGCGGGAAAAATGCTTGAGCGTCTAAACGCTGGAAATAGACAAAGACTCGCCACCAAAGTTTTTATTTGAAGGGAAACATTGATAAAATCCTTAAATAAAGAAAACATGGTCATCACAACCAGTTGAGGGTTTGAGAGTCAGTTATGTGAGGGGGAAATATTAGCATCTCTCACATTCGTTGTACTCAACTAGAACATTCTAATAGGCTAGGGTTAAGTGTTCTTAAGGGAATGTTTGTTATCATTTTATTCATTTATTAATAGGGATATTTATAAAAAGTTAAAAGAGGAAAAATGTTAGTTTTTTATTATTTCCCTCGTCAGGGTTTCAAAACCATGTGCATACGTATTCCCAAAATACAATGAGAAAGTTAGAGCTTCGTAGTTCGTGTAAAAAATATTTGTGGGTTGGTTGATTTTAGAGAATAATGTTATATCACATTTTAACAGTTAAATTTCTGTTTGTATGCTCGCACAATGTGGCTAATCAGAAGCCATAATGACCAATCAGAAGTCATTATGATAAAGCATAACCAATCGTAAGCAAAATTGCTAAAAAATGATCAAACAAAAAACGGGAATGAGAAATTGTGAGATATTTTTATATTTTTATGATATTTTGGCTATTTTATGCATAAAACAATTAGTTAAATGGAACTCTCTTTTTAAATGCCTAAAAATAAAAAAATAAAAATTATATTAAAAAACTAAAAAAAGTCAACATTTGACTTTTTGACCCTTTTTTAATATATAACCAAAATAAAAAGGAAAACAATGGGATTCAAACTCACAACCCTATGTTTGACATTCCTAGATACTTACTAGTTAAACTAACTAACACTTTTGATTTTTTTTTTCTTTTTTTAAAATGTTAAAATTAAAAGATAATAAAAAACAAGTAGACAAATTTTAGGATATGACAAGACCGTTTTCATTCGTACTCTCTGATTAAAGGTAATTAAATATAGGCAGTTGTAGTAATCTTATTTTGTCCAGACACTTTCATTTCATTTGATCATTGCTTGCATTTTGTCAATTCTTCGCATTTTCCATTTCACCATATTTTAAATTTTTCAAAAAAATATAATTTCTCATGTGAATTTCCACTTTTTAGCATAAATTAAATATCACACTTTGTGTTTTATCATATGCATTTTTAAAAGTGCAAAACAAAATTATAAAGAAAAATATATATATATTTTTTTAACCATATGCATCATTTGATCCATTTTTATTTTAAGTATTAATTGGGCACTAAAAACAAAATTTGAAAAGAATAGAAATATCATAACTTTTATAATAATAAATATCATAACATATTTACCATTACATCATACAACACCATACATGATAATAAGACAAAAAAAGCACAAAAGAAGTAAAAGTATCTTTCTCTAATACCCCATGTCCCCTTAAATATTTAATTGGTTATCAGTTGAGATCAATTGAGTTCTTATGTATTCAATTTGTTGTCAGTTGAGACAGATTGAGCTCATATGTACTCTAAATATTGTTATTTGGAACCAATAGAATAACCACTGAACTCAAAAGAGATCAATTCTTATTAAAAGAGACTGACAATTTTTAATAAGTAAAAGAGGACACATTTTGGTAACACTAATAATTGATCAATTAGTACTAGAAGATAAAATATAAATTGAGATATTTGTCTCTTATTACTTTTATATATATATTTGTGTGGTGGAAAAGAAGAAAGGAAAAGAAGATGAGCTTGGAAAGAAGAAGAAGAAGTTGGAAGTCATCATCATTATTACAATTTTATCATCTTCTTCATCATCTTTATCCATCTAAGGTGAGTTCCTAGGTAGAATTAGTCTTGGGGAAAGATTTTATAACTTGGGAATTCTAGGATTTATGCTGAATCCAAGTTTGTTGCCTTCTTTGGAAACATGTTGTTCTTGATGTTATGTTTGGTCTTATTGTGATGGATTAGGGATTTATGTTATGTTGATGTTATTATTGTTGCTACTATGAATGTATGTTCCAAGTATTGGAAGAAGCATGGTGTATATGTGAGTTATGACGTGGGAGCTATGTTGTTGTTATGTTGTTGATATTATGAAATTTTTGTTGTTCTTGCTCCTATATTCTTGTTGTTCTTACTTCTAAGTGATATTACTTGACATCTATATATTATTGTTGTTATTTTGTCAAACCATGGTATTTTGGTATTGTTTTTCTCATCCAAACATGTCATGTTAATGTCTCGATATTGTCACGTTCACTAGAACTTTGCTAAGCAAAATAGGGGAAGTTTGCTACTGACTTGGTTCTCTAGGAGTTCGCTCAGCGAAGTATGTTCGCTACCAGCTCGCTAAGCGAGCTTGACACCATTGAGAAAATGCTTTGGTTCTCATTTTCACCATAACTCGAGAACCGTAACTCCGATTGATGCGATATTTAAAGTGTTGGAAAGCTCTTTAAATTATATATTAGATGGTGAAGTAAAAACATGATTTTTTTGTAATTGATTTATACGATATTTATGATAAACTATCATGTATAATATGATGGGATTGAAGTTGATCAAATACCTCATTCTCTGTTTCCACCATAAAACGGGAATGGTAGCTCCAATTGATATGAGAATGGATGTGTTAGGAAGTTAACATAGAGCACTATAATATAGAGAGAGATATCTATGAATTATTCCACTAAATCTTTCCCTTTAAGTCCCGTGAACCCCCATCGTGGGATGTTCGAACGAATATTGCTATGAGACTTGAAATTGGAATAAGTTAGATTAAGTCAGGTTGCGTGATAACCTTGTCGATGGTTTCGCTAATGTGTTACATTACCATGTGTGTCTTATGTAAGTTATGAATTATATTATAATGCATGCTTTATATTGTGAATTATTATTGTGTGGTTTATGTATAAAATGATTAAAAACCTATGATGATGAGTGAGGAAACCTTAGGAAGTAACTCCATTAATAACTTAAAAAGATAATCTAAGTTATGGAAATAAGCATGTGGTGATGCTTGTACGTAAAGGTACCTCAGTGTGTATCGTAGATAATTATTCGCTTGATTAACCAATCAATATGAATTGTATGAAACATGTGAGATAATATGTGAATGGGTGGATATGACCACCTAATATTTGATGAATAACTATAAGTATGTTAAGCGTATTCCATGCAGTGGAGGTCTGAACTCCGTTGACAATATATATTGGATGATGAAGTCCATATGTTTGATGTCCGATGTTCATTGACCATATCTTGTGGAAAGGGCTCGGTGCATTCCTTTTAGTGGAAGTCAGGCATCCATTGACCATATCTGATGGTTGTCGCTACCTGAAAAATACAGTGCGCGAAAAAACAACCGGCGAAAGAAAATGACAGAAGAGTCGCCACCGTGCGTTATTCATCCCAAAGGAGGGAAAGGAAACGCTCGAAGTAAACCTGAAAAAGGAAAGGACAAGACGGGGTCTCGCAACCAAATCTTGGGTTCGGGAGTCGGTTATGCGAAGGGAAGGTATTAGCACCCCTACGCATCCGTAGTACTCTACGGGATCCACTTTTGTAGTTCTTGTCTAAAGGGTGTGAGTTTATCTTGTGTTGTTTACCAAAAAAAAGGGTTAAATGAAAATGACTCGCGCGGATGTCGCATCCACTGCATACGCATCTCATCTGAATATGAGAATCAGAGTCTTCGTAGCTCGACTGACCTATGGGTTGGGGGGATGTGTGCTTGCTAAGACATCACTTCTTATGCCTACGTATCTCATATGGAATGAGAATCAGAGCAAGCCGTAGTTCGGCTAACTACGGGGTTATGGAGTGGGTTTTGGACGAACGACGTTACTACGCAATCTACCGGATGCTCGACCTTTGGAGACTTACTCACCTGTAGTAGAAGGAGTAAACGTGTGCTTTGGAGAAGAAAAATCAATGAAGGGTTAGGGTTTGGTGAACTCATGCAAAAAGGCAGTCCTTGACGAAGGAACCTATAAAAAAAACACACAAAAACATTGCCTCCTATTGAGGTCTTCCAGCTAGGAAAGCAGTAAAATACGGGAAAAATGTAAAAGTACCACGCGGATAAAGATCCGAAGTAACAGCAGTTAGAGGAATGGGAAACCCAAGGATCCTTCCAAGCTAAACACCATCAAAGAAAGTGAGTCAGTACAGGTAATCAGAATGAAACCTCCAGGGGGTATCCCACAAATAAAGTGGAAAACCACGCAAGTTATCCCTGCAAAAGTCATGTGAGCCCTCACAAAAACTCAACAAAAGGGTTAGTGAAACACGATAAGCATTTTTTTCATGGATAACAATATGGTTTCAGAAACCTCAAACCCTGTGGCATACACTTCAGAAATTAAACGATTAAGCATTAAAGGCATTATTTATACATTTATACATAATTATGACCCGTGGGCAAAAACCTAATGAAATTCATCCATCATACCTCAAACATTCAGATGATCCAAATTAAGAGCATAAAGGTAATGGGAATAAGGGCAAACCTGATTGGAGAGCTTGATTGAAATTGAGTGGCACCCGTGAGGTTTACAAAACAATCTTTAGGGTTTATGTGAGGCAGAGGTGATTCTGTGCAGTTGAGTTCCCTTCAGGGTTTGGAGGCTGCTCTGAGTTCTCTGTCAGGTTTCTCTCCAGGTTTTGTCCAGGGTTTTGTTTCAAGGAAACCCCAGAGTATTTTGCTTCTCTTCCTTTTTCTCAAGTGAAGCCTTGGTATTTATAGACTGAATTTCATGGCTTTGTGGGCTCAAATGAGAGAGACCCAAGTCCAAAATTTTTTGTTATATTTTATTTATTTACTTATTATTATTTTATTTTTATTTTTTTTCCATTTTTTTTTTCGTTTTTTTTTTATATAAATAAAGATTCTTGGATCTAATTCTGATTGACATGATGAAATGCAATGTATCTAATGTTAAATGACCTCAAAATGAATGCATGCATGAGGTGTAAAGCGTATGCTTCCTGGAAAAATAAAGGGTAAATTTTGGGGTATTACAGCTGCCCCTATTCAATCAACTGGAGACCTGGAAAGAAGATAGCAGCGGCTTTCGTGCTTTCGAGGTATCAAGGGATTGAATACAATAAAAGCCCAAAAATTTGCACTGAAGTGAAGTGAAGTAACAATGTCTGTCAGAATCGGCAAAGAGGTGGTCTTGAAAGAAGAATCTGTCTGGTACGGTGAGAGTCAGTCTGAATACCGAAAAAGAATGTTAACTTGGATACCAAAATAAATGGTAACACAGAAATAACCATGGCCTGAATGCTGCTCATCAGTCTGAATACTGGAAATGACTTCGATCTGAACATCGGGAGATATGAGATTATTAATATCGGTCTGAACACCGAGAGGCTGGCCTGAATGCCACAAGTTGCGTCGACTTGAATGCCACAAGTTGCATCGACTTGAACATCGGAAACTTCTTCGATCTGAACATCGGAAAATTGACCTGAATGCCACAAGTTGCATCGACCTGAACGTCAGAAACTTCTTCGATCTGAACATCGGAAAACTGGCCTGAACGCCACTTCGGTCTGAATACCGGAAACTGGCCTGAACGCCATTTCGATCTGAATATCGGAAATTGGCCTGAATGCCATTTCGAGCTGAATATCGGAAATTGGCCTGAATGCCACTTCGGTCTGAATACAGGAAAATTGGCCTGAATGCCACTTCGGTCTGAATACCGAAAAATTGGTCTGAATGCCACTTCGGTCTGAATACCGGAAAAACTTCATGCTTGTCAGCATTGGCAGAAATAGGGAAAGATAATAGAGGCGGCGCATGGGCCAATGACACTTGCTGGGGATAACAAAGGTAAGTCATGAACAATCTTCAGCCTGAGTACTGGAAACAACTTCTAGCTTATCACTTGGGATACCGAGAATGTTTTATGCTTACATGCGTATGTTTGAATTTTTCAATGGTGTAATGCTCCATGAAAATGGAAATGCTACGCGATTTGGAAGGATGCAATGCAATATGATTCTACATGCAGGGATGCGAAATGCTGGGTAGAATCCCAAGCTAAGGCAAGGGGATCTGCTGAGGAAATGATCACCATCTTCTGGACCCTGGCAAGGCTGCTGGAGATGCACAGCGCAAAGAATTATGTGGGGAAATAACCCGCCACACGGTGTTCTAGCAATGACGAAATGCCGAGATTCAGACTGGGGAGAGAACGACACTGAAAACCTGCTGTTGGGGAAAGCGATAGTGGTTCTGGCAACCACGATCTGCGAGAGATGACTCAGCAGGGGAAGCAAACACTGATACGGTACCGAGGTTCTGCTTCAAGGAAAGAAACCATGGATCTGGCATTGGGATTATCGATCTGGCCTCGAACTCTAAGGAGCAGCCACTTCTGCTGGGAAGATACAGTCTGGCACTGTCAACTCCGCTGGGGATATATAGTCTGGCACTGTCAACTCTACTGGGAAGTGTATGTCCTGAAACAAACGCTTGGGGAAGTACAGTGGTGAGAACCTGCTGGGGATTGAAGAATCCAACACTCTGATCAGCTCTACAGGGATAAGACATCGGATTCGTCTGTTGGCGACTTCACTAGGGGAAGATATTCACGATCATCTGCAGGGGATTTTAAGGAAATGCCCCGAGGGTACCTGTTCTGAATAGACGATCCAAAGCACTTAAAATTTACAGCAATTTTAAATGTTTATTAAACATGTACATGTAAAGCCCTTATGTGTCATGATGCAATGTTTATCAAAAAATTCGGACGTCATTTTTGCGCGAAAAAACAGTGCGCGAAAAAACAACCGGCGAAAGAAAATGACAGAAGAGTCGCCACCGTGCGTTATTCATCCCAAAGGAGGGAAAGGAAACGCTCGAAGTAAACCTGAAAAAGGAAAGGACAAGACGGGGTCTCGCAACCAAATCTTGGGTTCGGGAGTCGGTTATGCGAAGGGAAGGTATTAGCACCCCTACGCATCCGTAGTACTCTACGGGATCCACTTTTGAAGTTCTTGTCTAAAGGGTGTGGGTTTATCTAATGTGTTATTTACTAAAAAAAAGGGGTCAAATGAAAATGACTCGCGCGGATGTCGCATCCACTGCATACGTATCTCATCTGAATATGAGAATCAGAGTCTTCGTAGCTCGGCTGACCTATGGGTTGGGGGGATGTATTCTCGCTAAGACATCGTGTCTTATGCCTACGTATCTCATTTGGAATGAGAATCAGAGCAAAACGTAGTTCGGCTAACTATGGGGTTATGGATTGGGTTTTGGACGAACGACGTCACTACGCAATCTATCGGATGCTCGACCTTTGGAGACTTACTCGCCTGTAGTAGAAGGAGTTAACGTGTTGCTTTGGGTTTTAGGGTTTGGGATGCTCAAGGGCAAAAAGGCAGTCCTTGATGAAGGAACCGCGCTACCTGCAGGGATACGAACACATACAAAACAAACATGTATAAAGTAAATGTGCCAACAAGGGGGCTCAGAAGTAAATAAACAAAAGAAAACAAATGCCTCCTATCGAGGTCTTCCAGCTAAGAAAGCGATAAAATGCGGAAAAGAGGTAAAAGTACCACACGGATAAAGATCCGAAGTAACAGCAATTAAAGGAGTAAGAAACTCAGGGATCTCCCAAGCTAATGCCATCAAAGAAAGGTGAGTCAGTACAGGTAATCGGAATGAACCTCTAGGGGGTATCCCACAAATAAAGTGGGAAAACCGTGCAAACCATCTCTGCAAGAGTCTGTGAGCCCTCACAAAAACTCAACAAAAGGGTTAGTGAAACACGATAAGCATTTTTTTCATGGATAACAGTGTGGTTTCAGAAACCTCAAACCCTGTGGCATACATTTCAGAAATCATGTAATTAAACATTCAAGGCATAGGTTTCACCCATTCATGCATAATTAAACCCCTGGGCAAAAACATAATAAAATTCATCCATCATACCTCATACATTCAGATGATTCAAATTACGAGCATAAAATCATGGGAATGAGGCAAACCTGATGGGAAAGACCGGTTGAAATCAAATGGCACGGCTGGGTTTGCAAGGCAATGTTAGGGTTTGCGTGAGATGAAAGTGTGTGAGTCAGATTGAATTTTTCAGAGCTTCCTGGGGGTTGCTCTGAGTTCTCTGTCAGGTTTCTCTCTAGGTTTTGTCAAGGGTTTTGTTTCAAGGAAACCTCAGAGTATTTTCCTTCTCTCCCTTTTTCTGTCTGATCTCCCTATTTTATAACCTGATTTTCATGGCTTTGTGGGCTCAAATGAGAGAGGTCCAAGTCCAAGTTTTTTCTATTATATTTTATTTATTTATTTATTATTATTTTTATTTATTTATTATTTATTTTTTTTTGTAAAAAATTATTATTTATTTTTTTTCGTTTTACTTTTCGTTTTTTTCTTTTTTTTAAAGTTTCTTGGATCTAATTTTGATTGACATGATGAAATGCAATATGAAATGCTAAATGAATGCATGAATGAGGAGGGCAAATTTTGGGGTGTTACAGCTGCCCCTATTCAATCATCAGTTAACCCGAGTAGCATGAAAGTGAACAGCTTATCAGACAAACGGGGTGAGCTGTGATTGAATACCAAAGACAGACCGAAAATTTGCGCTCCGAGAACATCACAAAAACGCGGAAATACACCGCGCTGTTTATTTTTCTTCCGAACCTCTGGCTGGATCTGAATCAGTCTTCTGGCTTAATCTGGAGTTTCGATCCTCTTGCTGAACCTATACTCAATTTAGTCCTCTGGTTGGATATTAATTTTGATCCTCGGGCTGGATACGATTTTGATCTTCTGGCTAGATCTTCTTCGATATTCTGGCTAGATCTCCTTCGTTTCGATTCTCTGGCTGAATCTATTTCCTTTGATTCTCTGGCTGAATCTACTTCGATCTTCTGGCTAGATCTGAATTGTTGTGATTTTCGATCTTCTGGCTAGATCTTCTTTGTTTCGATTCTCTGGATGAATCTACTTCTATCTTCTGGCTAGATCTGGATTGTTTTGATGATAAATTCCCATCATTAGGATCCCGCATCTGAGGCATGCGCTGGTTGACCCTCTTTTGAAATCTACACCCAACCTTCATATTAGATATGCAGCTTCGAGAATATTCCACTTTTGGGCTTCGTACATATTCTTCGGGGTAGAACATGTTGTAACGACTCCTCAATTAGACTAGGGCTTGCTGGGGAAATAAAGCTTGTAGGCGACTTCACTGGGGAATCTTCAAATTAAGCCTTAGGCTGGCTTACTGGAACACGATTCTCAGGCTGAATCTTCGAAATGACCCTCAGGCTGGAACACTGGAACACGATTCTCAGGCTGAATCTTCGAAATGACCCTCAGGCTGGATCACTGGAACACGATTCTCAGGCTGAATCTTCAAAATGAACCTCAGGCCGGATCACTGGAAAACGATTCTCAGGCTAAATCTTCGAAATGACCCTCAGGCTGGATCACTGGAAAATGATTCTCAAGATGAATCTTCGAAATGACCCTCAGGCTGGATCACTGGAAAACGATTCTCAGGCTGAATCTTCAAAACGACCCTCAGGCTGGATCACTCACGCTTGATCCTCTGGCTGGATCTCATGACCTTGGTTGTAAAGTAATTCTTCAGTCTGCTTGGAAGAACCTGTTTATCAGCTTATGTGTATGCTTGATATGATATGCATGCAAATGCAAATGTTATGCATGGTGTAAAAAGAAATCTGCTTGGGGAAGCAAACTTCGGTAGGGAACAGATCGCTGTATCAATCCTTGAACGCTCTGTGGGGAATGATCCGTCTGCCGGGACCAATGAGCCACCAAAAATAAATTGGCTGCTTGAAAAGTTGACCTTGCGGG
Organism: Lathyrus oleraceus; assembly: GCF_024323335.1. Lineage (NCBI taxonomy): Eukaryota > Viridiplantae > Streptophyta > Magnoliopsida > Fabales > Fabaceae > Lathyrus > Lathyrus oleraceus. The sequence continues at coordinate 104,656,758 of NC_066581.1, forward strand.
GGGAGTATCAACTATGGAAACTTTGTTCGGCGAGGCTCTGTGAGGAGAGTCTGTTGGGAAAACACTTCCTGGGGAAATGTCGTAGGAAACGACATTTGCTGGGGATATGAACTTGCTAATCGCCCTCAAGCTGGGGATTAATAAATCTGTTAAAAATAATCTGCTGGGGAATGAGATGGACACTGGGAACACCACCCTCTCATCTGTTGGTTATGCAACCACTCCGCTGTTGCTAGGAAGATACAGTCTGACACTGTCAACTCCGCTGGGGATATATAGTCTGGATACTGTCAACTCTGCTGGGGAACATGCTCTGCTGAGGAGAGACTTTGTCAACCGCTTGGGGATGAGGATTCATGACTTGGCATCCGGTTCCTGTGACCTGCAACCAAAAATACACGTATGCCTCGGGGGAATTACTCGGTTTGAATTCACCGTCCGGGATTAAGCACAGTCAAAGCAATTTTAAATGTTTTCCTGTGCAAATCATCTGCAAAAGCCACCATTATGTTCATATGCAATATGTTTTATCAAAAATCCGGACATTTTTGCAAACAAACTGATAAATGAAAAATAAAGAGGCTCTTTAACTGAATTATTCGACTCTTACTGGGGAGAAAATTTGTGCCAGGAATAGGCGAGGGTATCAGGAAGCTGATCCCTGAAAAGAGGTGATCGCTATAAAAAGAGAACTATCCTAATGGCAATGGGGATACGGGGTCCCACCGAGTTTCGACTCTGCTATGGCTCGTATGTCCTCAAGACGCTCTGCTCATCTTGCTTTCTGAAGTGGATGATTAGTCGATCTTTAACCTTCGAATATTGCCGGATTGAATGAAACGGTGATATAACACTGATGAACTCAGATCACAGTCATTCGCTTATTCCCTAACTTTTGCCTGGCTCGCCCCCTTTTCGGGTTTTCAATCCACCGGGATACCCATTTTTGCCTGAGCCGCCCTTTTGGGTTTTCGACTCACCGGGTGTACTTTTTTTTATATCCCTAATTTTTGCCCGAACCTCTTTATTCTTTTTTTTTTGGTTCGTCGGGATGCCCTTTTTTTGCATGGACTATTCTTTTTATCGTCCAGCGGGTCTATTTTATGCGAAGTATTTTTTTTAACTGCGTCTGAGTTAATAGGGGACGGGAATCCTTCGCCATCCATGGTTGTTAGAATCAAAGCTCCGCCATAGAAAATCCTTTTAACCACGTACGGACCCTCATAGTTCGGTGTCCATTTGCCCCTGTGATCTGTGTTGGGAGGAAGAAATCTTTTGAGTACCAATTCACCGCCTTGATACCCCCGAGGGCGCACTTTCTGACCAAATGCTTTCTTCATTCGTCTCTGACCGAGATACGTCAATTCTGGGTACGTAGTTCCAGCATAGCACCTTAATCATCGAAGACAAGGTAAACAAAGCATCAGCAAATTGGTTTTCTTCAAAAGATAGTCAACAATCTTCTCGTGTAGTCTCTGTAAGGAGCCAGATGAGGCTCAGGTGTATACCATTTCCCGTTGGTTTGATTGATGACCAAAGCTGAATCCCTGTATACATCCAGGGTTTTAATCTGTATATTGACGGCTTCCTCAAGTCTTAGGATACAAGCTTCGTATTCGGCTTCGTTGTTGGTGCAGGGAAAAGTTATTCTGGCACCAAATGGCATATGAACCCCCTTCCGGTGTGATCAACACTACACCAACTCCGCGACCATTGACGTGGACCGCCCCATCAAACATCATAACCCATTTGGATTCAGGGTCAGGCCCCTCCTCCGGGAGTGGTTCCTCGCAATCTTTCGATTTGAGAAACATGATGTCCTCATCAAGAAAGTCGAACCTCATAGGTTGGTAATCATCAATCGGTTGCGCGGTAAGATAGTCTAACAAGACACTTCCTTTGATGGCTTTTTGTGAAGTGTATTGGATGTCATACTTTGTCAGCATCATTTGCCACCTAGTAACCTTTCTGGTAAGTGCTGGCTTTTCAAAAATATACTTGACTGGATCCATTTTTGATATCAATAGAGTCGTGTGAGTCAACATATACTGTCTTAGTCGGCGAGCAGCCCATGCCAAAGCGCGGCAAGTTTCCTCGAGCAATGAGTATCTTTGTTCACAGTCGGTAAACTTTTGCTAAGGTAGTATATTGCATGCTCTTTTCGACCTGACTCGTCATGCTGACCGAGCACACAACCCATTGACCTTTCTAACACAGTCAAGTACATGATCAATGGTCTTTCCTCTCGGCCTGTAGACTTGCCCCGATCTTGATCTCTTTCTTGTCGTCTGCGGTACCGATGTTGACGATCTCAATCACCTCCTGATAAGGTGTAATAGCCCGGTCCTCCTGTTTCAACAATCTGGCTAACCCTTCAGGCAATTCACAATCTTCCTCAACCCCTTCTTCGGCTTAATAGATAGGATTGTCGAAGTCATACTTGGCCATAGCAGTGTCGTTAGTAGTGAGATCCGGGTGGTCCGCTCTGCATGATGGAGGATCATGCTTTACCTTAGAATGAGAGTTTTTTTTTTGGAAAGAAAGAAAAAACGAAAAAAAGAAACATTGCCATTTTTTTTGTAAAAGTAGAAAAAAACTGAAAGAAAGAGAACACAAAATTGTTTGCAAAAGCCGTCCTTTATTGATGATAAAAATAATTGCGAAATGTAACTAAATGGATGGCCCTACAAATGAGCCGTTACACCTTGGGCAAAGTGTAAGACTTTATTATGCATGTAATAAAGGAAAACAATAAAAATCACTCTTTCAGTAGAGTAACCCGGACGGTTTTTTTAGACGACCAATTGTCGAGCTTTTCTCCCGGGACACACGGGCGAATCCAGCTATCTAAGTCACAGTCACTGTCAGCCTTGTCTTCATCTGCAGCATTGACGATGTGGGGAGAAACCAAACCCCCGCTGGAGAGAGTACCGGTTTCATTCTTCTGAGATCCCAGAGCATACCCCAATCCAAACTTGTCTTCTTTGATGACTGGCTCCACAAATTTTCCCCAGCCTTGGGCATTACCAGCTTTAACCACTTCGATAACTTGCTTGTATGAAGAGATAGAAGTCCCGACCTTCTCAAACTCAGGTGAAAAGACAGCTTCGGGCGCGACCTCATTGATGTTTATGGCTTCGAAGCCCTGACACAGCATCTCGTGCATCTCGCTGTCCATCTCTACATACTTAAATGTAGACAGGTGGCTAACAAAAATATCCTCTTCACCACAGACAGTGACGACCTGACCTTCTAGTTCATATTTGAGCTTCTGGTGGAGGGTAGAAGTAATAGCACCGGCAACATGAATCCAAGGCCGACCTAGCAGACAGCTGTAGGCAGGCTGGATATCCATCACATAAAAGGTGCTCTTGAACACCTGCGGTCCAATCTTAACTGGCAACTCAACTTCGCCAAAGACAGCTCTCTTAGAGCCATCAAAAGCCCTCACAACTAAGTTACTTCGCCTCAGGATGGTGTCATCGCAATCCAACTTCATTAAGGATTTCTTTGGAAGAACATTCAGAGAAGAGCCTGCATCAACCAAAACATGGGAAAGCATCACCCCTTTGCACTCCATTGTGATATGCAAGGCTTTGTTGTGATTCCTGCCCTCAGATGTCAGGTCATTATCGGTGAAACCTAGCCCCCGGCTAGCGTTTACATTGGAAACTACCGACTCCAGCTGGTTAACAGTTATCTCCGGTGGAACATAGGCCATATTCAGTACTTTCAACAAGGCTGCTTTGTGCGCCTCAGAGCACAGCAATAGTGAGAGAATGGAGATCTTTGAGGGTGTCTGATTTAGCTGGTCGACTACCTTGTAGTCACTTTTCTTGATAATCCTCATAAACTCATCCACTTCCTTCTCGAATGCGGTCTTAGGAGGATCTTCCTCAGTAGTAACCTCTTCGGCGACCATCTGTTTCCCTTTAGCCTTGGCAGCTGCCTCGGCTTCAGCATTTGTGCGCAATGTTGATGGTGCAAATAGGCGTCCACTGCGAGTGAAGCCACCAACCCCTCCAACATTGTCTACAGCGGAGCTACCAATGTCAATGTCTTCTTCGTTAACTTTCTGCCCCTGGCAGTAGATATCAGCCCCATAGTGCCACGGGATAGCACTGTCTTTCTCATACGGAACGGGTCCTGGTATTGTGATGGTGATCGGACCAACCAAAGTCGGTTGAGGGCTGTCAGAGTAAATTGCAACTGGTGCTGAACTTTCGATGTTCACCGCTGCTGGTTCTGTACTTTCTGGGAAATATATTATTGTCGGAGCGAGTCTCTCGGGAACATATATTTCTTCAGGAGTGAAATAAAACGTCACCGTCGATACATCATTCTTCACTGGACGGGCCTGATCGAACTGAAGACAACCTTCATCTATCAGTTGCTGAATACCCCTTCTCAAACTGTCACATCCGTTTTCGGCAGCTTGACAATTTCTGCATTCTTCCCCACAGCCCGGGAAAATCTGTCCTTTCAGAAGTCGATCTTTAACCACCGATAGCAAAGTCTTCACCTTAGTCACATCAGAAACCAAATTCAAAGTTTCCCCACTATCAACAGTATTAATCCTCTGCCCGCCATGAGCCGGCATCGGGTTCTGGATAACATTAGGCACCGGAGCAAAATTGATAGCCTGGGCATCTCTCAAATCTTGTACCTTTAACTGGAGAGCCTTGCAATTATCTGTAGTATGGCCAGGTGCGTTGGAGTGAAAAGCACATCTGGCGTTGACATCATAACCTCTAGGAAAATTATTAGGATCGATTGGTGGGGCCAGAGTTCTCAACGTAACCAGATTCATGTCAATCAGCTTGGGAAGTAATACTGAATAAGGCATTGGGATTGGCTCGATGACCCGGTCCGTCTGCCTTGGACGTTGTTGATAGTGTCTCTGCTGACCCAGATTACCTCCTTGTTGTTGATTGTTATACCTAGGTTGTTGTTGCGGATGATATTGCGGTTGAGGAACAGGTGTTGGAATAGTGACTGCGGCCACTTGATCTTGATAATAATTAGGGCGTCCTCTACCCCTGCCTCTGCTGGCATACACAACGCTTGCCTCGCCTTCTTTTCTTCGTTGACCGTTACCAGCAAACGGTCTCTTGGGACCTGATGAGTTGGAAGCACTATTGTCTTGAATTCGGCCCATCTTCAACAGACTCTCGATTCTTTCTCCAGCAATTATTATCTCTGCAAAGCTGATTGATGGGCAAGCAGCCAATCTCTCAATATAATTGCCTTGAAGAGTGTTCATGAACATGTCCGCCATCTCCCTTTCAGACATAGGGGGTTGGACGGACGCAGCAATCTGTCTCCAACGCTGAGCATACTCTCTAAAGGTTTCCTTGGCAGTCTGAGACATACCTTGCAACAAGGTCCGATTTGGAGCCATGTCCAAGTTGTATTGATATTGCTTGACAAAAGCCTCTGCCAAGTCTTTCCAACTCTTGATGGTAGTACGAGACAAATGAGAATACCATTCACGAGAAGCTCCAGTTAGACTGTCTTCAAAATAGTACATCCGCAGCTTTTCATCTTCCGTGTGAGCTCCCAACCTTCCCAGATAAGATTGGAGATGAGTGCGTGGGCAAGAAGCCCCGTTGTATTTCTCAAAAGTAGGGGGTTTGAACTTGTGAGGAATCCTTACTCCCTGAACCAGACCAAGATTTGTGACATCAAAGCCTAAGGAATTTTGAGACTCCAAAGATTTGAGCTTCTCGGCAAGCTCCTCCATACGGCGAGTGGTCTCGAGGGCCTCGTTGTGCAAAGAAAATTGATCATACTGATAATCTTCAGTAACGGGGCGCCCGTTAATCCGAATTCCTTGATTCACATTGTACCTTCCGCCAATACCATTTCCAACATTCCCTGTGTTGCCAACATTACCCGGGTTTCCATCAGCATTTGCGTTACCCGCGTTACCAGTGTTCATAGGGTTATCAGCGTTCCCAGGGTTACCAGGGTTTCCCTCAGCATTTGGTATCTCCACCTCCGGATCGGGTCTCGGTTGCTCAACCAATTCCCTCAGTTTTTCCTGGCCTTCTGCCATACCAGTCATCAATGTCATGAACTGATCCATCCTTTCACACATATCAGCCAGCTCTTTCTGTACTTGGTCCATCGCTAGCTGTGGACGATTTTCCTTTGTCGGGTACCTGTGGACTTGCTTGGGACCAATAACTGCCTGATACAGGGAACAAACATTAGACACTGCGGTGACACCTGCAAAACAGACAAGGGTTAATATGCATGGTATGCGATGCACTGCTTGTTCAGTTTTAAGGCACCCCCGTTTTGAAAGGGAATACCCTGCAAATGAATAAGCATGAGATGTTGGATGCAAATATGCAGATGATGTTATGCAATGCAAAGGCATGTCAATCAGAATTGATGGATCCGCTTGAACATCTGTCAGGTTGCACTGCCTGGAGAGAAATTCACTGAGGAATATAATACAAGACCAAAACTCTGCTCCAGAAAACCGGGTTGGTTGGAGGTTAAGGTTTCCTGAATTTAGCCCGCCCCTCACTGGTAGGTTCTAAGAACAGAAGTTCCTCATCTTCAGCCCTTCAGTCGCGAATAATATGTTTACCACTGAAGGTTTGGTATTATTACGGGACAAAAGACCTCCATTGACTCCCCTCAACAGGACATCCTAATAGCAAGTTCCCAGTCTCGGGATCCTCGGATTGAGCAGCGAGAATGCGCCCACCAGAGCTAACATAATCACGTCTCGGAGGAGAGGCCTCGACTGAGTTCTCGGGAAATGGTCACCAGAGTCGATGATTTCTAGAGGAACATCCTGCCGTTACGGAACACCCGTAAGACATAATATATCCAAAAGAAACCTCGTCTGGGTGTGGTTCTTCACGAACGACTTAACGTAGCAACACGCCACGCAAGCCTCATGATTATCCATTCTAAAACCTGTGTGTACACTCAAGCCTGGGTAATGGGCTTATCTCTCATAGAACACCCCATCCCAACAAACAAACAAACAGATCCAACAGATACAACAGATGCATGCAAGCAGGTAAGCAAATAAATGTACAAAAGCATGAACACCCAATAAACAAGAAATCACACAAGCTATGAGGGACTCGCTTAGGGAAGATGGACCAGCAAGAGGTCAACTTCTTAGTGTCCCCAGCAGAGTCGCCAACTGTCGCAACCTGAAAAATACAGTGCGCGAAAAAACAACCGGCGAAAGAAAATGACAGAAGAGTCGCCACCGTGCGTTATTCATCCCAAAGGAGGGAAAGGAAACGCTCGAAGTAAACCTGAAAAAGGAAAGGACAAGACGAGGTCTCGCAACCAAATCTTGGGTTCGGGAGTCGGTTATGCGAAGGGAAGGTATTAGCACCCCTACGCATCCGTAGTACTCTACGGGATCCACTTTTGTAGTTCTTGTCTAAAGGGTGTGGGTTTATCTAATGTGTTATTTACTAAAAAAAGGGGGTTAAATGAAAATGACTCACGCGGATGTTGCATCCACTGCATACGTATCTCATCTGAATATGAGAATCAGAGTCTTCGTAGCTCGGCTGACCTATGGGTTGGAGGGATGTGTGCTCGCTAAGACATCGCGTCTTATGCCTACGTATCTCATTTGGAATGAGAATCAGAGCAAAATGTAGTTCGGCTAACTATGGGGTTATGGATTGGGTTTTGGACGAACGACGTCACTACGCAATCTACCGGATGCTCGACCTTTGGAAACTTACTCGCCTGTAGTAGAAGGAGTTAACGTGTTGCTTTGGGTTTTAGGGTTTGGGACGCTCAAGGGCAAAAAGGCAGTCCTTGATGAAGGAACCGCGCTACCTGCAGGGATACGAACACATACAAAACAAACATGTATAAAGTAAATGTGCCAACAAGGGGGCTCAGAAGTAAATAAACAAAAGAAAACAAATGCCTCCTATCGAGGTCTTCCAGCTAAGAAAGCGATAAAATGCGGAAAAGAGGTAAAAGTACCACACGGATAAAGATCCGAAGTAACAACAATTAAAGGAGTAAGAAACCCAGGGATCTCCCAAGCTAATGCCATCAAAGAAAGGTGAGTCAGTACAGGTAATCGGAATGAACCTCCAGGGGGTATCCCACAAATAAAGTGGGAAAACCACGCAAACCATCTCTGCAAGAGTCTGTGAGCCCTCACAAAAACTCAACAAAAGGGTTAGTGAAACACGATAAGCATTTTTTTCATGGATAACAGTGTGGTTTCAGAAACCTCAAACCCTGTGGCATACATTTCAGAAATCATGTGATTAAACATTCAAGGCATAGGTTTCACCCATTCATGCATAATTAAACCCGTGGGCAAAAACATAATAAAATTCATCCATCATACCTCATACATTCAGATGATTCAAATTACGAGCATAAAATCATGGGAATGAGGCAAACCTGATGGGAAAGACCGGTTGAAATCAAATGGCACGGCTGGGTTTGCAAGGCAATGTTAGGGTTTGCGTGAGATGAAAGTGTGTGAGTCAGATTGAATTTTTCAGAGCTGCCTGGGGGTTGCTCTGAGTTCTCTGTCAGTTTTCTCTCCAGGTTTTGTCAAGGGTTTTGTTTCAAGGAAACCTCAGAGTATTTTCCTTCTCTCCCTTTTTCTGTCTAATCTCCCTCTTTTATAACCTGATTTTCATGGCTTTGTGGGCTCAAATGAGAGAGGTCCAAGTCCAAGTTTTTTCTATTATATTTTATTTATTTTTTTATTATTATTTTTATTTATTTATTATTATTATTTTTTTGTAAAAAATTATTATTATTATTATTTTTTTAAAAGTTTCTTGGATCTAATTCTGATTGACATGATGAAATGCAATATGAAATGCTAAATGAATGCATGAATGAGGAGGGAAAATTTTGGGGTGTTACATCATCGACATGAGATGAGATTCAGAACTAACTCAGAACGCAGTCATTCGCTTAATCCCTAACTTTTGCCTGGATCGCCCTTTTCGGGTTTTCAATCCACCAGGATACCCATTTTTGCCTAAGTTGCCTTTTCAGGTTTTCAACTTACCGGGTGTACGATCTTTTCATTTTTAATCCCTAATTTTTGCCCGAACCTTTTCATTTTCTTGGTTCGTCGGGATGCCCATTTTTGCCTGGACTATTCTTTTTACTGTCTAGCGGGTCTATTTTATGTGAAGTATTTTTTAACTGCGTCTGAGTTCACAGGGGAAGTGAAGTTTTCACCATCCATAGTTGCAAGTATTAAGGCCCCACCATCAAAAACCTTGGTGACAATATACGGTTCATCATAGTTAGGAGTCCACTTGCCCCTGTGATCTGTCTGAGGAGGAAGGATCCTTTTCAACACTAAATCTCCGACTTGGAAACAACGAGGACGCACTTTCTGATTAAAGGCTCTTTTCATCCGACTCTGATACAACTGCCCATGACAAATGGCTGCCATTCGCTTCTCTTCGATAAGACTCAACTCATTGAACCTTGTCCGAATCCATTCGGCTTCGTCTAACTTGACATCCAACAGGACTCTTAGAGAAGGAATCTCCACTTCAACAGGTAGGACTGCTTCCATACCATACACCAGGGAGTAAGGGGTTGCCCCAATCGACGTACGTACTGAAGTACGGTACCCATGCAAGGCGAAGGGTAGCATCTCATGCCAATCTCTGTACGTGACGACCATCTTCTGCACAATCTTCTTTATGTTCTTATTTGCCGCCTCAACAGCGTCGTTCATCTTAGGGCGGTAAGGGGAAGAATTGTGATGTTGAATGTTGAAGTTCTGACACAACTCCTTCATCATTTTGTTGTTGAGATTAGAACCACTATCAGTAGTGATTGTTTCGGGAATCCCATAGCGACAAATGATTTCTTTCTTGATGAAACGGGCAACCACATGTCTGGTGACATTCGCGAACGACGCTGCTTCGACCCACTTGGTGAAATAGTCTATGGCAACAAGGATGAAGCGATGCCCATGGGAAGCAGTCGGCTCAATCTTTCCAATCATGTCAATGCCCCACTGTCGCATCCGCGAAAAACAACCGGCGGGCTAAAACAAAACAACACAGAGCCGCCACCGTGCGTTATTTATCCCAGAAGAGGGAAAGGAAACGCTCGAAGTAAACCTGGAAAAAGCATGGTCTTGCGACCAAAGAGAATGGGATCGGGAGTCGGTTATGCGAAGGGAAGGTATTAGCACCCCTACGCATCCGTCGTACTCGACGGGATCCACGCTCAAAGATAGAACAAGGTTGCTAAAACAAACATCACACACACACACTAAAGACAACACAGGTGGAGGAAGAGGGGAGAGGGCTCGCTAGGATATCGCATCCTATGCCTACGTATCTCATCTGGAATGAGAATCAGAGCTACCGTAGTTCGGCTCACGCACGCCGAAACAAAACACACGCAAACAGGCAAACATGGAAACCGAATGCCAATCGCTGGACTTACATCAGCTTCCGAACCAAACAAACCCACACTTGAAACCAGATGCCACTTGATGGACTTATACCGGACTCCAAGCACACAACAATAGGATACGAAATGCCAATCACTGGGCTTACATCCATCTCCTACACACACAAGAAGGACAAGCAACAAGCTACTAAGGAGTCGGGAACTCGAGCCTAGCAACTGTCAAGCAAACACACACAAAAAAGAAAAAGAGTGAAAAACAAAAAGGGTGCCCGGAGAGATCTCGCACGACCTCCTGCCTACATACCTCATCGGGTATGAGGATCAGGGCAACGTAGTTCCCCTTAACAGGGGAGAAACTTTCTCCTAACCAGAGATTGGGAAATGACCAACTAAAAGGGAGACTGACTCGAGCCTAATAGTTATCATGTATTCCACAATGGTCCTAGGTTGAGTTTTCTATCTACTTGCACAGGCTGCAAGCTAATCCTAACCAGGCAAAGCAAAGCATGCAAGCACAATAAAAAACAAAGCAAACATTCACAATTAGCACACACTATATACAGACAAAGGTGGCTTAAACAAGGGTTAGACTGCAAAAGCAAGCCAACTGTATCAGGGTGATGTTAGCTCTTAACCCTGACATTGAGAGTCAGGGTGAAGCTGATGAAATAGGAAATGAGGGGTGTGCCTCACAGCTCTTATCCCTGGCCAGGGAGAGCTTTAGACAAAAGAAGTGTGGGTTCAGAAAGTGGGAACCCTTCTACACTTATGACACTGACTCAACTGTACAACTGTACAAGGATCTTGGGTTTCTATCCTCAAGGCATCAACATGTAATGTGAGCCAAGGGATGACTCAACAGAAGAGTAGGAGATGGATTGCACATCTCTTGTGTCTGCCAATTGCCTTATTCAAGGACTTTTCCTGCTTGGGGACAAAGATAAACAAGCACAAACATTGCCTCTTAAGGAGGACTTCAGACAGGTGCCTGGCCAAGTAACAGGCCAGGTCTTCCAGACTACATGGAGTTAGTGAGTTCTACCTCAATTGGTTAAGCAACCAAGCAACAGCAAAAAGCAAGTTCACAATGAACTATAGCAACTAATGTACCTGAAAACAATCTAATTCAGTCAGTACACAGCTCAAACAGTCAAACAGACAAACTAAAAGTCAACAGTCAACTGTACACAAGCAATGCATCAAGCAAAGCATAAGCCAATGCTCAACACAAATGACTTAGAAGCCACCTACAAAACAAACTTAATGTTAATCAACATCAATCAAAACAAGCAACTCAAGCCAAGTGAATTAATTCCTCCATGCCATATGCCTTTTGTCCTGAAAATACAACTCAAACATGAGAATCAAACCCCTAGGACAAAGCCTAGGGTCAAAGGAGGATCAATATTTCAAAACAGAACATGAAAATTGTCAAAAATCAAGTTCAATCAATTTAGAACAACATCCAATTGGTCCCATGTTCATATCACACACCAATTTCATTTCATGAAGCATCTAAGGCAAAACATGCAATTTCAAAGCTCATTGGACCAACCAGAATGAATCAATCCAAACTCAATCCAAAATAATTCAATAAATCCAAAGAAAATTCATGGCTAAAAAGCACTCATCAAAGGATCATCACACCAGATTTCAACTCATTTGGACAAGTGGAAGCAAGTCAATTAAATTCCCTAAGTCAAAGCAAGGCAAAACAAGCTCATACAAGGCACCAAATCATGCATCAATTTCAAGCAAGCACAAAACAGAATAGGAACATGATAAATGCACCAAACCAAAACCATGATGAACTTCAATGTGTCTATAATCACTCCACAAAATTTCAAGTCCATCCAATAAACCACAAGAATTTCACAAAACATATGAGATCATGACTCACAAAAGGTTCACAATTGGTCAAACAGGGAGGAAATTCTCAAACAAATTGGAAATGCATTCAAAAATTCCACAAAAATGCATTCTCAAACCTGACATCCATAAGCATCATCACGAAAAAATTCAGCTCATTCCAAGTTCATATGGCATGGCAAATAAAATCAAGAAGTTAGACAAGAAATGGTGTGACACAAATTGTCACACCTAGATTCAACAGCTCATATCTCACAATCCAGGAAAGCAAAAATCACAAATTCTATACCAAAATGTTCATTGAGATGTCTAGATTACACATGCAAAATTTCAGCTCCATCCAATTAAGCATCATCATTACATGATCAAAATATCAAGCAAGGGGCATGAAACCACATACATGAACAAACCCTAGGCCATTCAAAAAATCACACGTGCACAATTTTTGCAAAAATCTTCATTAAATTGTAGAGATCATGATGAGAATAACAAAAAAAACCACAGCTCAATTGGATTAATGGTTATGGAGTTATGAATTTTTTATATGGAGGAAAAATGAAAAATCATGAAACAAGTATGTGAAATATAGTAACACATGATGAGAAAAATGCACATGCCAAAGTGAGAAACGCTGGAGGGAGGTATCGAAGTAGGTGCAGTTCAAACCCAGTGCGCGCTTACTGATGTACCTGGACACGTGGTCCAGTACATGCGCTCATAACAGCCAAGGCCATGCAATACGCGAAATGATGGATCAAACACCAAATTCTGGAAAAAGTTTCAACATTCATCGTGTTCTTCCCTAATTTTCCAGCTCATGAACACTTCTTCACCAAAATCCACAAACCGCATATCACCAGAAAGGTCTCTCAATGTACATTCACAATCTCAAATTATTTTGACCTAATTCATCCTAATTAAAGAGATTCGATAGAAAACATAATCATGCACAAAACTTCTAATTCACATAACTCTCTCATTTCTCAACCAAATCCAATGGTTCAAAGTGCAGAATTACCTCCTAAGAGAGATCTACAAGAAGCATGCATTAATTTTATGAATTATCAAAGTTGAAAACTCACCTTCAAGAATTGGCAGTGGTGAAATCGCGCGTATCAAGCCTTGTAAGTGCAAAACAGAACTTCTATGATGCTTGAATGATTGAATGGAGCAGGGTTTGTGTGTTGATTATGAAGGAACTAGCTCAAAACTTGAATTGCCATTGTTGAAGCTCTCTTTAACAGTCCTTGAATTGGCTTGGAAATGCTGAGATCTTGCTTCAATAAGCTTCCATAGTGCACATGGATGAAGGTTTGATGAAGATTAATGCACGGTTTGTGAAGAAATATGAAGAAAAGTTGAGAGAAGAAGTGAAGAGTTTTTGTGATTTTCAGATCTAGATTTCAATTCTGTTATGGTTAATCAGAAAACAGTTATGATTATGACTTTATATGTGATGTTAATGATGTTCACTAATCATGATTAGGCTAATGTGAGTGTTTAAGTGAAATCAAGTTTCATGCTAAATGGCCAATTGACCAATCCACCCTCACTTGTGCAAAACCAATGTAACAGTAAAATTTCTGGTTTGGAGCAAGTTTCAAATGATGTTTGTGAGCTAATGCAAGTGGAATTGAGTGAAAACAATGCTTATTTTGCAAAAACACCTTTTTCCCTCCAAAATTCAAATTAAGTCCACTTGAAAAATGCACTTTTTGTGTGAGCACAATTCATGAAATGTAATGCTTGAATTGGATAGAGGACATCAAAAGAAACTTGCTCCAAAAAGTCTCACTCCATTTGGCCTTGTGAATCAAAAGTTATGCACTTTTGAAATTCAACTTTTTTGGACAATGATTTGATCATAACTTGCCAACCACAAATGAGAAATTCATGTTCTTGGACTTTTTGGAAAGGTGAGAGCAAGATCTACAACTTTCATGTTGGACAAAATTTCATTTGAAGCATTTTTGGACATGTAATTTTGAGGAGAAAACCTTTCCATTTTTGGCAATTTTGAATTACAAGTCACTTTCTATTTTTGGAAAGTTTTCATCTTACTTTATTTTCTTCATTGTTGATGTTTGAAATGCCAAATGAAACTTGTTTGGACATGAATGAAGTGTCTCTAACCCTCTCCCACCTCCAAATCCATCAGTTGACCTTTGGTTGACTTTTTCTGACTGATAGATGAATTGGCTGTGCACTGATGATCTTGAGCTTCAAACTCCTGATGAAATGGCTCAATGATGAAACCCTAGCTTCCATAAACTCAATATAACCATATGATGATCCCCATATCCATTGAAAACCTCATCTCCTTAACAAGCCCTGATTGACACAATGCAGATGATTAGGGTTGACCAGAGGTCAAAACCCTAATCCCAAGGTATATGATCAAGCATAATGAATCTCTTGGTGATGATAAAACCATGATGATGATGATGATGTATCATTTCAACCAAGATGAAGCTCAACCTCCTTGAGGCACCAGGAAACCCTAATTTGTAGCACAATCCTCAGATGGCTAATGATCCATTCAATGAAACCCTCAGCTGGCATCTTAACCTCTTTATCTTCTGATCAAGACCTAGGAGGATGACTTGCTCAATGTAGCCACATGATATGCAAATATGCAATGCCTAATGACCTACAAAATGATATGCAATATGCTAAGCTAGTCCCAAGAGAGGAGGGCAAATTTTGAGGTGTTACAGCTGCCCCTATTCAATCCACTGTGAACCTGTCGATATGAATAGCCTCGGCTTTCAGATGATCAGGATGAAGAGTGATTGAATACCAAGAACAGACGAACAATTTGCACTCTGATGGGAAATAATTAACAATGTCTGTCAGATCGGCAAAGAAACAACCTCGAAAAAGAATCCGTCTGGTACGGAGAAAGTCGGCCTAAATACCGAAACAGAAATGTCGACCTGGATACCAAAATAAATGGTAACGCAGGGATAACCATGGCCTTTACACCACATATCCGCTGGGGATTATTATTACTTTTTTTGCTTTTCTTGAACCCCGAAAATTTTCTCTCTTTTCGTTTTCTTGAACCCCAAAATTTTCCTTCGCGCAAATGATCCCAGATCACTGCATTTGAACCCCGACATCTTGTTTGCCAAAAATGAACCCCATTCTCCATTTGAACCCCAGTCGCCTGACGATAACTTGTGATCGCCATTGTGAACCCCGTTCTCCAGAAAATGCCTCAACATTTCCCTTTCTCCGTTTGAACCCCGTTCTCCAGAAAATGCCTCAACATTTCCTTTCTCCGTTTGAACCCCGTTCTCCGCTTTCTTGTGATAATTCCGCTGGCAACGTCGGAAATAACACCAAACACCACTCTGAGGGCGACATATCAGAGGGTACACCTTCACAGAAGGAAGGTAACATGTGCATCTCTTCCTCAGAAGACACCCATAACGACCTCCATTGGCCTCAGCCAAAGTCTAAGGTGACACATGAACAGAAGATAATCCTGAAGACCTCATCCCGGATATAATCTTCAACTCCAATCTCCATTTGAACCCCGCTCTCTAGAAAATGCCTCAACACTTCCTTTTCTCCATTTGAACCCCGATTGTCGCGCTGATCGCGTAACGTCCTCTGATTTTATTTCCATCTCCGCCCGACGGAAAAAATTTCCTCCAGTATCGCACTACTGGGGAACATTGCTGATCTGACGTCCTGATGTTAAACTCATCCGAGTAACATCTTCACCATCCGGTGAAACCAAATCTCAAGCGGTAACCACGGCTCGAGTCGCGCTGATCGCGTAACATTTCCATCTCTGTCCGACGGAAAAGTTTCCTCCAGTATCGCACTACTGAGGAATATTGACGTCATGATGTTAAACTCCTCAGAGTAACATCTTCACCATCCGGTGAAACCAAATCTCAAGCGGTAACCACGGCTTGAATCGCGTTGATCGCGTAACATTTCCATCTCTGTCCGACGGAAAAGTTTCCTCCAGTATCGCACTACTGAGGAATATTGACGTCATGATGTTAAACTCCTCAGAGTAACATCTTCACCATCCGGTGAAACCAAGTCTCAAGCGGTAACCACGGCTTGAATCGCGTTGATCGCGTCATGACGTTAAACTCATCCGAGTAACATCTTCACCATCCGGTGAAACCAAGTCTCAAGCGGTAACCACGGCTTGAATCGCGCTGATCGCGTCATGACGTTAAACTCATCCGAGTAACATCTTCACCATCCGATGAAACCAAATCTCAAGCGGTAACCACGGCTCGAGTAACTGATACTTGCAATGCTGATGATTTTCCAACTAGTGAAACCACTCCTCAAACGGTAACCACGGCTTGAATAGCATCTTCACCCACTGGCAAAACCAAATCTCAAACGGTAACCACAGCTTGAGACTAGCGTATGCTTGCAATGATGATGCATGATTTTTTTTTCAGCGTAATGCTCCATAATCATGGGAATGCTACGCGATTTATTATTATTTTTTTCTTTTTTCCTTTTCTTTTCTCTTTTTTTTATGCAATATGCTATGCTTATCTACATGATGCATGCATAAAAAAAGTATCCCCCTCAAGGGACTCTTCTGGGGAGCTCGAGGCACTCTGTTGAGGAACTCGCAAACACTCCAATCTCCACCCTGCTGGGGAATAGCTCTGCCGCTGGGAAATAGGCAACCCTTGCTGGGAATAAACCTCCCCTGCACCTGATCCGCTTGGGGATTTCGCTGGGGAAATAACCATCAATGCACTTTGTGGGGATACAACAGTCTTTGACTTGCTGGGGATGCAACACTCCAGACTCTGTTTGGGGAGACACCACCCACAGATACATCCACTGGGAAACAGCAACCTTCAGGCCTAGCTGCTGGGGAAGCATCGATCTCAAACCTGCTGGGGATAACCATCCTGACCCTGCTAGGGAATCCACAGACCTTGAATCTGCTGGGGAATTAGTCATTCCGACTCTGCTTGGGGAGGAGGACAGTCTGGTATTGAACACCCGACGACTCGTCGAACCATGGTATTCATATCCAACTCCCAGGTCAGCTTTCCAATTTTGAGAACTCCCAGACTCATCTGGACTTTTCTGATTCATCACCTTGTATCCCCAACTGTTCCGCACTCGACAGAGAGCGAACTCCTGGGATCTATACGGACTTTTCAATTTTCAGATTTTGAAGAGTCTCCTTGATTAATCTCAAGGGTCGTCGTACGTCTCATCGTCTTCTTTTCACCGTTCTTCTATTCATTCGTCCCTAATTGGACTCCATGGGGACTGTTTCGTCAAAAGCTTCCACATCACAACCTGCAAGTGAGTGAAAAATATCTAACAGCACCTGTAAAAGAGATCGTTAGATAAAACCGTGCCCTAGGCGTGTCAAGATTTCAACACTTGGGTCACTCAACCTTCCGAATAAGATTTCAAATTTCAATCTTATAAGCATGCATTGGAAGGGACCTGTATGTCTTAAAATGCAAGATTCTTTATCACAATAATCGGATGTTTTCGCAATCAAAATGGTAATGAAAAACAAAAACAAAATTATTTGACTGAACATGCATTTTATTGACTGAAAAAGTGTGGCTCAAAACCGAGCAATTCACAGGAAGCAATTCCTGAAAAGAGGTAATTGCGCACAAAAGGAAAAATCTATCCTAATGGCAATGTGAAACCCGTAATCTCATCGAGTTCCAACTCGGTTACACCCCATATGTCCTCAGACTCTCCGTGCTTTCTGCCTTCTGAACAAGACGATTCCGACTGACCCCTACCGGGTATTATCCGTGTTGCTTTAACCAAAGCGCAAACGATCATGCCAGACGCAGTTGTTCGTTTCAATCCCTCTTTTGCCTGGACCGCCCTTTCGGGTTTTCAGTCCACCGGGATACCCTTTTTTGCCCAAGTCACCTTTCTAGGTTTTCGACTTGCCGGGTGTACAATTTTTCATTTTATCCCTAATTTTTGCCCGAACCTTTTTCTTTCTGTTTTTTGGTTCGCCGGGATGCCCATTTTTGCCTGGACTATTTTGTTCTTTTCGTCCAGCGGGTCTCTTACACGAAGTATTTTTTAACTGCGTTCGCATTCACAGGGGATGGAAAATCTTCGCCATCCATGGTCGTTAACAACAAGGCTCCACCAGAGAAAACCTTCTTGACCACGAATGGACCTTCATAATTGGGTGTCCATTTGCCCCTTCGATCGTTTTGAGGAGGAAGGATCCTTTTCAGCACCATATCACCTACGTGATACACACGAGGTCGTACCTCTCGGTCAAAAGCACGCTTCATCCGCTGCTGGTATAACTGCCCATGACAAATGGCTGCCAACCTCTTTTCCTCAATCAGGCTTAACTCCTCGTACCGGGTCCTTACCCATTCAGCCTCTTGCAACTTCACGTCCATTAGGACTCTCAAAGAGGGAATTTGAACCTCCAACCGGTAGCACAGCTTCCATCCCATATACCAGTGAGAAAGGTGTTGCCCCAGTAGATGTACCGAGGTACAATACCCAGGACACAAGCTTCGTACTTAGCCACTATTGTTGGTGCATTCAAATGTTATCCTAACCACAAAAGAAATATGGGACCTTTTTGGCGTGACCAAAACAACACCAACTCCCACCATTAACCCCATTAGACATCAAAACTCGTTCGGATTCGGGGTCAGGCCCCTCCTCCGGGATCGGTTACTCTCAATCTTTCGATTGGAGCACCTTGAGATGTCCTCATCAGGGAACTCAAACCTCATCGATTGATAATTCTCCACGGGTTGTTGGGCGAGGTAATCAGACAATACACTTCCCTTGATTGTTTTTTGAGCGGTGTACTGAATATCGCATTCAATCAAAATCATTTGCCCTCTTGCAACCCGTCCGGTCACTGCTGGCTTCTCAGATATGTACTTGATCAGATCCATCTTGAAATCCACAAAGTGGTATGAACCCGCATATACTGTCTCAGTCGGCGAGCAGCCTATGCCAAAGTACAACAAGTTTTCTCGAATAGTGAATGTATTGTTTCACAGTCGGTAAACTTTTTGCTAAGGTAAATTGCATGCTCTTTTCGACAAGACTCGTCATGCGGACCAATACACCTCGTAGACCCCTTGAAGGCCGTCAAGTACAGAATTGATGGTCGTCCCTCTATAGGGATAGTCAGAATCGGAGGCTCCTGCAACTTACTCTTTTATCTCTCAATGCCCATTGGCCATCATTATTTCACCTGACTGTTTGATCTTTTTTTTTTCAACAGCTTGAGTATAAGTTCACACGTGGCTGTTAGAGGAGATGTGAACCATGGCATGTAGTTCAATCTACCTAATAGACCACGAACCTCTTTCTGTTTTCGGTTCAGGCATTTTCTTGTATTTTTTCTTTCTATTTTACTCTTTTTTTTTTGTTTTTCTTTCTCTCTTTTTTTTTCCGTTAGCAGGATCAACCTCGATTCCTCCTATTCACTCACAATAAGCCCCAACAACTAACCGGACCGCACTCTGATAGTGCACTTATCTGAATTCAACCTCCGTTTAAATTGTCTCAACTGGTCCACTCATCTGTTGCTCTGAGTTACAGCCCTGATCTCTGAACTGATCATAACCATCTGAGGGAATATGTAACCACAAATCCAACTCAGGGTTCCGAAATAAACGGAACTGAAAGATACATCATCATCATCACCAGACAATCTCTGAGCAGACAACCACAATCCTCTGAAGCGGCCTGGGGAATCCTGAAATAAACGGATCCCCACTGATAAATAACACGGACATAACTCCGGCGTCTCAGAAATAAATGGCCATAAATCCGACTTATAACTATGACTCTGATCAATGGAACCAATAGTCACCATCAAAGTCACCATCTGATCATGCATCTGCAAGAATCACCCTCCCCTCACAGGTAAATTCTAATCAGGTCATCCTAAGGCGGATAATGGTTTCGACAATCGGGCAAAGATACTCAATGGGTTTGCCCTTTCGGGTGTGCCATTGTAGCTCTCCTGAAATCGTCTAAACCAAAGATCCGGGAAAGATCGGTCACCGAAGTCAATAGTCCAAAAGAGGTGACTCAACCAAAGTGGAAGACCCCACCAAGGAAGAGCTCTCAGATGAACCTCGTCCGGCTTGTGGTATGTCACGTTACAACAATATGCTGATAAAGCAAATGAGGAACGTGAGACCACACTAATCCTAGGTGTATACTCGGGCCTGGGTTTTATCCCCACTCAGAACACCCACCCCCAAAACAGAGGAAACACCTGCATAGAGGACATCAACATGATAGTATGATGCATGCAAATATTTATGCAAATATATACACAATCAGAATAACAAATGCAATAAATATAACAACACAAACAACCTAAACTATTCTAGAACGCTAGGAGAGACTCGCTTAGGGAAGATGGACCAGCAATAGGTCAACTTCTATAGTCCCCAGCAGAGTCGCCAGCTGTCGCATCCGCGAAAAACAACCGGCGGGCTAAAACAAAACAACACAGAGCCGCCACCGTGCGTTATTTATCCCAAAAGAGGGAAAGGAAACGCTCGAAGTAAACATGGAAAAAGCATGGTCTCGCGACCAAAGAGAATGGGATCGGGAGTCGGTTATGCGAAGGGAAGGTATTAGCACCCCTACGCATCCGTCGTACTCGACGGGATCCACGCTCAAAGATAGAACAAGGTTGCTAAAACAAACATCACACACACACACTGAAGACAACACAGGTGGAGGAAGAGGGGAGAGGGCTCGCTAGGATATCACATCTTATGCCTACGTATCTCATCTGGAATGAGAATCAGAGCTACCATAGTTCGGCTCCGCACGCCGAAACAAAACACACGCAAACAGGCAAACATGGAAACCGAATGCCAATCGCTGGACTTACATCAGCTTCCGAACCAAACAAACCCACACTGGAAACCAGATGCCACTTGATGGACTTATACCGGACTCCAAGCACACAACAATAGGATACGGAATGCCAATCACTGGGCTTACATCCATCTCCTACACACACAAGAAGGACAAGCAACAAGCTACTAAGGAGTCGGGAACTCGAGCCTAGCAACTGTCAAGCAAACACACACAAAAAAGAAAAAGAGTGAAAAACAAAAAGGGTGCCCGGAGAGATCTCGCACGACCTCCTGCCTACATACCTCATCGGGTATGAGGATCAGGGCAACGTAGTTCCCCTTAACAGGGGAGAAACTTTCTCCTAACCAGAGACTGGGAAATGACCAACTAAAAGGGAGACTGACTCGAGCCTAATAGTTATCATGTATTCCACAATGGTCCTAGGTTGAGTTTTCTATCTACTTGCACAGCTGCAAGCTAATCCTAACCAGGCAAAGCAAAGCATGCAAGCACAATCAAAAACAAAGCAAACATTCACAATTAGCACACACTATATACAGACAAAGGTGGCTTAAACAAGGGTTAGACTGCAAAAGCAAGCCAACTGTATCAGGGTGATGTTAGCTCTTAACCCTGACATTGAGAGTCAGGGTGAAGCTGATGAAATAGGAAATGAGGGGTGTGCCTCACAGCTCTTATCCCTGGCCAGGGAGAGCTTTAGACAAAAGAAGTGTGGGTTCAGAAAGTGGGAACCCTTCTACACTTATGACACTGACTCAACTGTACAACTGTACAAGGATCTTGGGTTTCTATCCTCAAGGCATCAACATGTAATGTGAGCCAAGGGATGACTCAACAGAAGAGTAGGAGATGGATTGCACATCTCTTGTGTCTGCCAATTGCCTTATTCAAGGACTTTTCCTGCTTGGGGACAAAGATAAACAAGCACAAACATTGCCTCTTAAGGAGGACTTCAGACAGGTGCCTGGCCAAGTAACAGGCCAGGTCTTCCAGACTACATGGAGTTAGTGAGTTCTACCTCAATTGGTTAAGCAACCAAGCAACAGCAAAAAGCAAGTTCACAATGAACTATAGCAACTAATGTACCTGAAAACAATCTAATTCAGTCAGTACACAGCTCAAACAGTCAAACAGACAAACTAAAAGTCAACAGTCAACTGTACACAAGCAATGCATCAAGCAAAGCATAAGCCAATGCTCAACACAATGACTTAGAAGCCACCTACAAAACAAACTTAATGTTAATCAACATCAATCAAAACAAGCAACTCAAGCCAAGTGAATTAATTCCTCCATGCCATATGCCTTTTGTCCTGAAAATACAACTCAAACATGAGAATCAAACCCCTAGGACAAAGCCTAGGGTCAAAGGAGGATCAATATTTCAAAACAGAACATGAAAATTGTCAAAAATCAAGTTCAATCAATTTAGAACAACATCCAATTGGTCCCATGTTCATATCACACACCAATTTCATTTCATGAAGCATCTAAGGCAAAACATGCAATTTCAAAGCTCATTGGACCAACCAGAATGAATCAATCCAAACTCAATCCAAAATAATTCAATAAATCCAAAGAAAATTCATGGCTAAAAAGCACTCATCAAAGGATCATCACACCAGATTTCAACTCATTTGGACAAGTGGAAGCAAGTCAATTAAATTCCCTAAGTCAAAGCAAGGCAAAACAAGCTCATACAAGGCACCAAATCATGCATCAATTTCAAGCAAGCACAAAACAGAATAGGAACATGATAAATGCACCAAACCAAAACCATGATGAACTTCAATGTGTCTATAATCACTCCACAAAATTTCAAGTCCATCCAATAAACCACAAGAATTTCACAAAACATATGAGATCATGACTCACAAAAGGTTCACAATTGGTCAAACAGGGAGGAAATTCTCAAACAAATTGGAAATGCATTCAAAAATTCCACAAAAATGCATTCTCAAACCTGACATCCATAAGCATCATCACGAAAAAATTCAGCTCATTCCAAGTTCATATGGCATGGCAAATAAAATCAAGAAGTTAGACAAGAAATGGTGTGACACAAATTGTCACACCTAGATTCAACAGCTCATATCTCACAATCCAGGAAAGCAAAAATCACAAATTCTATACCAAAATGTTCATTGAGATGTCTAGATTACACATGCAAAATTTCAGCTCCATCCAATTAAGCATCATCATTACATGATCAAAATATCAAGCAAGGGGCATGAAACCACATACATGAACAAACCCTAGGCCATTCAAAAAATCACACGTGCACAATTTTTGCAAAAATCTTCATTAAATTGTAGAGATCATGATGAGAATAACAAAAAAAACCACAGCTCAATTGGATTAATGGTTATGGAGTTATGAATTTTTTTATATGGAGGAAAAATGAAAAATCATGAAACAAGTATGTGAAATATAGTAACACATGATGAGAAAAATGCACATGCCAAAGTGAGAAACGCTGGAGGGAGGTATCGAAGTAGGTGCAGTTCAAACCCAGTGCGCGCTTACTGATGTACCTGGACACGTGGTCCAGTACATGCGCTCATAACAGCCAAGGCCATGCAATACGCGAAATGATGGATCAAACACCAAATTCTGGAAAAAGTTTCAACATTCATCGTGTTCTTCCCTAATTTTCCAGCTCATGAACACTTCTTCACCAAAATCCACAAACCGCATATCACCAGAAAGGTCTCTCAATGTACATTCACAATCTCAAATTATTTTGACCTAATTCATCCTAATTAAAGAGATTCGATAGAAAACATAATCATGCACAAAACTTCTAATTCACATAACTCTCTCATTTCTCAACCAAATCCAATGGTTCAAAGTGCAGAATTACCTCCTAAGAGAGATCTACAAGAAGCATGCATTAATTTTATGAATTATCAAAGTTGAAAACTCACCTTCAAGAATTGGCAGTGGTGAAATCGCGCGTATCAAGCCTTGTAAGTGCAAAACAGAACTTCTATGATGCTTGAATGATTGAATGGAGCAGGGTTTGTGTGTTGATTATGAAGGAACTAGCTCAAAACTTGAATTGCCATTGTTGAAGCTCTCTTTAACAGTCCTTGAATTGGCTTGGAAATGCTGAGATCTTGCTTCAATAAGCTTCCATAATGCACATGGATGAAGGTTTGATGAAGATTAATGCACGGTTTGTGAAGAAATATGAAGAAAAGTTGAGAGAAGAAGTGAAGAGTTTTTGTGATTTTCAGATCTAGATTTCAATTCTGTTATGGTTAATCAGAAAACAGTTATGATTATGACTTTATATGTGATGTTAATGATGTTCACTAATCATGATTAGGCTAATGTGAGTGTTTAAGTGAAATCAAGTTTCATGCTAAATGGCCAATTGACCAATCCACCCTCACTTGTGCAAAACCAATGTAACAGTAAAATTTCTGGTTTGGAGCAAGTTTCAAATGATGTTTGTGAGCTAATGCAAGTGGAATTGAGTGAAAACAATGCTTATTTTGCAAAAACACCTTTTTCCCTCCAAAATTCAAATTAAGTCCACTTGAAAAATGCACTTTTTGTGTGAGCACAATTCATGAAATGTAATGCTTGAATTGGATAGAGGACATCAAAAGAAACTTGCTCCAAAAAGTCTCACTCCATTTGGCCTTGTGAATCAAAAGTTATGCACTTTTGAAATTCAACTTTTTTGGACAATGATTTGATCATAACTTGCCAACCACAAATGAGAAATTCATGTTCTTGGACTTTTTGGAAAGGTGAGAGCAAGATCTACAACTTTCATGTTGGACAAAATTTCATTTGAAGCATTTTTGGACATGTAATTTTGAGGAGAAAACCTTTCCATTTTTGGCAATTTTGAATTACAAGTCACTTTCTATTTTTGGAAAGTTTTCATCTTACTTTATTTTCTTCATTGTTGATGTTTGAAATGCCAAATGAAACTTGTTTGGACATGAATGAAGTGTCTCTAACCCTCTCCCACCTCCAAATCCATCAGTTGACCTTTGGTTGACTTTTTCTGACTGATAGATGAATTGGCTGTGCACTGATGATCTTGAGCTTCAAACTCCTGATGAAATGGCTCAATGATGAAACCCTAGCTTCCATAAACTCAATATAACCATATGATGATCCCCATATCCATTGAAAACCTCATCTCCTTAACAAGCCCTGATTGACACAATGCAGATGATTAGGGTTGACCAGAGGTCAAAACCCTAATCCCAAGGTATATGATCAAGCATAATGAATCTCTTGGTGATGATAAAACCATGATGATGATGATGATGTATCATTTCAACCAAGATGAAGCTCAACCTCCTTGAGGCACCAGGAAACCCTAATTTGTAGCACAATCCTCAGATGGCTAATGATCCATTCAATGAAACCCTCAGCTGGCATCTTAACCTCTTTATCTTCTGATCAAGACCTAGGAGGATGACTTGCTCAATGTAGCCACATGATATGCAAATATGCAATGCCTAATGACCTACAAAATGATATGCAATATGCTAAGCTAGTCCCAAGAGAGGAGGGCAAATTTTGAGGTGTTACAGCTGCCCCTATTCAATCCACTGTGAACCTGTCGATATGAATAGCCTCGGCTTTCAGATGATCAGGATGAAGAGTGATTGAATACCAAGAACAGACGAACAATTTGCACTCTGATGGGAAATAATTAACAATGTCTGTCAGATCGGCAAAGAAACAACCTCGAAAAAGAATCCGTCTGGTACGGAGAAAGTCGGCCTAAATACCGAAACAGAAATGTCGACCTGGATACCAAAATAAATGGTAACGCAGGGATAACCATGGCCTTTACACCACATATCCGCTGGGGATTATTATTACTTTTTTTGCTTTTCTTGAACCCCGAAAATTTTCTCTCTTTTCGTTTTCTTGAACCCCAAAATTTTCCTTCGCGCAAATGATCCCAGATCACTGCATTTGAACCCCGACATCTTGTTTGCCAAAAATGAACCCCATTCTCCATTTGAACCCCAGTCGCCTGACGATAACTTGTGATCGCCATTGTGAACCCCGTTCTCCAGAAAATGCCTCAACATTTCCCTTTCTCCGTTTGAACCCCGTTCTCCAGAAAATGCCTCAACATTTCCCTTTCTCCGTTTGAACCCCGTTCTCCGCTTTCTTGTGATAATTCCGCTGGCAACGTCGGAAATAACACCAAACACCACTCTGAGGGCGACATATCAGAGGGTACACCTTCACAGAAGGAAGGTAACATGTGCATCTCTTCCTCAGAAGACACCCATAACGACCTCCATTGGCCTCAGCCAAAGTCTAAGGTGACACATGAACAGAAGATAATCCTGAAGACCTCATCCCGGATATAATCTTCAACTCCAATCTCCATTTGAACCCCGCTCTCTAGAAAATGCCTCAACACTTCCTTTTCTCCATTTGAACCCCGATTGTCGCGCTGATCGCGTAACGTCCTCTGATTTTATTTCCATCTCCGCCCGACGGAAAAAAATTCCTCCAGTATCGCACTACTGGGGAACATTGCTGATCTGACGTCCTGATGTTAAACTCATCCGAGTAACATCTTCACCATCCGGTGAAACCAAATCTCAAGCGGTAACCACGGCTCGAGTCGCGCTGATCGCGTAACATTTCCATCTCTGTCCGACGGAAAAGTTTCCTCCAGTATCGCACTACTGAGGAATATTGACGTCATGATGTTAAACTCCTCAGAGTAACATCTTCACCATCCGGTGAAACCAAATCTCAAGCGGTAACCACGGCTTGAATCGCGTTGATCGCGTAACATTTCCATCTCTGTCCGACGGAAAAGTTTCCTCCAGTATCGCACTACTGAGGAATATTGACGTCATGATGTTAAACTTCTCAGAGTAACATCTTCACCATCCGGTGAAACCAAGTCTCAAGCGGTAACCACGGCTTGAATCGCGCTGATCGCGTCATGACGTTAAACTCATCCGAGTAACATCTTCACCATCCGGTGAAACCAAGTCTCAAGCGGTAACCACGGCTTGAATCGCGCTGATCGCGTCATGACGTTAAACTCATCCGAGTAACATCTTCACCATCCGATGAAACCAAATCTCAAGCGGTAACCACGGCTCGAGTAACTGATACTTGCAATGCTGATGATTTTCCAACTAGTGAAACCACTCCTCAAACGGTAACCACGGCTTGAATAGCATCTTCACCCACTGGCAAAACCAAATCTCAAACGGTAACCACAGCTTGAGACTAGCGTATGCTTGCAATGATGATGCATGATTTTTTTTTCAGCGTAATGCTCCATAATCATGGGAATGCTACGCGATTTATTATTATTTTTTTCTTTTTTCCTTTTCTTTTCTCTTTTTTTTTATGCAATATGCTATGCTTATCTACATGATGCATGCATAAAAAAAAGTATCCCCCTCAAGGGACTCTTCTGGGGAGCTCGAGGCACTCTGTTGAGGAACTCGCAAACACTCCAATCTCCACCCTGCTGGGGAATAGCTCTGCCGCTGGGAAATAGGCAACCCTTGCTGGGAATAAACCTCCCCTGCACCTGATCCGCTTGGGGATTTCGCTGGGGAAATAACCATCAATGCACTTTGTGGGGATACAACAGTCTTTGACTTGCTGGGGATGCAACACTCCAGACTCTGTTTGGGGAGACACCACCCACAGATACATCCACTGGGAAACAGCAACCTTCAGGCCTAGCTGCTGGGGAAGCATCGATCTCAAACCTGCTGGGGATAACCATCCTGACCCTGCTAGGGAATCCACAGACCTTGAATCTGCTGGGGAATTAGTCATTCCGACTCTGCTTGGGGAGGAGGACAGTCTGGTATTGAACACCCGACGACTCGTCGAACCATGGTATTCATATCCAACTCCCAGGTCAGCTTTCCAATTTTGAGAACTCCCAGACTCATCTGGACTTTTCTGATTCATCACCTTGTATCCCCAACTGTTCCGCACTCGACAGAGAGCGAACTCCTGGGATCTATACGGACTTTTCAATTTTCAGATTTTGAAGAGTCTCCTTGATTAATCTCAAGGGTCGTCGTACGTCTCATCGTCTTCTTTTCACCGTTCTTCTATTCATTCGTCCCTAATTGGACTCCATGGGGACTGTTTCGTCAAAAGCTTCCACATCACAACCTGCAAGTGAGTGAAAAATATCTAACAGCACCTGTAAAAGAGATCGTTAGATAAAACCGTGCCCCAGGCGTGTCAAGATTTCAACACTTGGGTCACTCAACCTTCCGAATAAGATTTCAAATTTCAATCTTATAAGCATGCATTGGAAGGGACCTGTATGTCTTAAAATGCAAGATTCTTTATCACAATAATCGGATGTTTTCGCAATCAAAATGGTAATGAAAAACAAAAACAAAATTATTTGACTGAACATGCATTTTATTGACTGAAAAAGTGTGGCTCAAAACCGAGCAATTCACAGGAAGCAATTCCTGAAAAGAGGTAATTGCGCACAAAAGGAAAAATCTATCCTAATGGCAATGTGAAACCCGTAATCTCATCGAGTTCCAACTCGGTTACACCCCATATGTCCTCAGACTCTCCGTGCTTTCTGCCTTCTGAACAAGACGATTCCGACTGACCCCTACCGGGTATTATCCGTGTTGCTTTAACCAAAGCGCAAACGATCATGCCAGACGCAGTTGTTCGTTTCAATCCCTCTTTTGCCTGGACCGCCCTTTCGGGTTTTCAGTCCACCGGGATACCCTTTTTTGCCCAAGTCACCTTTCTAGGTTTTCGACTTGCCGGGTGTACAATTTTTCATTTTATCCCTAATTTTTGCCCGAACCTTTTTCTTTCTGTTTTTTGGTTCGCCGGGATGCCCATTTTTGCCTGGACTATTTTGTTCTTTTCGTCCAGCGGGTCTCTTACACGAAGTATTTTTTAACTGCGTCTGCATTCACAGGGGATGGAAAATCTTCGCCATCCATGGTCGTTAACAACAAGGCTCCACCAGAGAAAACCTTCTTGACCACGAATGGACCTTCATAATTGGGTGTCCATTTGCCCCTTCGATCGTTTTGAGGAGGAAGGATCCTTTTCAGCACCATATCACCTACGTGATACACACGAGGTCGTACCTCTCGGTCAAAAGCACGCTTCATCCGCTGCTGGTATAACTGCCCATGACAAATGGCTGCCAACCTCTTTTCCTCAATCAGGCTTAACTCCTCGTACCGGGTCCTTACCCATTCAGCCTCTTGCAACTTCACGTCCATTAGGACTCTCAAAGAGGGAATTTGAACCTCCAACCGGTAGCACAGCTTCCATCCCATATACCAGTGAGAAAGGTGTTGCCCCAGTAGATGTACCGAGGTACAATACCCAGGACACAAGCTTCGTACTTAGCCACCATTGTTGGTGCATTCAAATGTTATCCGGGCCACAAAAGAAATATGGGACCTTTTTGGCGTGACCAAAACAACACCAACTCCCACCATTAACCCCATTAGACATCAGAGCCCGTTCGGATTCGGGGTCAGGCCCCTCCTCCGGGATCGGTTACTCTCAATCTTTCGATTGGAGCACCTTGAGATGTCCTCATCAGGGAACTCAAACCTCATCGATTGATAATTCTCCACGGGTTGTTGGGCGAGGTAATCAGACAATACACTTCCCTTGATTGTTTTCTGAGCGGTGTACTGAATATCGCATTCAATCAAAATCATTTGCCCTCTTGCAACCCGTCCGGTCACTGCTGGCTTCTCAGATATGTACTTGATCAGATCCATCTTGAAATCCACAAAGTGGTATGAACCCGCATATACTGTCTCAGTCGGCGAGCAGCCTATGCCAAAGTACAACAAGTTTTCTCGAATAGTGAATGTATTGTTTCACAGTCGGTAAACTTTTTGCTAAGGTAAATTGCATGCTCTTTTCGACAAGACTCGTCATGCGGACCCAATACACCTCGTAGACCCCTTGAAGGCCGTCAAGTACAGAATTGATGGTCGTCCCTCTATAGGGATAGTCAGAATCGGAGGCTCCTGCAACTTACTCTTTTATCTCTCAATGCCCATTGGCCATCATTATTTCACCTGACCGTTTGATCTTTTTTTTTTCAACAGCTTGAGTATAAGTTCACACGTGGCTGTTAGAGGAGATGTGAACCATGGCATGTAGTTCAATCTACCTAATAGACCACGAACCTCTTTCTGTTTTCGGTTCAGGCATTTTCTTGTATTTTTTCTTTCTATTTTACTCTTTTTTTTTTGTTTTTCTTTGTCTTTTTTTTTTTCCGTTAGCAGGATCAACCTCGATTCCTCCTATTCACTCACAATAAGCCCCAACAACTAACCGGACCGCACTCTGATAGTGCACTTATCTGAATTCAACCTCCGTTTAAATTGTCTCAACTGGTCCACTCATCTAGGCCAGATCCACCAGATGCCCCTCTTCTGTTTGGGACTTTGCTATCGTGTCATCAACATAGCATTTGATTCTACGATGAATCATATCATGAAACAAAGTCACCCTGATACGTGGCACCGGCGTTCTTGAGACCGAATGGCATCACCTCCACTCTTGACACTCGCCTCTAAGGCGGAACCAGCTTTCACTTCCTCTCCGACCTCGGTGGTGCTTGGAGTAACAATCTTGACTCGCTCTTCATGCGGCTGAATCACCTTCTCCTCTTGTTCCAACAACCTGGCTAATTCCAGCAGATCACAATCTTCTTCGCCTTCTTCTTCGGCATGATAGATCGGATTGTCGAAGTCATACAGAGGTGTACCCGAATTGTTATCAATGAGATCCGGAGAATTGTCACTTTTCGAAGTCGGAACGAGACAAATCAAAAAGAAAGAAAATGCAAACAAACATTGCCATTTTTATTTGTTTTTAAACTGCAAAAATAAATGAAAAACAGGGAACACCGCTTTTAATTTGAAAAACATCCATTTATTTATGATGCAAAAATGTTGCAAAATGAAACATGAGGTGGCCCTTACAATGGACCATTACGTGTCGAGCAACACGTATGGCTTTCATGCAAATAAAAACTGAAAACAGAAATATTACTCTTCCAGTAGAATGACGGTGATGATCTGTTAAGCCTTCCAGCTTCCTGGTACGCACGATTTTATCCACGACTCCAGCTCGCGGTCACTGTCAATCTCTTCACCCACTGTATAGGCGTGATCTGGATCCAGCACTCCGGCACTGATAAACGTGAACGGTGGACGACGTCCTTTGTTTTGCTCAGACGAGTCTTGACCTTCCTGATAGCCAATCCCGAACATATCCGCCTTTACCACAATGCCTATGATCTTTCCCCAGCCTGGGATCCCTCCATTTCTCACCACTTCCACGGCCTGTTTATAAGAAGAAATGGATGGCTTTTTCTCTTCCTCAACACCAATGGCACTTTTCACCTTGACGGTTTCAGCTGCAAAACTGGGTGCTTTATATCTTGCATCGTCCATTTCTACTTTCATCATTCTCTGGATTGTTTCCCCAATCACAACACACCCCTTTGTGGCGACGGTCGCACAACAATCATCAACACTAGGGAAAGCTCCATCCTTCATCCGAGGTTTTGGGACCATAGACATTGGCATTCTTAACTGATCCTTCTCAGTCACCTCTATCCCTTTCTTGTCCTTCGACATCATTTCCACTTTTACAGGACCATGCCTTGTCACGGGGTTGGCACTATCATCTGTCGTTGGTGCAAAATTGATTGCCTTAGAATCCACCAAGTCCTGGACCACATGCTTAAAAGCTTTGCAATCCTCAACATGATGTCCGGGTGCCCCAGCATGGAACTCGCACCTGACATTCTCATCATAACTGGCAACCCTCTGATCCGGTTTCCCTGGAATCTATGTCCTCGGCTGCACCAACCCAAGATCCTTCAACCTTTTAAACAGAGAGGCGTAAGTCACAGGCGGCCTATTGAAATGACGATTTGTCGTCCTCCTTCTCACTTGGCCCCCAGCTCTTTGTGTCCTCTGTTGAGGTGACTGTTGTCGCTGTGGTGCAGGTGAATCACCAACAGGAATGGTTACGGCGGCAGCATAAGGGTGGTAACGATCCTTACCGCATTCTCTTTTAGTCTGCACACCACCTGATTCAACCTTCTTCTTGAAATAACCATTGTCAGGGGTCTTCTTTACTACAGACGACAGAGCCTTTCCCTGAACTCTCTCCGCTAGCAGCCATTTCTCAATCTTCTCCACCTTTTCAGCAATTACCTTCTGCCCCAAGGCGAGCACCTGCACGACTTTGAACAACTCCCCCACCATCTCTTTCAGTTCGAGAATGTCGCCGTTGGGGAGATTCGTCATTCCTGCGTCAATCAAACACGTTAGAGACTGACACCTGCAAAATAGAAGACAGGTTACTATGGTCATGCATGAATGCAATGTCTATCCATATGAGGAACACTCTGTCTTTCGATCCTGGTTTCACCGAGACAAATAATAATCCGGCAGCAATATTCTGACATTCATCATGTTTCATCATACAAATCAGAGATATATGAATTAGCAAAATACCACCCAACCATGTGTGTGCTATGTGAGTGCATACGGATAAGCAAATAAAGCTTGAAGATTGATCACTGAATGAAAACAATCATCACATAGCAAAATGCACAATAAGCGCCATAGTCATACATCACAGCTGAGACAAATCCAATACAATTCTCCAGAATCAGGAAGGAAATACAAGCAAATGGATTCCGTCAACAGGCCTGACGGTAATCCACACAAACAAGAGGCCTATCCTGACGAGGGTCCCACAGAAGGCCCTATATCATCAACCATCTTCGCGAACTTTGCGGCAAACCTGAGCTCGGTGTTCTCTTGCTGTAATCTCCCCACCTCCTTCTGGTGAATCTTCATCTGCTTGAAGTAATAATCTCTCTCAACAATGTAATGATACCTCTCGGCGATGACCTTCAGGTTCTCTGCTTCCTTGGTCTTCAGCTTTGCCTCCCACTCAGCGATGAGGATTCTGACTCTGTCTTCTTTTTGGGTCTTCACGAGGATCTGCCTCCTCTTCTCATCTTCAATGACCCTTGCAGCTCTGGCTAGCTTCTCCTTAGTGATGTCATGTTCCCTTGTGGATGATGCTAAGGCTTGGCTGATCTTCCCATAGTAGGCAGTATCCATCTCAAAGCGCTTTGCTTCCAGGGCATATCGCTTGTCTTGATCTTCCATCTTCACTCTAATCTCCTGATTAGCCATCTGAATACGAGCAACACTCATCTCCAATTCAGTTTTCTCCGCCTGCAGCTGATCTCTAGCTCTCTTCATCTCGAGGAATTCTTCCATACTGACAGAAGAACGCGGACCCTCAATCATAGGACACCACTGATCACCTCCCGGAAATGGTAGATGTGTAATCTCGATCCTCTTCCGAAGCCAATCATCAAATGGAGGAAAAGACCGGCAGTTGACCTTGCCAAAAGGAACCTTTCCTTTCCTCTGAATGTTACGCCATGACCCAGACACTTGTCTCAACTTGGCCTGATTACCCTCAGCTGGGAAATAGCTGGACTCCTGAATCTCTCGCTCAAGAGGAGGAACCTCCATAGCAAACCCCATTTGTCTCCTAAGAAGCGTCGGGTTGTAATTAATGCAACCCTGAACTCCTATAAGAGGCACGTTGGGAAAGCTCCCACAACTGTAGATGAAATCTTGTCCAGCCATACCGTTATGAGTCCAAGCTATATCAGCGGCCCGCAAACCCATCAATTTGACTGACCACTTGACCATAGGATCAAGAGAAGCAAAAGCACCTCGGGAAGGCAAATACCCCATGAACCATCTGAATAGCATCTGGGCACAACACCGGATCAAACCACCACGTCGCTTCTCGTTCCTGTTATGAACCGAGTAATAGACATCTCCAATCAGAGTAGGAATGGGATTCCTCTGTATAAACAATCTGATGGCATTATGGTCCACAAAGCTCTTCTGATTAGGAAACAGAATTGTCCCATAAATGCTCACAACAATCAAGGCACAGACCGTCTTCCAGTTACCCACAGCAGCATGTTCCTTGGCCTTGGCTTCCAAGAAACTCAAATGAAAACCGGGTAATTTTCCTTTCTCCTTCAAACCCTCTTTGATCATCTCCGGGCTCAAATAAAGAGCACGAGAAATCCCAAGGATGTCAGGCTCTCCCCTAATGGCACAGAAAGGAATCTGATCTCGGATCTGAATACCCAGGATGCTAGCATAGTCCTCCATCAGAGGCCCCAACACATAGTCCGGGAACACGAAACATCTCAAACCCGAGTCATAGAACTGGAGAAGTGTATGAATGGCGCTCCTGTCGCTGTCAGTGAGCCTGAAAACCGTCTTCAGAATACCACCGTATGACTCTCTGAACATCCCCACATGGTCGGGCGTAATCAAAGCAATCATATCCTTCAGCACACTGATCTCTGGGTCAAAGAAGCTATAGACAACATCGTCCTTCAAACCGGTCCTCATATATGAGCAGAAAGTCTCTCAACCAGGATCCCAATCAAAAATGTCCCTGCATATGGATAAACATGTGTTAGATGCAGGTAAATGCAAAATGTGAATGATGTTGATGAATGAATGCAATGCATTGTGCCATCCTCCCAGTCATCTGATCATCTGTTGCTCTGAGTTACAGCCCTGATCTCTGAACTGATCATAACCATCTGAGGGAATATGTAACCACAAATCCAACTCAGGGTTCCGAAATAAACGGAACTGAAAGATACATCATCATCATCACCAGACAATCTCTGAGCAGACAACCACAATCCTCTGAATCGGCCTGGGGAATCCTGAAATAAACGGATCCCCACTGATAAATAACACGGACATAACTCCGGCGTCTCAGAAATAAATGGCCATAAATCCGACTTATAAATATGACTCTGATCAATGGAACCAATAGTCACCATCAAAGTCACCATCTGATCATGCATCTGCAAGAATCACCCTCCCCTCACAGGTAAATTCTAATCAGGTCATCCTAAGGCGGATAATGGTTTCGACAATCGGGCAAAGATACTCAATGGGTTTGCCCTTTCGGGTGTGCCATTGTAGCTCTCCTGAAATCGTCTAAACCAAAGATCCGGGAAAGATCGGTCACCGAAGTCAATAGTCCAAAAGAGGTGACTCAACCAAAGTGGAAGACCCCACCAAGGAAGAGCTCTCAGATGAACCTCGTCCGGCTTGTGGTATGTCACGTTACAACAATATGCTGATAAAGCAAATGAGGAACGTGAGACCACACTAATCCTAGGTGTATACTCGGGCCTGGGTTTTATCCCCACTCAGAACACCCACCCCTAAAACAGAGGAAACACCTGCATAGAGGACATCAACATGATAGTATGATGCATGCAAATATTTATGCAAATATATACACAATCGGAATAACAAATGCAATAAATATAACAACACAAACAACCTAAACTATCCTAGAACGCTAGGAGAGACTCGCTTAGGGAAGATGGACCAGCAATAGGTCAACTTCTATAGTCCCCAGCAGAGTCGCCAGCTGTCGCATCCGCGAAAAACAACCGACGGGCTAAAACAAAACAACACAGAGCCGCCACCGTGCGTTATTTATCCCAGAAGAGGGAAAGGAAACGCTCGAAGTAAACATGGAAAAAGCATGGTCTCGCGACCAAAGAGAATGGGATCGGGAGTCGGTTATGCGAAGGGAAGGTATTAGCACCCCTACGCATCCGTCGTACTCGACGGGATCCACGCTCAAAGATAGAACAAGGTTGCTAAAACAAACATCACACACACACACTGAAGACAACACAGGTGGAGGAAGAGGGGAGAGGGCTCGCTAGGATATCACATCTTATGCCTACGTATCTCATCTGGAATGAGAATCAGAGCTACCATAGTTCGGCTCCTGCACGCCGAAACAAAACACACGCAAACAGGCAAACATGGAAACCGAATGCCAATCGCTGGACTTACATCAGCTTCCGAACCAAACAAACCCACACTGGAAACCAGATGCCACTTGATGGACTTATACCGGACTCCAAGCACACAACAATAGGATACGGAATGCCAATCACTGGGCTTACATCCATCTCCTACACACACAAGAAGGACAAGCAACAAGCTACTAAGGAGTCGGGAACTCGAGCCTAGCAACTGTCAAGCAAACACACACAAAAAAGAAAAAGAGTGAAAAACAAAAAGGGTGCCCGGAGAGATCTCGCACGACCTCCTGCCTACATACCTCATCGGGTATGAGGATCAGGGCAACGTAGTTCCCCTTAACAGGGGAGAAACTTTCTCCTAACCAGAGACTGGGAAATGACCAACTAAAAGGGAGACTGACTCGAGCCTAATAGTTATCATGTATTCCACAATGGTCCTAGGTTGAGTTTTCTATCTACTTGCACAAGCTGCAAGCTAATCCTAACCAGGCAAAGCAAAGCATGCAAGCACAATCAAAAACAAAGCAAACATTCACAATTAGCACACACTATATACAGACAAAGGTGGCTTAAACAAGGGTTAGACTGCAAAAGCAAGCCAACTGTATCAGGGTGATGTTAGCTCTTAACCCTGACATTGAGAGTCAGGGTGAAGCTGATGAAATAGGAAATGAGGGGTGTGCCTCACAGCTCTTATCCCTGGCCAGGGAGAGCTTTAGACAAAAGAAGTGTGGGTTCAGAAAGTGGGAACCCTTCTACACTTATGACACTGACTCAACTGTACAACTGTACAAGGATCTTGGGTTTCTATCCTCAAGGCATCAACATGTAATGTGAGCCAAGGGATGACTCAACAGAAGAGTAGGAGATGGATTGCACATCTCTTGTGTCTGCCAATTGCCTTATTCAAGGACTTTTCCTGCTTGGGGATAAAGATAAACAAGCACAAACATTGCCTCTTAAGGAGGACTTCAGACAGGTGCCTGGCCAAGTAACAGGCCAGGTCTTCCAGACTACATGGAGTTAGTGAGTTCTACCTCAATTGGTTAAGCAACCAAGCAACAGCAAAAAGCAAGTTCACAATGAACTATAGCAACTAATGTACCTGAAAACAATCTAATTCAGTCAGTACACAGCTCAAACAGTCAAACAGACAAACTAAAAGTCAACAGTCAACTGTACACAAGCAATGCATCAAGCAAAGCATAAGCCAATGCTCAACACAAATGACTTAGAAGCCACCTACAAAACAAACTTAATGTTAATCAACATCAATCAAAACAAGCAACTCAAGCCAAGTGAATTAATTCCTCCATGCCATATGCCTTTTGTCCTGAAAATACAACTCAAACATGAGAATCAAACCCCTAGGACAAAGCCTAGGGTCAAAGGAGGATCAATATTTCAAAACAGAACATGAAAATTGTCAAAAATCAAGTTCAATCAATTTAGAACAACATCCAATTGGTCCCATGTTCATATCACACACCAATTTCATTTCATGAAGCATCTAAGGCAAAACATGCAATTTCAAAGCTCATTGGACCAACCAGAATGAATCAATCCAAACTCAATCCAAAATAATTCAATAAATCCAAAGAAAATTCATGGCTAAAAAGCACTCATCAAAGGATCATCACACCAGATTTCAACTCATTTGGACAAGTGGAAGCAAGTCAATTAAATTCCCTAAGTCAAAGCAAGGCAAAACAAGCTCATACAAGGCACCAAATCATGCATCAATTTCAAGCAAGCACAAAACAGAATAGGAACATGATAAATGCACCAAACCAAAACCATGATGAACTTCAATGTGTCTATAATCACTCCACAAAATTTCAAGTCCATCCAATAAACCACAAGAATTTCACAAAACATATGAGATCATGACTCACAAAAGGTTCACAATTGGTCAAACAGGGAGGAAATTCTCAAACAAATTGGAAATGCATTCAAAAATTCCACAAAAATGCATTCTCAAACCTGACATCCATAAGCATCATCACGAAAAAATTCAGCTCATTCCAAGTTCATATGGCATGGCAAATAAAATCAAGAAGTTAGACAAGAAATGGTGTGACACAAATTGTCACACCTAGATTCAACAGCTCATATCTCACAATCCAGGAAAGCAAAAATCACAAATTCTATACCAAAATGTTCATTGAGATGTCTAGATTACACATGCAAAATTTCAGCTCCATCCAATTAAGCATCATCATTACATGATCAAAATATCAAGCAAGGGGCATGAAACCACATACATGAACAAACCCTAGGCCATTCAAAAAATCACACGTGCACAATTTTTGCAAAAATCTTCATTAAATTGTAGAGATCATGATGAGAATAACAAAAAAAACCACAGCTCAATTGGATTAATGGTTATGGAGTTATGAATTTTTTTATATGGAGGAAAAATGAAAAATCATGAAACAAGTATGTGAAATATAGTAACACATGATGAGAAAAATGCACATGCCAAAGTGAGAAACGCTGGAGGGAGGTATCGAAGCAGGTGCCAGTTCAAACCCAGTGCGCGCTTACTGATGTACCTAGACACGTGGTCCAGTACATGCGCTCATAACAGCCAAGGCCATGCAATACGTGAAATGATGGATCAAACACCAAATTCTGGAAAAAGTTTCAACATTCATCGTGCTCTTCCCTAATTTTCCAGCTCATGAACACTTCTTCACCAAAATCCACAAACCGCATATCACCAGAAAGGTCTCTCAATGTACATTCACAATCTCAAATTATTTTGACCTAATTCATCCTAATTAAAGAGATTCGATAGAAAACATAATCATGCACAAAACTTCTAATTCACATAACTCTCTCATTTCTCAACCAAATCCAATGGTTCAAAGTGCAGAATTACCTCCTAAGAGAGATCTACAAGAAGCATGCATTAATTTTATGAATTATCAAAGTTGAAAACTCACCTTCAAGAATTGGCAGTGGTGAAATCGCGCGTATCAAGCCTTGTAAGTGCAAAACAGAACTTCTATGATGCTTGAATGATTGAATGGAGCAGGGTTTGTGTGTTGATTATGAAGGAACTAGCTCAAAACTTGAATTGCCATTGTTGAAGCTCTCTTTAACAGTCCTTGAATTGGCTTGGAAATGCTGAGATCTTGCTTCAATAAGCTTCCATAATGCACATGGATGAAGGTTTGATGAAGATTAATGCACGGTTTGTGAAGAAATATGAAGAAAAGTTGAGAGAAGAAGTGAAGAGTTTTTGTGATTTTCAGATCTAGATTTCAATTCTGTTATGGTTAATCAGAAAACAGTTATGATTATGACTTTATATGTGATGTTAATGATGTTCACTAATCATGATTAGGCTAATGTGAGTGTTTAAGTGAAATCAAGTTTCATGCTAAATGGCCAATTGACCAATCCACCCTCACTTGTGCAAAACCAATGTAACAGTAAAATTTCTGGTTTGGAGCAAGTTTCAAATGATGTTTGTGAGCTAATGCAAGTGGAATTGAGTGAAAACAATGCTTATTTTGCAAAAACACCTTTTTCCCTCCAAAATTCAAATTAAGTCCACTTGAAAAATGCACTTTTTGTGTGAGCACAATTCATGAAATGTAATGCTTGAATTGGATAGAGGACATCAAAAGAAACTTGCTCCAAAAAGTCTCACTCCATTTGGCCTTGTGAATCAAAAGTTATGCACTTTTGAAATTCAACTTTTTTGGACAATGATTTGATCATAACTTGCCAACCACAAATGAGAAATTCATGTTCTTGGACTTTTTGGAAAGTTGAGAGCAAGATCTACAACTTTCATGTTGGACAAAATTTCATTTGAAGCATTTTTAGACATGTAATTTTGAGGAGAAAACCTTTCCATTTTTGGCAATTTTGAATTACAAGTCACTTTCTATTTTTGGAAAGTTTTCATCTGACTTTATTTTCTTCATTGTTGATGTTTGAAATGACAAATGAAACTTGTTTGGACATGAATGAAGTGTCTCTAACCCTATCCCACCTCCAAATCCATCAGTTGACCTTTGGTTGACTTTTTCTGACTGATAGATGAATTGGCTGTGCACTGATGATCTTGAGCTTCAAACTCCTGATGAAATGGCTCAATGATGAAACCCTAGCTTCCATAAACTCAATATAACCATATGATGATCCCCATATCCATTGAAAACCTCATCTCCTTAACAAGCCCTGATTGGCACAATGCAGATGATTAGGGTTGACCAGAGGTCAAAACCCTAATCCCAAGGTATATGATCAAGCATAATGAATCTCTTGGTGATGATAAAACCATGATGATGATGATGTATCATTTCAACCAAGATGAAGCTCACCCTCCTTGAGGAACCAGGAAACCCTAATTTGTAGCACAATCCTCAGATGGCTAATGATCCATTCAATGAAACCCTCAGTTGGCATCTTAACCTCTTTATCTTCTGATCAAGACCTAGGAGGATGACTTGCTCAATGTAGCCACATGATATGCAAATATGCAATGCCTAATGACCTACAAAATGATCTGCAATATGCTAAGCTAGTCCCAAGAGAGGAGGGCAAATTTTGAGGTGTTACACCCACATAGCAAACGGCCACGGCGAAGTCATCACATTTAGAGGATTTGGCGGCACATGCACCTTATCAGCATAAATCTGGAATTTATGACACTTCCGGGCATATTTGAAGCAATCTGATTCCATGGTCATCCAATAACAACCCGCTCTCAACAATTTCTTAGCCATTGCATGTCCGCCGGCATGAGTACCGAAGGAACCTTCATGAACTTCCTGCATTAACATGTCCGCCTCGTGTCTGTCCACGCATCTGAGCAAAACCATGTCGAAGTTCCTCTTATACAGCACATCGTCTTTGTTCAAGAAGAAACTGCCTGCCAATCTTCTCAAAGTCTTTCTGTCATTGTTGGATGCCCCTGCAGGGTACTCTTGATTCTTTAGAAAGCACTTGATATCGTGATACCGGGGCTTGTCATCGACTACCAGTTCAGCAGCAAACACATACGCGGCCCTGTCAAGGCGCATCACATCGATCCTGGGAGCATGGTTCCAACGAATTACCTTGATCATGGAGGATAGAGTAGAAAGTGCGTCTGCCATCTGGTTCTCATCACGAGGTATATGATACAATTTTACTGTTGTGAAGAAAGTCAACAGTCTTCTCGTGTAATCTCTGTAGGGGACC
Source organism: Lathyrus oleraceus (assembly GCF_024323335.1). Lineage (NCBI taxonomy): Eukaryota > Viridiplantae > Streptophyta > Magnoliopsida > Fabales > Fabaceae > Lathyrus > Lathyrus oleraceus. Next base: position 104,698,057 of record NC_066581.1, read on the forward strand.
AGAGTGGGCTGGAGAGTATTCCAATCACCATTCACTTGATTGATCACCAGAGCTGAATCTCCGAAGATGTACAGAGTCTTGATTCTCAGATCAATGGCTTGCTCAATACCCAAGATACAGGCCTCGTACTCAGCTTCATTATTTGTGCACTCAAAAGTCAAACGAGCGGTGAAAGGCATGTGGGCACCTTTCGGAGTAGTAATGACAACGCCAATTCCACTTCCTCTAGCATTGACAACCCCATCAAACAACAAAGTCCACTTTCTGTTTGGATAAGGTCCCTCCTCAACAACTGGCTCTTCACAGTCTTTCATCTTGAGGAACATGATGTCTTCATCTGGAAAATCAAACTTCATCGGCTCATAATCATCAATCGGTTGCTGAGCAAGATAGTCTGACAGAATACTCCCTTTGATGGCTTTCTGGGATGTATACTGGATATCGTACTCTGTCAGTACCATTTGCCAACGAGCCACCCTTCCGGTGAGAGCTGGCTTCTCGAATATGTATTTGACTGGATCCATCTTGGAGATCAGTAGGGTTGTGTGAGACATCATGTATTGTCTCAATCGCTTAGCAGCCCATGCAAGTGCACAACATGTCTTCTCAAGCATTGAGTATCTCGACTCACAATCTGTGAACTTCTTACTCAAGTAGTAGATGGCATGTTCTTTCCTACCTGTCTCGTCGTGTTGACCGAGAACACAACCCATAGAATTGTCAAGTACTGTCAAGTACATAATCAGCGGTCTCCCTGGGACTGGAGGCATAAGGATAGGAGGATTCTGCAAATACTCGTTTATCTTCTCGAACGCCCTTTGACAATCATCATTCCACCTGATAGCCTGATCTTTCCTCAGCAATTTGAAAATTGGCTCACACGTGGTTGTTAGGTGAGAGATGAACCTTGCAATGTAGTTCAACCTCCCTAAGAAACTACGGACTTGCTTCTCTGTTCTTGGCTCAGGCATTTCCTGTATTGCTTTCACTTTGTCAGGATCCACCTCAATCCCTTTTCCGCTAACAATAAAACCCAGCAATTTTCCCGATCTCACCCCGAAAGTGCACTTGTTCGGATTAAGTCTCAATTTGAATTTCCTTAACCGTTCAAACAATTTCTGTAGATTCACCAAATGTTCTTCTTCTATCTGAGATTTGGCAATCATATCGTCCACATAAACCTCGATTTCATGATGAATCATATCATGGAACAGAGTCACCATAGCTCGTTGATATGTTGCTCCGGCATTTTTCAGACCAAACGGCATCACCTTGTAGCAGAAGGTGCCCCATGGGGTTATGAAAGTTGTCTTTTCCATGTCCTCTGGTGCCATCTTGATTTGGTTATAGCCAGAAAAGCCATCCATGAAGGAGAATACCGAGAACTGAGCTGTATTATCCACCAAAACGTCGATGCGAGGTAATGGGAAATCATCTTTAGGGCTAGCTCTGTTCAGATCCCGATTGTCGACACACATCCGTACCTTTCCATCCTTCTTAGGTACTGGGACGATGTTTGCAACCCATGGCGGATAATTGGTGACTGCTAGAAACCCTGCATCCAACTGCTTTTGCACTTCTTCCTTTATCTTGACAGGCATCTCTGGTCTTGTTCTTCTGAGCTTCTGCTTGACCGGAGGACAACCTTCTTTGAGAGGCAAGCGGTGTACCACGATGTCTGTGTCCAGCCCGGGCATGTCCTGATAAGACCAGGCGAAGATGTCAACGTATTCTTGCAGCAATTCAATCAGCCCTTTCTTCACATCATCTCCCAAAGCAGCCCCTATCTTGATTTCTCTCTTGGCGTCCTCGATGCCGAGATTAATCACTTCAGTAGGCTCTTGATACGGTTGAATGACCCTTTCTTCCTGTTTTAAGAACCTAGCAAGTTCTTCAGGGAGTTCACAGTCTTCATCACCCTCTTTTTCAGCTTGAAAGAATGGATTTTCAAAGTCGAAGCGAGCCATAGCAGAACTGTTATCAATAGGATCCGGTGACGTGCATCTGCATGAGTGATGGTATGTGCTTATGAGTGTGAAAGAAAAAAGTGGAAACTAAACAAAACATTGCCATTTTTTATTTTGAAAAACTGCAAAAATAGAAAGACAGGGAACGAAATATTTGAATGCAAAAAGACGTCCTTTATTTATGATAAAAAATGCAAGTGTCACATAGATGAGCCCTACAATGAGTCATTACGCCCTGGGCGGAACATAAGACTTGGACATGCATGAATAAACAAGGAAAATTACTCCTTCAGAAAAGTGACTTGGACAATCTCCTCAGAAGACCAATTGTTGATGACTTCACCCAGGATCCTCGGACGTACCCAGTTGTCGATGTCGCAATCACTATCCCCATCTTCATCGTTGACCGCAGAGACCTGGCCATACTGAATGATGCCAGCACTGAAGAAAGTAATCGGCCCCTGATGAGTCTGAAGTGTTTAAGTACACACATCCGAAACATCGGAATCAAGTTCAATTACATCATGGATTACAGAATCAGTAGGAACAATATCTGCGAATTCATCAGTAGCATCTTCAAACCCTTCTTCCTCAACCCCTTCCACACACTCTTGGACAGACAAATCTTCAACCTGGAGGATACCTTTGTCGAGAAAGGCCTGGATACCCTGCTGTAGCTTCAAACAACCTCCACTCTGAGTGGCACAATCCAAATAATCCTTCCCACAACCGGGGAAAACATCGGCCTTCAGCAAGCATCCTTTGATATCCAACAATGGAGTCTTCAACTTTAACACATCCTTAATGGACTTGGCTTTTCCTTCCATCATATTAATGTTTGCACCACCATGCTGCGGCATGGGATTCTTGATGACATTAGGAGCCGGTGCAAGGTTGATGGCTTTTGAATCTATGAGGTCCTGAACTACGTGCTTAAAAGCTTTGCAGTTCTCAATGTTATGGCCAGGTGCCCCAGAGTGGAAGCTACACCTAGCGTTGGCGTCGTAACCCACCGGAAGTCTACCAACAGGAGGAGCCAGAGTGCGCAATTGCACAAGTTGTAGTTGTTGAAGACTAGAAAGCAACTAAGCGTACGACATTGGAAGGGTGTCGAAATGCCGGTCCATCATTCTTTGCCTCTGTTGATAGGCGGGTCTGTTACCCGGTTGTTGCTGTTGTTGGTACTGAGCTGGTTGAAGTTGTGGTTGTTGTTGTTGTAGTGGTGCTGCAGCTGGAATGGTCACAGCCGCAACATACGGTTGTTGATGATAATTCTGGAAACTGTTCCTTCTAACACCTCTGTTCTGATAGGAAGTCAAAGAATTCACTCCCTCCTCTCTCTGCTTATGCCCTCCAATGAACGACTTTTTTACCCCTGATGAAGATCCAACTCCATTTTGGATCTTGCAGGTCTTCAGGTAATTCTCCACCCTCTCTCCGGTAGAGACCACATCAGCAAAGTTGGAGGCATTGCACCCCACCAGACGCTCCAGATAAGGTCCAGGCAGCGTATTCATGAACATGTTGGCCATATCCTTTTCCAACATAGGAGGCTGAACACGGGAAGCTATCTCCCTCCAACGTTGAGCGTATTCCCTGAAGCACTCATTGCTTTTAAGATACAGATTCTGAAGTTGAGTTCTGTCCGGAGCCATGTCTGCATTATACTGATACTGCTTTACGAAAGCCTCCGCCAAATCCCTCCAGCAGCGGATATGGGCTCTGTCCAGCCTCATATACCATTCCAAGGATGCCCCAGCTGGGCTATCCTGGAAGAAGTACATAAGTAGCTTCTCGTCATCAGAGTATGCAACCATTTTACGGAAATAGGCTTGCACGTGAGTTTTGGGGCAAGAGCTGCCATTGTATTTGTCAAAGACCGGGACTTTGAATTTCGGTGGCACTCTCACACCTGGGACCAGCCCCAAGTCAACAACATCTACTCCCAGAGGATTCTGTCCTTCCACAGCTTTCAGCCTCTCCTCTAATCTTCTAAACATGGGGTCCATGCCATGGCCCATGCCAAAGTCTTCATGAAGTATGGGGAATTGATCGGCCTGATCATCATAGACGAGCTGTTGATCAAGGTTGACATGTGGGATCGGGATAGGCCCCGGTCCATTGGGACCATTAGCCTCTCTAGCTGGAGGATCATCCAATGTCTCTGGTTGAGTAGCGGCGGGATTCCTCTGCATCATCTGTCTGAGCTCTTGCTGTCCCTGAGCCACCCCTTGAACCACATCCATGAATTAGGTCATGCGGATCCTCATCTCAGCGAGCTCTGCTTGTACACCTTCCATTGCTCTCTGTTGATTCCTTCGGGTAGCGTATCGGTGAATGCCTGAGTCAGCTATCCTGCTGGAAACACGAAACAATTGAGAACACTGTGGCGGTACCTGTTATGCAAGACATGCGGATGACTATGCAAATGCAATGACATGTTTATCAATTCCAAAGGTATTTTATCCCCTTGATTTCAGTCTCTCAATAGATAAACGATGTAAAAAAAAGACTAAGCCGTTGATGAGAACCAAGAAAATTTCGACTAGAATCAAGTAGAAGATATAAACCCCACAGAAATGGATAAACATGTGTTAAATGATATGAATGCAGAATGATGTGATGCAATGATGTGAATGCAATGCAATGGCATGGAAATCAGGATTGCAGGATCCGCTTGAACATCTGTCAGGTTGCATTGTCTGAAGAGAAACCCACTGAAGAATATAATATAAGATCAGATCTCTGCTCCAGAAAACCGGATTGGTTGAAGGTTAAGGTTTCCTGAATTTAGCCCGCCCCTCACTGGTAGGTTCTAAGAACAGAAGTTTGTCAACTTCGGCCCTTCAGTCGCGAATAATACGTTTACCACTGAAGGTTTGGTATTATTACGGGACAAAAGACCTCCGTTGACTCCCCTCAACAGGACATCCTAATAGCAAGTTCCCAGTCTCGGGATCCTCGGATTGAGCAGCGAGAATGCGCCCACCAGAGCTAACATAATCACGTCTCGGAGGAGAGGCCTCGACTGAGTTCTCGGGAAATGGTCACCAGAGTCGACGATTTCTAGAGGAACATCATGCCGTTATGGAACACCCATAAGACAGAATATATCCAAAAGAAACCTCGTCTGGATGTGGGTCTTCATGAACGACTTAACGTAGCAACACGCCACGCAAGCCTCATGATTATCCACTCTAAAACCTGTGTGTACACTCAAGCTTGGGTAATGGGCTTATCTCTCATAGAACACCCCATCCCAACAAACAAACAAACAGATCCAACAGATACAACAGATGCGTGCAAGCAGGTAAGCAAATAAATGTACACAAGCATGAACACCCAATAAACAAGAAATCACACAAGCTAGGAGGGACTCGCTTAAGGAAGATGGACCAGCAAGAGGTCAACTTCTTAGTGTCCCCAGCAGAGTCGCCAGCTGTCGCAACCTGCAAAATACAGTGCACGAAAAAACAACCGGCGAAAGAAAATGACAGAAGAGTCGCCACCGTGCGTTATTCATCCCAAAGGAGGGAAAGGAAACGCTCGAAGTAAACCTGAAAAAGGAAAGGACAAGACGGGGTCTCGCAACCAAATCTTGGGTTCGGGAGTCGGTTATGCGAAGGGAAGGTATTAGCACCCCTACGCATCTGTAGTACTCTACGAGATCCACTTTTGTAGTTCTTGTCTAAAGGGTGTGAGTTTATCTTGTGCTGTTTACCAAAAAAAAGGGTTAAATGAAAATGACTCGCGCGGATGTCGCATCCACTGCATACGTATCTCATCTGAATATGAGAATCAGAGTCTTCGTAGCTCGGCTGACCTATGGGTTGGGGGGATGTGTGCTCGCTAAGACATCGCGTCTTATGCCTACGTATCTCATCTGGAATGAGACTCAGAGCAAGCCGTAGTTCGGCTAACTACGGGGTTATGGAGTGGGTTTTAGACGAACGACGTTACTACGCAATCTACCGGATGCTCGACCTTTGGATACTTACTTACCTGTAGTAGAAGGAGTAAACGTGTGTTTAGGAGAAGAAAAATCAATGAATGGTTAGGGTTTGGTGAACTCATGCAAAAAGGCAGTTCTTGACGAAGGAACCTGTAAAAAAAAACACACAAAAACATTGCCTCCTATTGAGGTCTTCCAGCTAGGAAAGCAGTAAAATGCGGGAAAAATGTAAAAGTACCACGCGGATAAAGATCCGAAGTAACAACAGTTAGAGGAATGGGAAACCCAGGGATCCTTCCAAGCTAAACACCATCAAAGAAAGTGAGTCAGTACAGGTAATCAGAATGAAACCTCCAGGGGGTATCCCACAAATAAAGTGGAAAACCACGCAAGTTATCCCTACAAAAGTCATGTGAGCCCTCACAAAAACTCAACAAAAGGGTTAGTGAAACACGATAAGCATTTTTTTCATGGATAACAATATGGTTTCAGAAACCTCAAACCCTGTGGCATACACTTCAGAAATTAAATGATTAAGCATTCAAGGCATTATTTATACATTCATACATAATTATGACCCGTGGGCAAAAACCTAATGAAATTCATCCATCATACCTCAAACATTCAGATGATCCAAATTAAGAGCATAAAGGTAATGGGAATAAGGGCAAACCTGATTGGAGAGCTTGATTGAAATTGAGTGGCACCCGTGAGGTTTACAAAACAATCTTTAGGGTTTATGTGAGGCAGAGGTGATTCTGTGCAGTTGAGTTCCCTTCAGGGTTTGGAGGCTGCTCTGAGTTCTTTGTCAGGTTTCTCTCCAAGTTTTGTCCAGGGTTTTGTTTCAAGGAAACCCAAGAGTATTTTGCTTCTCTTCCTTTTTCTCAAGTGAAGCCTTGGTATTTATAAACTGAATTTCATGGCTTTGTGGGCAAAAATGAGAGAGATCCAAGTCCAAAATTTTTTGTTATATTTTATTTATTTACTTATTATTATTATTATTATTTTTATTTTTATTTTTATTTTTATTTTATTTTTTTTTATAAATAAAGCTTCTTGGATCTAATTCTGATTGACATGATGAAATGCAATGTATCTAATGTTAAATGACCTCAAAATGAATGCATGCATGAGGTGTAAAGCGTATGCTTCCAGGAAAAATGAAGGGTAAATTTTGGGGTATTATAATGGCGAGTGTAAACTATTCAGTGGAGGTATGGTGTTCATTGACCATATCTGATAGGCAGTGTATTCTACGCAATGGAGGTTTAGGTCCCATTGAAAATATCTGATGAAGGTGAATCGATGTAGTGGATGTCTAGTATTTATTGACCATATCTGGTAGATAGTATAATTCGTGCAGTGGTGGTATGGTTTTTCCATCAACCATATATGATGGATGATTGATTAGATCCTTATGATCAGTTTGGGCTAATCACCCTTATTTTATTGTTTACTTTTCCGAATAGTGATTGGTTGAGTCATGAGAACTCAAGTGACATGTTTCCATACATTGCGAATATCCCTTAGACATTTAAGTCATACTTATGTTGTGTGAGTAATACACAAGTAACAAAAGATGAAGACTTGAGTTAGGATTCATTTTGAGAACCCTATAGAGTCGAGAGGACTCATAGGATAGGGAAACTCACTGAGATTATCATCTCACCCTAATATTACTATTGTTTTTCAAGTGTTATTTGCAGGTTATATGCAAGAGGAGTGATATGTTGATGTTTTGAGGATGTATGTCTATCGTGATCTTCCGATGTGGATTATGTGCAATTGAGGATATTTTACATAACTCTTAGTTTATTTAGGCACTATTTTGTAACATGTTCCATAGTTTTATCTTTTAGTTTGGACATGTGTATATAATGATGTTGTTAGGCACTTATGTTGTATTAGTACCAAAAATTAACACTTGTATGATATTGGGCCCGTTTGTTTTGGCTTTTTTTAAAAATGATTTTTATAGTGTTACAAATTTTGGTGTAAAAAAAATTTACAAAGAAACTTTTCATAAAAGTTTCAAATGAAAATTTGGTTTGAATAGTTATTCTTAAATGTTATTTTAGGTATTTCATCATTTTATCGAAACTTTTTTTAGATATCAAATTTTCAAAAAATCACTTAATTTTGAAGCTATTTCAAAGAGCTTTTCATAAAAATCATTTTTAAGATACAACTATTTGAAAAAATTATAATTTTGACTATGTTTTGATCTTCAATAATGTATATTTATGTTATAGAATGAACAATTCAATCTTTTAATTTATAGAAAATAAATTTAGAAAAACTTATAATATTTTGAAAAACATTTTTGTAGAATCCATTTTCAAAAATACAAAGAAAAAATCCATTTTTTTAAAGCTAAAACAAACTGGCCCATTATTCTCTCTCTCTCTCTCTCTCTCTCTCTCTCTCTCTCTCTCTCTCTCTCTCTCTCTCTCTCTCTCTCTCTCTCTCTCTCTCTCTCTCTCTCTCTCTCTCTCTCTCTCTCTCTCTCTCTCTCTCTCTCTCTCTCTCTCTCTCTCTCTCTCTATATATATATATATATATATATATATATATATATATATATATATATATATATATATATATATATATATATATATATATATATATATATATATATATATATATATATATATATATTATACATGGTGTTACACTTTCATTCCATATCATTCATACATAACCATCATGCATACCATACAATTTCACCAAGGTCCACGTGAAAACCAAGGTTTCAATGCAAATTCTAACAAACTTTGTACAATCTTTACACCATTACATCATAACATCCATATAAATCATAATCCATACGTACATCCAAAATATCTCAATTATCCCAATAAACTTTTGAATTCTCTCCACTCAGACAAGAAACTTCACACGAATTCTTAATCAAGTCACACCTTTCATCATTCAATTAAATGTCCCTATAATTCCTAACCAACTCACATGCTCACCTTCACACACTTCTCAAATTCTAACCGTAAATCTATCATATAAAGAGAGAGTGAATTGAGATGAAAAGAGGCAACAAATATACAAGAGAACCATTGCAAAGCCTTATTTGAATCTCTGCACCATTGAAGAGTTTCTTCTTAGAGAAGAAACTCTGATAAAATCTTCATCATCCTCTGTAAATCGCGACCATGTACCTCCACTCACCAAAACCTTCATCTTCACGCATCAAATCAACCATCACCAAACAGTCACCATACACATATCATTACTCGAATGCGACCTAAACATCATTCACTAAAATCAACCAACAAACAACCATTTGCTACCCAAAACTACGTAGATTTGAGTTCCCCATCGCACCTAGGGATACATAGGAGCAAGATTCAACATATTGTCAAGAACCATAATAAAAAACCTAAATTACCCCTCTTTATTTCATTTTATAAATATTTTCGATAATGAGAAGAAATAAAAATATACCTTATGATAACACTCATATTTGTAAAGCCGATTAGACGATTCTCGTTGGATACAACGGATGTGCATAGTGCTAATACCTTCCACATGCATAACTGACTTCTAAACCTGAATTTGGTTGTAATGACCATTTTTTGTTCTTTTAGGGTTTTATCGGTGTTTTCCCTTTAAAAATTAAACTTCGATGGCGACTCGTGTTAATTTTGAGCATTTATTTGCTCAGGTCTTTTTTGTGTCGCGACAGAAGGGAAGTATTCTTTGACTTTATTTCTTCCATATTCCTTTTAACTTTACCACTCAGAAACAAATACACAGTCAAACATTTGTATGAAGAAGAAAACTAATAAACAAAAATACACATAATTTTTTGCAAACACCTTGAATTGAAATGGACAAAAAGGGTCCCACTAGGCGTACCAATTTATTTACTCGTATTTTTAGTAAACAATCACGAGTTTGGTTCACTTAAGAGATTAAACTCTAAAAATATTGAGATATATTTGTGCGTAGATGTTTTTGAGAAAAGTTTATGTGTTTGAAAGGGTGGTTTTGTTTGAATTTGCGAGAACTCATGAACAGTGTAAGGAAAAATGGAAATGTGTAAAAAAGTATGAAAACTTAGAATAAAAAGCAATAAAAGTGCAATTAAAGCAAAAAGAGGTAATGAGACAAATTAGAAGTGAAAGTATTTGCATTAATATAAAATGGTACGCATAATCATACATTTCTCACTGATTCTCTGAATCATTGTGACTTGGATATTGGTTTCTATAGTGAACTTAATGAAAATTTGCAACCTTAATCACTATGCAAAAATTCAACTTATATACAAGTGAAAAATAATTATCAACAACAATTACTCTCTCAGCACTTAACATGTTCACAAGTACATGGGTTACTGGCATCTACATGGATTCAACGCGTCTTCCATGTTTGAACTGCTTCAAACAGTCACCTAAGCTGATAACTGGCTTCAAATCTCTCAATTGTCTATGTCGAGAACCTCTAGTCGACCCCTATTATTGTCGAAGAATCCTTAGTTTGGTTGGACTTCTAGACTTAAAAACACACTAAGTCCCAAACATCTGATGGACGTGTCAAACTCGACACTTGTCGAAGTTTTGATTCGTAAAAACCTTTTTGAGATTCTAGACATTTGTTAAAAAGAGAAACATCATAATCTTATGGATCTGTTCCTGAGACTCTTCCAAACAAGGCTTAGTGCACTGTCGAAAATCACAGGTTAATAGGAGGGTCTCAGAATTTTTCTCTTTGACGCAAAATCTGGGTGAAACGTTTGATGTCGGTATCACAGTTTTCTCTGACTCCTTCGAGAATAATTTACTGTAAGTATATCATTCTTACTCTCCTTTGTACATCTTGAGGGAGCAAGTACACTCGGATTAGATGATTAAAGATGAGAAAGTTGTCTTGCTCAGAGACTAGCCATGTCCTTCTCCACCTTTTTTATTTTAATTTTAATATTTTATTTTTTAAAAGGTGTTCCTCCTTTGTTTGTTGTAACAACCTGGATTGGGGACCATGAATATATGAATTTGTAATTTGGATATTGATGTTACCTGATTAAGGTGTGCGCTTTAGATCTTGAGTTCATTGCTCCGGGCTATAGGAAATCTCTGGGGTTGTTCCCGACCAAGGATTGGTACCCCTTCCCCCATCTAGGTGAAAACCTGGTATGAGGTTGATGCGTAGCAGACCAATTGCGGCCTCTGGAGTGTCTATCTACCAAGAGGGGCGGTGTGGTTATTGCCAATTTAGTGGTTTTACCACTTTATTTGTGTATGTGTTTTGCATCGTGGGGTTTTGGTTTCTTTAGTCGTAGGCTTGTGGCGTTTATGATAGCATCCATGATTCTCTGTTTTGAGGCCTCGATCCCTTTGGTTGTACCCTTGACTCATCATTACCTTTCACAATCCCAAAAAATAGATATTTCATAAGGATATCCTCGTTCATTAAAACGAAATTATCATGATTCATCATAATGATATAATTTAATTATACAAACGACTGGTAACATAATGAAATGGTTAACATAACCAGATGAGTTTACAATCACTTATTCGTCCTGCCCTGTATAGCCTATTGCACCAGTCACTCTTGCTTATTTGGCTGGCTTGACCTGTTTTACCAATGGGAGGGCGAATATTCATGTACCTCAACTAGCCGGTGAGGAAAGCTACATTGATTTCCTTAGCTTTGTATTCCCCCTTCTTTTGATCTTAGAGAATGTGGAGTGAATTCTCTTGGCTCTAGCAAGGTTGGCATTGATTTTGATTGGTTCACCATAACGGTTGTGGAATTTCATCTTGAGGTGAATCGTGGATGACACGACATCTAAGGCATCCAAAAGGAACTGTGAGTCGATAGCCCTAACATCTTTCCCCTGACTAACGATAATCATCATTTTAATGTATCTCCAGGATGGGTTATTGTACCATTGAATTCCTACAAACCAGAACTTTTATATGGCCACAAGTTTTCCTTCTTTATACACATCTTTTTTAACACCTCTGAGTACATTAAGTTGTAAGAGCTTCCGCCATCAATCAGTATTTAGGACATATCAAAGTGACTAATTGTGGAAGTTATGACCAATGGGAATATGTCATTCAGAGCTCCCCCGATCTTGTAACTATCCAGGAAGTTGAACATCAGTCTTTTTGGGCTCTTAGTTGAGGTGATTCTTCCTTTCTTGTCGACAATCATCAATTTCGCAATCCTACTATTCATTGTATCATTGGATAAAGCATTAGCCTGCATGAACCTTGTATGATGACTATGATATGTTGGTGATTCCATTTATGTGGTTCTTCTTCTTCTTTGCTAGCCTGTTTCTCAGCGGTTACGATGTCGACTATTTTGGCTGGGGACTTTCTCTATGAGGAATCTTCCATGTTCCTCTTATTGTCTTTAATGTATTCAAATAAACGACCTTTATTTATCAAACCTTTGATTGCATCCTTTAGCTGAATGCAACCGTTGGTAGTATGAACATGACTTTTATGGAAATTACATTACTTTGATTCGTCGGTTTGTAAAGACTATAGAACCGGAAAGTGGTTCTTGATCCTGACTTTCTAGAACTCGATGTTAGCATATTCTTTGTAGATTTATTCTTGGGATGTGTTCATCTTATCAAACCAGACACAATTTCTACAGTCGACTTCATCTCTTTGTCGGTTGGAATCCTTCTCGGAAGACCGGCAAGAGCCTGCGTTCATTGATGTCAATCTATCTCCCCTGACAATAAGTTTCCTTTCATGATTGATAAAGTATTTAACCCTATTCAGTAATGTTTTCAAACTGTCGGCCTCCTTGTGCCCTAGCTTTTCTTTGAAAGAGCTATCTTAATTTAAACCATTTTCAAAAATCCCACACTTGAGGCTTTTGTCTAAACCTCTCACTTCAACAGTTGCATGTGTAAAACAATTGATATATGACTGAAGAATCTCCTTCTTTCCCTAGGTAATTCCTTTGAGGGAATATATTATTGTTAGTTGCCTCTTTCGAACGTGAAGCAAGCAATGAAGTTTTCACACAGGTTGGTCCACGAGTCAATGCTCCCCTTAGGAAGAGAATTTAACCATACCATATTTGATCTTGTCAGAGTTAGTCCAAAGAGCTTGCAATTTACCTCATTTTCAGCGTGATAGTACTTTGTCGACACACTAAACTTGTTCCTATGGGTATCCCTTTTCATCATAATTATTCAGATTCAAATGTTTCTCTACGGATCTCGGTATCCGCCTATCGAGAATACGAGCGAAAAAAGGATGTTTATGTTGGTTCTTAACTAGAGGCTTCTCCACCTATTCATCTTCCTTATTATAAAGGCAAACCTCAAGGGGAGTGTGAAGGAGAATTGCCATCCAAGGCGCAACGGAATTTAAAATTTCTCCATTTAGTGATCCTTACGAATGTGCATGATCAGTGATAGAATCGTTACCTCTTGTGGCGATTCAAACCTTTGGTGCAGATCTCTTGTAACGATCAAAACCTTGGATAAAAATCCACGGAGCGATCACGAACGTTGAACGATGACAACGTCTCTACTCAGTCCACACGAACGGATTCCTTCAATCGCAGTGCTAACTGTTATGAATGAAGGCTTTGAGTGAGAGAAAGAGAGATACGAAATTCCAACTCTTCAGTTGTGTTGTATTCCCATACAATGCTTCTGCACAAGAGTTCTATTTATAGAACCACTTGTGTGGGCTTCAAGCCAAAAAGCCCACTTAAGTGTATTTTGGCCCATATCTCATAATATGCCAAAATCACTTAAGTATTTGGTACATTACCATACTTCGTATTCTACTTAAGTACACCGTACCTTACGATGTTCCTTAGTTACTCTATCTCTCATCAATCCGTCCTTTGTGTGTGACCCTGTAGGTTTTCGCGACGTTGGCAATTATATTAAATCACGCATTTAACATAATAAACAGTGAGCGATATCTAGCAACACATCACTGCTACCCAAGACACGAAAAACGTCATGTGATCTGACAAAACCTCCTGTGATAATGATTATGTGTACAATTACCCCTTTGCCCTTATGTCTATATTGAACACAAGGTATAGACCGTGTCATCCTTGTCCAGTTCAATATTGGGCCCATGGACATTTATCCTGTTACACAGGATGGGCAAATTCCATCTAGGACACTCATGTCCCTCAGCATGCTTTGTGGAGTACCCATCAACTGTCTTTATGGTTATCCAGTTACGGACAATGTTGGATCAACAATAAAGCACTCGACTCTACATCTAGGATCCATAGTGGTTTCAGGTCGAAGAGTGGTATATACTATTATCACCATGAGAATAACTTATGACACTTTGCATAACTTTCTATATAGTATTCTCATAGCGGGTCAATCCGGTATAAATATTACTCTTAATATTCATACTTATGTTTAAGACTTGATAACTCTTTATCCATGATCCATGAGATGTGATCATCAGTCTACAAACATAATAGTCTTAATGCTTTAATGTTATCCCACTTCACATTAAAGCTCGACTACGGATACTTTAAGAATAGTGTCCTTATGTTTAATGTGCTCTCATGATTAAGTCACACTTAATACATTAAACGGACTATCTATTCCAGGGACTTTATTAATCAACCATAATAAAGAAAATGCCTTTTATTATTAATAAATAATTCGATACAAGTACCAAAAGTATTGGCCTCTAGGGCTTACACCAACAATCTCCCACTAGCACTAGAGCCAATCAGGCATACCCCTAATGCCCATTGATCTAGTATGGCCATCATGCTTCTGCTGCGCAAGAGGTTTTGTTAGTGGGTCAGCAATATTTTCAAGTGTAGGTACTCTACATATTTTCACATCTTTTCTATCTATTATTTCTCAAAAGAGAAGATAATGCCTGAGTATGTGTTTGGATCGTTGGTGAGATCTAGGCTCCTTAGCTTGTGCGATAACACCATTGTTATCATAATAGAGACCAATGGGATCCACAATGCTAGGGACTATGCCAAGTTCACTAATGAACTTATTGATCCAAACAGCTTCCTTTGCTGCACTTAAGGCAGCAATATACTCGGCCTCGGTTGTAGAATCAACAACTGTATCTTGCTTTGAACTTTTCTAGCTCACAGTGCCACCATTTAAGCAAAACACATAACCAGATTGCGATCTAAAGTCATCCTTATCTGTCTGGAAGCTAGCATCGGTATAACCAATTACAGCCAACTCTTCCTGACCTCCATATATCAAGAATGAGTCCTTAGTCCTTCTCAAGTACTTAAGGATATTCTTGACAACTACCCAATGGGCATCACCAGGATCAGATTGGTACCTACTCGTTGCACTTAAAGCATACGAGACATCTGGTCGAGTACATAACATGGCATACATGATAGATCCTATTGCAGATGCATATGGAATCTTATTCATGCGATCCCTTTCTTCCTTAGTTGAAGGGGATTGTGTCTTTGACAGACACATGCCATGTTGCATAGGTATGAATCCTTTCTTGGAATCATGCATATTAAAGCGTCTCAGCACTTTGTCTATGTATGTACTCTGACTTAGGCCAAGCAGTTTTTGTGATCTATCTCTATAGATTCAGATTCCTAATATATAGGCTGCTTCACCTAGGTCCTTCATAGAAAAGCATTTCTCCAACCAAGTCTTTACTTGTCGCAGGGTATGGATATCGTTTCTAATGAGTAATATGTTATCTACATATAATACCAGGAACACGATCATGCTCCCACTAACCTTCTTGTAGACACAAGGATCATCTTCGTTCTTGATGAATCCATATTGTTTTATTGTTTCATCAAAACAAAGATTCTATGAGTAGGTCACAGGCTCATCTTGATCCATGAGTAATACATCACCTTGATCTGTTATGAGATACCCATATCTCTCAGGTAGGTGACATATCCTGCTTGACCTACGCTGGTCTTGTTCTACTTGAGCAGGTTTCTCTTCCACAACTACTTGTGTTTCCTGCTCTAATTCCTCCATAGGTGTATCGATGCTTTGTGATTCTTGAATTTCTTCAAGCTCTACTTTCCTCCCACTGGTTCCTTTGGAAATAAAATCCTTTTCTAGGAAAACTCCAGTTCGAGCGACAAACACTTTGCCCTCTGAAGGATTGTAGAGGTAATACCCTCTTGTTTCTTTAGGATACCCCACAAATAAGCATCTGTCAGATTTGGGCTCAAGCTTAGTTGAAATTTGTCGTTTCACATAAACTTCGCAACCCCAAATCTTCATGTAAGACATATGTGGTTTCTCACCACTCCATATCTCATATGGTGTCTTCTCAACCTTTTTGGATGGAACACGGTTAAGTGTGTAAGCTGCTGTCAACAGCGCATGTCCCCAAAAGGAGTTTGGAAGATCGGCGTGACTCATCATGGATTGGACCATGTCCAACAGGGTTCGATTTCTTCTCTCAGATACACCATTCCATTGGGGTGTTCCAGGAGGAGTGAGTTGGGATAGGATCCCACACTCTTTCAGATGGTCATCAAACTCTAGGCTTAAATACTCACTACCTCGATCTGATCGAAGAGTTTTAATATTCTTACCTAGTTGGTTTTGTACTTCATTCTTGAATTCCTTGAACTTTTCAAAGGAATCTGATTTGTGTTTCATTAAATACACATAACCATATCTACTGAAATCATCAGTGAATGTGATGAAGTACTGAAAACCTCCTCTGGCTGGTATGTTCGGTGGTCCACATACATCAGTATGTATGAGGGCCAAAAGATCATTAGCTCTTTCACCTTTTCCTGTGAATGGAGACTTTGTCATCTTTCCAATTAAACAAGATCTGCATGTCTCATATGATTCATAATCAAAAGAGTCCAACAGTCCATCTTTATGTAGTTTGGAAATGCGTTTCTCATTTATGTGGCCTAACCGACAACGCCAAAGGTAAGTTGGATTTAACTCATTAGGTTTCATCCTTTTAGTATTAATGTTATAAACTGGCATTTCAAGATCAAGGACATATAATCCATTGTTCATTTGAGCAGTAGCATAGAATATATCATTCAAATAAATTGAACAACAATTGTTCTTTATTATGAATGAAAAACCGAACTTGTCCAAACAAGAAACGGGAATAATATTCCTCCTAATTGCTGGTACATAATAACAGTTCTCTAACTGAATTATTAAACCACTAGGTAAAGTCAATTCATAAGTTCCTACGGCTAAGGCAGCAACCTTTGCTCCATTGCCAACTCGTAGGTCGACTTCACCTTTTTCCAAATCTCTACTTCTTTTTAGTCCATGCACATTTGTACAAATGTGAGAACCGCATCCAGTATCTAATACCCATGATGCAGAAGTAGATAAATTAATTTCAATAACAAAAAATCCTGAAGTTGGAGTCTCTACTCCATTCTTCCTATCTTCCAGGTACTTTGGGCAGTTCCTCTTCCAGTGTGCGGTCTTACCGCAATGGAAGCAGGTGTCTTCTTTTTCTATGCTTCCACTAGGCTTCAAAGCAGCAATAGTGGGTTTGGGTTTGGCAACTTCCTTGCCTTTCCCTTTATCATTTTTGAGGAAAATCCTCATGTTTCGGTACCAATCCAGAAAATTTGTCCCAGACAATTTTTCCTTCTCTAGGTTTGATCGCAATATGTTGTTAGAGGTGTTTGTTGTCATGGTTATCTACATAAGGATTAATGAAAATATAAGTATCATTGACATATTTAATTAGGCCTTTAATTAAACATGCTCCCACTATTTTATTCAAAACAAATGACCCTCATCATTTGATTCGGAAAATCCCGTTGGAAGATTTTCTAGTGGGTCGAGATCCATATTTCACTTCGTTCTAAGTCCGCGTAGGCGGATTACACAAAACTAGGTTATTTAGGTAGGAACTCCTTCCAATTGTATCTCATACAATTCTCGAAAATTTCAGTTGGGTGAATAACTCCTTATTCCAATCCATCATATGGATCATTCCCAACTCTTGCTTCTAAACATATATATATATATATATATATATATATATATATATATATATATATATATAATCTTATTATAATTTGTTTAGTTAAGTTTGAACCATTGTTTTAACAGTTGGATATTACAATTATCCCATCGCACCTTACTAATATAGAACATGCACCTCGCGTAGGCGAAACCTACATTATTCGATACTAGTCTTGATGAGTGTTAAAACTTGGAAAGCATAAACTTAATATTTAATTTGAGGGAATTGCAATTTTTCTGATCTCACCGGCTTGTTTATCATATAAACCGTCTCTCACATGCATCAACATACATTCACATGCATCAACATACATACAAACAAAATGAAACAGTTATGGCCCCTAGCGCAATTGTTCTCCCAAGCCAATGAGAGAACCTAAGCTAACCTAACGACGATCTAAGCTTCTCCAAGCAAGATCTTAAAGGTTGTCCTCCTTTGGCACTGACTTCTTTGCTTTCTTCATATCATTACATTACATAAAGAAACTCGTTTTACATACGAGGGAGTGAGATGAGAAAAGAAGTTACATTTGGGAGATTAAGAGAGAGGCATGACACGCAGGTCGTATTTTAAAACCCAAATCAGAATAAAGGAAAACTAAAGCCATAACCAATCACCACAAGACAATAATAAACACTTTATTATTATTATTAATTCCTTTAATTAATTAAAACCATATTAAATCTCGACGACCGATCACCACATTTTAATGAACAATTCATTTAAAATCAATGTCGCTTTTCGCATCAACACTTGATACTTTTAAAGCAATGAGTTAGCCGAACGGGTGAATTTTGCCTTGCGTTAACCGGTTAACCATATGCGTTAACCGCTTAACACTGTTTGAAATCTGTTCAACAAATTCTTTTCTGCCTTGCGTTAACCGGTTAACCAAATGTGTTAACCGGTTAACACTGTTTGAAAATGTCTTGGAAAACTGTTTTCCGCCTTGCGTTAACCGGTTAACCAAAAGCGTTAACCGGTTAACACTGTTTGAAAAACTCAAAAAAACTTATTTCGTATTGCGTTAACCGATTAACCATATGCGTTAACCGGTTAACACTGTTCCAAAAAGTGTTTAGAAAGCACCACTCTTGTGCAGTCAAACCCCAATCGCATAACTCTCTAACAACACAACCCTTGTGCCGTCACTAACCCTGATGTATCAATTTCAGATCGTCAAACACATCTCGATTGTTAATTCAGTATGATTGATCAACACGTCATTGCTTCACCATACTAATGTCGGATCAAGAAGCAAACGACCATTGATCGCTTAAAGGAAAACAATCATTGAGTGTTTGAATGAATGAAACGAGAACACTATATCATATATAATGTATTTTGCATCAGGATTACATATATCATATATATATAACTTGATTGATCTCAATTTAATCTTTGATTCATTCTGTCTTTAATCATATTAATACAGAACAAAAACAGTTATCAGATTCATGGTTTTGTAACCAGGCTCTGATACCACTGAAGGAGAATTGCCATCCAAGCCGCAGCGGAATTTAAAATTTCTCCATTTAGTGATCCTTACGAATGTGCATGATCAGTGATAGAATCGTTACCTCTTGTGGCGATTCAAACCTTTGGTGCAGATCTCTTGTAACGATCAAAACCTTGGATAAAAATCCACGGAGCGATCACGAACGTTGAACGATGACAACGTCTCTACTCAGTCCACACGAACGGATTCCTTCAATCGCAGTGCTAACTGTTATGAATGAAGGCTTTGAGTGAGAGAAAGAGAGATACGAAATTCCAACTCTTCAGTTGTGTTGTATTCCCATACAATGCTTCTGCACAAGAGTTCTATTTATAGAACCACTTGTGTGGGCTTCAAGCCAAAAAGCCCACTTAAGTGTATTTTGGCCCATATCTCATAATATGCCAAAATCACTTAAGTATTTGGTACATTACCATACTTCGTATTCTACTTAAGTACACCGTACCTTATGATGTTCCTTAGTTACTCTATCTCTCATCAATCCGTCCTTTGTGTGTGACCCTGTAGGTTTTCGCGACATTGGCAATTATATTAAATCACGCATTTAACATAATAAACAGTGAGCGGTATCTAGCAACACATCACTGCTACCCATGACACGAAAATGTCATGTGATATGACAAAACCTCCTGTGATAATGATTATGTGTATAATTACCCCTTTGCCCTTATGTCTATATTGAACACAAGGTATAGACCGTGCCATCCTTGTCCAGTTCAATATTGGGACCATGGACATTTATCCTGTTATGCAGGATGGGCAAATTCCATCTAGGACACTCATGTCCCTCAGCATGCTTTGTGGAGTACCCATCAACTGTCTTTATGGTTATCCAGTTACGGACAACGTTGGATTAGCAATAAAGCACTCGACTCTACATCTAGGATCCATAGTGGTTTCAGGTCGAAGAATGGTATACACTATTATCACCATGAGAATAACTTATGACACTTTGCATAACTTTCTATATAGTATTCTCATAGCGGGTCAATCCGGTGTAAATATTACTCTTAATATTCATACCTATGTTTAAGACTTGATAACTCTTTATCCATGATCCATGACATGTGATCATCAGTCTACAAACATAATAGTCTTAATGCTTTAATGTTATCCCACTTCACATTAAAGCTCGACTACGGATACTTTAAGAATAGTGTCCTTATGTTTAATGTGCTCTCATGATTAAGTCACACTTAATACATTAAACGGACTATCTATTCCAGGGACTTTATTAATCAACCATAATAAAGAAAATGCCTTTTATTATTAATAAATAATTCGATACAAGTACCAAAAGTATTGGCCTCTAGGGCTTACACCAACAGAGTGTGGCTGCCTCGGTCATCTTCAAGACCAGGGGAAGAAGTACGATGCAAGTTGCTTCTCTGATGGCTTAGAGATCTTTGAGTTTCATCTCGTCGGGATGCTACAAGCTCATGGATAATTATATGGAACCTTTAGGAAGCGGCCTTGTCTATCGTGTTTCCCCTTGGATTCTCATTATGTAGACTTTCTTCGAGGCGAAGAAACATGTTTTCTATAGCCTACGGATTGTGCTCTTGAGCCATGTTATAAACATTATTCAGCACTTCATTAACGCCTTACACACGAAGATTTGCTTGCAATAGTTGGGTCCAGGTTGCACTTCTAGTCTTGGCACCACCAATGTTGCTAGAGGCCTGAATGATGGTTCACTTTGCTAAAATTGTGGAAGATAACTTACGAACGGGGGAGGTTGGATGAGATATTGATGTGGTGGGACAAACGAAGTGTTCACGATGACTCGATCGTCATTTCCTTGTGTATGAGGCAGTGAATCTCTTGCATTTTGAGCAGCGGCAGATGCTTTGCGTTGCACAACAGATCAAATGGCTTTGGAACCTGTCATTGCTAGTGGATCTTGTGGAGATTTGAGGAGTGTCGTTGATCTTCGATCGAAAGGGATCAAAATAGAGATCAATGGTTAAAATTCAGAATATCTGAAGTTCTAGGTTTAGGAAGTTTTTGGTATATTAAATTGGGAGATGAATGTTCAAACATGGAAGACGTGGGAATCATATTTATTCTCCACTGCCGGCGCCACTGTTCCACAAAGAAACCATAATTGAATAGAGATTGGAGATTGCAGGATGCAATGATGGGTCTGAGCTTCCGGTACGGTGGGAGAGGGACTGACCTACAAAGTTAACACTCTAATGCTCGAATCAATATGATAATAAGATAAATTAATGAAATTTGAGTTTGAATTGTACCTGAAAATTACATGCTTCATGTTTATATAATCGAGCGATTATAACAACATTTTGAATCTTTAAGCGTGAAATGCGAGGATTCGATACAAGATTTGAATCACAAGCGCTCTAACCCAAAATAGCATGCATGCTTCGCGAGTGACGTGGTGGATTCAATGTATTCTCTAAATCGAGACAATTGAGCCTTGTGACCGATACAAAAGAGTTTATATGCCTTTGTTTGAATTAATAGAATGAAGAGATATTTTTTTAGAATGCTATTCTTATAATCAATTTTTATTCCAAATCATATATTCTTTTTAAAAAGAATCAAACCTTTAATAATAATATAAAATATTAAAGGCGAAAGGATATATTTAGCTATTAATTTATGTATACTAAAGCTTTAAAAGGCTTAAAAGATAATATAAGTTGCCCTTTCTAGAGATCAAATTCAAATAGTTAATGTGGCATAGGAATTAGTCAACACAACAAAATCTTTGTAGTGCAAACAACACAAGTAGTCAACCACTTGAGCTTTTAAAGGCTCCACACCATCCAACATACTCTAATTATGACAATGATACATTCAGGCCATAACCCACTCACTCTCCCAACAATACAACCGCCCAGGATAATAAATGATTGACTTCAACTTGATTCACTTCACAACCATTCCACACTTCAAAATAAGACAAAATTAGGTCCTTTTGTAATATTTCTATTACCACAAGGGTATTTTCAATAACCAAGTAGTTTATATATTGCACAAAACATTGCTCCTAATTCACTTACAAAATAAACTATTAACTATATCATCTTTTTCTATCACACAAACCCACTAAAGAAAAAAACATGGGAAATTGCTTGGTGCTGCAACAAATTAATATGATGAAGATCATGAAAACTGATAGGAAAGTTCTTGAATACACAACACCAATCAAAGTTGAAGAGGTTTTGCCACCTCCACCACCGGCATCACCAAAAGGGGTCAAGAAGGTGAGGTTTGCAAATCCAGAAGTTCAAGATGTACATAAAAGTAGTGTTGTTAGGATTAAGCTTGTTATTAGTAAGCAAAAACTGCAAGACATGTTAGATAATGGAGGGATTTCAGTTGACAAGATGTTATCTCTTGCTCATGGTGAAGATTTGTGTAAAGAAAATGATGATGATTCTCTAGGGGAGTGGAAACCAGAATTGAAAAGCATACCTGAAGTAATCTAACAGTAGGCTTCAAGTTACAATACTTGTGTTTCTTTCTTATAATGCTTAGGTATTAGAGTTTTTACTTTTTAGGCATGTACTATACAGTAGTATAATAACTAAGAAGGAATATAAATAGAGGACTATATAGAATTATTCACTCTTCAAGTACAGCATATACTCTTCTCTAAGCTAACTTTGTATTCCCAATGAATCATTTGGCCAAAAAAACACTCGGATTACATTAAATTTTGATGTGTCATTCAAATAACACATGTTCAAGCAAGCTTTATTTGAAGCTACCTCGGATTGCAAAAAAATTTTTTTTAAGAATTACAAGTGTTACATTGGTTATCAACGTTGAGTATCTACACATCTATAAATTTAAGGTTTTTGTTGAGTATCTGGTGTATATCTTACAAATGTGTGTTGTTCTCAGAGTAAATAAAAATGCTCCCTCGTGTGGACCATCCGAATTGATTCCGACAAAAAAGGAAGTGTTCGACTTTCCGTTTTAATTGTGGTCCGTCCCTAGTCACCATAATTGTGACACTTTGACTTTCCTTCATTGCAGTCACTAACACCTTCAATGTGTCGGTTTTAAATGGGTGGATTTAGTCTCACATTGATTAGAGATATGGTATACATTCTGTTTATAAGTGGAAGCAATCCTCATCTTATAAATAGGTTTTGTATGATGAGTTAGCCTCAACTCAAATTCTGAGATTTTTTATAGATGTAATAAGAAACAACTATGTTAAAGTGTCGATAATTTGTAATGAGAAACAACTATGTTAAAGTGTCGATAATTAAATTTTGTATTGATTATGAATGAATAAAATGTTAGATATACAAAAGAGATAACTCAGTATATATATTTTTAAATTTGAGTTGAGATGTAGCGTCTCCCTCTCTTGTAATATTAGAGCTAGTCTAAGTTGGTGCGGCAGTGAAAGTTACATCTTAATGAATTTAAGTATAAGAAAAATATTAAATATAAAAAATATGTTAGATATAAAGTTCTCACTCAAATATGAGTTTCTCTCCTGCTTTACTATAAGATCTAGTATTGCTCCTCCGTCAAGTTGAACCAGTACTCTTACATCTTTGTTGGTATGAAAATGAAAGTGTAGTAAAATTGTACTAACAAAAATTCACAAGGGGTAATTGGAACTATCGATCCACAAAATTTGTTTTAACTTTGTCAATACAAAATGGATTATACTTCCTCTTAGATAACGAATGACATAATTGTAAAATGAAAGTCTATGTGTATCTCTGCCTCTTAGATAATGAATGTCATTTTCATGTGATTTGTCTCTGCCTAAACTTATAATGAGTCTTCTTATATCTTTACTATTTTGCAAAATAATTACACACAATTTCACATCATGCAGTCATATTTGTCTTATTTCAATTCTCCAATATCTTAGACAAATTTGCAATTGACAAAGGTTTGATCGAACATTAAATACTTATGCGACAAATGAATATGTCCAATTAATATCTAGCGACCATAAATGACCTACCGATAATATTTAACTCCAATAGCATAATTTACCGGTAGTTCTCAAATGCTATAGATCAGTCCTCCATTTTAGTGGAGGAAAAAAAGATATTAAATGCAAAATATTATTGAATAACTTTAACCAATCTATTATTACACATAGCATATATAAATGGATCACATAGTTCACATTATTAGAGACAAATTCGTCTAAGGGTACTTAATCTAAGGAAACTAGTCACTAATCCAGAAGAAATTTATGTTAATTTAAAGAAAAAAAATTTAGAAAAAATTTAAATCATAGATATTGCATTGTGGTTTTTAGACGTTGCTGACATGGAATCATGGATATCAAGCCACTCTAGTATGCTCTATGTGGTGCTTATTTTCTAAAATTTAATTGTTGATTTGTATTCCAAATTATATGGCTCTAAGTGTATGGCGCGACACAATTTTGATAATACTCATAATTTTTCTTCTCCTATCCAATTTGTTGCGTGCAATTTCTCTCATTCCTTCTTCATCATAAATTTTAATGTAAAATATTGCAAAATTCGTGTAGTTAATATGATTCTGACTAATCTATTTTCCCACAATTTTTTTAGAGACTCGGATAATGTTGTAATTTATTAAATACAAGTGTGTTCCAAAATGACAAATGGTGGAAGTGAGTTAATGTTAATAAATGCATGAGATAAAGTCCCACATTGGAAGATTTACTCACTTTGTAAGTCCTTATAAAGAGTTAATATCATTAACTCAACAAAAGGACAAGAGGATAAAGTGCCACATGAACACATATGGTGGTCCCAAGCATTATGTCACTTGTCCCAACCTTACAACCACTTGCATCAGAACTCTAAGACAATCGAGAGTGCTTAAAATACTATAAGAAAAGTGTTGCAAAATTCTCAAACTTCAAGATGGTTCAATTAAAAGATGCTAATCATGCTCTTAATTTTTCAAAAAATTTTCTCTTTCTCACCAATTCACTCAAAAGTTAAGGATATCATTCCATCTAACTATCATTTTACCATAAACTTCAATGATTTCTAAACAATTTATAAAATCAAATAATTGTTAGACATATTTTTTTTTGAGGTCTTGTAAGGTGGCTAAAGACTAACGTGGGATAATTTTGAAAAGTAGGTTAAGTTCTTGGAGTTACATACTAAATTTTTTTATTCATTCTTTTTTTCATATATATTCTTTTAGCACCATCAACACTTCAAGGAATGATTATAAGCTATTTAGAAACTATCTTCTATTTGTATAGGTATCTCTTCATCATTCTTTTTTATTTTTTAATTATTTTATATTTTATATTTTTCTTTTTCTTTTTTTATGGGTATCAGTTTTCACAATATTTATTTTTCATTAATCTCTTTATTTTTGAATTATTTTCTATTAAGACCACCACCGCAAATTTGGAATATTGTTATTCCATTAACAACTCTAAACTTAAAATTTTGTTGTGGTTTTAATTTTTCTTATGAAGACATAACTCCAAAGAGATGGAAGTAATTACAAACATTTGTTATCCATTAACATGTAATTAGGTTTAAAAACATAGAAGAGGTCATATCTCAAATGAGATAGCAAGGGAAATATAGAACACAGTTGAATAATTTTAAAACGCTCAAGATTCCAAGAAAAATTTGTCTTAGTGTGTGAATTAACCTAACAATTAATCGTAAAGATAAGTGAAAGCTTTAGAAAACTTCATATTTACATGGATAATCTCATATTAACAAAAATATCTAATAAATAATGATTATTTGACTCAAATCTTACTCGTTTTGGTTTTTGAAAGTTGAAAAAAAATTGAGCTAAACATTGATCTTTAGTTGTTATCCTTATCTCCGTCTTTTTGAATTTTCGTTGATCTTAAGAAACCATTTCTTATTTATTTCACAATCAAACTCTTATTTATCATTAGAAATGTATAAAAGGAAATATTTAATCTCAAAATGAAAACCTTTTAATCACTTCAAATAGGAAATGATTACAACTTTGATGTTCTGAATATTACTCATCAACTTAGAAGAATAAAACTTGAACACATGATAAATGTCATTAAATTTATGGAAAAAACACAACACGAACACAAAAGATAAAAAAATTCTATATAAAACTTGAACTAGCACAAAGGAAGTTTAGGAGTAGAAAAAGAAATAAGAAAAATTAGATCTAATAATAAATTTTGTATGCAATTCCATAATCGCATCGGATGGAGAGAGAGGTACTAGTGTGATGGTGGAAACAATACAAGTCTCTATTACTAAAACAAATATATGATGCCTCTACTCTTAAATTTTCTTCTAATTTTTTCAAGAAAACATTTTCCTTCAAAACAAATATTTTTACTGTTGAGAATGTATCAAGTGTGAGTAGTGTGGGTAATAGTCCCACATTGGTTGAAAATGTGGAGACTTGAGTACTTATAAGTGAGAGAATCCACCCACCTATTACCTTAAGGTTTGGGGTGAATGTGTGGTGTGTGTCTCACAAAGGTGTTGCTATAAAAGAAGAAGTCTCACAATGTTCAATACTCCCTAGTAAAAAAAACTCCTGCAATAAATGGTATTAGAGTCTTTGATTCGAGAAAGAGATCGGCTTGCTTGTATCGAAAGTCAACAGCGCCACAAGGGTGGTGAATAAGAAAAGTTCTGTTGAAGAGTGTCAATGGTGTCGGGATGGGGAATAAGAAACGTTATGTTCAGTACAATAGTTTTTGGAAGTAAGAAGAGCTTCCACTTGAGAGGGAGCATTGTAGATTCACACTTGAGGGGTAGTGTTGAGAATCTATCAAGTGTGAGTAGTGTAGTTAATAGTTCCACATTGGTTGAAAATGTAGAGACTTGAGCATTTATAAGTGAGAGAATCCACCCACCTATTACCTTAAGGTTTTGGATGAATATGTGGTGTGTCTCTCATAAAGGTGTTACTCTAAAAGAATAAGTCTCACAATATTCAATGCTCACTAGTGAAAAACTCCCTCAACAAATGGTATCAGAGCAAGATTGGTAGCTCAAGGATTTCTTCAGAGAGAAGGACTCGACTATTCTGAAGTATATTCCCAAGTAGCAAGATTGGAAATTGTCAGATTGGTGGTAGCCTTGGCATGCAAGCAAGGTTGGTCGAAATTTGACTTAGATGTGAAATCATCATTTTCTAATGGTCCCTTAGACGAAGTTGTATATGTCACAGAACCTCATGGGTTTGTGATTCAGGAGGAAGCAAGGAAAGTATACAGGTTGCACAAAGCGCTTTATGGTCTTAAACAGACACCTAGGGCATGGAACAAGAAGATTGACTATTACTTGGTAGAATTGGGACTTTTTAAATGCATATCGGAGTATAGTTTCTACGTACAGGTCAAGGCACAAAATATAACCATCATTTGTTTATATGTCGATGACTTGTTGGTAACAGGAAATAGCAAGGAGAACTTGTCGAAGTTCAAAGAGCTGATGAAGAGGGAATTTGAAATGTCGGATCTGGGAAATTTGTCATATTTCCTAGGCATGGAATTTTAAAATACCAATCAAGGGATGGTGTTGCATCAAAGAAAGTATGTAAAAGAAATACTCAAGAGATTTGGGATGGATGAAACATGGAAAAACATGAAAAAAAAAGACAAAGAAATACTCAAGAAATAAACCTGAAACTGGAAAAACATGGAAAAGAAGACAAAGTCGACGCAACTTTGTTCAAACAAATAGTTAGATCTCTGAGGTATATATGTAACAATCGACCTGATATAAATTTCTCAGTCAAATTAGTGACCAGATACATGAGTGAACCAAGAGTGTCACACATGAAGGTTGCAAGAAGAATCCTGAGATACCTTAAAGGATCAATAAATTATGGAAATCTATTTCCACGAGATTCTGAAAGAAAAGAAGTCGTTGTTAATTGCTATTTAGATGCCGATTGTGTCGCAACCTGAAAAAGGAGATGCGAAAAAACAACCGGTGAGAAAGAAATGACAGAAGAGTCGCCACCGCGCGTTATTTATCCCAAAGGAGGGAAAGGAAACGCTCGAAGTAAACCTGGAAAAAGGAAAGGAAAAGACAAGGTCTTGCAACCAAATCTTGGGTTCGGGAGTCGATTATGCGAAGGGAAGGTATTAGCACCCCTACGGATCCGTAGTACTCTACGGGATCCACTTTTGTTGTTCTTGTCTAAAGGGTGTGGGTTTATCTAATGTACTATTTACTAAAAGAGGGGTCAAAAGAAAATGACTCGCACGGATGTCGCATCCACTGCATACGTATCTCATCTGAATATGAGAATCAGAGTCTTCGTAGCTTGGCTACCTATGGGTTAAAGAGGAGTGTGCTCGCTAAGACATCGCGTCGTATGCCTACGTATCTCATCTGGAATGAGAATCAGAGCAAGCCGTAGTTTGGCTAACTACGGGTTAAGGGTTTGGATGAAAGACGTTACTACGCAATCTACCGGATGCTCGACCTTTGGAGACTTACTCGCCTGTAGTAGAAGGAGTTAACGTGTTCTTAGGAGAAGAAAAATCAATGAGTTTGTTTGTGTTTTAGGAATACTCATGCAAAAAGGAAGTCCTAGACGAAGGAACAGTGTTACCTTAATTGACATGCAAACGAGAGACTATACAAAGCCTAGCAATCCTATGGGGAGACGATCACACCATACAAAACAAACATGCATAAAGTAAAATGCCAACAAGGGGGCTTAAACATACATGGGTAGGGCTTTAGTCAAGAGGGTTCATATCAACCTCGACAAACAAGCCATGAAAAAGGTAATCAAATGGGCTCTTAACCACTGACATTGAACGTCAAGGTGAGCAGATCAAAAGGGTAATGAGGATAAGACCTCATAGCTCTTAACCCTTGACAGGGTGAGCTCATGACAAAGAGTGGGGATTCAGAAATGTGGAACCCTCTCCACTGACTGACCGGACAAAAGATCTGGGGCTTTTGTTCTGAAGCATCGACACGTAGTGCGAGCTTAAAGAACGACACACTGAATAACGGGGGATTGATTACTAATCCCTTTTATCCGTCAATTGCCTCTTCAGGGAGGTCTTTAGCACTGATGCCTCTTCTTGGAGGTCTTTGGACACAAAAGAAAACATTGCCTCCTATTGAGGTCTTCCAGCTAAGAAAGCGGTAAAATACGGGAAAGATAAAGGATCAAGAGATCTACCACACGGATAAAGATCCGAAGTAATAACAACTAAAGAAATAAGAAACCCAAAGATCTCTCGAGCTGGCACCATCAAAGAAAGCAAGCCAATACAGGTAATCAGAATAAATCTCCAAATGGTATCCACAAATAAAGTGGAATGCCAAGCAAGCTATCCTTTCAGGAGTCATGTGAGCCCTCACAAAAAAACTCAACAAACAGGTTAGAGTGACAAGATGGGGCGCAATCAAAAGTTGCCCCAAATCAAAATGTAACCACATGAATCATGCCATTAAAATTCACAAAAAGAGCTCACAAAAAGCAACCAAGTGTAGGAGGCCTAAACCTCTTGTCAAACACATGCATCAAAAGGGTATCAAAATTCAAAGGTTGAAAGTATAAAGTATTGGAAATAGGGCAAACCTGATTGGAGAGATCGAATGAAATTGAATTGCCCGATTGGGTTTGCAAAGCAATCTGAGGGTTTATATGAGAGGGAATTGGTTCTTTGCAGATGAGTTCCCTTCAGTCTCTGGAGGTTGCTTTGAACTCTGTTAGCTCTTCTCTCACTATCTTTTTCCCTCGGGTTTTTTGGGAGATGGAAGTCTAGAATTTATAACCTGATTTTTGTGACTTTGTGGGCTCAAAAGAGAGAGGTCCAAGTCCAAGATTTTTACTGTTATATTTTATTTATTTATTTATTTATTTATTTATTTATTATTATTATTATTATTATTATTATTATTATTTTTATTTTATTTATTTATTTTTGTTTTTTCTTTATTCATTTTTTTTTTCGAAACGCATGGGCTTCGCCTAGCGAGCATGACAGCTCATGAACAAACTTTTGCTCCTTCAAGATTAACGTTTTGACTGATGAATAGATCTCATTTGAACATGTTGGAAGTATCTCAAGCCATTCCCTTGTGTTGACTGATCACCCAGATAGGACCCACAAAGTGTCTTGGATGATATTCAAGCTTCTTGGATCTAATTCCGATTGACATGATGAAATGCAATATGAAATGTTAAATGACCTAAAAATGAATGCATGAACGAGGGGGGCAAATTTTGAGGTATTACAGGTTGGTGTGGACATAAGGAAGATCAGAGAAGCACAACTGAATATTTCTTTCAAGTGTTTGGTGCACCAATCTCATGGTGCTCGAGAAAGTAACATGTGGTGGCATTGTCGTCATGTGAGGCTGAATATATAGTTGAATCATATGTAGCTTGTCAAGAAATTTGGATCAGATTTATGTTAGAAGAAATGAAGCTCGAAGTGAAGAAACCTCTGGTGCTACAGATCGACAATAAGTCAACCCTAAATCTTGCAAAGAATCCAGTTCTGCATAAGAGAAGCAAGCACATCGAAACTAGATTTCACTTCTTAAGGAAGAAGGTGAATCAAGGTGAATTTGAAGTAAGGAATTACTCTAGTGAAGCATAGTTGGCCGATATGTTCACCAAAGGCTTGAAGATCGACAGATTTCTAACGTTGAGAAATAAATTAGGAATAGTTTAGATTGACTAGTTAGTGTGTTTGACAAGTTTGTACGTTCGTGTTTGACAAGCTTGTTTGTTCGACAACTTGGATTATAAAGGGGTATGTTATGAATATAATCCAAGTTAGTTACTTGGTTAGGCCCAAGCCCAAACGTTAATTAGGGTTGGACATGTATATAAATAGATATAGCTTGTAATTCAATTGTGTACTATTCCACTCATTCAATAATAATCATATTTTATCTATTCTTATCTCTCTCTCTCTCTCTCTCTCTCTCTCTCTCTCTCTCTCTCTCTCTCTCTCTCTCTCTCTCTCTCTCTCTCTCTCTCTCTCTCTCTCTATATATATATATATATATATATATATATATATATATATATATATATATATATATATATATATATATATATATATATATAAAAAAAAAAAACATTCTCTCACACAAGTGCCTCATGCACTAAAAAATTGGTACCATAAGCCTTTGGTTCGAGAAAGGGATCGACTTACATGTATCGAAAGTCAACGGCATCATAAGGGAGATGAATAAGAAATGTTCCATTGAAGAGTGTCAACGGCGCCAGAGTGGTGAATAAGAAACTTTTCATGCGGTACAATAGTTTGTAGAAGTAAGAAGAACTTCCACTTGAGGGGGAGTATTGTGGACTCACACTTGAGGGGGAGTGTTGAGAATGAAGCAATTGTGAGTAGTGTGGGTAATAATATTGTATTGGTTGGAAATATGGAGACTTAACATTTATAAGTGAGAGAATCCACCCACCTATTACCTTAAGGTTTTGGGTGAGTATATGGTGTGCCTCTCACAAAGGTCTTTCTCTAGAAAATAAATTCCACAATTTTCAATACTCTCTAGTGAAAAACTCCCCCAACATTTATAAACTTTTGTTGCATATTGAAATTCTCTAGAAAATAGATACGGGATTTTAAGCCAATAAGGTGAAATTTTATTTCACTCCATTAATGGATTTTTTTTCTTTCTAAACCATGCTCTTTTAGCTATGAGCGTATCCTTACATTGATTCTTTGTTACTTTACTAATATTGTCTTCTTTTTCGCTCTTGAATGGATATACATAAGTGCTTCTTTTTCGCTCTTGAATGGATATACATAGGCGCGGGTACGGTGCCTGATGTGGATATTGGCATCGGTACGGGATACGACATTTTTAAAATAATCAAGATACGAATACGTTAATAATAAATAAGAATTCTTTATTAAATGTATGAGAAAAGAACTAAATTGTTAGATTCATAACAAAACACCACTATAAAAAATTGAAAAAACCAAAACTAATGTTATGATACAACAAAAAAAATTAAAACACACAAATATACTATATTGATATTTAAAAAAACCACAAATTTCATTCAAAATCGAATAATGAAAAAAATGAAGTACCACGAATACGGTACAAGTACCTAGTACGGGTGCGTATCCGGTACCGATACTTCACCATTTTAGAAGTACCCATACTTCAGAGTCTTCAACATGTTTGTCTTTCACCTTTGTCTTCTTTGGAAGTGGTGGCTACTTATTTTCTTTTTATCTCTACTGTGTATTCATATTATATGATAGGTTTTATTCACATAATTTCAAGAAATCATAAACTTTGAAAGATCATATTTTCCTTTAAAAACTTCAATCGGAGCTCTACCTAATGTTATCCACTTTTTCTACCTGTAATGGGTATATATTTTTAGTAAGTTTGTCCTTCACCTTCCTTTTTGGAAGTGGTAGATCTTTATTTTCTTTTTATATCTGTCATCTATTCATACTGCAACATGATGGATTTTCTTCACATAATTTTAAGACATCATAAAATTTAATTATCATCTTTTCCTTCAAAAAATTTAGTCAAAGTTCACTTGTCTCCAAGTCAATATTGGCTCTAGAAGTTGGTGGATGGCCTACCTAGAATTATAAAGATCTTTTCTTCTTCCTATGGATCTATGTGTTAGAACAAGATTTGGTTCTGCATTTGGCATTTATTTTTTATGATAACAATGCATTGTTTCTTAGAGAATAATTTTGTACACTAATGGTTTTTATCTAGTGTGTAGCTTTTGCTAACAGATTCTGACTCTGAAGCAATGACATGTGACGTCATCAGATTCTAGAGTCAATACACTCTGACTTTGAGGAGATTCAAGTGCTTTACAAGATGCTGTCAAGTTCTAGAAAGCTCTTAAACAATGGTTCTAAGGAACATTCAAGTTAAAGGATCTGACTGTGACTCTCATCGAAAAGCCTCTAAAGGTTTGTCTACCTTCAAGATTATGCGCTCAAGTTTTGAAGATTCTGAAGAATAAGATCAGAAGACTCTAAAGACCAGGTTCTAAGTAATTGTGTCAAGACTCTGAAGACCAAGGTTCTGAAGATTTTGATAACTTGTCTCTTGATCCTTTTAAGCATGCTTCAATATCATTTCATCAGAAGCCTCTGAAGATTGGAAGATAAGATCAAAAGGTTTTTGCATTAGGAAAATAGTACACCATAGAAAGTTACCATTTCCTCCACTACCCTGATTTTATGGGCTAAGGACAATACTATTGTACTATTTTGCCTCCCATATGCAAACCGTTATGAAAGGAGACAATTGTAATTCAGTATTCCAAATCTACCCTCCAACAGTTCTTTTATATGCCTATATAAAGGAGAGTTAAAGATTGGAAGAAGAAGCTAATGCTTTGAGAATGCTACTACACACACTCTTGCTGAAAATATATTATTTATGTGTATAGTTTTTGTAAACACACAAGAGTTTTTTCTCGTTACTGTGTGAGAAATGTCCATTATATTAACTTGTGTTAATCTGCTTTTTAGAAGCATTCTTTGTAAACATAATTTGTAAATCCCAAATATGTTTGAGTGGTTTCCTTGAGTGACTAGGTTTTAGTCAGATAGACTCAAGAAGACATGGATGGTTTGTCTTTGTAGTGTCTGTAATCAGTTTTTGGTTATGGTGGATTAAGTCCTTCTTGAGAAGGCAAAATCACCTTGGTAGGGTGTATTAGAGGTAGCTTCGTTAACAGCGAACCAGTATAAAAATAACTTTGTTGTTTTTCTTGTTCGTATTGTTTCTTTGTTGAATTGGGTTTGAAAAAGCTTTTATTTTTAGAAACCCAATTCAACAACCCCCCCCCCCCCCCCCCCCGCCCCTTCTTGTGTTTCTTGCCACCTTTAATATGTGTTCCTTCTGAGTGACCCGAGTTTTGTAAAAGTAAGAAAGTAACTTCTAAGTACTAAGGCAACTCATACAAACACACCTTAAGAATATTTCTCAAACATTTTTATCTTGAGAATTGTTTTCTAAGCCAAGCCAAGTGATTAAGAAGTTGTTCAATCTCTTTTAAATATTTTTTGAACAACCCAATTGATTGGATACTTAAGTCAATCGATTGGCAAAACTTTTAAGAGTCAGCCAATCGATTGGAGCATTAAGCCAATCGATTGGAGAGATCATAAACGATAAACCAAACGATTAGGATATCACCTTAATGACTTGTAACAACTCTTTATCAAATATTTTCGTATTGGACAAGGTAATTGATTAAAAATGATTAATCCAATCGATTTGAGTGTTATGCCAATTGATTAGCTCATCAATTATGCCAATGAATTATTTCCTTTTCTAATTTTTCCAAATCTTATGTAAAGGAGGCTCTCCTCCTCTTCATTTTAAGGTACTTTCCGAAGCTTTACATTTCCTTTGGATTTTATCTCTTTATTTTCTCTCCTTCACTTAAAGTTGTCATAGTGCTTTTGAGTGAAACTTTGCTTGTTAGGAAGAATTTGTAAGTGGCCGTGTTGTTTGTTTAATTCTTAAGAGCATGATACTCTTGAGAAGATTGAGTTTGGTTCATGAGATAAACCAGTCATAAAATCTTTGTTTTTGATTTTTGAGATCAACCTGAAAATATCTAAGGTTTGTTAGATTAGCTTATGGTAAAAGCTATATTTGCTTGGGAATAAGTCTGTAAATATCTCAATATTCAGTTGCATAAAGTTTTGTGGGCATAACCTATAAAAGCTCAAAGTTTAAAGTTAAACTCTCAAGAATATCTCTTGAGGACAAGACTAGATAAACATTCGGCCAAACCTGTATAAATCTCTAGTATAATATCTTTAACCTTATTCTTTTTAATTTTCTACTGTTTATTTTTGCTGCTATTTACTCTTAAGAAACTACTAAGTCAATTTCATGTTTAATCGAGAAAAATATAAAAGTAATCGCAAATATTGATTACCAAAATAATTAAGAAGTAAGAAAAATCTCCAATGGTGAAGAAAGTTAGTTGGAAAAATAAGAAGAAATGGAAGAAAAGATAAAATTTTGCCATTATTTTTCGTGTGATCACAATGCTGACATCTTGGGCGTGTCGACGTCATATCGCAATTGCAATGAAGGAGAACACAGTCACGATGGCAGCTTTTTCAAACACACTTTTTCACACATTAAATAGAAAAAGGTGGAGACTTTTGAGGAGAAAGTGATGACCAAGATCTTTTGTGATCGAATTTGGATCGCATTAGAGTTATTGCAGAGCTTATTTTCCATTAATTTTGATGAATACTTCTTATCAAATCATGGTAATTATTAATTTCACTATGAGTAGCTAAGTTATTTTATATTAGGTCTTTTGAGATAAACCTAATTGTACTATGTTAGATCATATGAATGTTTGAGATTATTTGATTAGTTTTATGTTATAATTATTATTCAATTATTCTTGTGTGCATTTCTCTTTGTGTGTTGACCAAAAAACAAAGCAACTTTAGATGAGTAAGTATTATTGATTATAAGTCTACCGATCTAAACTAGGAAAATTGTTCAACTTAGTAATTAACTATGAATAGGTAATTATAAGTTGCGGTTGTTGAACTAACAAACTTAGAAACTCCTAGTTTAACTTTGAATTAGCCTAAGGAATTAGAGAATTATCATTTAAATTAGTGAGTTGCACACTAAGAAATTGGGTGCAATGGTCTTATTAGTTCACCGTATAATTATTGCATAATTGTTATTCATCTTATACACATTTATCAACATGTATAATTAGGGGATTTGATAAAAAGATCTAATCTCCTTTCCTTATAAAACTTTACTCTAAAAAATTTCTCATCTTTATTTCATACCAAATCATAATTGACCCCCCCCCCCCCTTCGCGTTAATTTTTTTAAATCGCATTGTTATTACCTTGTTTTAATTTTCAATCCCTATGGAGACGAATTATTTTATTACTTCAACGAGACTACTACACTTGCTAGTTTAGTCATCACACATCTTCCACTATCACATAAGTAATGTGTGTCAATGTTAATGTCATGTTGGTAGGCATTGTTTCTCCGCCTATATTATTTATATTGGAGGGGCACCAAACTCATTTTACCCTTCAAATCACATAATCCACTTGGAATTTGTATGATTCATATAGTACAAGGAATATGTTGGACAAGTGACTTCAAGTACAATAGGGGGTGAATTGTGGTATTTAAACTTCGTGATTAATTTTATACTTTTCTCAATTAAGATTGTATTATTAATTTTGGTTAAGCAAATTGCATCGGAAAATAAAATAATGAACATAAATTTCATAAATTAAAAGGATAGGGATATAGGGATTTCACTATAGATTCATACAGGTTGGTCGAGCGTTGGCCTAGTCTTGTCCCCAATTGGTCTTCTTGAGAGTTTGGCTATAAATTTTGAGCTTTTAAAGGTTATATCCATGAACCTTTTTACAAGCTGATATTGAGATTTTCACAGGTTTATCCCCAACCACAAATATATTTTACCACATGCTAAGCTAGAACCTTCTTACATATTTTCAGGCTGATCTCAATAACCAAAAAACTAAACTTTTTCTAGAAAAGCTCAATAAACCACAGCAGATATTTTAAGACTGATTTATCTCACGAACCAAACTCAATCCTCCCAAGAGTTTCGCACTCTTGAGAGTTAAACAAACAACACAACCACTTACAAAAATTCTTCCTCACAAGCAAAACTTCATTTATAAACACTAAGGCAATATCAAGTGAAAGAAATATTTTCTAGAGAGAGAGAAAGAAAGAAAGAAATTAGAGAGATAAATTATAAAGAAAATAAAAAATGTTGGAAAATGGTGTGAGATGAAGAGGAGGCGGACCTACTTTATATAATATTTGGAAAAATAAAAAAAAAATGATCGATGGGCTGAATTAATGAGTCAATCGATTTGCATAATGTTCTAATAGAATAGAATAACATTCCAATCCATTGGCATAATATTCCAATCCATTGGCTGAGTCAATTTTAATGGATTACTTTGCCCAACATTGAAATATTTGATATATAATCGTTGTAGGTCATTAAGGTGTTGTAGCAATCACTTTTTTAATCGATTAGCCATTCTCCAATCGATTAGCATAACGTTCCAATCCATTGACTAGCAAATAAAGTTTTCACAATCGATTGGCTTAAGTATCCAATCAATTGGTTAGTTCAAAAAAGCTTTGGAAAGAGATTAGACAACCCCTAAATTCTTGGCTTGGCCTAGAAAACAATGTTCATGATAAAAATAATTTGAAAAAGATATTAAAGGTGTGTGTGTATGTATGTGTGTGTGTGTGTGTATGTGTGTGTGAGTTTCCTTATAACTTTAAAAGTTATTCCTTACTTTCATAAAACTCGGGTCACTCAAACAGACAGACACAACCTGGCGAGTTTTCGCACTTTATCTGAGGCTTCAAGATTTTTTGCTAGATTGTTTCTAGTAAGTTAAAATTGTGTGTCTTTTTTATTAGGAATGAGATGTTTCTCTAGTTAGGCCATCATCATCAAGGTTGAAATCTCTTGCCACTGACTTTAATTATTAATGTCGTCATCAAAACATCAGAGAGGATCTTTTGCGGGATTGTCAACTTTACACCTGCAAGCACATAAATCCATACTCTCCCTCTTTTTTATGAAGACAACGCATCTCTCAATTGGTAAAAGAAATAAATAAATATATTTGGAGTGATTAAACTCTCCCTTAATTAAGTAGAGAGTATAATCTACCCCCTCTGAAAGTATACTTATCCCCCTTTGTCTTAATAAAAAATGTAAAAATAATAATTAAAGCACATAAATCTCATGTAAAAGGAACAAGTTACCTTATAGAATTGAATAGGATAAGTCCAGAGTAAGATAAGATCTAAGATTTTATTTTTCTCCATGTAAGGTAGCATCCAACTTTGAAATCAACTAGTAGGTAAGTGTCATACCCCAAAATTTGCCTGTTAAGTTTCAGGACATTTTCAAGACATTCTAATCCATTTTCAAGACATTAATGTTAGAGGAACAAGGGTCCAGCGCACAGGTTACCAAATCCAGAAGATGACCTAAACTGGCATGCTCGCTAGGCGAGCAAACCCTTCGCTAGGCGAAGCCCACGCGTCATTCCTCGCTCCAACGAATTTTGATGAATTAGTTACTGGAATCCTTCGCTAGCTGCTCGCCTAACGAATCCTTCGCTACCTCACTCGCCTAGCGAGCTCACGAAATACCAGAAAATTTTGGGCTTAATTCTGAGCCCACCAAGACACAATTATTATAAATACCAGAACTTCACACAGAGAAAAAGGGACATAGACAGGCGGAGGACAGAGAGGGAACAAGCAAACCCTAATAGAGGCAACCGGAAAAACCCTGGAGGCTAACGAAGAGAATTCAGAGTAACCCCCGGATACCCCGAAGGAAACTCATCTGCACAAAGGTTACCTCCGCCCAACTCAATCTGGTACAAACCATAAGAGTGATCTGCAAGTCCAGCGGTGCAATTTCAATTGCAAACAGGTTTGCCATACCCCCACTATTTTATGCTCCTAATTTTGACATCTTTAAATACCTGAGGCATTATGATTGAATTTCTCATTAGGTTTTGCATATGGGTTTAATTATGCATGAATGTGTAACACGATATCTTGAATGTTTAACCATGTAATTTCTGTAATGGATGCCATAGGGTTTGGGGTTCCTGAAATCACACTGTTATCAAAGAAGAACCCAGAACCCGCAGTCGTTCGCTAGCACTTCGCTGAGCGAACATGTAGCGAGAATTCGCCAAGCCTTCGCTAGGCGAGGCAGTAGCGAACATGACAGTATTTGTTTCTTCGTGTGCATTCTAATCTGTTCTGTACTTGATTGACATGTTTCCCATTGCATCTACATGCTGTTTGCCTGACACTATTTTTGCTGTGATTCTTTTGTTTGGTGCAACTCTTGGTTGCACCCTAGCTTGGTATTCTAACCCGTTTGTTGAATTTTTGTGAGGGTTCACATACTCCTGAAGAGACAGTTTACTAGGTATTCCACTTTATTTGTGGGATACCCTTGTGAAGATTCATTTTAATTACCTGACTGATTACATTGCCTTCGAACAGACGATCTTGGCCCTCTCTTTGTTGTCTTACGATATTACGGCCATGTCCTGCGAATGTAAGGATACCCTTAGCAAAGACCCTTCGGTTAAATCATCATAGTCCCTCGAATGTTGCCTTCGAATACATGACTTTGTCCCTCGATGACCCTTCGTGGTAGCCTACGGTTAAATGATGATCGTCCCTTCGAATGCTAAGGTATCCTTACAAATGTTGCCTTCAATGACCGATCGACGACCCTACGATGTCCCTTTACATCCAAAGGATAAGACTACTTACTTCTCAATAGTAAGGACAGTTTTACCCTCATAAGGATAGGAAATACCTATAAAGACCTTGGCTAAGTATAACTCTTAAATACTTGCTCGCAGCTTAAAATACTTTTCACACCTCCCACTTTTCAAGACATCTTTTAGAAAATCACCAATTGGTATACATTCGCACCAGAATCATTTCCGAGTTATATTTTTCTAAACATCTTTCAAAATCAAACGAGATAAACACTTTGTATACATTCGTACAAGAATCATTATAAAGTTAAACTCTCCTTTCAAAATATTTTCTAAACACACCACATTTCTCAAACACTTTCTCGAACAAGAAAACATAAGTGAGCTAAGCAATTAAGAGCCCATGGATAACCATGGATACAAAGGGTGCTAACACCTTCCCTTTGTATAATGTACCTCCTGAACTCAAAATCTAATCAAGGTCTTTCCTGTTCTTTTCCGCCTTTCCTTATTGGATAAAAGAAAAGTAGGTGGCGACTCTTGCTATCCGCGACATTGCTTTTCAAAGCAAAACACAAAAGTCAGTTCACCGTATGACAGAACTGGTGACTCTGCTGGGGATCTTAAAAAGAGAGGTTACCTTAAAGATAAGATCATGTATGTTTTCGAATTGTTTCTTTGCCTGATTTACTTTTAAGGTATTGATTGGGTATTCTATGCTTGAGTGAAAGATCCTACACCCGGATCTAGTGTACCTTAGGTAAGTAGCAAGAGATCATCGCGACTGTCCGGCGTATACTGGAATGGTTAAAATGATGGCTACGGTTAATGTGACACTTTGGATGTCCTGATGTTCCTCATGTTTACTTGAGGAAAAATTTGGCGTCTGCGTGGTGTCATCAAAGCATTAACCAGACCTTTAGAACCCTAATTGACTCATCCTAGCCATTAGAAAGTAGTGAGATAACTGACTTCGGTTCCGACTGGGGTTGGTTGATACTCGATACTACACTCTTTGAGATTGGACTTTAGGGAAATTTTGGTCAACTTCTTGGTGTTGCACTGAAGTGGACTTAAGGAAAGGTCGATGATTTCAGATCCTTCTAGAACCCGGTTACTATTCTAGGACAGGTGGAACCAACCAAACTTCAGTGGGGAGGGTACTTACCTATGGAACTCATGCAAGCCTTAAAACCTAAGAATGATTGCGGTGTGACTTGTTTGTGTTTGTTACTTACTTAACATCATAACATCATAACGTCATAACATCATAACATCATGACATCATGGCATTGTACTAACCATTTCAAGGACTTAGGGATTTAACTTTGCTCTGTTTTGCAAGGCTATGGCTTCCAGGAAGACCATCCGGATCAATTTTGTAGCAACCTCTCCTCAACTCAAGGATTTAGTGTTAGAACTTCCCGATCATGCCCAGTTCATCAAGAAACATGGTTCTCTCCTCAATTTAGTTACCACCGGTTTCAAAGAAGATATGATGAGAGTTCTATTCCAGTTCTTCGATCCTAAACATCATTACTTCACCTTCCCAGATTATCAGTTGGTACCCACATTAGAAGAATTCTCCAGGCTGCTTGGGATACCTATCCTTGATCAAACACCTTTCAATGGTTTAGAAAAGATTTCGAAGTCTGAAGAAGTTGCCGCGGCTTTACACATGACAAAGTCCGACATTGAAACTAATTGGGTAACAAGAAGTGGAGTTAAGGGTTTACTTGCCAAATTTCTGATAAATAAGGCCCGAGAATTCCTAAAAGTTATGAATGTCCATGCTTTCGAAGATGTTCTAGCACTACTAATCTATGGTTTGGTGCTATTTCCTAACCCGGATCAATTCATAGACATGAATACTGTTAGGATATTTCTCACTCATAACCCTGTGCCCACCTTGCTTGGAGACATTTTGCATTCCCTTCACACTCGTACTATGAAAAGGCAAGGGACTCTCATGTGTTGTGTACCTTTATTATCTAGGTGGTTTATTTCGCACCTTCCTCAATCATTCTTGAAGAATGAGCAAAATTTGAAATGGTCTCAAAGGATAATGTCGCTCTCCCATTCAGACATCCATTGGTGTCCCCAACCCAAAGAAAATGTTATCATCATTGACCGTTGTGGAGAATTCTCTAACGTACCACTCCTGGGGATAATAGGAGGTATCACTTATAACCCAGCTTTAGCCCTACGTCAGTTTGGTTTTGCTCGAAGAGATGGTCCACATGAAATAGTTATCCAAGGCACTGTGTTTGACTATGACAATGATTCTCAAGGTCTCCGTCAAAGGTTTGTACGAGCTTGGGGCATGGTGAAAAGAAGTACTTTAGGACAGAAAAACTCTATTCCTATGGAACCTTATCTCAGATGGGTACGCGCCAGGGCTCGTGAGCTTACCATGCCATATCTTGCAATCGGACCTCTGATTGTCGAACCAAAAGTTGAAGGAGGTGCCCCTCAGATCATTCCTTATCCAGATATGCCTACCAATGTTGAAGAATTGAAGAAGTCCTGGATCCAGTTGAGAGAGGAAAGGGATACTTTTGAAATTCAGTTCGGTACAGAAAGGAAGAAAGTATTGGAGCTCACCAGCCAGCTTAATGAGGAACGAAGACTCAATGCATATCTCCGCCCAAAAAGAAGCCGTCCCTAGGAGACTTGAGTTTTCATTGTATTTTTATTATTTTTTATAATGAACATTGATTAAAGAAATTATTAATAAAAGTTTCCCTCTTTTGGTGGTTTACGCAAAGTTAAAATCCAAAAGTCCTTGAAAACATTTCATACATTGCATAGCATACCATAACATTGCATAACAGGTACTCTAAAGGATCAATGTTCTCACGGTCTTCCTCTTAAACAGAAAAATGGCCCTCGAACAAACTGTCAAAGATCTCCAGGCTCAGAATGCTCAATTCCAGGAGATGATCTTGAACTTATCCAAGGGGCAGGAGGAGCTGAAGGCTCTCTTGCTCGAGAAGAAGAAAGACAAGAAAGTTGTGAGTTACATTAACCCGGGAAGAAGGCTTAAAGGACAGGCCCCATGAGTCAAGATGGGAATTCCGAAGGATAAAGAAGATGAGACAGAAAATGATTCGGAAGAGGAGAATGTTGATCCCTTCAACCCTGAGGACGACGATGAAGATTATGAAAATGAACAGTACTCTCCAAAAGATGATAAGTATAAATTGCTGGAAGAACGTATGCTAGCTATGGAGGGTCAGAAGGCGCCCGGTCTGGATTTCGAAAGCTTAGGTCTGGTCTCTGATGTGGTCATTCCCCGCAAATTCAAGGTCCCCGCCTTCACTAAGTATGATGGTGCGTCTTGTCCCCAGATGCATCTGAGAGCTTACGTGAGAAAGATTCAGCCGTATACCACTGATAGAAA
Organism: Lathyrus oleraceus; assembly: GCF_024323335.1. Taxonomy (NCBI): domain Eukaryota; kingdom Viridiplantae; phylum Streptophyta; class Magnoliopsida; order Fabales; family Fabaceae; genus Lathyrus; species Lathyrus oleraceus. Next base: position 104,741,142 of record NC_066581.1, read on the forward strand.
GCTATGGATCCATTTCTTCCAAGAGAGTCTGTCTGGCACACAGTTAGAGTGGTATTATCAGCTCGAGAGCTCTAACATCCGCACCTGGACTGATTTAGCGACAGCTTTCTACAAGCACTACCAGTATAATTCTGAATTGGCGCCTACTCGGCTACAGTTGCAGAATATGACTATGGGCTCTAAAGAAAGCTTCAAAGGATATGCTCAAAAATGGAGAGATTTGGCTGGCAGAGTCAAACCCCCTATGACTGATCGAGAATTAGTGGACATGTTCATGGGTACACTGACTGGCCCATTCTACAGCCATCTATTGGGAAGTTTCTCATCGGATTTCACTGAACTTATATTGACGGGTGAACGTGTTGAAAGCGGCATTCAAAGTGGAAAGATACAGGCGGCTACCTCTGCAAGCACCAAAAAGTCCTATCAGGGGAAGAATGAATCAAATGCTGTGTATGGTCAAAAGGGGTCATAACAAGAAAAATCGTGACCATACTAGTGGAGCAGTTACGATTGCAGCACCGCCATCCCAAAACTTCTAGCACAGACAAGATAGGCCGAGAAGACAATTTACGAAGATCAATATGACTTTAGCACAAGCACTGCAGGGTATGCTAAAGGCAAATTTAATTGCCCTCAGAGATCCTCCTGCAAATCCCAACACTACTTCTCCTCGTTATAATCCCAATGCCAGGTGTGCATATCACTCCGATAGCCCCGGGCATGATACAAACGATTGTTGGTTGTTGAAGAATAAGATTCAGGATATGATCGACGCTGGAGAAATTGAATTTGATCCTCCGGAGACTCCTAATGTCATCACTGCTCCTCTTCCTAATCATGACAAGACTCTTAATGCTGTAGAAGATGCTGATAGCGATTGTGACTTGGATAGCTGGATTTTCCCAACAATTGGTGACAGACTCAATAATTGGAAGGCTGAAGACACTATCCCGATTTCCTTTAGTCAGGAGTAATTGTTATTTCTATTTTAGTGTTTCAAATTTTGTAATTTTTCAGAGCATTGTGTCTATGCCCGAGGCACAATGGCTAATTTTTTTAGGGGTTTTGTCATTTTCATAAGCATATTCATATTCAATAAATCAATGGACCTTTTGCATTCAAATATTGCGCTCTTTATCTTTCATGTCATCTTTCAAATAAGCTATGTTTTCTTACACACACTCACGTAACAAAATACAGATCCATATCCACTCTGGATCCTGTTGATAATAACTCTGCTACTGTTCATTATGACTTTGAAAATCCAATCTACCAAGCCGAGGATGGAAGTGAGGAAGATTGCGAAGTACCTGGAGAGCTCGCCAGACTGTTACTGCAAGAAGAAAAGACCATACAGCCGCATGAGGAATCAATCAAATTGTAAATCTGGGTACTGAAATAGACAAGAAAGAAGTCAGAGGTTTCTTGGGACGCTTGAATTACATTGCCCGATTCATTCCACATTTGACTACTACTTGCAAACCCATCTTCAAATTACTGAGGAAAAATCAAGAGATGATATGGAATGATGAATGTCAGGAAGCTTTTGACAAAATCAAGAAGTATCTCCAAGAACCTCCAATTCTGATGCCACCAGTTGAAGGAAGACCTCTAATCGTGTATTTGACCGTGTTAGAAAATTCAATGGGGTGTGTGTTGGGGCAACATGACGAGTCTGGTCGAAAAGAGCATGCCATATACTACCTTAGCAAAAAGTTTACCGACTGTGAAACAAGATACTCATTGCTCGAGAAAACTTATTATGCTTTGGCTTGGGCTGCTCGCCGACTAAGACAGTATATGTTGAATCATACCACTTTATTGATTTCTAAGATGGATCCTATCAAATATATATTTGAGAAACCTGCCCTCTCCGGAAGAATAGCAAGATGGCATATGATTTTAACAGAGTATGATATCCAGTATACTACCCAGAAAGCAATCAAAGGAAGCATGGAGCCATGATGCTTGCTACAATGGATGGCGAAGAGTTCCTGCATCCCGTGAACACGGACATAGTTAAAAAATACTACGCATGTACACCCGGCAAGTTGAAAACCTGAAAAGGCGGCTTGGGCAAAAAAGGGTATCCTGGTGGACTGAAAACCTGAAAAGGCGGTCCAGGCAAAAATTAGGGATTAAAGCGTATGACTATGTCCCGTTCTCGGTCAGCTTCACCAAAGTCAAAGGGACTGAACAAGCCAATCACTTCTATCCAACAACAGGAGATGAGAGGCTTGAAGACATAATGACAGTAGTGGAATTAAAATCAATAGGACTTTTTCTTCATAGCTTTTTCTTTGTTTTTGACAATTTCCTCTTACTAGGATTTCTGTCTCCTTGTACTCAAATTGCCTATTTATAGGCCCTCTTTCAAAATCAATACAATTTTATTTCCAAAAAGATGCTTTTGTTTTACTTTCTCTGTTTTGTTTGCATAAACGTCCATTGATTTAATTTGAATTAATATATGCATTTGAACATGATTGATGTTTACCGAAAATACATGCATAAAATAGAAACAGCAATTACTAAAAGACTTTAGGATCAAGGATAAGGTTTAACCATGCTTTCCAATAAGTCCGGTTGCAAATCCCTATCCCCAGCAAAACCAGTTATTTCCCAGAAGAAATTGGCATTACTAGACAGACTGGTCATCTCTGTTATCCCCCAGCCAGGTCCTGTTGAATATTTCTACCATCAGACAAGAAATCAAATATCCCCAGCTAAGAAAGGGTCGTCAATACAAATATCTCCAACCAGAATATGGGGATTTATGTTCCCCTGGCAAAGTTTTTCGGATGCATAATTCATTCATACATCATTTCACAGCAAATGCATGCATACAATGTTCGCATTCATTTTCAAAAGCATAAAACATCTCACGCATCATAACATTGCATGAGGCTAACTTTCTTTTCAGATTAATTATCCTCCTGATACAGTCAAAATAAAGATTCATTCAAACGGATCCTTATCAATCACATTCAAGATTCAGATACATTTTTCAGATAGAATCCAGATGAATATCCATTCTGACAAACATTCTGATATCTTCCTAATGATGGCATCTTTAAGCCCATCCCAGACATTTATTGCAAATACAACACATACAAACATTATCAGATATAGCCTAACGTACAGCTCATTCTGATTCAGCCTAACGTATGGTTCCTTCAACTGTTCCAATACGGTTTAGCGTACGAACCATTTGGATGTTCATCCCCTCAGATACTACCTAGCGTACGGTACATTCTAAAGTGTAGTCTAGCGTATGACTACCCCTTTTATCATCAGATACAGCCTAACGGACGGCTCATTCTGCTACTCAGATACGATCTAGCGTACGATCCATTCTGATCTTTATTCCTCAGATACTACCTAGCATACGGTACATTCTGAAGTGTAGTCTAGCGTACGACTACCCCTTTTATCATCAGATACAGCCTAACGGACGGCTCATTCTGCTACTCAGATACGATCTAGCGTACGATCCATTCTGATCTTTATTCCTCAGATACTACCTGTAGCACCTCAAATTTGCACCTACCTTTTGTACATACATTTTCATATTAGGTCATTAACATAACATAGTCCACTGCATAGCATTGCATTGTCCTTTGCCCAAGTGCAAGCCATCAGACAAGATTAGGTCAACTGGTTAGGAGGATCAGTCAAACAAGCAAGCAAGTGAATTTCTCAAGGAAGCAAAGCCCTAGGGTTGCTTCAACATGTTCACATGACCTAGGGGTCCTTTTGAGGTTATTTGGTCAAGGATTGGGTGCTCAGAAGTCATCAGTCATGGTTCAATCCCCCAGAAACCCTAGAAAGTCAACCAAAGTCAACTGTGCTTGAATTCATGGATTTGAAGGTGGGAGATGGTTTGAAAGGCCTCATTCATGTCCATACAAGTCTCATTTGATATTTCAAAGATCAAGATTGAAGAATTTGAGGTCAGATCAAAAGTTTCCAAAAATAGTAAGTGACCTGTAATTGGAAACTGCCAAAAATGGAAAGTTCTTCTCCTCAAATTTACATCATCATACAAGCTTCAAATGAAATTTTGTCCAACATGAAAGTTGAATATCTTGTTCTCCCATTTCCAAAAAGTCCAAGAACACTCATTTCTCATTTGTGGTTGGCAAGTTATGATCAAATCATTGTCAAGAATTTTTGAACTTCAAAGTGGCATAACTCTTGAACCATTTGGCCAAATTGAGTGAGGTTTTTTGCTACAAGTCACATTTGAAATGTTCTATCCAAATCCTTCATCACATTTCATCAAAAATCATCCAATCAAAATGGCATTTTTCAAGTGACTTGAATTAAAAAAGGGAAGGGTAAAAAGGGACTTTCAAAATAAACATTTTCTACACTTTCCCTCATTTGCATTTGATTAAAAGTGATATTTGGAATATGTTTAGGCCCATTTTCGTGCACTATAGCATGCACCCCATGCATAATGAGGTGATTTAGCAATTTGGCCATAACACTCATTTCATTAATCCTTTAGGTTTGGCTTAAGATTGATTAGCAAGGATCATTAACAGTTGGTATATATGGTTAATCAAAACAGAAAATACATTAACATCCACTCTTACTCAGATCTAGATCTAAAAAAGTAAAAACTCTCTCAACTCTTCATCTTGTTTTTTCTGCAAAATTCTCCAAGAACACAACACCATTTCTTCCTTGATTCACCATCCACAAGCACATTGGAAGTGATTTGGAGCAAAGACTCATCACTGTTTCAGCTAAATCGTAACTATTACATCCAAGCACCTCTCATGGCAGCTGGTGATTTGAACATAATCAAGCAAGGTTGAGCCACGATTCTCCTTTCATTCATCAACATAAACATCAAAGTGCTTCTGTTTCAACTTATCCAGGCCAAGAAATCACGAAATCAACACTGTCCTCACTTGGAGGTAAATTCTCGACCATTGCAGTTCATGAAATTGTGCTATGTATTTGATAGATCTTGCATCCATGAGTTCACCAAACTTTATGGTTTTGATTTTCATTGAGTATTAAGCTTGATATACTGATTTTAAGTTTGGTTGGTAAATGTTATTCTGTTCGATTCTTTCATGCTAGCTCAAATTAGGTCAAACCAATATTGGATTATTGATGAGCATTAGGAGATGAACACAATGGCATATCGTTTGTTGATTTTGGTTACAAAGTGTTCATGAGCTGGGTTTTGTGTGAAGAACGTATGAACACGTTCATAAACCCTAATTTTCTCACTGCCAGACCACGTTTGATCTTGGTTTTGTTTTGTTTGCATGGAAATCGTGTTCGTGGGCCATGAATCCAATCAGAGCATGCCACGCCCTTAAGTGAAACGCGGCGTTTCACTTAAGTGGCTTAGTATTTACGAAATTGCCATTTCAGCCATTTAATTCAATTAAATCATTTTCATGGACGTATGGATTTTTAAATTGTCTAGGGTTTTTTCATGTGTGTCCAATTTGTGTATGCCATGCCATTTTGCTTGTGAAATGATGATGTTTAATCCAATGAGGCTGAAATTTTTTGTGCTTAAGCTAGACATGTTCATGGTCATTTTGGTATAGAGTTTGTGATTTTATCATTGCTGGTTTATGAGATATGATTTTTTGAATAGAGGTGTGACAATTTGTGTCACACCATTCTTGTCCAATTTGATGATTTTTGTTGCCATGCCTATTGAACTCCAAATGACTTGAATTTTTGCATGTTGATACTTATGAATGTTGAGAATGCTTGTGAATGTTTCTGGAATTTTTGAGTGCATTTCCTATTTGTTGGATAATTTCTCCCCTGTTTGACCAATTGTTGACTTCTTGGGATACATGATTTTATATGATTTGTGAAATCCTCATGCATTATTGGATGGAATTTAAAATTGGCATGTGTATTGTAGACATCTTGAAGTTTGTCATGGCTTTGGTTTCATTCATTTATCTTATGCCAATTCTATTTTATTATTGCTTGAAGTGGATGCATGTTTTGATGCCTTGTATGAGCTGGTTTAAACTTGTGTTGACTTTATGAATTTCATTGACTTGCTTCCCTTGATCCAAATGAGCTGAAATTTGGTGTGATTGTCATGTTATGAATGCTGTTTGATCATGAATTTTTTGGTGGTTTATTGAAATGTTTGTGAATTGATTTGAGTTGAGCCATTCTGTTTGGTCCTTTGAGGTTCTAAATTACATGTTTTGTGCCCTTTCCTTCATGAAATGATAATGATGAATGATATGAATGTGAAACCACTTGGATTTGATTCTTGATTGATTGATCTTGACTTTGGATAAGTTTCATGTTCTGTTTTGACTTTTTTCTCTCATTTCGACCCTGGTCTTGTACTAGTGGTTTGTGCTCTCACATTTGAGTTTTGTTTCAGGTCAAAGGGCACAATTGCCATGCTTAATGATGCTTACTCAATTGAAGTTGACCTATTGATTGTTGATGACTAACTTTGGTTTATTTTGTAGGGTTTGAGACTTGTACCTTGTGCCTAATTGGCTTGCACCTTTGTGCATTGACAGTTGTTTGCTTGTGTACAGTTGTACAGTTAACTGTTGACATTTACTGTTTGATTTCTGTTTGAGTTTAGTACTGATTATCTTGGATTGTTTTCAGGTACTTTAGTTGCTTTAGTTCCCTTGTGAACTTGCTCTTGCTTTGCTTGATAGCTTGAGCATTGAGGTATAACATCCTAACTCCATGTAGTCTGGAAGACCTGGCCTGTTACTTGGCCAGGCACCTGTCTGAAGTCCTCCTTAAGAGGCAGTGTTTGTGCTTGTTTATGTTTGTCCCTGTACATATCAAAGACCTTTGTTAAGGCAATTGGCAGACACAAGAGATGCGCAATCCATCTCCTGCTATTCTGTTGAGTCGTCCCTTGGCTCACATCACATGTTGATGCCTTGTGGACATTAACCCAAGATCAGTTGAGTCAGTGTCATAAGTGTAGAAGGGTTCCCACTTCCTGGACCCACACTTCATTGTCTTAAGCTCTCCTAGGCCAGGGATAAGAGTTGTGAAGTCTCATCTTCACTCACCTTTCATCAGCTTCACCCTAACTCTCAATGTTAGGGTTAAGAGCTAACATTACCCTGTTACAGTGGTTTGTTTGTCGAGGTTGACATGACCCCTCGACTAAAACCTAACCTTGATTGAGCCAACTGATTGCATATAGTGTGTGCTATTTGTGCTTGTGTGTTTGTTTTAGCTTGCTTCTTGTGCAAGTTAGGTTTAGTTTGGCTTGCTTCCTGTGCAAGTCATGTTTAGGATAGCTTGCTTCCTGTGCAAGTTAGCTAGAAACCTTAACTTAGGGATGATTTGCATGATAACATCTAGGCTCGAGTCGTAGTCTCCCTAGTTGTGTCTCCCTCTGTTATCTGGTTAGGCTAGTCCCGTGTCCCTGCGTAGGGGAACTACGTCGCCCTGATCCTCATACCAGATGAGGTACGTAGGCAGGAGATGAGCTGATCTCTCCGGGCGCCCTTTTTGTTTTGTCTTTGTGTGTGTTAGGAGATGGATCTAAGCCCAGCGATTGGCATTCCGTATCCTCTTGTTGTGTGCTTGGAGTCCGGTATAAGTCCATCAAGTGGCATCTGGTTTCCAGTGTGCGTGTGTTTTGGTTCGGAAGCTGATGTAAGTCCAGCGATTGGCATTCGGGTTCCATGTTTGCCCATTTTTGTGTGGAGTTTGACGTAAGCCCAGCGCTTGGCAGTCGATTTCCTGTGTTGTTTTGTTTGTATGCGTGAGCCGAGCTACGAATGCTCTGATTCTTCTTAGTCCAAGAAGATACGTATGCATAGGATGCGACATCCTAGCGAGCATGTTTTTCCCCAGTTCGAACTACTTTGACTCTGATGTCTATGCCTGATGGACTAAGTAGGCCCAGGATGTGATATCCTGCCGAGTCAGTCTTGTATGTTTTCCTGTGTCTCTTTCAGCCAGTGTGTGTATGTTTGAGCAGTGTTTTAGCAACCATTTTCCTTCCTTTTGTGCGTGGATCCCGTCGAGTACAACGGATGCGTAGGGGTGCTAATACCTTCCCTTCGCATAACCGACTCCCGATCCCATTCTCTTTGGTCGCGAGACCATGCTTTTTCCAGGTTTACTCTGAGCGTTTCCTTTCCCTCTTTTGGGATAAATAACGCACGGTGGCGGCTCTGTTGTTCTTGTTTTCCCGCCGGTTTTTCGCGTAATGCGACAGCTGGCGACTCTGCCGGGGACTAGAGAAGTTGACCTTCTGCTGGTCCATCTTCCCTAAGCGAGTCTCTCCTAGCGCTTTCTAAGTTAGGGTTTTGGTTGCTGTTTGCTGTTATTTATTGCATTCATTATTTATTGTTTGCATTTATTGTTTGCATTTATGTTTGCATTCATTCATATTCATTGTTCATCTGGCTGGCTGGTTGTCTGTTTCTCTGTGTTGGGGTGGGAGTTACTTGAGGTAAAAGGCCCAATACCCAGGCCATGAGTGAAATCTAGGATACTTAGGAATAGAGTGATTCATGGGAAGCGGGTGGTATTGCGCCACTTAGCGGAACATTGATATCACGAGCAGTTCAGACCCTGGTGGGATATTATCATTGCATACTTCGGGTGTGTATATGATGATATTCTGCGAAAGGTTATTTATGTTGCGTTTCTCTCGACCTTACCCTGGCCTAGACGACACCTGTGAGTGTGGAGGGTTTGATCATTATTACAGGTACCGTTGGTGACTTGTGGTCATGTTGGTGACTTTGGGTTCAGACGACAGTTTCTCAGTTGACTTTGGGTTTCAGATGAATTTGGGGTTTTGAGTTTAAACCGAAGCTTCGATCCTGTGTTCTGAGATGCACCGCCAGCCAGTCTTGTCTGCATCATTTGCATCATAGCATGTTTATTTTCAAAAAAAAATAAGCAAACAAAAAAAAAAGAGAAAAAAGGTTGAAAAAAGAAAGAGAAAAAAAACTAATCTCTGCATGCATATCATTTCTCAGGTACATTCCAGAGTCTGTTCACTGATAGAGATGGCAACAGTCCCAGAGCCGAAGCGAAAGACTTGTTCATACAGCTTTCACCGTGAGCCTTTGACGTCTCTGATTGAGTTGAGTAGCCTTATGACCAGCGGTAACCAGAAGGGGTTTGGTGACCAGTATGGAGATATTCTGACGCTGTTGAAGATGGTGGTCGATCCAGTGCCGTTGCAGACTCTTCTTCAGTTCTACGACCCAGAGCTTCGTTGCTTCACCTTTCAAGATTATCAGTTGGCGCCTACCCTTGAGGAGTATTCTATTCTGCTGAGTGTCCCGATTCAGCATCAGGTTCCTTTCTTGGACGTGCCCAAGGAGGTCGATTTCAGGGTTATTGCTAGAGCTCTTCATTTAAGTGTCAAGGAGATCAGTGGTAGTTGGAAGACCAGTGGGGATGCTGTAGGATTGCCTTTGAAGTTTCTGTTAAGGGTTGCTAGAGAAGAAGCAGAGAAGGGGAATTGGGAAGTTTTTCATGCCCAGCTAGCTATTTTGATCTATGGGATCGTCTTGTTCCCGAGTATGCCCAACTTTGTTGACTATGCTGCAGTCATCATCTTCATTGGAGGAAATCCTGTTCCTACTCTGTTAGCTGACACTTACTATGCTATTCACAGTAGGCATGGTAAGGTGGAGCTATCAGATGTTGCCTTCCACTTTTGCTCAGATGGTTTACATCTCTCCTGCCAGTCAGTGGACCTTTTGTGGATGCTGAGAGCACTCACAAGTGGACTCAGAGGGTTATGTCTCTTACCTCCTATGACATCAGATGGCAGTCATACCGGATGGATGTGCGGAGGGTTATTATGAGCTGTGGAGAGTTCCGGAACGTGCCGCTTGTGGGGACCAGGGGTTGCATCAATTACAACCCAGTTCTTTCTCTTCGCCAATTAGGGTTTGTAATGAAGGGAGAACCACTTGAGGCTGAGGTAGCTGAAAGTGTGTTTTTTGAGAAGCAGAGTGACCCGGCTAGATTGGAACAGATAGGAAGAGCTTGGAAGGCTATTGGTGTGAAGGATGGATCTGTCTTAGGTGTAGCGGTGTATTCGTCGCTATATGATCTATTGATTAAATCATAAGCAAAGTATACAATGAACATAGAGTCGCCACCGCACTTTTATTTATCCTAAGGACTGGCTAAAAAGCGAACAAAAGCCTAAGAAGTTTTACACATAGAAAACCAATGAAAAGATCAGAGATCGGGGTAAGGGGTAAATTACGCAAAGGGAAGGTGTTAGGCACCCAATGCGTCCTAGGTACTCCTAGGGAGCCCTTTTCACACTTTGTTGTTTGAAAATTATTATTTGTCATGACATAAGTATTGTGCAAACATGATTGGGATGATGAGAAAAGAATGTACAAGTTAGTTATTTTTGTGTTTGGATGGATAACCATTGCCTACGTACCTTTACAGGATCAAAACCTCGTAGTTCGGCTAAAAGATTTCCAAAAATTAGTGAGTTCAATTTTAAACACAAGCCCTAAGGTTTTACGTTACCCATGGGAGAAAACTCGACCTTATATAACAACTAGTCCACCATGTGAGAAAAGCTTCAACTTGCCAGAGAGGGGTTAACCCTATAATAGGCAAGGAAGACTTATAATTCATCTACTAAGGACAAATAGGTGAGATTAATATCAACCAACTAGGGTAAATCAAACCTATAGCTAATGTATGAAAACTTAACAAACATGGACAAAGCCACAAAATCATTTGAATGGGTGAAGTTATTTGGATTATTTACAAAAAGGTCAAAGTATGATTAAAGTCAATTCAAAATGAAGTATTTACAAAAATGAAGTTTGGAAAATCATGGACTTAAGGTCCAAGTTTCTAATTTGGAAAGAGGTGAGAATGTTTGCACAACACTTATTTCAAGTTTTTAAAACATGTGTGAAAAGGTAGGACACAATGGGATGAATGGAATAGAAGAGTGAATGTAAAACTTCTTAGGAGGGTCCACCTCTTGAAATCATATAGAAGATGATTCAAGTGGGTCCTTAGGAATAGGCTACAAATGAGCAATAATCTGAACATGGTAACAGATGAAAGTAAATAAAAGCGGATACTGGATGCCACTCAATGGTCTTATACCTGTCTCCTAAAACAAGTAAGGATATCAGAAGCCACTCTATGGACTTACACTAATCTCCATCAGAATAAAACAAAAAAAACAAAACAGGGAAGTCAACTGCCAATCTATCTGGACTTATGTTAACCTCCACAGTATGATCCTAGGAATACAAATGCCACATCACAGGGACTTACAATGAATCCTCACATACAACAACAATGCTCAAACAAAGAGCAAAGAAGATATGAGTGACCAGTGAGGTCTTACACTCTATCTCTTCCATGTCATAGGAACAAAAGCCAATCAATATGGACTTACAATTGTCCTCAATGGGAAAACATCAATGTCACAAGGACAAAAGAAATGATCATGCACTGATGGCAAACAAAGATAATAAATGCACAACGACAATCAATGATAGTAAATGCACAATGGCAATCAAGTAATCATGTATAAATGAGTCAAGTAATCAATCACACAAATTCAAGTAACACACACTATAACCATTCAATGAGGCTCAATCAAAGGGTTTGACTATGAAAGTCCACTGTAAGAGGTAAGTGTCGCTCTTAACCTTGCCATTGAGGGGCTAAGGTGAAGCAGATGAAAGGATATGAGGGGTGTGCCTCATTGCTTCTATCTCAGGTCCGAGAGAGCATGTAAATATAAGAATGTGGGGGAGTTCAGAAAGATGGAACTCTTTCCCCGATTGAAGACTCTATAGATCTTGGGTTTGGATCTCAATGCTACAACCATGTAATGGGAGCAAGGAGAAGACTCACAGAATAGTGGGAGATAGGCTACATATCTCTTATATCCACCAATTGCCTCACATGAGGACTTTTCCTGCTTGGGACAAACATAAACAATCACAAACATTGCCTCTTAAGGAGGACTTCAGACAGTTTGCCCGGCCAAATAACGGGCCGGGTCTCCAGACTACATGAAGAATAGAGAGTCTACCTCAATGCAAATTGCTATTTAAGCAAAGCAATGCAAGTTCTTAAGAGAACTGAGCAACTAAGGGTACCTGAAATCAGTCAAATATGATCAGCATCCCAACATAAACAAAACAACAACAATAAGAATCAATCAACAATCAAACAATGATGTGCATAGCACCAAGTCCATGTGAACCAAGCACCCTACAACACAAACAAATTAGTATACAATGATCAAAGTAAACAACTCAATTATGAATCGACCTCCTTAAGGCATTAGCTTTTTAACCTGAAAAGTCAAAGTCAAGCTCAAACATAAGTAACAAGACCACTAGGCCAAGCCTAGGGTCCAAAGGAGGGAAAAAATGTAAAACAGCAAGTAAAACATGATCAAAACCAAGATATTTCAATTAATAAGAAGGACCAATTGGTCTCACATCCAAACTATGCACTAATTTCATTTTATGTACAATCTAAGTCAAAGTAAGCAATGTTGAATCACATATGGACAACCAGAATGATTACATTCAAAAAAATACCAAAACAACATAGAAAATTCCACAAAAATTATATCCTAAACAGAGGACATTCAACAAGCTACATGTTAATTTTCATGCCATTTGGACTAGTGGAGCTATGGGAATTAATTCAACATGTCAAGGCATGCAAAAACACAACCAAAATAGGTCACAACATGTACACTAACTTCAATCAAATGGTAAACAGTGATATTAAATGGGAAATGGACGGGACCAAAGCCAAATGAAAGCTATACATGTTAGGAACTACCCCACCAAATTTCATATTCATAGGGTTAGGGATGAGGATTTGGCAACATAGGAAAAAATGTTACACAAGCAAAGCCCAAAAAATGCTAAGCAGTAGACAAAAATTCTAATCAAATAGAAAATAGATCAATTAAATCCACAAAAATTCATGTTGAAAGTTAACATGTCAAAGGTATCTCATGCAAAAAATCAGAACCATAGGCCTAATGGAAGCATGGAAAAATAATTCATAAACTCAGCAGATCAAAGTGTGACACATATTGTCACACTCAAAAAGAATTAATCACATCTAGCAAACCAGAGGTCCAAAAATTACAAATCATATGTCAAAATCTCCAGGAGAGGGTCAAGAATCATCCTATAAAATTTCAATTCATTTGGATAAGGCATGGTCATTTTATGATTAAAATAGCAAAACATATGAATATTGCACACATTATGAACATCCCTATGCCAATTAAAATTTTTACCAAGCACAACTTCAAAAAATATGTCTAAAAAAAAGTAGATTAAAAATGGAGGTTATCAAAAAAAGTCACAAATTAATTGGATGAATATTGGTTAATCTATGATTTTTTGAAGTTTCTTGGATTATTGAAATAATTATTTAGGATTTATTTAGATTTTAGTAATTAATTATGTGACCGAGTGGCAATTCTGTAAATAATATATGCCAAGCCAAAACGCGGTCGTGTAATTAAATGAGGTGGCGGCATCTGATTCGCTCGCCCAAGCGGGAAACTGAAATTTGAAACGGAACTGCACCAGCTTGGATCAAAACGTGAAATCTCCAGCAATCTTTGAATCTTCATCGCTGTTCTTCATGAACTCCATCTGCAGAAAACGTCCAAGAACTTTTGTGCGCCAAATCGCTCGAACCGCACACCGTTGGAAAGGTTTAATCGAGTAGAACTCGAATATCCTAGTGAAATCGTCCAGAACCTCATGTATAGAGCGAATCGATGGAAAGAAGATAACGCATACAAATTTCAATCGACGATAACTCAATCAATTTACAACGAAATTACAATCCACAAATTTCATACTACTCTACGATGATTACTCTACCAAATCCCTAACATAATTGAGGCAATCGCGAGTTTTGATTTCCAACCTTAAGAGTGTGCAGTGCGGAATCTGGATGTATTGAGCTCCAATTCAGTGAAACAGATCAAGGATATTGATTCAGAAGGCGTATAGTGGTGTTCTTTTAGCTCAAAGATGCACGGATCATCAAGAATCACCAACTGCCATTGGAGTTCAAGTCTTTGCAGCAGCTAGATTTGGCCATGATTTTGCTTCGTTCTTCACCAACAGAAGTTCAATATCACCTGCAAGTTATGAATCAACAGAGAAATCGCACAAAGATTGATAAGATCTTGATGAAATGATCAAAAAAGTGTGTTGTGGAAATTGGAGCAAAATGAGAGAAAATGAGAGAATTTGAGAGTTTTTGCTTTTGGATCTGTGAATTGTGATTAGTGTTCTGAGAAAACAGTTATAATTAACTATATATACTACCACTTAATCCAACAATTAATCATGATTAAGCCAAACTTGGTGATTAGCAAAAGTAGCTTGTATGTGTATTTTGGCCTTTTTACCCTTGGATGGTTTTGATCAATGTAACAGTGATTTCTCAACTTGAACAAGTCACAATTTGCATTTGGAAGCTAATGGAATTGGTCCCATGTCCATTGAATGTATATTTCTCAATTTCACTATGTGATGGTACTTTGTCCATTTTTCCAATTCATTTCAAAAGCTAATTTCCAAACCATGAAGCCTTAGCATGTTATGAATATTCCAACAAGTTTCAAATGCCATTTATGAAGTGTTGCAAAAATCCCCACTCAAAAATTCCAATTATTTCACAAGTTGGACAATTTTGCCCCTGGTTCATTTAACTGTCCAGTTGAAATTTGACTTTTTGCATTGACCTTTTTTGAAGAAATCCAATTATGCACCATGAAAGTACATGTCAAATGGAGTTTGTGCATATAAAGAACATCCAATTTGGACACTCCATGTGGAAGTTATGCCCTTCTGATTATGGGTCATTTTTGAAATTCACTGGACCATAACTTGTCAACTATCCATGGGATTTTCAAGTTCTTGGACTTTTTGGAATAGTGAGGACAAGATCTTCAACATTCATGTTGGACAAAATTCCATTTGAAGCTTTCTTGGACACGTAATATTTGGGAGAAAAACTTTCCATTTTTGGCAGGTGAGAATTACAGGTCATTTCCATTTTTGGAAACTTTTTGTCTGACTTCAAATCCTTCAACCTTGATCTTCGAAATATCAAATGAGACTTGTATGGACATGAATGAGGTCTTTCCAACCATCTCACACCTCCCAAATCCTGATTAAATGCACAGTTGACCACAGTTGACTTTTGTTGACTTTTCTTGTTCTGATGAATTCCAAGCCTCTTTCACATGAGATCTTGCTTCCAAATGATATCACAAGTTATATGAACTTTTTATGAATGGTCATGGTGTCCAAATTCTTTCAAGAATGGTCACCATCTATTGCTCAAGGCCTGATTTGACTGTTTTGGCCTAGCTAGCTTCAGCTGCAAGCAACATGGTTAGATGACAATATTTTTGTACATTTGGTTAGTAAACATATGAAAAGCAATGATATACCAATGCAATACATGCTTGGTGATCAAGAATCACACTCACAAGATATCCCACCCACTAGGAGGGAAGCTAGGGTATGCAATGATCCTTGAGGCCATGATATGAGATGTTATGGGCCATGAGGGATCTTAGGGCCAAAATTGGGGTCTTACAGATGCCCCTATTTAAGGTCATTCTAGCCGGAGAAGTGAAGTTTAGAAATCTTCATCTCGACGCGGTAGAATGGGCTTAAATACTAGTAATGAGACAAATTTTGGTCCCTAAGATACCTCATGATGCGGATTTATGCATGCAAAAGCAAATTCTGTGGGGAATATGGTTCACACAGAAGACAAGACGATCCATCGGAGCAATACACTCACCAGGAACAGAGACTCTAACAAGACTCTTATTGGGACTCTATTAGGGGATAGTAAGGAAAAGAATGCGTGAGCAGGACACGACTCTGGTTAGGGAAAACAAAACTGACACAGCGTGAACAAGACACGACTCCAAGTGGGGATAACAGACATCGGACTGGAGAGCTTGCTGGAGAAGCAAAGGACTCACACCGGGGAATAAAGAATTCCAGAGGAAAATAAATCCCTTGGAATGACATAAGCTGACTCAAATTATCCATAAAGGATACTTCGGATAAAAATCCGGACTCGGACCAGGAAAAGATTCACATAGAACTTCCCTGCCGGAAATGCATATATTGGGGAATAAACACCCATATAGCAAAGGGGTAAAAATCACCAAAGGAAACTCCACAGGGGAATGTCTAACAAAGAGACTCTCTTGGGAAAAGCAACAGGAATGAGGTGTTACCGGTATAAGGGTAACAAACTCAGGAAGAATGAATATCTAAGACCGGTATAAGGGTGAGAGATATCAATCAACCAACATCTGAGAAAGACCTACAAAGGGTATAATACTCAGGAAAATCTGACTCCACAGGGGACCAAGGTCATAATAGGGAGTAGAAAGGAAGGGACACCAGGGATACCGAGGTATATAATAGGTGACCGACCGAAAAAAGTGAATTGGTATATATGCCAAGACACTCATCATCCGAAAGGAGGGCTTGAAAAAGCAAAATCGACTTACAGGATGGAACATTCGAATCCACAACGGGAAAACGAACCTTACTCAACTAGGGACACAAACCCAAAGAGTGCATGAGATATAATATCCATTACCGGCAGACCGTGGATAAGATACTCGCATGAGACATATTATCTATTACCGTCAGAACATAGATAATAAACTCGCATGGTAAGAAACACCAGAGATACCGAAGTATATAATAGGTGATCTACCGAAAACGTGAATTGGTATATATGCCAAAACACACATCCGAAACACAACCTGGTTAAAGGATGAAATATTCGATTCTACAAAGAATACGAATCTTGCTCAGGTGGGGAAAGTCAACAAAGGATTCCAACCAAAGAGCGCATGAGACATATTATTCATTACCGGCAGACCGTGAATAATATACTCGAAAGGAAAAGACACCAGAGATACCGAAGTATATAATAGGTGACTAACCAAAAAAGAGACAATCGATACCAAGCATCCGGGTAAACGAAAGACAACTCAAGGGGATAAATTGCGAGCATCCGGCAATTATCCAACAACAAAGAAATATTCGACTCCGCAAAGGGAAATACTGAATCTTACTCGACCAGGGAAACACAAAAGGCTTCAACTGAAGAGTGCATGAGATATATTATCCATTACCGGCAGACCGTGAATAATACACTCGCATGGAAGATTATCCACAACCGGTATAAAGGTTAACAAAGGATAAATCGACCGAAAAGAGAGGCATCGGGATACCAACCAGGCATATAATGATGACCAATCAAAGAGAGTAACAACATTACCAACCAAAGGGTAAATGAAAGACTCACTGGGGATAAATTGCAAGCATCCGGCAATTATCCGCAAAAGCTGGGGATACATTGATAGACAATCAAGGATCCGGGGAACAAATCACTAGCAACCGGTGAAAAGACCCATTGGCGACTTCAAAAGGATAACATTGCAAGCATCCGGCAATGATCCGGAAGATTGCTGGGAATACAAGTGCTTACTCAAGAGCAACTACCCAAAAGCAGGGAGGAATATCAACATCGAATATTGAATGAAGATAACCACGAAGAGATTAGGGTTTACATCTACCGAATACGGGGCAGAAGACCAAAATCTGGCTGAGAAAACAAGGGGTTTAACAATACCGACTACTGGGTAAGAAACCAAAGACTCAGCTGAGGATAAAATTGCTAGCAACCGGCAATTATCCATATGTATCATAAGATACAACTCCGCTGGAGAGAAAAATCACAGCAACATAGGATTTACAACTACCGAATACGGGGTAGAAGACCACAAACTCCACTGGGGATATAAATCACCACAGGGAACAAAACTCTGTTTGGGATAACACCACAACAACAGGAAATCCACCATCAACCAGATCGAACCACAAAGGTTACCACTGCTAGGGGAAAAGAGATAGGATTTACGACTACCGGTATGAGGGCAGTAGCCATACTCTGGTGGGAATAACCACAAATTAGGGTTTACATCTACCGAATACGGGGTAGAAAACCAAAAACTCTGCGTGGGGATAGAATAAATCACGAATCCGCACGGAAAATCAAAATGAGGTTTATAACAGACCGCAAACTCTGTTGGAGAGTAAGGAATTAGGATTTACGACTACCGACTATCAGGTAGAAAACCAACAACTCTGGCTGGGGACTAAAAGGTATATAACCACAAGTTCTGCCAAGAAAGCCAGGAGAATAGGACTTACAACTACCGGTATAAGGGTAGAGGCCAAAATCGACTCTTGCGGAGGAATGAAAGGTATATAACCACAAGTTCCGCCAAGAGGAAAGGAACAATAGGACTTACAACTACCGGTATAAGGGTAGAGGCCCGAAACTCCGCTGGGGAACAACCCACTGGGAAGCACGATATAGTTGACAAAACGCCAATTCGGGAATATTCCGAAAAGACAGACCGAATCAAGACACGTTCTATGAGGATATAACTCAATAGGAAAACTCCATCCCAATATATATGCTGGGAGGAAACGGAAGAAACCGTCATCCACGAGGGTATATCTCAGTGGGGAACCGCAGAAGGACAGATAGACACTTTCTGCTTATGGGCTGACTCTATATGGAGATTTTTAACACCCGACATCTGCTTAGGGAGATCTATAAAGATCTATATCACCATAGCAGGGAACAACAAACAAAGGATATATGGCAAAAATGCAACATGAATATCTGAATGTTTTATGAATATGCATGAATATGCGTGGTTTATGTTTGATGAATGCTGACAAAACAGACATATCTAACACAACAGGTCCAGGAATCAAACGTCCGGTATTACACTTCCAGGGGAAAACCAAATGGAAAGCCAATTCTGCTGGGGATCTCCATGCTATAAAGCAAAGATCTGAGGGTATTGCTGGGAAGCAGAAGCAAAAGAATCAGATAGATCCGGAAAATACCAAATCTCTGAGCGATGGATCAGCGATCACCCCAACTGGGGTACAGAAAGTCACAACAGGCGAAGAGCCACGAAGACGAATCTGTCGGCGAACAAGAGAATCTCAAAGTCCTGCAGGGGATCCTAGCAAACACTGCTATGGAAACGGATCCAACATACCTCCATCGGGGAACAACCCACTGAGGGAGCAAAGGTCACCCGGATAGAGTTTGGCTGCACAAGCAACTCTACTGGGGATATCATTGACTACTCTCTTGGGGAACAACCCACTGAGGAAGGAAAACACCAAACAAGTAGATTCTGCAACAAACCACTCTACTCGGGGCGAACACACATCTGACGGATCACATCAGCAGATTCTGCAACAAAATCCGCTCTACTGAGGATCGAAGAGTAATCAGGAAATCAATACAATCTCTGGATGACGGAGCTATAAACCGACCATACCGGGGATCGAAAGAGGTTCAACAGGCAATACTGCCACAACAACCGCTCTGCAGACAAATGCTGGAGAAAGTTGGATGAAAATACGGGGATATCAACCCAATCAACCACGGAGTAGGAAAATAAATCCTGCTCTGCTGAGAATAACAACCATTCTGATAGAGAGAAAGTAAACAACTTCGCTCGCGACTGCGCTGGGAAGGAGTGACAACAACTCTGCTCGCGACTTCGATGGGGATGTCAATAACAGCTCGACTCGTGACAAGGAGACAAATAAAGTCTCGGGATAGCGACCCACTGGAGAAAGTGACGAGGCACCAAGGTGACAAACCATCAACCGCCGAATCTTCCACAAGGAAATCATCCATGCTGAGGGAAAACTGCGGCTGGAGAACACTGAGTCTTCAACAACACTCCTGCTTGGGGGAGTCAAAATCCACAGAAGCTCTGCTTAGGGAACAACCCCAACAACCAAATCTCTGCTTGGGGGACAACCCCAACAATCAAATCTGGAGAAGAAGGATACAAACCAACCCAGGAGTATGAACAAATGTCTTACCTGTTGGAAACCATGCCACCCTTGGGAGAGCACTGAGAAATTCTTTGAGTATCCTTTTATCATTGTGAATGTTCACTTTGTTTAAAACAATAATCTTTGAAAAATTTTGTTTTTAAAACAATGATATTTTTATCAATTAAAACATGCAAAACGTTTGTTGAATTGAAACAAATAAGAGTGCAAATAATTGGATAAAAAGCTCAAATTGATTTGATGGAATGGTAGTCTGCAAATGGCAAGACTCCATAGATCTATACAAATTTGAAATCAGTGATATATATTGGAAGAGGGCTACATTGAACATAATGATCCTTTCTCTACCAATTTGAATCTCGATGTATGCGAAGCTTCAGTCGGCGACGAATCGAGAATCTTCTGACGAAAAGACAGCTGGTGACCAGAAAGTCTTGTCAGGATGCTATTACTTGCCAAATCCCTAATTTTTGCCTAGATTGCCCCAGAGTGAGGTACTCAATCTAGTGGGATGCAAATATGCTTTTTTTATCAAGTCTCTAACTTTTGCCTGGATTACCCATGCGGGTTCTCCATCGAGACGCTCATTTTTGCCTAAGCCGCCCTTTCGGGTTTTCAACTTAGCGAGTTATTCTGTTTTTCATTTGCATATACTTTTTTTTTAGGCAAAGTATCTCTTAACTGCATCTGAATTCACAGGACGAGTGAAATCCTCCCCATCCATTGTTGTAAGCATCAAAGCTCCGCCTGAAAAGGCTCTCTTAACAACATATGGACCCTCGTAGTTTGGAGTCCACTTGCCCCTGGAATCGGGCGCGAAAGACAAAACTTTCTTGAGCACGAGGTCACCTTCTCTGAACACGCGAGGCTTGACCTTCTTATCGAATGCTTTCTTCATTCTCTACTGATATAGCTGACCATGACACATGGCAGTTAATCGCTTCTCTTCAATCAAATTCAGTTGGTCATAACGACTCTGAACCCATTCAGCATCAGTCAACTAGGGACTTGAGGGTATCATTCTTCCTTTTTTCTCTTTAAAAAAAAAATCCTGATTTTTCATTTTATTCTGATTTTTCACCCTCTTTTTTTCTTTTTCTTTTTTTTTTTTGATTGCAATGCCCCAGTTTGACTGCTTTGCTGATTCTCATGATACAGCTGAATGAGCTTCTTTTCGTGCTCAAGAGGGTGGGTAATCTCATCAGGAATCCCCTTCAACATCATCTTCCTCTGCCTCGAATACAAGGAATTCAAATTTGGGAGATGGCGTTGGATCATTATGTTCAATGGGTTTAGAAGTCCCTGCATAATGATTCTGGATAATGGAAAGCTTTTGTATTTAAACAAGCAAATCATTTATGCAAATGAAAAAGCTGTTTTTGTTTTTCATGGTTTTTTGTGATCACCGATTTCATGCAAAAAAGCAAAAAGTGAAAACAAATGGAAAGACAAATGTTTAACAATGCATTAATTGAATGAAATGTCATTGTATTAAATGTTGCCGACAATGTCATCACTTCTCCTTTTGGCATGGGAGAAGGGTTTTAAACAAAGTGAGCATTATTACTCTGATCTATGGATAACTGTTGGAACATCCACAACGACCCAATTGTGGCAGACACCACCAGGGATAACAAAATTGCTCATATCCTCTGCATCTTCTTCAATGATAGCAGCAGTTTCTCTTCAGGTTGATCATCATGGATGAATCCTCCACTTGTGAACAGACCGTGCTCATTATATGCCCCAGAACAATAGCCAATGCCAGCCCGGGATCTATCCATCAAAAGCACTCTGTCCGGAAAATTCCTCCTTGAGTTCACAATTCTCTTGTTCAAGATAATCCATCAATCTCGAAGAATCGGCTTTGGTATAGTACCGGCGAGGTGCGTCTTCAAAATAAATGAAGATCGCAGGGTCAGACCACAGGGCGGGAGACCGGAACAAAACACCCGCTTATGCAAATGATGCATGAAGTGTTTATGCATATGCTTGTTTTTTTATTTCAAAGGAAACTCGAGGGTTTTATTTGCAAACTTTGAAATATTGAAGCATTTTGATCGTATATGAGAATATCTCATCAGATATATCAGGTGAAAATTTTTTCCCGGTTTTTCCATGTTTGAATTTTTTTGCAAATAAACTCCTTTGAGTTCCTTGAAAATTTTCTTTTTATCTGATGATATGGATGCAGATGAATGCATGAATGCATGAATGCAACAATCACACTCAAGGATCAAGCAAAGCACACCAAACAAAGGTCGTGGGAAAGCTCATTGTATCCCTAATATCAATCATCCATTTTGGTGGATTTAGGTTTTCACCTTATCGACACCCAAGTTCCATTGATATTAACGGTACATGAACCGGCTCTAACATCCTTAATATCAACCATCCTTCTTGGTGGATTTAGGTTTTCACCTTATCGACACCCAAGTTCCATTGATATTAACAATGCTTGAACGACTCAACCACGAATCACGGGTTTGCTGAGAGTCACGAGCATGGAGTCTCGGTTAAGAACCACCCAAAGGGAGTGTACTAGGGTTTAAACCTGCCAGACATGTTCTAGAGGTTCCCATAATCATCGTCCCATCTTTCGGATATTATCGGAGGAACGAATATTCGTATTCCAAAAATATTCTCAAGAGAAACTCTTATGAGTGTAGTATCACGTAACAATCGCATCAGAACTTACATCTGAACGACCTCCGCACTACGTCCTAAAAATAGGCCAAGATGGGTTTGGTAAACTAAGGTCCTTGGCTTCTAAGGCACATGATTGAAAGAATAATGCCTAACCACAAATAACTTGTGTGACATTATTAATCCAACATGACCTCCACCAAGTGAATGGACTCGCAAGTCAACTGGCTAAGGACTACTCCACACCAGTCAACAAGACTATGCCATTCTCCTATCCTAGAGTGCACTCGAGTTCGGGTATAGAACTCATCTCACAGAGATCACCAAAGCAAACAGCAATTGTATATCAAGCAATTCAAACATTACAATCAATACAGTTATCCCAAATTGTACAAAAATATGTCAAATAACAAATAATAATATATCACACAACAATGGTGAAAAGTTGGCAATACCACCAAGGAATTTATCCTTCCCCAGCAGAGTCGCCACTTTTCTGTAGCGGTGTATTCGTCGCTATATGATCTATTGATTAAATCATAAGCAAAGTATACAATGAACATAGAGTCGCCACCGCACTTTTATTTATCCTAAGGACTGGCTAAAAAGCGAACAAAAGCCTAAGAAGTTTTACACATAGAAAACCAATGAAAAGATCAGAGATCGGGGTAAGGGGTAAATTACGCAAAGGGAAGGTGTTAGGCACCCAATGCGTCCTAGGTACTCCTAGGGAGCCCTTTTCACACTTTGTTGTTTGAAAATTATTATTTGTCATGACATAAGTATTGTGCAAACATGATTGGGATGATGAGAAAAGAATGTACAAGTTAGTTATTTTTGTGTTTGGATGGATAACCATTGCCTACGTACCTTTACAGGATCAAAACCTCGTAGTTCGGCTAAAAGATTTCCAAAAATTAGTGAGTTCAATTTTAAACACAAGCCCTAAGGTTTTACGTTACCCATGGGAGAAAACTCGACCTTATATAACAACTAGTCCACCATGTGAGAAAAGCTTCAACTTGCCAGAGAGGGGTTAACCCTATAATAGGCAAGGAAGACTTATAATTCATCTACTAAGGACAAATAGGTGAGATTAATATCAACCAACTAGGGTAAATCAAACCTATAGCTAATGTATGAAAACTTAACAAACATGGACAAAGCCACAAAATCATTTGAATGGGTGAAGTTATTTGGATTATTTACAAAAAGGTCAAAGTATGATTAAAGTCAATTCAAAATGAAGTATTTACAAAAATGAAGTTTGGAAAATCATGGACTTAAGGTCC
Organism: Lathyrus oleraceus; assembly: GCF_024323335.1. Classification (NCBI taxonomy): domain Eukaryota; kingdom Viridiplantae; phylum Streptophyta; class Magnoliopsida; order Fabales; family Fabaceae; genus Lathyrus; species Lathyrus oleraceus. Next base: position 104,765,047 of record NC_066581.1, read on the forward strand.
AAGTTTCTAATTTGGAAAGAGGTGAGAATGTTTGCACAACACTTATTTCAAGTTTTTAAAACATGTGTGAAAAGGTAGGACACAATGGGATGAATGGAATAGAAGAGTGAATGTAAAACTTCTTAGGAGGGTCCACCTCTTGAAATCATATAGAAGATGATTCAAGTGGGTCCTTAGGAATAGGCTACAAATGAGCAATAATCTGAACATGGTAACAGATGAAAGTAAATAAAAGCGGATACTGGATGCCACTCAATGGTCTTATACCTGTCTCCTAAAACAAGTAAGGATATCAGAAGCCACTCTATGGACTTACACTAATCTCCATCAGAATAAAACAAAAAAAACAAAACAGGGAAGTCAACTGCCAATCTATCTGGACTTATGTTAACCTCCATAGTATGATCCTAGGAATACAAATGCCACATCACAGGGACTTACAATGAATCCTCACATACAACAACAATGCTCAAACAAAGAGCAAAGAAGATATGAGTGACCAGTGAGGTCTTACACTCTATCTCTTCCATGTCATAGGAACAAAAGCCAATCAATATGGACTTACAATTGTCCTCAATGGGAAAACATCAATGTCACAAGGACAAAAGAAATGATCATGCACTGATGGCAAACAAAGATAATAAATGCACAACGACAATCAATGATAGTAAATGCACAATGGCAATCAAGTAATCATGTATAAATGAGTCAAGTAATCAATCACACAAATTCAAGTAACACACACTATAACCATTCAATGAGGCTCAATCAAAGGGTTTGACTATGAAAGTCCACTGTAAGAGGTAAGTGTCGCTCTTAACCTTGCCATTGAGGGGCTAAGGTGAAGCAGATGAAAGGATATGAGGGGTGTGCCTCATTGCTTCTATCTCAGGTCCGAGAGAGCATGTAAATATAAGAATGTGGGGGAGTTCAGAAAGATGGAACTCTTTCCCCGATTGAAGACTCTATAGATCTTGGGTTTGGATCTCAATGCTACAACCATGTAATGGGAGCAAGGAGAAGACTCACAGAATAGTGGGAGATAGGCTACATATCTCTTATATCCACCAATTGCCTCACATGAGGACTTTTCCTGCTTGGGACAAACATAAACAATCACAAACATTGCCTCTTAAGGAGGACTTCAGACAGTTTGCCCGGCCAAATAACGGGCCGGGTCTCCAGACTACATGAAGAATAGAGAGTCTACCTCAATGCAAATTGCTATTTAAGCAAAGCAATGCAAGTTCTTAAGAGAACTGAGCAACTAAGGGTACCTGAAATCAGTCAAATATGATCAGCATCCCAACATAAACAAAACAACAACAATAAGAATCAATCAACAATCAAACAATGATGTGCATAGCACCAAGTCCATGTGAACCAAGCACCCTACAACACAAACAAATTAGTATACAATGATCAAAGTAAACAACTCAATTATGAATCGACCTCCTTAAGGCATTAGCTTTTTAACCTGAAAAGTCAAAGTCAAGCTCAAACATAAGTAACAAGACCACTAGGCCAAGCCTAGGGTCCAAAGGAGGGAAAAAATGTAAAACAGCAAGTAAAACATGATCAAAACCAAGATATTTCAATTAATAAGAAGGACCAATTGGTCTCACATCCAAACTATGCACTAATTTCATTTTATGTACAATCTAAGTCAAAGTAAGCAATGTTGAATCACATATGGACAACCAGAATGATTACATTCAAAAAAATACCAAAACAACATAGAAAATTCCACAAAAATTATATCCTAAACAGAGGACATTCAACAAGCTACATGTTAATTTTCATGCCATTTGGACTAGTGGAGCTATGGGAATTAATTCAACATGTCAAGGCATGCAAAAACACAACCAAAATAGGTCACAACATGTACACTAACTTCAATCAAATGGTAAACAGTGATATTAAATGGGAAATGGACGGGACCAAAGCCAAATGAAAGCTATACATGTTAGGAACTACCCCACCAAATTTCATATTCATAGGGTTAGGGATGAGGATTTGGCAACATAGGAAAAAATGTTACACAAGCAAAGCCCAAAAAATGCTAAGCAGTAGACAAAAATTCTAATCAAATAGAAAATAGATCAATTAAATCCACAAAAATTCATGTTGAAAGTTAACATGTCAAAGGTATCTCATGCAAAAAATCAGAACCATAGGCCTAATGGAAGCATGGAAAAATAATTCATAAACTCAGCAGATCAAAGTGTGACACATATTGTCACACTCAAAAAGAATTAATCACATCTAGCAAACCAGAGGTCCAAAAATTACAAATCATATGTCAAAATCTCCAGGAGAGGGTCAAGAATCATCCTATAAAATTTCAATTCATTTGGATAAGGCATGGTCATTTTATGATTAAAATAGCAAAACATATGAATATTGCACACATTATGAACATCCCTATGCCAATTAAAATTTTTACCAAGCACAACTTCAAAAAATATGTCTAAAAAAAAGTAGATTAAAAATGGAGGTTATCAAAAAAAGTCACAAATTAATTGGATGAATATTGGTTAATCTATGATTTTTTGAAGTTTCTTGGATTATTGAAATAATTATTTAGGATTTATTTAGATTTTAGTAATTAATTATGTGACCGAGTGGCAATTCTGTAAATAATATATGCCAAGCCAAAACGCGGTCGTGTAATTAAATGAGGTGGCGGCATCTGATTCGCTCGCCCAAGCGGGAAACTGAAATTTGAAACGGAACTGCACCAGCTTGGATCAAAACGTGAAATCTCCAGCAATCTTTGAATCTTCATCGCTGTTCTTCATGAACTCCATCTGCAGAAAACGTCCAAGAACTTTTGTGCGCCAAATCGCTCGAACCGCACACCGTTGGAAAGGTTTAATCGAGTAGAACTCGAATATCCTAGTGAAATCGTCCAGAACCTCATGTATAGAGCGAATCGATGGAAAGAAGATAACGCATACAAATTTCAATCGACGATAACTCAATCAATTTACAACGAAATTACAATCCACAAATTTCATACTACTCTACGATGATTACTCTACCAAATCCCTAACATAATTGAGGCAATCGCGAGTTTTGATTTCCAACCTTAAGAGTGTGCAGTGCGGAATCTGGATGTATTGAGCTCCAATTCAGTGAAACAGATCAAGGATATTGATTCAGCAGGCGTATAGTGGTGTTCTTTTAGCTCAAAGATGCACGGATCATCAAGAATCACCAACTGCCATTGGAGTTCAAGTCTTTGCAGCAGCTAGATTTGGCCATGATTTTGCTTCGTTCTTCACCAACAGAAGTTCAATATCACCTGCAAGTTATGAATCAACAGAGAAATCGCACAAAGATTGATAAGATCTTGATGAAATGATCAAAAAAGTGTGTTGTGGAAATTGGAGCAAAATGAGAGAAAATGAGAGAATTTGAGAGTTTTTGCTTTTGGATCTGTGAATTGTGATTAGTGTTCTGAGAAAACAGTTATAATTAACTATATATACTACCACTTAATCCAACAATTAATCATGATTAAGCCAAACTTGGTGATTAGCAAAAGTAGCTTGTATGTGTATTTTGGCCTTTTTACCCTTGGATGGTTTTGATCAATGTAACAGTGATTTCTCAACTTGAACAAGTCACAATTTGCATTTGGAAGCTAATGGAATTGGTCCCATGTCCATTGAATGTATATTTCTCAATTTCACTATGTGATGGTACTTTGTCCATTTTTCCAATTCATTTCAAAAGCTAATTTCCAAACCATGAAGCCTTAGCATGTTATGAATATTCCAACAAGTTTCAAATGCCATTTATGAAGTGTTGCAAAAATCCCCACTCAAAAATTCCAATTATTTCACAAGTTGGACAATTTTGCCCCTGGTTCATTTAACTGTCCAGTTGAAATTTGACTTTTTGCATTGACCTTTTTTGAAGAAATCCAATTATGCACCATGAAAGTACATGTCAAATGGAGTTTGTGCATATAAAGAACATCCAATTTGGACACTCCATGTGGAAGTTATGCCCTTCTGATTATGGGTCATTTTTGAAATTCACTGGACCATAACTTATCAACTATCCATGGGATTTTCAAGTTCTTGGACTTTTTGGAATGGTGAGGACAAGATCTTCAACATTCATGTTGGACAAAATTCCATTTGAAGCTTTCTTGGACACGTAATATTTGGGAGAAAAACTTTCCATTTTTGGCAGGTGAGAATTACAGGTCATTTCCATTTTTGGAAACTTTTTGTCTGACTTCAAATCCTTCAACCTTGATCTTCGAAATATCAAATGAGACTTGTATGGACATGAATGAGGTCTTTCCAACCATCTCACACCTCCCAAATCCTGATTAAATGCACAGTTGACCACAGTTGACTTTTGTTGACTTTTCTTGTTCTGATGAATTCCAAGCCTCTTTCACATGAGATCTTGCTTCCAAATGATATCACAAGTTATATGAACTTTTTATGAATGGTCATGGTGTCCAAATTCTTTCAAGAATGGTCACCATCTATTGCTCAAGGCCTGATTTGACTGTTTTGGCCTAGCTAGCTTCAGCTGCAAGCAACATGGTTAGATGACAATATTTTTGTACATTTGGTTAGTAAACATATGAAAAGCAATGATATACCAATGCAATACATGCTTGGTGATCAAGAATCACACTCACAAGATATCCCACCCACTAGGAGGGAAGCTAGGGTATGCAATGATCCTTGAGGCCATGATATGAGATGTTATGGGCCATGAGGGATCTTAGGGCCAAAATTGGGGTCTTACATTAGGGAAGAAGTTTGCCATTGCTATGCCTGATTACACTGATTGGGTGAAGAAGAGAGTGGAAACCTTGTTGTTACCCTACGATAGAATGGAGCCGTTGCAGGAGCAACCACCTTTGATCCTTGCTGAGAGTGTGCCTGCCGAGCACTACAAGCAAGCCCTGATGGAGAATCGTCGGTTGAGAGAGAAGGAGCAAGACACCAAGATGGAGCTTTACAAAGCCAAAGCTGATAGGTTGAACTTGGCTCATCAACTCAGAGGAGTGCAAGGAGAAGATGCTAGTAGACTGAGAAGCAAGAAGAGATCCTACGAGGAGATGGAATCCATGTTAGATGCAGAACACCGGGAGTGCCTGAAGCTGCAGAGAGCTGAAGCCAGTTACCAGAAGAAGATCAGAGACTTGGAGAAGCAACTCAGAGACAAAGACATCCAGTTGAAGAATGAGGTTGACTCGAGACAGGCAATAGAGACCCATCTTGGAGGAGAAGTTGTAGAGCTTAGAAGACAATTGAAGGAGAAGATGACCCCTCTACCAGAATGTTCAGAATGCACCTTGTTGATAGACCAGTGCCAGTACCTGAAGACTCTCATTCCGGAAGACCGTTTGTCTTAGCTTGTATCTTTGATGTGTAGGTTGAGAATCACCTCCAGGCTTGTTGGATGGGATTCATTGTTGTAATCCGTTTATTTGGATCTTTGTTGACTCTGTTGTATGAGCCTGTTGCTCTTATCTATAGATAAAGTTGTTGGTGTTTCATTTTGATCTCATTTATCTTGTATGTTGTTCTCTTGTTGCTGCAGGTTGCCATCTTTTGAGGTTGAGTCAGGCTCTTTGAATGCCTGAGAAATGAACATATCATGTGCATCATGCGCAGCATTAACATCATACTCATATCATTTTGCATAGCAGGAGCTCTTGTTCGTGACTTCTCACTTTGGTTCATGTGTTTAGGCAGGATAGCTGATCAAAGACCGCACCGCTACTCAACGAGACTGAATCATCAAAGGAACATGGATCAAGTGCAAGCTGAGTTAGCTGAGATGAGGGCTAACATGGCCCAGTTCATGCATATGATGCAAGGGGTCGCACAAGGTCAAGAAGAACTTCGGGCTCTAGTTCAGAGACAAGAAGCTGTAATTCCACCGGCCAACCAAGCTCTGCCCGAGGGAGGCCCGATCAATGACAACGCTACTGCTGCTGTTCCCATCAACAACTATGCTGTAGGGGACGAATTAAGAGGTATTAGAGTCAACGGTCAACTGATTGCTCCAGAGACTGTTAATGCCAGAGCAGTCCGTGCTCCGGCCCGTAATCAAGCTCCGATTATTGACAGACAAGAGGATATGTTCACGCTGCTCAGTGAAGACGAAGACATTTTGGGAAGGGTTGATGAGAGGGATCGTAAAGTGGATGCCCTTGCTGAGAAGATCCGGGCTATGGAATGTCAGAACTCTCTCGGTTTTGATGTTACCAATATGGGGTTAGTGGAAGGCTTGAGGATCCCGTACAAATTCAAAGCACCGTCCTTCGACAAGTACAACGGTACTTCTTGCCCTCGCACTCACGTGCAGGCGTACTACAGGAAAATCTCTGCCTACACGGATGATGAAAAGATGTGGATGTACTTTTTCCAAGATAGTCTATCTGGGGCTTCTTTGGACTGGTACATGGAGTTAAAGAGAGATTCTATCCGCTATTGGAGGGATCTGGGAGAGGCCTTCTTGAGGCAATATAAGCACAACATGGACATGGCGCCTAGCCGGACTCAACTGCAGAGTCTCTGTCAGAAGTCCAATGAAAGCTTCAAGGAGTACGCCCAGAGGTGGCGTGAGTTGGCTGCGAGAGTTCAACCCCCTATGCTGGAAAAGGAGTTGACAGATATGTTTATTGGCACGCTACAAGGAGTATTCATGGACCAGATGGGGAGTTGCCCATTCGGTAGTTTCTCTAACGTTGTCATTTGTGGTGAGAGGACCGAGAGTTTGATCAAGGCTGGAAAGATCAATGATGCTAGTTCCTCCTCTTCTAAGAAACCTTTCTCTGGGGCACCTCGCCGTAGAGAAGGTGAGACTAATGCTGTACAACACCGAGGGAATGTGTATAGAGGAAATCAGAACAGAAACCAGTACCGTCAGGTTGCTGCAGTGACAATCCCAGCACCTCAACCTCGCCAACAACAACAAAGAGTTCAACAACCACAACAACAACAACAACAACAACAACAACGTCCGTATCAGCCCAGGCAAAGGATGCCTGATCGACATTTTGATCCACTACCAATGTCGTACGCCGAACTGTTGTCCGAACTACCCAGGTTGGGGTTTGTTGAGTTGTGTACAATGGCTCCGCCTACAGTATTGCCTCCTGGGTACGACGCCAACGTCCGTTGTGACTTTCACTCCGGGGCACCAGGGCACCATACCGAGAAATGTCGGGCTTTCCAGCACAAGGTCCAAGATTTGATCGATGCCAAGACGATCAACTTCGCTCTAGTGCCTAATGTTGTGAACAACCCTATGCCTCAGCATGGTGGGCATAGAGTGAACTGTATCGAAGAGGCTGAAGCTGAAGATCTTGTTGTCAGTGTTGATGAGATTCAGACTTCACTGCTGGTTATCAAGGGCCGTCTGTTGAGGAGTGGCGTTCACCCGGGCTGTGATGAGAATTGTTTGGGTTGTGCAGAGTTTGATAATGGGTGTGAACAATTGCGGGCCGGTATTCAGAGGCTGATTGATGAGGGCTGTGTTCAGTTTGGCCGGGATGATAATAGAGATCGTGGGGCGGTGTCTACTGTCACGATATTTTTCAAACCGTCTGAAGGACGAGGCCAAAGGGTTGTTAGTGCACCTGCAACGAGTGGTACCCCAGTTACCATTTCCACTCCGGTAACCATCAGTGCTCCAACTACTATCGTGGCGTCTGAAAGAAGACCAGTTGAGAATAGTAGGGTTGTGCCATGGAGATATGATAATGCCTACCGAAGCAATAGAAGGACTGATAATCAGACGAGGCCAGCAAATCAAGCGCCTGTGACGATCAGTGCACCGGTTAAAACTCCTGTGGTTGTGAGTCCCGTTGTGGACAACGTTGGTGGACCGGGAGGTTTTACTCGAAGTAGACGACTGTTTGCTCCTCAGCCGTTGAGAGATGCTAATGCTGAGGCTTCTGCCAGATCAAAGGGCAAACAGGTTGTTCTTGACGAAGAACCGGCTCAGAAGGAGGTGCCTGAGGGTTCATTTGAACAGGACGTGGACGAGTTTATGATGATCATAAAGAAGAGTGATTATAAGATTGTGGATCAACTTAATCAAACTCCGTCCAAGATTTCAATACTCTCTTTGCTGCTGTGCTCTGAGGCACATCGTAATGCCTTATTGAAGATATTGAACATGGCTTACGTACCTCAAGAGATTTTCGTCAACCAACTGGAGGGTGTGATGGCCAATGTGAGCACCAGGCATGGTGTAGGATTCACTGACCTAGACTTAACGCCTGAGGGTCGCAATCATAACAAGGCCTTGCACATCACTATGGAGTGCAAGGGGGCAGTGTTGTCTCACGTATTGGTAGACATCGGGTCGTCGCTGAATGTGCTGCCTAAGCAGATTCTGAAGAAGATTGATGTGGAAGGGGTTGTGCTTACTCCTAGTGACCTGATCGTGCGTGCATTTGACGGATCCAAACGTTCTGTGTTTGGTGAAGTTACCTTGCCAATGAAGATAGGTCCGGAGGTGTTTGATATAATCTTCTATGTTATGGACATTCAGCCCGCCTACAGTTGTTTGTTGGGGCGTCCATGGATTCACGCAGCAGGAGCAGTCTCGTCGACTCTCCACCAAAAGCTCAAGTATGTCTGGAACGGTCAGATTGTGACCGTGTGTGGCGAAGAAGAGATTCTGGTGAGTCACCTTTCCTCGTTCAAGTATGTCGAGGTGGATGGAGAGATCCATGAAACCTTGTGCCAGGCATTTGAGACTGTGGCTCTTGAAAAGGTGGCGTACGCTGATCAGCGGAAGTCGGGTGCTTCGATTGCTTCGTACAAGCAAGCCAAGGAGGTTGTTGATTCCGGCAAAGCTGAGGGTTGGGGCAAGATGGTGGACTTGCCTGTCAAAGAAGACAAATTCGGCATTGGTTATGAGCCTCTCCAAGCAGAGCAGAGTGGTCAAGCGGGTCCAAGTACCTTTACCAGCGCTGGGCTGAGGAATCATGGCGACGTCTTTGCAACCGGTAGTGAAGACTGTGATAGCGACTGTGATTTAGACAACTGGGTTCGCCCGTGTGCACCAGGGGAGTCTATCAACAATTGGACGGCTGAAGAAGTGGTTCAAGTTACTCTTCAGACAGAGTAATTTTCTTTGTTTTTTCATTTTGCATGAAAACCCTACGTTCTGCCCAAGGCGTAGTGGTTCATTGTAGGGCCTCATCATGTTTTAATGATTATCATTAATAAAGGACGTTTTGCAATCAAATTTTGTGATCCCTGTCTTTCTATTTTTGTTTTCATTTTTTCAAAACAATAAAAATGGCAATGTGTTTTTGTTTTTGTGACTTTCTTGAACTCTTTTTCTAAAATAAGGCATTAACATGCAGAAGTGATCCCACGGAATCCACTATGAACAATCCTGTTATGGCTCAGTATGATTTTGATAATCCCATCTACCAAGCTGAAGAGGAGGGTGAGGAAGACTGTGAACTCCCCGCAGAATTGGTCAGATTGCTGAAGCAGGAGGAAAGGGTCATCCAACCTCATCAGGAGGAGTTGGAGATTGTTAATCTAGGTACTGAGGACGCCAGAAGAGAGATCAAGATTGGGGCTGCTTTAGAGGACTCTGTCAAGAGGAGGCTAATTGAGATGCTGAGAGAATATGTGGAGATATTCGTCTGGTCATATCAAGATATGCCTGGTTTGGATACAGACATTGTGGTGCATCGACTACCCCTCAGAGAAGAGTGTCCGTCAGTTAAGCAGAAGCTTCGGAGAACGAGTCCTGATATGGCTGTCAAGATCAAGGAAGAAGTTCAGAAGCAGTGGGATGCGGGTTTTCTGGCTGTTACCAGTTATCCCCCGTGGGTGGCCAACATCGTTCCTGTGCCGAAGAAGGATGGCAAAGTCAGAATGTGCGTCGATTACCGGGATTTGAACAGAGCGAGTCCGAAAGATGATTTCCCATTACCTCACATTGATGTATTGGTTGATAATACGGCTCAATCCTCGGTATTCTCTTTCATGGACGGTTTCTCGGGCTATAATCAGATCAAGATGGCGCCAGAGGACATGGAAAAGACGACATTCATTACACCTTGGGGCACGTTCTGCTATAAGGTGATGCCATTTGGGCTGAAGAATGCTGGTGCTACCTATCAGAGGGCTATGACGACTCTCTTTTATGACATGATGCACAAAGAAATTGAAGTGTACGTGGATGATATGATTGCGAAGTCGCAGACAGAAGAGGAGCACCTGGTTAATTTGCAAAAGTTGTTTGACAGATTGGTCAAGTTCAAACTGAGGCTGAATCCAAACAAGTGTACGTTTGGCGTGAGATCAGGGAAGCTGTTAGGATTTATTTTCAGTGAGAAAGGGATTGAGGTTGATCCAGCGAAAGTCAAAGTTATTCAAGAAATGCCTGAACCGAAAACGGAAAAGCAGGTTCGTGGGTTTTTAGGGAGATTAAACTACATCGCAAGGTTTGTATCTCACTTAACTGCCACGTGTGAACCAATATTCAAATTGTTAAGAAAAAATCAGGCAATCAAATGGAATGATGATTGTCAGAAGGCTTTTGACAAAATAAAAGAATATTTACAGAAACCTCCAATCCTGATCCCTCCAGTTCCAGGGAGACCTCTGATAATATACCTATCAGTAACCGAGAATTCGATGGGGTGTGTATTGGGACAGCATGACGAGTCTGGTCGAAAAGAGCATGCCATATACTACCTTAGCAAAAAGTTTACCGACTGTGAAACAAGATATTCACTGCTCGAGAAAACTTGTTGTGCTTTGGCCTGGGCTGCTCGCCGACTGAGGCAGTATATGTTGAACCATACTACCTTATTGATTTCTAAGATGGATCCAGTGAAGTACATCTTTGAGAAGCCGGCTCTCACCGGACGTGTTGCCCGTTGGCAGATGATCTTAACAGAGTATGATATCCAGTACACGTCTTAGAAGGCCATCAAAGGTAGTGTTTTGTCAGACTATCTCGCCGAGCAACCGATAGACGACTATCAGCCTATGATGTTTGAATTCCCTGATGAAGACATCATGTATCTGAAGATGAAAGATTGCGAAGAGCCTCTTGTCGATGAGGGACCGGATCCGGATGACAAGTGGACACTGATGTTTGATGGGGCTGTGAATATGAACGGCAACGGTGTTGGGGCAGTGTTGATTAATCCCAAAGGTGCACATATACCTTTCTCTGCCAGATTGACTTTTGACGTCACCAACAACGAAGCTGAGTATGAGGCTTGTATCATGGGGATAGAAGAAGCCATTGATTTGAGGATCAAAACGCTTGACATCTATGGAGATTCCGCTCTAGTGATCAATCAGGTCAATGGAGATTGGAATACGAACCAGCCGCATTTGATTCCGTATAGAGATTACACCAGAAGAATACTGACGTTCTTCAAGAAGGTGAAGTTGTATCATGTCTCGCGGGATGAGAATCAAATGGCTGATGCCTTGGCTACTTTATCTTCCATGATCAAAGTTCATTGGTGGAATCATGTGCCACACGTTGCAGTGAATCGACTCGAGAGGCCTGCGTATGTGTTTGCAGCCGAGTCTGTTGTGGTTGATGAGAAACCGTGGTATTATGACATCAAGAACTTCCTCAAGACTTAGGAGTATCCTGAAGGTGCGTCAAAGAATGATAAGAAGACCCTGAGAAGGCTAGCTGGAAGCTTTTGCTTGAATCAGGATGATGTGCTGTATAAGAGGAACTTTGACATGGTCTTGCTCAGATGCGTGGATAGACACGAAGTAGACATGTTAATGCAAGAAGTGCACGAGGGTTCGTTTGGTACCCATGCTGGTGGCCATGCAATGTCGAAGAAACTGTTGAGAGCCGGTTATTACTGGATGACTATGGAATCCGATTGTTTCAAGTATGCTCGGAAATGCCATAAGTGTCAAATTTATGCTGATAAGGTACATGTACCACCAAGCCCGTTGAATGTCATGAACTCGCCTTGGCCGTTCGCCATGTGGGGCATTGACATGATTGGGAAGATTGAGCCTACCGCCTCGAATGGACATCGCTTCATCCTGGTTGCGATTGATTACTTCACCAAATGGGTGGAAGCAGCTTCCTTTGCTAATGTTACCAAACAAGTGGTTGTCCGGTTCATCAAGAAAGAAATCATTTGTCGTTACGGAGTTCCTGAGAGAATCATCACTGACAATGGTTTGAATCTCAATAATAAGATGATGAAAGAGCTTTGTAAAGATTTCAAGATTGAACATCACAATTCTTCTCCTTACAGACCGAAGATGAATGGTGTTGTAGAGGCGGCAAACAAGAATATCAAGAAGATTGTGCAGAAGATGGTCGTTACGTACAAAGATTGGCATGAGATGCTGCCTTTCGCTTTGCATGGGTACCGTACCTCTGTACGTACGTCGACCGGGGCAACCCCGTACTCCCTTGTGTATGGTATGGAAGCAGTCCTACCAGTTGAAGTGGAGATACCTTCTCTGAGGGTTTTGTTGGATGTCAAGCTGGACGAAGCCGATTGGATTCGAACAAGGTTTAATGAGTTGAGCCTTATCGAAGAGAGACGGTTAGCAGCTGTATGCCATGGGCAGTTATATCAGAGAAGGATGAAGCGAGCCTTTGATCAGAAAGTGCATCCTCGGAGCTATCAAACTGGTGATCTAGTTTTGAAGAGGATCCTTCCTCCCGATACAGATAACAGGGGCAAGTGGACTCCTAATTACGAAGGTCCATATGTTGTGAAGAAGGTCTTCTCCGGTGGAGCCTTGATGCTTACAACTATGGACGGTGAAGATTTTCCGTCCCCTGTTAACTCAGATGTAGTCAAAAAATACTTCGCATAAATTGACCCGCTGGACAAAAAGAACAAAAGAGTCCAGGCAAAAAAAAGGCATCCCGGCGAACCAAAAACAGAAAGGAAAGGTTCGGGCAAAAATTAGGGATAAAAATGAAAAGAATTTGTACACCCGGTAAGTCGAAAACCCGCAAGGGCGGCTTAGGCAAAAATGGGTATCCCGGTGGATTGAAAACCCGAAAGGGCGATCCAGGCAAAAGAGGGATTAGAGCGAAGACTACAGTCTGAGTTATCTGTACTTCATATCATGCTTCGTCGTCTGCCATCTCGAAAGATGTGATCGGTCCAGTCATTCTTCTCAGAAAGCAAGGAGTTGGGAGAAAAACTGATGATCTGTGAGTTATAACAGAGTTGGGAAATAGTGGATGACGTGTTCACATCGCCATTAGGATAGTTTATTTTCCTTCTGTGTGCAATTACCTCTTTCTAGGAATTGCTTCCCAATGTATTTGCCTTTTCAGGCACATTTTCAATCAATAAAAGTCGTTATTCAGATAAATAGCTCTCTTGTTTTTATTTTTACTGTTTTGTTTGCAAAAACGTCCGAATTTTTGATAAGCATTGCATATAAGAACATGAAGGCTAAACAATAACGTGCAAAAGATAGAAACATTTGAAAATCATTTTGAATGTTGAGGACACTTGAGCGTATCTTGTCCGTGTATCCCCCGGGGCATTTTGTTGTGCTGTTTTGCAGGTGGGCATCTGTGAATGTTTCCCCAGCAGGTATTTCCCCAAGCAAGTATGGAAGCTATCAGAGCTATGTTCCCCTGCAGGGATGTCTGTGGATAGTGCCTTCTATTCCCCAGCAGATTTAAGGATATCCTTTCCCCAGCAGGCCTGTATTTGCCGAGTTCCTCCCCGAGTGGAGCGGGTTCAATGAATTTATCTCCAGCAGTTATCCTATCTGTGGATTGGATGGGTCGTCCCCCAACGGAGTAGCATTTATTTCCCAAAGCAGAGTTTTTCCTACTTGTGGATTGGTTGGCTCTCCCCAGTAAAGTCATCAGGTTGTCCCTAGCAAGTCGCCTTGTCACTCCCCAGCAAGTTACTTTGTTTACTCCTCAGCGCAGTCGCCTTGGTTCGTCCCCAGCGAGTTGTTTTGGTTGTTCCCCCAAGCGGAGTCCCCGAGTGGATTGGGTCCTTTGGAGGATGTCCCCAGCGGAGTTTATCCTTTCCCCAGCAACAGTATCTTTCTCCAGCATGAGTGAGAAGTCGGTGCTCTCCCCGCAGAGTACTCCTCAGCAGAGTCTCCCCGCAGAGTTGGAGTATCTGATCAGTTTTGGCTCCCAAGCCGGAGTTGTTCATCCTTTGCATTTTACATATAGTGATCATGGTATCCTCAAATCGCGTAGCACTTCCATTCAATATGGAGCATTACGCCATAGAAAAATTCAAACATATGCATTCATGTGTTAACCCAACCAGACCGTATCCCCGGCAGAGGCGGATCGTTTGTTCAACATCGGTACAGCACGTCTGCTACAGTTGCTCCTGACGGCATTCAGGATTGATATTCCCCCAGAGAGGTTTATTTCCTCACCCGTCCGCGAACGGAAAGCTTGTTTCTCCCCAGTGAGATCCCCAACAAGTGGTTAGCCTTGCCTTGACATTTTGAAGATGTCATTCTTGTGATACCGGTAAGTGTCGTGTCAGCACCCGCGTGTGTTCTTTCTTTGGTGTCGGTAAACGCCATTGTTTCGGTGTCGGTAAACATCTAGTCTCACCCCAGTCATTGGTAAATGTCTGGTCGTCTTTGTTTGATGTCGGTAAACATCATCTTTCGATGTCGGTAAACGTCGAGTTTTTCCCAGTCATCGGTAAATGTCTGGCAATTCCCCAGCTAGAGATCCCCAGTAGAGTCGTCGGTAAACGTCCTATCTGGTTTCCAGTTGCAAGTATTTGTTTTTCCTTCCCCAGTAAAGTGCTCACCTTTCCGTTGGTGTCGATAAACGTCAAGCCTCTCCCTGTCGTCCGTTGACGTCTGGTCGAGTGTTTCCCCAGTCATCGGTAAATGTCTGATCGTTTTTTGGATGTCGGTAAACATCATCTTTCGATGTCAGTAAACATCGAGTCTCATCCCAGTTATCGGTAATGTCTGATCGTGTGTATTTCTTGTTGATAAAATCAAAAATCCCCAAGAGTCGTCGGTAAACGTCTTGTCTGATTCCAGTTGCAAATATCTTTTTCCTCCCCAGGTGGAGACGCCATCGGTAAATGGCCCAGCTTTCTTCGATATCGGTAAATATCGGGTCCCTAGTTGGAGCAGCCATCGGGAAATGGTCTTGCTGAAGTTGATATCGGTAAATATCAAGTTGCTTTGAAGCCACCATCGGTAAATGGTCTTGCTTCCTTTTAATATCAAGATGTTTCCCAGCAGCCATCGGTAAATGGTCTCGCTGAAGTTGATATCGGTAAATATCAAGTTTCCGGTATTTAGCCATCGGTAAATGGTTTCGCTTTCCTGAAGTTGTCGTGCAGTCGTCATCGGTAAATGACTTGGCTTTTCTTGTATCATATCCAGCAGAGTGCAAATTTCTACGGTTCTTCGGTATTCAATCTCTGTTTACCTTGAAAGTCTGACAGCCGTTGCTCTCATCCGTTCAGGTTCCCAGCTGATTGAATAGGGGCAGCTGTAGCACCTCAAATTTGCACCTACCTTTTGTACATACATTTTCATATTAGGTCATTAACATAACATAGTCCACTACATAGCATTGCATTGTCCTTTGCCCAAGTGCAAGCCATCAGACAAGATTAGGTCAACTGGTTAGGAGGATCAGTCAAACAAGCAAGCAAGTGAATTTCTCAAGGAAGCAAAGCCCTAGGGTTGCTTCAACATGTTCACATGACCTAGGGGTCCTTTTGAGGTTATTTGGTCAAGGATTGGGTGCTCAGAAGTCATCAGTCATGGTTCAATCCCCCAGAAACCCTAGAAAGTCAACCAAAGTCAACTGTGCTTGAATTCATGGATTTGAAGGTGGGAGATGGTTTGAAAGGCCTCATTCATGTCCATACAAGTCTCATTTGACATTTCAAAGATCAAGATTGAAGAATTTGAGGTCAGATCAAAAGTTTCCAAAAATAGTAAGTGACCTGTAATTGGAAACTGCCAAAAATGGAAAGTTCTTCTCCTCAAATTTACATCATCATACAAGCTTCAAATGAAATTTTGTCCAACATGAAAGTTGAAGATCTTGTTCTACCATTTCCAAAAAGTCCAAGAACACTCATTTCTCATTTGTGGTTGGCAAGTTATGATCAAATCATTGTCAAGAATTTTTGAACTTCAAAGTGGCATAACTCTTGAACCATTTGGCCAAATTGAGTGAGGTTTTTTGCTACAAGTCACATTTGAAATGTTCTATCCAAATCCTTCATCACATTTCATCAAAAATCATCCAATCAAAATAGCATTTTTCAAGTGACTTGAATTAAAAAAGGGAAGGGTAAAAAAGGGACTTTCAAAATAAACATTTTCTACACTTTCCCTCATTTGCATTTGATTAAAAGTGATATTTGGAATATGTTTAGGCCCATTTTCGTGCACTGTAGCATGCACCCCATGCATAATGAGGTGATTTAGCAATTTGGCCATAACACTCATTTCATTAATCCTTTAGGTTTGGCTTAAGATTGATTAGCAAGGATCATTAACAGTTGGTATATATGGTTAATCAAAACAGAAAACACATTAACATCCACTCTTACTCAGATCTAGATCTAAAAAAGTAAAAACTCTCTCAACTCTTCATCTTGTTTTTTCTGCAAAATTCTCCAAGAACACAGCACCATTTCTTCCTTGATTCACCATCCACAAGCACATTGGAAGTGATTTGGAGCAAAGACTCATCACTGTTTCAGCTAAATCGTGACTGTTACATCCAAGCACCTCCCATGGCAGCTGGTGATTTGAACATAATCAAGCAAGGTTGAGCCACGATTCTCCTTTCATTCATCAACATAAACATCAAAGTGCTTCTGTTTCAACTTATCCAGGCCAAGAAATCACGAAATCAACACTGTCCTCACTTGGAGGTAAATTCTCGACCATTGCAGTTCATGAAATTGTGTTATGTATTTGATAGATCTTGCATCCATGAGTTCACCAAACTTTATGGTTTTGATTTTCATTGAGTATTAAGCTTGATATACTGATTTTAAGTTTGGTTGGTAAATGTTATTCTGTTCGATTCTTTCATGCTAGCTCAAATTAGGTCAAACCAATATTGGATTATTGATGAGCATTATGAGATGAACACAATGGCATATCGTTTGTTGATTTTGGTTACAAAGTGTTCATGAGCTGGGTTTTGTGTGAAGAACGTATGAACACGTTCATAAACCCTAATTTTCTCACTGCCAGACCACGTTTGATCTTGGTTTTGTTTTGTTTGCATGGAAATCGTGTTCGTGGGCCATGAATCCAATCAGAGCATGCCACGCCCTTAAGTGAAACGCGGCGTTTCACTTAAGTGGCTTAGTATTTACGAAATTGCCATTTCAGCCATTTAATTCAATTAAATCATTTTCATTTTCAATTTTAATTTCATTTTGATCTTCAACTTAGAAAATTCATAGCTCCTTCAATATTTGTCCAAATAATGTGGGATTTTTTGTGAAATGTTCCTCATGATCTCTAGTTTTTTACGGTGTTTTTTCCAGAATTTATGCATGTATGGATTTTTAAATTGTCTAGGGTTTTTTCATGTGTGTCCAATTTGTGTATGCCATGCCATTTTGCTTGTGAAATGATGATGTTTAATCCAATGAGGCTGAAATTTTTTGTGCTTAAACTAGACATGTTCATGGTCATTTTGGTATAGAGTTTGTGATTTTATCATTGCTGGTTGATGAGATATGATTTTTTGAATAGAGGTGTGACAATTTGTGTCACACCATTCTTGTCCAATTTGATCATTTTTGTTGCCATGCCTATTGAACTCCAAATGACTTGAATTTTTGCATGTTGATACTTATGAATGTTGAGAATGCTTGTGAAGTTTTATGGAATTTTTGAGTGCATTTCCTATTTGTTGGATAATTTCTCCCCTGTTTGACCAATTGTTGACTTCTTGGGATACATGATTTTATATGATTTGTGAAATCCTCATGCATTATTGGATGGAATTGAAATTTGGCATGTGTATTGTAGACATCTTGAAGCTTGTCATGGCTTTGGTTTCATTCATTTATCTTATGCCAATTCTGTTGTATGATTGCTTGAAGTGGATGCATGTTTTGATGCCTTGTATGAGCTGGTTTAAACTTGTGTTGACTTTATGAATTTCATTGACTTGCTTCCCTTGATCCAAATGAGATGAAATTTGGTGTGATTGTCATGTTATGGATGCTGTTTGATCATGAATTTTTTTGTGATTTATTGAAATGTTTGTGAATTGATTTGAGTTGAGCCATTCTGTTTGGTCCTTTGAGGTTCTAAATTACATGTTTTGTGCCCTTTCCTTCATGAAATGATAATGATGAATGATATGAATGTGAAACCACTTGGATTTGATTCTTGATTGATTGATCTTGACTTTGGATAAGTTTCATGTTCTGTTTTGACTTTTTGCTCTCATTTCGACCCTGGTCTTGTACTAGTGGTTTGTGCTCTCACATTTGAGTTTTGTTTCAGGTCAAAGGGCACAATTGCCATGCTTAATGATGCTTACTCAATTGAAGTTGACCTATTGATTGTTGATGACTAACTTTGGTTTATTTTGTAGGGTTTGAGACTTGTACCTTGTGCCTAATTGGCTTGCACCTTTGTGCATTGACAGTTGTTTGCTTGTGTACAGTTGTACAGTTAACTGTTGACATTTACTGTTTGATTTCTGTTTGAGTTTAGTACTGATTATCTTGGATTGTTTTCAGGTACTTTAGTTGCTTTAGTTCCCTTGTGAACTTGCTCTTGCTTTGCTTGATAGCTTGAGCATTAAGGTATAACATCCTAACTCCATGTAGTCTGGAAGACCTGGCCTGTTACTTGGCCAGGCACCTGTCTGAAGTCCTCCTTAAGAGGCAGTGTTTGTGCTTGTTTATGTTTGTCCCTGTACATATCAAAGACCTTTGTTAAGGCAATTGGCAGACACAAGAGATGCGCAATTCATCTCCTGCTATTCTGTTGAGTCGTCCCTTGGCTCACATCACATGTTGATGCCTTGTGGACATTAACCCAAGATCAGTTGAGTCAGTGTCATAAGTGTAGAAGGGTTCCCACTTCCTGGACCCACACTTCATTGTCTTAAGCTCTCCTAGGCCAGGGATAAGAGTTGTGAAGTCTCATCTTCACTCACCTTTCATCAGCTTCACCCTAACTCTCAATGTTAGGGTTAAGAGCTAACATTACCCTGTTACAGTGGTTTGTTTGTCGAGGTTGACATGACCCCTCGACTAAAACCTAACATTGATTGAGCCAATTGATTGCATATAGTGTGTGCTATTTGTGCTTGTGTGTTTGTTTTAGCTTGCTTCCTGTGCAAGTTAGGTTTAGTTTGGCTTGCTTCCTGTGCAAGTCATGTTTAGGATAGCTTGCTTCCTGTGCAAGTTAGCTAGAAACCTTAACTTAGGGATGATTTGCATGATAACATCTAGGCTCGAGTCGTAGTCTCCCTAGTTGTGTCTCCCTCTGTTATCTGGTTAGGCTAGTCCTGTGTCCCTGCGTAGGGGAACTACGTCGCCCTGATCCTCATACCAGATGAGGTACGTAGGCAGGAGATGAGCTGATCTCTCCGGGCGCCCTTTTTGTTTTGTCTTTGTGTGTGTTAGGAGATGGATCTAAGCCCAGCGATTGGCATTCCGTATCCTCTTGTTGTGTGCTTGGAGTCCGGTATAAGTCCATCAAGTGGCATCTGGTTTCCAGTGTGCGTGTGGTTTGGTTCGGAAGCTGATGTAAGTCCAGCGATTGGCATTCGGGTTCCATGTTTGCCCATTTTTGTGTGGAGTTTGACGTAAGCCCAACGCTTGGCAGTCGATTTCCTGTGTTGTTTTGTTTGTGTGCGTGAGCCGAGCTACGAATGCTCTGATTCTTCTTAGTCCAAGAAGATACGTATGCATAGGATGCGACATCCTAGCGAGCATGTTTTTCCCCAGTTCGAACTACTTTGACTCTGATGTCTATGCCTGATGGACTAAGTAGGCCCAGGATGCGATATCCTGCCGAGTCAGTCTTGTTTGTTTTCCTGTGTCTCTTTCAGCCAGTGTGTGTATGTTTGAGAAGTGTTTTAGCAACCATTTTCCTTCCTTTTGTGCGTGGATCCCGTCGAGTACAACGGATGCGTAGGGGTGCTAATACCTTCCCTTCGCATAACCGACTCCCGATCCCATTCTCTTTGGTCACGAGACCATGCTTTTTCCAGGTTTACTCTGAGCGTTTCCTTTCCCTCTTTTGGGATAAATAACGCACGGTGGCGGCTCTGTTGTTCTTGTTTTCCCGCCGGTTTTTCGCGTAATGCGACACTACCTAGCATACGGTACATTCTGAAGTGTAGTCTAGCGTATGATTATCCCTTATCATCAGATACAGCCTAACGGATGGCTCATTCTGCTACTCAGAGACGATCTAGCATATGATCCAGTCTGATCTTTCATCCCCAGTGAAGTCACCCTCCTAATGGACGGCTCATTCTGCTGCTCAGATATGATCTAGCATACGATCCATTCTGATCTTTACCTCTCCAGATACAGCCTAACGGACGGTTCATTCTGCAATTCAGATACGATCTAGCGTATGATCCATTCTGATCCTTTATCCCCAGCAGCGTGAGACCCAGTATGACGCCCATGTCTTCAGATATGGTCTAATGTATGACGCGCTCTGAAGCCTCATCATCATACTTTCTGGATGGCATCTCTAAGCCCATCTCCATCAAGACTAACTTTTAATTAACAAGCGCAAATTTGTGGGGCATTCTAAGTGTTCAATAATCTTCCACCTCCAGATCACGAATGGCATACATACCATTCTAACTCTCTCGGTTTATGAATATTGAACAGGGGCAGCTGTCATACCCCAAAATTTGCCCGTTAAGTTTCAGGACATTTTCAAGACATTCTAATCCATTTTCAAGACATTAATGTTAGAGGAACAAGGGTCCAGCGCACAGGTTACCAAATCCAGAAGATGACCTAAACTGGCATGCTCGCTAGGCGAGCAAACCCTTCGCTAGGCGAAGCCCACGCGTCATTCCTCGCTCCAGCGAATTTTGATGAATTAGTTACTGGAATCCTTCTCTAGCTGCTCGCCTAGCGAATCCTTCGCTACCTCACTCGCCTAGCGAGCTCACGAAATACCAGAAAATTTTGGGCTTAATTCTGAGCCCACCAAGACACAATTATTATAAATACCAGAACTTCACACAGAGAAAAATGGACATAGACAGACGGAGGACAGAGAGGGAACAAGCAAACCCTAATAGAGGCAACCGGAAAAACCCTGGAGGCTAACAAAGAGAATTCAGAGTAACCTCCGGATACCCCGAAGGAAACTCATCTGCACAAAGGTTACCTCCGCCCAACTCAATCTGGTACAAACCATAAGAGTGATCTGCAAGTCCAGCGGTGCAATTTCAATTGCAAACAGGTTTGCCATACCCCCACTATTTTATGCTCCTAATTTTGACATCTTTAAATACCTGAGGCATTATGATTGAATTTCTCATTAGGTTTTGCATATGGGTTTAATTATGCATGAATGTGTAACACGATATCTTGAATGTTTAACCATGTAATTTTTGTAATGGATGCCATAGGGTTTGGGGTTCCTGAAATCGCACTGTTATCAAAGAAGAACCCAGAACCCACAGTCGTTCGCTAGCACTTCGCTGAGCGAACATGTAGCGAGAATTCGCCAAGCCTTCGCTAGGCGAGGCAGTAGCGAACATGACAGTATTTGTTTCTTCGTGTGCATTCTAATCTGTTATGTACTTGATTGACATGTTTCCCATTGCATCTACATGCTGTTTGCCTGACACTATTTTTGTTGTGATTCTTTTGTTTGGTGCAACTCTTGGTTGCACCCTAGCTTGGTATTCTAACCCGTTTGTTGAATTTTTGTGAGGGTTCACATACTCCTGAAGAGACAGTTTACTAGGTATTCCATTTTATTTGTGGGATACCCTTGTGAAGATTCATTTTAATTACCTGACTGATTACATTGCCTTCGAACAGACGATCTTGGCCCTCTCTTTGTTGCCTTACGATATTACGGCCATGTCCCGCGAATGTAAGGATACCCTTAGCAAAGACCCTTCGGTTAAATCATCATAGTCCCTCGAATGTTGCCTTCGAATACATGACTTTGTCCCTCGATGACCCTTCGTGGTAGCCTACGGTTAAATGATGATCGTCCCTTCGAATGCTAAGGTATCCTTACAAATGTTGCCTTCAATGACCGATCGACGACCCTACGATGTCCCTTTACATCCAAAGGATAAGACTACTTACTTCTCAATAGTAAGGACCGTTTTACCCTCATAAGGATAGGAAATACCTATAAAGACCTTGGCTAAGTATAACTCTTAAATGCTTGCTCGCAGGTTAAAATACTTTTCACACCTCCCACTTTTCAAGACATCTTTTAGAAAATCACCATTTGGTATACATTCGCACCAGAATCATTGCCGAGTTATATTTTTCTAAACATCTTTCAAAATCAAACGAGATAAACACTTTGTATACATTCGTACAAGAATCATTATAAAGTTAAACT
The DNA here is from genome assembly GCF_024323335.1 of Lathyrus oleraceus. Classification (NCBI taxonomy): domain Eukaryota; kingdom Viridiplantae; phylum Streptophyta; class Magnoliopsida; order Fabales; family Fabaceae; genus Lathyrus; species Lathyrus oleraceus. The sequence continues at coordinate 104,787,618 of NC_066581.1, forward strand.
CTCCTTTCAAAATATTTTCTAAACACACCATATTTCTCAAACACTTTCTCGAACAAGAAAACATAAGTGAGCTAAGCAATTAAGAGCCCATGGATAACCATGGATACAAAGGGTGCTAACACCTTCCCTTTGTATAATGTACCTCCCGAACTCAAAATCTAATCAAGGTCTTTCCTGTTCTTTTCCGCCTTTCCTTATTGGATAAAAGAAAAGTCGGTGGCGACTCTTGCTATCCGCGACATTGCTTTTCAAAGCAAAACACAAAAGTCAGTTCACCGTATGACAGAAAGCTTTGGAGAACTTCTTACCCTTATTTCTTTCTGAAACAGAACTCAAAAGTCTTTGAAGCTTTCTAAATCGAAAGAGAATTTTGTTGTCTACTTCTTTCTTGCTTAGATTTTTCCAAGGGATGATTATTTCCCCCTATGAGTGTTTTAGACAACGTCTTTTTAGTCTCTTTAGGCCTTATATTAGTATTGGGATATAGTTTTTTTGATACTGCTTTTCTCCATAAACACTTAAAAACTCACTTGAAGGTTGGTAAGGAAAAAAATTGACTAAGCGATTAATAAATTACATACTAGATAATCAAACAGAGTTTTCCGATTTTTCAATCTATATTTAGTGTACTATCTCAAAAATTCAAGGTAATTTGAGAAACTTCTCCTTTTGAGGGAATGACAAGCCATCGTCGATTTTCCTTCTCTATGAGTTGTTTGATACGAGAGTTGGTCCAACCATATGACTAATAGATCCATTACAAATTTATCACCTTAAACTTTCATGGTCATAGTCGTTGAATAATACCATCAACATCATTTCTTTGGGTAATTCCTTTGAAAAACACAATCAATGTCTTGATTAAATCCATAAAGGATGGAAAACGCCAACAGGTAACCACTTTTTCCTGTTCAATTAAGATAGTTTAAAGAGCTCTCTCATCTTTTGATTTTAATTTGTATCATATCATAAACATCCTTACTAAGCGAGTGCTGACATGTAGTTCCCATAGAAATATCTCCATTAACATTCTGAATGTGATGGTCCTTAATGATCCTCCATTATTAAGATAGACAATGATTTTCTTAAGTTGACTTATTTTACTTGAATCTCTCCATTTGGAATTTGAACTTATTTTTATCTCCTTTTATTTATATATTTCAAGGATGTTCTTTAAGGGAAACCTACAAAACTAACAACCTTTATTTCTACCTACTAGGGGTTAGCTCATCAAAGGTAATATGTATGAATTTTTCCATAGTCATGATTTTTTTTTCAAAAATAAGTTTTAAAAGCATTAAGGTTTTTACATACCATGCATAGATAGGAATTGAACATATACTTAATTACCTTTGTCACATAGCTTACATAATATTAAGTAGCTTATGAAACCAAACTTTAATTAATTAGAACAGCTAAAAGGTAAGATTAGGGATCTTACCAAAAATCAAAGATTTAATGATTTTGTCTTGTTGTTATTATGCAAATAAATTTCTTCCCTCGTAGGAATGGAACAATAGGACATATTTATTTATTCAGTTGTGTAGCTTGAAGAGCAATTCTCGGTATCATCATCTGCATCACAATTTATCTTTTCTACCTTTAATACCCAAATCTTTTTGAGTCCTTTGATGTTAGTGGAATTATGAGCGAACATCTTTGCTCATAATAAATATTTTTGACATTTACGAAGGAGGGTGCCATTCTTTGCTCTCATAACTCTTTTTGATAAACTAAAACATATCAATGTGGTTGTCTTTATTGTAATAAGTTCATTTAGTGTTTTGAATTTAGATTTTTGTTGGACATTTCAAATATTGCTAAAAAAATTCTATTGTTCTTAGTTCAGAACCAAGACCAACCTTATTGTAGGATGCCCTTTGGTTACCTAATAAAAGATTCAAGTTGGCTCTCGCTTTAGTGAATTTATCAAGTGTGTTTTGAATATCATCAATTTTATTTTTCAAAATGTCACATTGATCACACTTGATAGATTTGTTTAAGACATTATGAGATGACGAATAGTTTTGAATTAAATCATATTGTCTATCTCTAAAACTTTGTATTTCTTCCAATAGGTTTTTATTTTTCAATTCAAGGGAAGAGATAGTGTCTGTAACATCCCAAGTTTTTAATAAGACATTATTTAAAATTATCACCTTAATAGTATGTGGTCATTTTTTTTATGTGTATTTAAATAAAATAACCATTCATAATAAATTCTATATATTATAATTTAATAAATATTATTAAAATAAAATATTTAAGACATTAAAAATATTCATCTCTAAATTTTTTATAATAAAATAATCTTCATTACAAAATTATAAATTCAATTAAAATTCTGATTCATTCCCACGAGGACATGCAACATCCTATAAGTCATATCAAGATCAATTCATATCTTCAATTTCTCCGTACCTAATATTTAATTTGTAAGGGGTCAATCTTCCATCATTCATATCAAATCAAATAAAATTTATGGTATGACATTATAAGTCAAATCATACAAAACATAAAAGCCTACAAGAAATGCAATCCATCGGAAATCATTCTTTTATAACTATATACATGCTCTTATATCTAAATGATCAGGATATAAACTGTCACACAGACAACCCACCACAAAGGCAATTTGCCACAAAGATAAAAGATGCATATGCCATGACATAAAAATACCTTCCACAAACTATCATTAATGTAAATCGTTTTAAATTTTACTTCACAATCATCCATCTCCAACATAATCGACCAGGACAATATCTTTGATTGACATCATAACCACACACAATACTAAAAATTACAAATAACCAAATTTTCACCCATATCACACCATCATACCCAAACACACAATATATAAAACTAATACTTAGCCTATGAGAAAAGGATGTCAACAACTTCCTGAGCAAATCCGACGTGGTGGCTCGGCCAACACATTGTTGTCATAGCGAATGAGATGGAGATGTGTGACTGACATATTTACTGATAATTCACATATCTCAAAAGAAATATTATGTGAGGCGGAACATGTGAATGGTCTTCGCTTTCCGTTCAGCATCGTGGCGGCCGGATATGGAGAAGATGGAGGCCGACAAGGGGTTGCTCGAAATAAAAAATCTAACCAATTCATTAGAGAGGTGGGATGATAAGGAGCAAGAATCGTGATTAAATAGGTCTTTATTTATTTTCAGTGACATTCATAAAGAGAGAAATAGTTACCAATCACGTGTCCATATGTCGCATCGCGCGAAAAACCGGCGGGAGAAAAAGAACAATAGAGCCGCCACCGTGCGTTATTTATCCCAAAAGAGGGAAAGGAAACGCTCAGAGTAAACCTGGGAAAAGACATGGTCTCGCGTCCAAAGAGAATGGGTTCGGGAGTCGGTTATGCGAAGGGAAGGTATTAGCACCCCTACGCATCCGTAGTACTCTACGGGATCCACGCACACTAGAAAGGAAATTGGTTGCTAAGCACTGCTCAAATACTCACACACACTGGCTGAAAGAAACGCAAGAGACTGACTGAAACTGACTCGGCAGGATGTCGCATCCTGGGCCTACTTAGTCTATCAGGCATAGACATCAGAGTCGAAGTAGTTCGGACTGGGGAAACGACACGTGCTCGCTAGGATATCGCCTCCTATGCATACGTATCTCCTCGGACGAAGGAGAATCAGAGCATTCGTAGCTCGGCTGACACGCGCACAAACAAACACGGGCAAAGGCAAACGTGGAGCCCGACTGCCAATCACTGGACTTACATCAGCATCCGAACCAAAACACACGCACACTGGAACCCAAATGCCACTCGATGGACTTACATCGGCTTCCAAGCACACAACAACACAACAAGTTAATAGGGAGTCGGGGACTCGAGCCTATAACTGTCAAGCACACACTCAAATAGACAGACAACAAATTACTAAGGAGTCAGGCACTCGAGCCTAGCAACTGTCAAACAACACACACAAAAAAGAAAAAGGGCGCCCGGAGAGATCAGCTCAATCTCCTGCCTACATACTTCATCTGGTATGAAGATCAGGGCGATGTAGTTCCCCTACAGAGGGATAAAGGACTTAGCCTAACCAGATAACAGAGGGAGACACAACACTAGGGAGACTACGACTCGAGCCTAGATGTTATCATGCAAATCATCCCTAAGTTAAGGTTTCTAGCTAAATGGCACAAGGAGCCAACCTATCCTAAACATGACTTGCACAGGAAGCAAGCCATACCTACACTTAACTTGCACAGGAAGCAAGCCAAGCAAAACCTAACTTGCACAGGAAGCAAGTCTAAACTAATCCTAACTTGCACAGGAAGCAAGTAAAACAATCCTAACTTGCACAGGAAGCAAGTCAAACAATCCTACAAGCACAGATAGCACACACTATACACAAGCAAGTGGCTCAAACAAGGGTTAGGTTTTAGTCGAGGGGTCATATCAACCTCAACAAACAAACCTCTGGAACTGGGTGAATGTACTCTTAACCTTGCCATTGAGGGGCTAAGGTGAAGCAGATGAAAGGTGAGTGAAGGTAAGACTTCACAGCTCTTATCCCTGGCCTGGGAGAGCTCAAGACAAGAATGTGTGGGTCCAGAAAGTGGGAACCCTTCTACACATTTAAGACTGACTCAACTGTACAATTGTACAAGATCTTGGGTTTGTATCTGCAATGCATCAACACAGTGGTGTGAGCAAAGCAGATGACACACTGAATAGTGGGGGATAGATTGCATATCCCTACCTTCCACCAATTGCCTCTTCACTTAGGAGGTCTTTGACTCTATGCAAGGACAAAGTTAAACATCCACAAACATTGCCTCTTAAGGAGGACTTCAGACAGTTGCCTGGCCAAGTAACAGGCCAGGTCTTCCGGACTACATGAAGTAAAAGAAACATACCTCAATGCAAATTGCTTATACAAGCAAAGCAAAGCAAAAATTTCACAAGGAACTAAGCAACTAAAGTACCTGAAACAGTCAAGCAGATGTTAGTATGCAACTTCAAACAAAACAAACAGAAACAGACACCAACAGTCAATTAGAGGCACATGGATGTGCAAGGCACAAGGCTCTAGGCATGTGAGCCAAGCCACCTACAAAACAAACAAGTTAGTCATGATATTTAAGCAAGCTCAATCAAAGAGAATTGGTCTCATTGGTCATTTGTTGGTCAACCTGAAAACATGAGCTCAAAGGCGAGTAGCAGGACCACTAGGGCAAGCCTAGGGTCAAAAATGAATGAGAAAGTCCAAACAGCAAGGGGTAAGTATCCAAGATCATGTTCAAACAATCAAGAAACAAAACCAATTGGGTTCACATCCATATCAATCACTATCATCATTTCATGAACCATTTAGGTCAAAGTGTAGCAAACAGAAGCTCATAGAAGTCAACAGCAAGACTTAACTCAAAAGTCAACTCAAACATTTCCAAAAATCACCAAATAAATCATGGTCAATCACAATCCACAGCATGGTAAGCATGTCAAATTTCATCTCATTTGGACAAGTGGAAGGCAGTCAATGAAAATCATAAAGTCAAAGCAATTTTGAACATGCTCAAAGAAGTCAACCAAACATGCATCAACTTAGAAAAATCATAAGTCAGAGATGGTGTATGATAAATGAATGGGACCAAAACCATGGCAAAGATGAGGATGTCTAGTTATCTCATGTAAAATTTCATGTCCATCCAATAAAGTATGAGAATTTCACAAATGAAATGGGAACATGTGTCACACAAAGTCAACATTTGACCAAGCAGGGGAGAAAATCTCAAACAATTAGGAAATGCCACAAATAATTCCAAGAAAATTCACATGTAAACTAGACATACAAGAGTAGGTTCATGCAAAAAATCAGATCAATTGGAGGTCAAGAAGCATGGTAATGAAAATCATGAAGTTGGATATCAATGGTGTGACACACAAATTGTCACACCCTAATTCAAAAAACCATAACTCACAAACCACAAATGATAAATTCACAAACTTTACACCAAAATCACCATGAGTGTGTCTAGTTTAAGCACAAAAAATTTGGGAGCCATTGGATACATTCTCATCATTTCACAAATGTTTTGGCAAAGTGTATAGTATTTGCATACATGTCACAAACCCTAGTGCCCAAACAAAAACCAATGATCACAAAATTCTGGAAAAATCATGATAAAAAAGTAGAGGTCATGAGGAAGACAATGCAAAAAAACCCCATTCAAATTGGATTAAAATTGGACAAGTTATGATTTTTGGAAGTTTAAGTGATTAAATGAAATAATATGAAATTAAAATGGAATAAATGAAGCAAGAATGGCAAAGTTGTAATTATTTGCGCCACTAAATGATACGCTGCCGTTTTGGCCATTGCAAGGAAATGTTTTGATTGGTTGATGATATTGCAAGGCCATGCGCGCGTGAAAGAGAGGAAGAAATCTGGGCAGCTTGAAGAAAATTAGGGTTTTATCACTGTTCATCACCATCCCAAATCGTGATTTTTAAAAGATGCCCAGAAATCTCAATTGACCATACCATTGTGATCATCAAACAACATACAACATGAATCCAGCCTTGATTTTCAATAGAACACCAACATGCTCATGAATCGAACAAAAACAAATCTTAACACCAAACTTCAAAACGATATATCTTCATGAATAAGCAACCATTTCAAAAAGTAAAAGCATCATGACAATCAGCATGGATAGACCTACCAAAAACACCTCATGATTTTTGAAATAGAGAGGGTCGAAATTTTACCTATTCTTGAAGCAGAATGAGAAACAGTTGGTTGTGGTCCTCTTGGTGGTGAAACAGATGAAGCAAAGCCTTCCAAGTGTTGATTGGTTGAAGAGCTTTGGCTCAAGAATGCTTGGAATTGCCTCCATTCAAATCTGCCATGGCTAATGCTTCTTTGAAAACAGTAATGGAAGAAGAGTTTACAGGTGGGGGAAAGTGGTTGGAATGGACTCAAGATGCTGTTTGAATGATGTTTAGGCAAGGCAAGGTTCAGCCCCTTTGGAGTTTCTTGACTGTTGTTTGAGAAATGGCCAAAAGTGGTTTTTTAGAATGTGAGAGAATGAGTGAATTCTTGTTTTTGACTGCAGCTAGTGGTTTCCTATGATGAATGGAAAGTGAGAATAACAATGCCAGGGTTTTGTTCTTCTGAAGTTCTTGACTGGTCTTGGAGAATGTACCAAATGAAGTTTTTAGCATATGAGAGCACCATGGTTTTTCTGCCTAGGCCAAATGGTTTGTGTGGCTGCTACTGGTTTTTCATGACAGAAAATGAGGTTTGATTATTGTCACAAGCAAGGCCAGGTTAGGTTACTTGAGGTTTTTGGAAGTTTGACTGGTTTTGGTAAATGCAAGGATGTGATTTTTCTATGCAAATGTGTCTTAAGAATGCTAGTTAGGAGTTTTCATTTTTGACAGAAAATGAGGGTGTACCTGCTGTTGGATGTTGCTCTATGGTATGGCAGGGTTTGGCTCTTTGGTGTTTTGGACAGAAAAAGGAAATGCCAAAGTGAGTTTTCTGTTTAGGCCAAGTGATCTTGTGTGGCTGCCATTAGGGCTTGCAAATGACAAAGATGTGAAAAAGCAATGGCCAAGGTTTTCTTCTTTTGAAGTTTTGGACAGATTTGGTAAAATGGCCAAGAGTAAAGCTTGAGAGAATGTCAAGTTATGTTGGTTCTCTTGCAGCTAGCAGGGTTTGTTCATGACAGAAAAGGATGAATGAATGTTGAAAAACAAATGCTAGGCTTAAGTTCTTTTGGAAGTTTGGACAGAAAGTTGGAATGGCCAAAATGTGCTTTGTTTAGCATGAGGTTTTTCTGCTGTGTTAGATGGTGCTAGCAGGGTTTCATAGGACAGTGAATGATGTTCAAAAGTGCTGTTTGATGTTGCCTATTGTTTAGAACAGAATTTGCAATTTTTGTCCCAATGTCAAATGAGAGAGAATGAGGATTTCAGCATGAGTGAGTTGGTTTGTTCTGGCTGCTAAGGGTTTGTGGCATGACAGAAAATGATGAACAAGACTGCTATGTGCAGTACCAAGCATGGCAAGGTTTTTGTCCCTTTGGAAATTCTTTTGACAGCTCTTTGAAATGCAACAGCAAGGTGAGATTTTTGAGAGAGTGAACCATGCTTTCTTGCTGTCAAATGTGGTTTTCTTTGTCTGCTATTAGGGGCTGGCCATGACAGAAAAGGATGGAAAATTCTGCTGTCATGGTACAAAGCATGGTTTGTGAGATGTGGTGGTGAAAACATGTACTTTCCTCCTCAATTCAAGCAAGCAAGGGATGGCTCTTCTGTTGGTTTTAGGCTGCTAAATGAGGCTCCAAAATGACAGCAAATGACCTTCTAAAAATCTGTTTAAGAGTACAAGGCATGGTATGGTGGAAGCATGGAGTAGCATGGTTGAATTTGTACTTTTCTTCCAATTCAAGCAACTAAGTATGGATACATGATGGGTGCAAGTACTGCATAATTTGAGCTTGCAAACAAACTTTAAATGATATTTCTGAGTTATTCCAATTGGCCAAATCGTAGAAAAGTGTTTATATCAAAAAGTCAAACATTGGTCAAACTTGCATTTAAATGAGACAAGTCAAAAAATGCCATTTTGATTGGTGAAGTTTTGGCTCATGAAATTTATATTTTTGGAAAGAGGGGATCAAATGTGACTTTTAGGAAAAAACCCCACCAAAATTGGCCAAATGGTTTGAGAGATATGGCCTTTTGAAGTTCAAGATTTTCTGAAATCGATTCGATCATATCTTGCCAACCACACATGGGAATTGAGAGTTCTTAGACTTTTTGGAAATGGGAGAACAAGATCTTCAACTTTCATGTTGGGCAAAAATTCATTTGAGGCTCGTATCATGATGTAAGTTTGAGGATCAAGACTTTCCATTTTTGGTAAGTTTCAGTTACAGGTCCAGTTTCCATTTTTAGAAATTTTTGATCTGGCTTCCAATTCTTCCATGGTGGTGTTTGACATGATATATGAGGACTATATGGACATGAATGAGACCTCTCAAACCAATTTCCATCATCAAATTACTGATTAAATGAACAGTTGACCAACAGTTGACTTTTAGGGTTTCTGGCTGACTGAACCTCTTCTGGTGAATTCCAAACCCTAATTCCTTGAGAACTTGGCTTCAAATGATGTCCCAAGTTGTATGAACTCTTGATTATTGATCATGGTGCCCAAATTCCACAAGAATGGCCACCATCCACTGCTTTGACTGACTATTGATTGTCTTGGGTTTTTGACTGTCTGTGTATGAACTGATGACCTCTGAGCCTTCAACCCTTGACTTGAACACTTCAAATGGATCCCCAAGTCATGTGAACATGTTGGACCAACCCTAGGGCCTTGGCTCCTTGAGAAATGCACTTGCTTGCTTGGTTGACTGATCTCCTGATCAGTTTGACCTAATTCCTTGATTGGCTTGCACTTGAGGCAAAAGAGGCAATGCAATGCTATGCAATGGACCATGATATGCTAATGGCCTAATATGAAAATGTATGTACAATGATAGGTGCAAATTTGAGGTGCTACAGCTGCCCCTATTCAATCAGCTGGGAACCCGAATGGATGAGAGCAACGGCTGTCAGACTTTCAGGGTAAACAGGGATTGAATACCAAAGAACCGTAGAATTTGCACAATACAGGGATCCACCAATGGAAACGTCCACTGGGATCTGATACTTATTACTGGGTAATTTGTTGTTGTTTTTTTTTTTTTTCAAAGGGTACGGCCACATCCAGACATCGCAATGACGATAAATGGGAAAAGAAATCACAACTAGATGCCAACGGACAACTAGGAAAAACTCGACGTTCATCAAGACCAACGGAGAGGTAACCAGACATTAATGAATGACTGGGAGGGATACAACCATACATCAACGGATGAAATGGGAAAAACTCAACGTTTACCAAGACCAACGGAGAGGTAACCAAACATTAATGAATGAATGGAAGGGATACAACCATACGTCAACAGACGAAATGGGAAAAACTCAACGTTTACCAAGACCAACGGAGAGGTAACCAAACATTAATGAATGAATGGAAGGGATACAACCATACGTCAACGGACGAAATGGGAAAAACTCAACGTTTACCAAGACCAACGGAGAGGTAAATCCACGTGGGGACAGGTACAATTAGACGTCATAGGACGAATAGGAAAAACTCGACGTTTATCGACACCAACGGAGAGGAGGAAACTCTCCTGGGGAGAGTGAACACAACCAAATCATCAACGGATGATCGGGAAAAACTCGACGTTTATCGACACCAACGGAGAGGAGGAATACTTTACTAGGGAAGAAGGACACAACCAAATCATCAACAGATGATCGGGAAAAACTCGACGTTTATCGAAACCAACGGAGAGGTAACTCTGCATGGAGAGGGGTACAACCAGACATCATTGGATGACTAGGAAAAACTCGACGTTTATCGACACCAACGGAGAGGAGGAAACTCTACTGGGGAGAGTGAACACAACCAAATCATCAACGGATGATCGGGAAAAACTCGACGTTTATCGACACCAACGGAGAGGAGAATACTTCTTCGGTCTGAATACCGGAAAATTGGCCTTGTGCCATGAGTACATCGACCTGATCGTCGGAAACTCCTTCGGTCTGAATACCGGAAAATTGGCCTTGTGCCATGAGTACATCGACCTGATCGTCGGAAACTCCTTCGGTCTGAATACCGGAAAATTGGCCTTGTGCCATGAGTACATCGACCTGATCGTCGGAAACTCCTTCGGTCTGAATACCGGAAAATTGGCCTTGTGCCATGAGTACATCGACCTGATCGTCGGAAACTCCTTCGGTCTGAATACCGGAAAATCATAAGTACATATTATCTATAGCCGTCAAAACGTAGATAATACACTCGTATGGAAGATTATCCATAACCGGGTTGTAGGTTGTTGAATGAATAATCGACCGAAAAGAAAGGCATCTGGGTACCAGACTAGGTATGCAAAAGATGACCAATCAACAGGGGATAAAGCTGCTAACTCGGAGCAAGTATCCAAAAGGAAGGGGAAGACCCAATGGGGACAATACTGCTTGATCAAGGCAAGTATCCAGAGGGGAAAGAATATCAATATCACAAACCGGATACTGATAACTGCAAAGAGGGGATTACATCTACCGGTTAGTAGGTAGAAAACCACGGAGAAGTAACCAGTCATCGATAGGATGAGCACAAAGGGTTAACTCCACCAAGCGGATGAAAGTGGGATTTTACAACTACCAGCTTGTGGTAGGAAACCACAAAGATAGGACTTACAACTACCGGTTTGTAGGTAGAGGCCAACAAATTCCACTGAGGATGAAATGAATGAGTGCCGGTTGGCGATCGACTATTCATTTATGCCCCAGGGCAGCACAAGAGATAGTCAACAAGAAGCCAATTTAGGATCGATCCAAATAGGCAGACTGAATCAAGACTCATCCTAATGAGGAAAGAACTCAATAGGGAAAAACCCATCCCATTAGGGAGGGAACGGAAGCAACCGTCATCCACGAGGATGTATCTCAGTGGGGAAATGGCAGGAAAGGATAGACACTTTCTGCTTAAGGGGTAGACTCTACATGGAGAGATCAGACACACCCATATCTGCTTAAGGAAAAAGACCCAAGCTGGCAAGACACTAACAATTGGGGAGTAACACTGCTGGGGATACCCACTCGACTGAGGAATCACTTGTCGGGAAAACACCAACCTCTCAATCATGCTGATGAACCCAATCCTGAAGCCGATCCAATGGCGCGATGCTAAACTCTTTCCAACAACCCGAGCTCGGCTGATCACCACGGCCTAGGGCTAATGGATATGCTTGCTATGTTGATGCATGAGTTTTTCTTGTTTTACACAATGCCCCATGATCATGGAAATGCTATGCACTAATGATGCAATATGCTATGCTTATCTAAATGCTGAATGCATAAACACACGTCTCCTTCAGAGACAACACCGGGGAACTCCAGGAACTGTGCTGGGGATCCTATAACCATGTCAGCTTCCATCCTGCTGGGGAAAGACAAACCTTGCTGGGGAAAAACCATCAACACAACCTCTGCTGGGAAGACAGCTTCAGACTTGGAAAACAGTCACAACTCCGCTGGGGATACAGATATCAGTCTACTACAGAAACCCGTCCAATCCACTGGTAGGATGAACTCTGCTGGAGAAATAAGTACTACTCCACTAGGGACGACCCAACCAATCCATATGTAGGAGAATCACTGTTGGTGATGCATTTCATGAGACCCGCTCCACTCGGGGAACTTGCTGAGGAAAAACCACACCATTCTGCTGAGGAGAACGATCCTAGTGGAGAGAACAACAACCGTAGCAGTGAGAGTAACAACTCTGTTGAGGATGATAACACGTCATATCATACCGGAGATGAATTCCCACAAACCTGCTTGGGATAAGCACTCACGGCCATACTGGAGATGATAGCATCACAAAACCAATTGTTGGGGGACACACCAACGGTCTACAGATAAACTCCACTGGGGTGCTCCCGAGGAAAATAACTGTCAGGCGCTCAGCGGGGATTCTCAACTGGGGAAATCTGCAAGCATAGGCCTGCTGGGGAGAAGCAATCCTTAGATCTGCTGGGGAAAGAAGGTATTGTCCACAGGTATCTCTGCAGGGGAAAATAATTCTGATAGCTTCAATACTGGCTTGGGCTGGGGACGTGACAACCTTCAGGCTTGCTGAGGAGACAGCGATCTCGAATCTGCCAGGGAGATCACACTCTTAATCCTCTGGGGAGATACAGCCTGTTTGACGGGGGTGTCGGTCGACTCGTCGAACACTGGTATCCATCATCCACCCATAGTGTTGACTTTCCACTTTTAAGAACTCTCAGACTCTTCTGGACTTTTCTGCTCCATCATCTTGTATTCCCAACTCGGCCATACTTCACGGAGGTTGAACTCTTGGGATTCATACATACTTTCCAATCATCAGACTTTGAAGAGTCTTCTTGATTAACTTTCCAGGATCGTTGTCGTAATCCTTCACATACTTTCCAATCATCAGACTTTGAAGAGTCTTCTTGATCAACTTTCCAGGATCGTTGTCGTAATCCTTCACCGTCTTTTCACGATTCATCTATCCCTTGCCCCTGATTTGGCTCTGCAGGGATCTCTTGTCAAAAAGGTTCATATTACCACTGGTAAGTGAATGAAGATGTCTAACTGCACTTGCACCAGAGATCGTTAGATAAAAAAAACGTGCCCCAGGTATGCCCCATGATAAGGCTCAAACAGCACTCTACTGGGGATGCCCCACAATAGAGCTAATAGGGACTTGGAGGGAGAAATGTTGCACTACGGGGGACATGAAGATGAACATCTTCAAACAACACTGCGTCGGGCAACTTCACTGAGGAGAGACCATACGAGGTTCTGTAGGACAAAGATACAGTCACGCTCGAGATACGAACAATTGTCTTACCTGTTGGTGATCATACCACCCCCGGGAGAGCACTGCGGATCTCCTAAGTATCCTTCCATCATCGTGAATGTTCACTTTGTTTAAGAACAATTTTTTTGAAAAATTTGTTTATTTTGAAAAACAATGATACTTTATCAATTAAAGCATGCAAAACATTTGTTGAGTTGAAACAAAAAGGAGTGCAAATAATTGGATAAAAGCTCAAATTAATGTGATGGGATGGTAGTCTGCAAAGGGCGAGACTCCATAGATCTGTACAAGTTTGAAATCGGTGATATATATTGGAGAGGGCTACATTGAACATAATGACCTTTCCTCTACCATTCTGAATTTCGATGTATTCAAAGCTTCAGTCGACGACGAATCGAGAATCCCTGACGGATGACAGATATAGAGCACAGTCTTGTCAAGATGCAGTTACTTGCCAAATCCCTAATTTTTGCCTAGATTGCCCCAGTGTGAGGTGTTCAATCTAGCGGGATGCAAATTCTCTTTTTTTTCCAATGTCTCTAACTTTTGCCTGAATCGCCCTTTCGGGTTTTCAATCCACCGAGACGCTCTTTTTTGCCTAAGTCGCCCTTTGGGGTGTTCGACTTAGCGAGCTTTCGCTTTTATTTCTTTGTTTTAGGCGAAGTATTTCTTGACTGCATCGGAATTCACAGGACGAGTGAACTTTTCCATCCATTGTTGTGAGTGTCAAAACATTGCCTGAAGAGGCTCTTTTGACAACATATGGACATTCATAGCTTGGGGGTTCACTTGCCCCTGGAATCGGGTACAAAAGACAAGACTTTCTTGAGCACAAGGTTCCTCGGAACACACGAGGCTTGATCTTCTTGTCGAATGCTTTTTCACTCTCTGCTGATATGACTGACCATGACACATGGCAGTTGATCTCTTCCTTTCGATCGGATTCAGCATCAGTCAACTTGGGACTTTGAGGGTGCTATCTTCTTTTGTTTTCTTTTGATTTCTTTCTTTTTCTTTCTTTTGAATTCTTTTGATTTTGATTGACTTCTCTTCTTCTTCTTTTTTGATTTTGCACCCTCCTCTTTCTTTTTTCTTTTTCTCTCTTTTTTGATACGTGCCCCAGTTGGCTGTTCTGCTGATTCTCGAGATGCAGCTGAGTGATCTTCTTTTCTTGCTCAAGAAGTCGGGAAATCTCGTCAGGAATCCCTTCAACATCATCTTCTTCCGCTTCGAATACAGGGAATTCAAAATTGGGAGATGACGTCTGATCATTACGTTCAATGGGTTTGAGAAACAACCTGCATAATGATTTAGAGATGAAAAGCTCTTTGAAAATCAAACAAGACAATCGTTATGCAGATGAAAAGATTGCTTTTATTCTTGTTTTTTAGGGTTTTTTGTGATCACCAATTTCATGCAAAAAAGCAAAAGGGAAAACAAATGGAAAACAAATGTTTTAACATGAATTATTTGAATGAAAATATCATTGCACAAAATGTTGCCAACAATGTCATCACTTCTCCTTTTGGCATGGGAGAAGGGTTTTTAAACAAAGTGATTGTTACTCTGACTTATGAACAACTGTGGGAACGCCCACAGTGACCCAATTGCGATAGATCCCTCCAGGGATGACAACTGTCAGTATCCTTTGCATCAGCAGCTTCTGTTTTCAGAACAACCCTTCTGAAGAAAAAGTCGGCGCCAGCCCAGGACTTGTTATCTTCAGACTTGATTATCACAGGGACCCAAGTCTTCAAAGTTCGAAATACCTGACCTCACGAGGTCTTGAACCTTCATCTTCAGCTGGAAACAACTATCCACATCATGACCAGGAGCACCCGAGTGATACACACAATGTTGTTCAGGCCTATACCACCACCGAGGGTTGACGGGTATGGGTGGCGGGTCTCTGGGAGTAATCAAGTTCCGCTCTATCAACGAGGGACAGAGCTCGGCGTAGGACATGGGGATTGGATCAAAAATGATCTTCTTCCTCTCATTACTTGTACTGGCTTGATTACCATTGTGAGGCTGGGAAGCCTGCTGCTGAGGACGATGTTGTTGACGCTGATATTGCTGAATTGACCTTCTCTACTGTTGTTGAGGTTGAGTTGCTGGAATAGTCACACCAACAGCCTGACGATACTGTCCTCTGTTCACACTCCTCCGTCGGTGCACAGCATTTATTTCAATCTCTCCCCTTTTGGGTGCCCCAGAGTATGTCTTCTTAGAACCGGAAGAACTTGAAGAGCCAGGATGGCGAACCGGAGCACGGGTTGCTCTGACATTAACAGTCTCTGCAGCAAGAGGCTGTTCACTGATTCTGATCCCCCTCAATTCATCACCCACGGCATAATCATCGACGAGAATGGTGACAGCAACATCCTCATGAGCGGGTACATCCACTGGTGGAGCACGGTGGACTGGTGGAATCACGGCTTCCAGTCTCTGGGCTAAAGCACGCAGCTCCTCTTGCCCCTGAACAACTCCTTGCATCATCGTCATAAAATGGGCCATGTTAGCCCTCATCTCAGCCAACTCTGTCTGAACCTGGTCCATACTCCTCTGTTGATTCAATCTGGTTGAGTAGCGGTGTGGACGACAATCAGCAATCCTGTCTCAGTCAAAGTGAGAACTCTCTCCCAAACATGTCTGCAATGCAAGGATGTGCATGATATGCATGATATGGGTACTATTTTGCCATGAATGATCCTGATAAAGGATATGCGTATGCGAGTTAACTTTTTTCATGCATTATTATTTTTAAAAATAAATATGCTATGATGCAAATGATGGAGCCAAGACTGGTCAGGCTGTGCATTTCAAGGCACAGGGTCAAAGCTTCGGCTTGAACTCTGATCACAAACATCTGAAACCCAAAGTCAATCCGATCAACTGGCATCTGAAACCAATCTGAGGAACCAAGTCACCATAAATCCGACTCGGGGAGTTCCGAAATAAACGAAACTGGAGATTACATCACTATCATCACAGGAACATCCATTGAACGGATGACAGCCAGCTCCTCTGAACAGGTACTCTCAAATTCAACCCGGGGATCCGAAATAAACGGAACCCGCTGATAAACCACGGACAGAACTCCGGCGTCCCAGAAATAAATGTCCATAATTCACAGTCACCATCTGTACCGAGAGTCACCAACTGTACCTGTTAAAATGATCAATCCCCCCCACTCACGGGTGTCATCTAGGCCAGGGTAAGGTCGAGAGAAACGCAGCATAAATAACCTTTCGCAGAATATCATCCTGTGCACACCCGATGTATGCACCGATAATATCCCACCAGGGTCTGAACTGCTCGTGATATCAATGTTCCGCTAAGTGGCGCCATACCACCCGCTTCCCATGAATCACTCTATTCCTAGGTTTCCTAGATTTCACTCATAGCCTGGGTATTGGGCCTTTTACCTCGAGTAACTCCCACCCCCAAACAGAGAAACACAGACAGCACAGCAGATGAATATGAATGAAATGCAAACATTAATGCAAATAATAAATGCAAACAATAAATGCACATATATACAATGAATGCAATAAAAAAAACAGCACAAAGCAACCAAAACCCTAACCTAGAGAGCGCTAGGAGAGACTCGCTCAGGGAAGATGGACCAGCATAGGTCAACTTCTCTATGATCCCCAGCAGAGTCGCCAGCTGTCGCATCGCGCGAAAAACCGGCGGGAGAACAAGAAC
Organism: Lathyrus oleraceus; assembly: GCF_024323335.1. Lineage (NCBI taxonomy): Eukaryota > Viridiplantae > Streptophyta > Magnoliopsida > Fabales > Fabaceae > Lathyrus > Lathyrus oleraceus. Next base: position 104,804,810 of record NC_066581.1, read on the forward strand.
AACAGAGCCGCCACCGTGCGTTATTTATCCCAAAAGAGGGAAAGGAAACGCTCAGAGTAAACCTGGGAAAAGACATGGTCTCGCGACCAAAGAGAATGGGTTCGGGAGTCGGTTATGCGAAGGGAAGGTATTAGCACCCCTACGCATCCGTAGTACTCTACGGGATCCACGCACACTAGAAAGGAAATTGGTTGCTAAGCACTGCTCAAATACTCACACACACTGGCTGAAAGAAACGCAAGAGACTGACTGAAACTGACTCGGCAGGATGTCGCATCCTGGGCCTACTTAGTCTATCAGGCATAGACATCAGAGTCGAAGTAGTTCGGACTGGGGAAACGACACGTGCTCGCTAGGATATCGCCTCCTATGCATACGTATCTCCTCGGACGAAGGAGAATCAGAGCATTCGTAGCTCGGCTGACACGCGCACAAACAAACACGGGCAAAGGCAAACGTGGAGCCCGACTGCCAATCACTGGACTTACATCAGCATCCGAACCAAAACACACGCACACTGGAACCCAAATGCCACTCGATGGACTTACATCGGCTTCCAAGCACACAACAACACAACAAGTTAATAGGGAGTCGGGGACTCGAGCCTATAACTGTCAAGCACACACTCAAATAGACAGACAACAAATTACTAAGGAGTCAGGCACTCGAGCCTAGCAACTGTCAAACAACACACACAAAAAAGAAAAAGGGCGCCCGGAGAGATCAGCTCAATCTCCTGCCTACATACTTCATCTGGTATGAAGATCAGGGCGATGTAGTTCCCCTACAGAGGGATAAAGGACTTAGCCTAACCAGATAACAGAGGGAGACACAACACTAGGGAGACTACGACTCGAGCCTAGATGTTATCATGCAAATCATCCCTAAGTTAAGGTTTCTAGCTAAATGGCACAAGGAGCCAACCTATCCTAAACATGACTTGCACAGGAAGCAAGCCATACCTACACTTAACTTGCACAGGAAGCAAGCCAAGCAAAACCTAACTTGCACAGGAAGCAAGTCTAAACTAATCCTAACTTGCACAGGAAGCAAGTAAAACAATCCTAACTTGCACAGGAAGCAAGTCAAACAATCCTACAAGCACAGATAGCACACACTATACACAAGCAAGTGGCTCAAACAAGGGTTAGGTTTTAGTCGAGGGGTCATATCAACCTCAACAAACAAACCTCTGGAACTGGGTGAATGTACTCTTAACCTTGCCATTGAGGGGCTAAGGTGAAGCAGATGAAAGGTGAGTGAAGGTAAGACTTCACAGCTCTTATCCCTGGCCTGGGAGAGCTCAAGACAAGAATGTGTGGGTCCAGAAAGTGGGAACCCTTCTACACATTTAAGACTGACTCAACTGTACAATTGTACAAGATCTTGGGTTTGTATCTGCAATGCATCAACACAGTGGTGTGAGCAAAGCAGATGACACACTGAATAGTGGGGGATAGATTGCATATCCCTACCTTCCACCAATTGCCTCTTCACTTAGGAGGTCTTTGACTCTATGCAAGGACAAAGTTAAACATCCACAAACATTGCCTCTTAAGGAGGACTTCAGACAGTTGCCTGGCCAAGTAACAGGCCAGGTCTTCCGGACTACATGAAGTAAAAGAAACATACCTCAATGCAAATTGCTTATACAAGCAAAGCAAAGCAAAAAGTTCACAAGGAACTAAGCAACTAAAGTACCTGAAACAGTCAAGCAGATGTTAGTATGCAACTTCAAACAAAACAAACAGAAACAGACACCAACAGTCAATTAGAGGCACATGGATGTGCAAGGCACAAGGCTCTAGGCATGTGAGCCAAGCCACCTACAAAACAAACAAGTTAGTCATGATATTTAAGCAAGCTCAATCAAAGAGAATTGGTCTCATTGGTCATTTGTTGGTCAACCTGAAAACATGAGCTCAAAGGCGAGTAGCAGGACCACTAGGGCAAGCCTAGGGTCAAAAATGAATGAGAAAGTCCAAACAGCAAGGGGTAAGTATCCAAGATCATGTTCAAACAATCAAGAAACAAAACCAATTGGGTTCACATCCATATCAATCACTATCATCATTTCATGAACCATTTAGGTCAAAGTGTAGCAAACAGAAGCTCATAGAAGTCAACAGCAAGACTTAACTCAAAAGTCAACTCAAACATTTCCAAAAATCACCAAATAAATCATGGTCAATCACAATCCACAGCATGGTAAGCATGTCAAATTTCATCTCATTTGGACAAGTGGAAGGCAGTCAATGAAAATCATAAAGTCAAAGCAATTTTGAACATGCTCAAAGAAGTCAACCAAACATGCATCAACTTAGAAAAATCATAAGTCAGAGATGGTGTATGATAAATGAATGGGACCAAAACCATGGCAAAGATGAGGATGTCTAGTTATCTCATGTAAAATTTCATGTCCATCCAATAAAGTATGAGAATTTCACAAATGAAATGGGAACATGTGTCACACAAAGTCAACATTTGACCAAGCAGGGGAGAAAATCTCAAACAATTAGGAAATGCCACAAATAATTCCAAGAAAATTCACATGTAAACTAGACATACAAGAGTAGGTTCATGCAAAAAATCAGATCAATTGGAGGTCAAGAAGCATGGTAATGAAAATCATGAAGTTGGATATCAATGGTGTGACACACAAATTGTCACACCCTAATTCAAAAAACCATAACTCACAAACCACAAATGATAAATTCACAAACTTTACACCAAAATCACCATGAGTGTGTCTAGTTTAAGCACAAAAAATTTGGGAGCCATTGGATACATTCTCATCATTTCACAAATGTTTTGGCAAAGTGTATAGTATTTGCATACATGTCACAAACCCTAGTGCCCAAACAAAAACCAATGATCACAAAATTCTGGAAAAATCATGATAAAAAAGTAGAGGTCATGAGGAAGACAATGCAAAAAAACCCCATTCAAATTGGATTAAAATTGGACAAGTTATGATTTTTGGAAGTTTAAGTGATTAAATGAAATAATATGAAATTAAAATGGAATAAATGAAGCAAGAATGGCAAAGTTGTAATTATTTGCGCCACTAAATGATACGCTGCCGTTTTGGCCATTGCAAGGAAATGTTTTGATTGGTTGATGATATTGCAAGGCCATGCGCGCGTGAAAGAGAGGAAGAAATCTGGGCAGCTTGAAGAAAATTAGGGTTTTATCACTGTTCATCACCATCCCAAATCGTGATTTTTAAAAGATGCCCAGAAATCTCAATTGACCATACCATTGTGATCATCAAACAACATACAACATGAATCCAGCCTTGATTTTCAATAGAACACCAACATGCTCATGAATCGAACAAAAACAAATCTTAACACCAAACTTCAAAACGATATATCTTCATGAATAAGCAACCATTTCAAAAAGTAAAAGCATCATGACAATCAGCATGGATAGACCTACCAAAAACACCTCATGATTTTTGAAATAGAGAGGGTCGAAATTTTACCTATTCTTGAAGCAGAATGAGAAACAGTTGGTTGTGGTCCTCTTGGTGGTGAAACAGATGAAGCAAAGCCTTCCAAGTGTTGATTGGTTGAAGAGCTTTGGCTCAAGAATGCTTGGAATTGCCTCCATTCAAATCTGCCATGGCTAATGCTTCTTTGAAAACAGTAATGGAAGAAGAGTTTACAGGTGGGGGAAAGTGGTTGGAATGGACTCAAGATGCTGTTTGAATGATGTTTAGGCAAGGCAAGGTTCAGCCCCTTTGGAGTTTCTTGACTGTTGTTTGAGAAATGGCCAAAAGTGGTTTTTTAGAATGTGAGAGAATGAGTGAATTCTTGTTTTTGACTGCAGCTAGTGGTTTCCTATGATGAATGGAAAGTGAGAATAACAATGCCAGGGTTTTGTTCTTCTGAAGTTCTTGACTGGTCTTGGAGAATGTACCAAATGAAGTTTTTAGCATATGAGAGCACCATGGTTTTTCTGCCTAGGCCAAATGGTTTGTGTGGCTGCTACTGGTTTTTCATGACAGAAAATGAGGTTTGATTATTGTCACAAGCAAGGCCAGGTTAGGTTACTTGAGGTTTTTGGAAGTTTGACTGGTTTTGGTAAATGCAAGGATGTGATTTTTCTATGCAAATGTGTCTTAAGAATGCTAGTTAGGAGTTTTCATTTTTGATAGAAAATGAGGGTGTACCTGCTGTTGGATGTTGCTCTATGGTATGGCAGGGTTTGGCTCTTTGGTGTTTTGGACAGAAAAAGGAAATGCCAAAGTGAGTTTTCTGTTTAGGCCAAGTGATCTTGTGTGGCTGCCATTAGGGCTTGCAAATGACAAAGATGTGAAAAAGCAATGGCCAAGGTTTTCTTCTTTTGAAGTTTTGGACAGATTTGGTAAAATGGCCAAGAGTAAAGCTTGAGAGAATGTCAAGTTATGTTGGTTCTCTTGCAGCTAGCAGGGTTTGTTCATGACAGAAAAGGATGAATGAATGTTGAAAAACAAATGCTAGGCTTAAGTTCTTTTGGAAGTTTGGACAGAAAGTTGGAATGGCCAAAATGTGCTTTGTTTAGCATGAGGTTTTTCTGCTGTGTTAGATGGTGCTAGCAGGGTTTCATAGGACAGTGAATGATGTTCAAAAGTGCTGTTTGATGTTGCCTATTGTTTAGAACAGAATTTGCAATTTTTGTCCCAATGTCAAATGAGAGAGAATGAGGATTTCAGCATGAGTGAGTTGGTTTGTTCTGGCTGCTAAGGGTTTGTGGCATGACAGAAAATGATGAACAAGACTGCTATGTGCAGTACCAAGCATGGCAAGGTTTTTGTCCCTTTGGAAATTCTTTTGACAGCTCTTTGAAATGCAACAGCAAGGTGAGATTTTTGAGAGAGTGAACCATGCTTTCTTGCTGTCAAATGTGGTTTTCTTTGTCTGCTATTAGGGGCTGGCCATGACAGAAAAGGATGGAAAATTCTGCTGTCATGGTACAAAGCATGGTTTGTGAGATGTGGTGGTGAAAACATGTACTTTCCTCCTCAATTCAAGCAAGCAAGGGATGGCTCTTCTGTTGGTTTTAGGCTGCTAAATGAGGCTCCAAAATGACAGCAAATGACCTTCTAAAAATCTATTTAAGAGTACAAGGCATGGTATGGTGGAAGCATGGAGTAGCATGGTTGAATTTGTACTTTTCTTCCAATTCAAGCAACTAAGTATGGATACATGATGGGTGCAAGTACTGCATAATTTGAGCTTGCAAACAAACTTTAAATGATATTTCTGAGCTATTCCAATTGGCCAAATGGTAGAAAAGTGTTTATATCAAAAAGTCAAACATTGGTCAAACTTGCATTTAAATGAGACAAGTCAAAAAATGCCATTTTGATTGGTGAAGTTTTGGCTCATGAAATTTATATTTTTGGAAAGAGGGGATCAAATGTGACTTGTAGGAAAAAACCCCACCAAAATTGGCCAAATGGTTTGAGAGATATGGCCTTTTGAAGTTCAAGATTTTCTGAAATCGATTCGATCATATCTTGCCAACCACACATGGGAATTGAGAGTTCTTTGACTTTTTGGAAATGGGAGAACAATATCTTCAACTTTCATGTTGGGCAAAAATTCATTTGAGGCTCGTATCATGATGTAAGTTTGAGGATCAAGACTTTCCATTTTTGGTAAGTTTCAGTTACAGGTCCAGTTTCCATTTTTAGAAATTTTTGATCTGGCTTCCAATTCTTCCATGGTGGTGTTTGACATGATATATGAGGACTATATGGACATGAATGAGACCTCTCAAACCAATTTCCATCATCAAATTACTGATTAAATGAACAGTTGACCAACAGTTGACTTTTAGGGTTTCTGGCTGACTGAACCTCTTCTGGTGAATTCCAAACCCTAATTCCTTGAGAACTTGGCTTCAAATGATGTCCCAAGTTGTATGAACTCTTGATTATTGATCATGGTGCCCAAATTCCACAAGAATGGCCACCATCCACTGCTTTGACTGACTATTGATTGTCTTGGGTTTTTGACTGTCTGTGTATGAACTGATGACCTCTGAGCCTTCAACCCTTGACTTGAACACTTCAAATGGATCCCCAAGTCATGTGAACATGTTGGACCAACCCTAGGGCCTTGGCTCCTTGAGAAATGCACTTGCTTGCTTGGTTGACTGATCTCCTGATCAGTTTGACCTAATTCCTTGATTAGCTTGCACTTGAGGCAAAAGAGGCAATGCAATGCTATGCAATGGACCATGATATGCTAATGGCCTAATATGAAAATGTATGTACAATGATAGGTGCAAATTTGAGGTGCTACACCATACAATAAATTTCATTTTGCTACATTTCGCAACTCATTTGTGATGAAATCACTAATTACTTTTCGCTACAAATAGCATTTTTTTTAATTATTCGCAATGCTTAATACATTTTAATCCATAAAAACCCTTATTTAATTCTTTACAAAATTTAATTGGGTCATTTTTTTTTTACTAAAAAAACATTCATTCACTTAAATTGATAGAATATATCGAATAATACAAATTCAAAATCGCTGTAAACTGAATATGATGAATTTGCGAACAAACTCACAACATCCATGTTAATAGCATATAACAGAAAAATGCCTACAAATGTGACAAAACCTACAAATATAACAATGCTCAGAATACTCATGTCTCCGAGTCTGCAGCGTTGACATCATCAAAATCATTGATTGAATATGCACTAAGTCGAAACTAATATGTCAATCTGAATCGAACAAATACTGCACCAATACGGGAAAACAAAATAATGTTGCAATAAGAATTTAGAGGGGTGAAATCACGTATTTGAATGAAAAGGAAAGGAAAAAGAATTTAGAGGTGTGATTTTGGATTAAAAATTGACTTAAAACCACCCCTCTTTATTGAATAAAGAAATTAAAAGGAAAAAGAAAAAACTAGAGTTGAAGAAAGAAGGGGAGCGACTTGATAATTTCCTATTGAGAAAAGAAGGAAGGCGGGACAATTGGGCCATGTTAGTCTCATATGTTCAAGAATACATTATAGTACCATCACATTGAAACCATAGAGCAAAAATTTTACATTACTATCACATATAGTATAACTGTACCATCATATTCAAAATATTATAGTACCATCAAATTCTAAAACATTGTACCAACAAATAGAACTTCAAAATCTAAAACATCTAGTATCACTATAATAAAACCAAAAAAACAAACAAAGTGCCATAAAATTGCAAAGAACGTTGTACCAACAATTACAACTTAAAAACAAAACATTTGATTATGTCATCAAATCCACGTTCATCTCAATCTCCACAAATTGGACCTAGTACAACATATGATCATGTAAATTATAAACAAAATAAAATTACCTTTTGTTGATCAGATATGAAGTTCCATCCATAGCTCACTTGGTCTCCTATGTCACTTTCAAGTAATGTCAGAAACCACTTCCAATTTGTGAACGTTGTCTTTTCTTGATATACATTCTCACTTTTCTTCCTTCAATTCAAGAGAGTTACGTCTTTTTATTTCTTCTTGACTCATTCTATACTTCATAGATCCCTCTAGATCTTCAATCTTTTTAGATTTCTTCTCTACTTGGGATGCATTCAACTGCCTCACGCATTCTTCCACCCCTTGATGTTGATTTTCTTCAACTTTATCGATGGAATTTACAATGACCCGTTCTAAATCTGATAATGAAGACATGACTTGAGAAGTTTCTTTAACTTTATGCTCAACCATATATACCTTATAACATTGAGGATTTTCACTTTTAAGATTTACAGCTTTAAACTCAATAAACACTACTTTTTCATTGTTGAAACAAAAGATAGGTTCCCTCATCTCTACATCGATCAACACTCTAATTGTAGCTGAAAAAGGTCTTCCAAGCAATAATAGTGTCTTTATGTCTTCATCCATGTCTAATATCACAAAATCTACAGGAAATAAAAACCATTGAATCAGACCAATACATATTCTAGAACCTCGTATGGATATGTGATAGATCTGTCTACTAAAGTCAAAGTCATCTGAGTAGGCTTCGGTTCCCCATAATCAAGCTTTTTTGTCGTAGATAGAGGCATCATATTGATACTTACCCCTAAATCACATAGTGAATTCCCTATGTTCAACTTCCCAATGGTACAAAGAATAGTGAATCGCCTTGAATCTTTGAGTTTGGGCGGTAGCTTCCTTTAATTATGACATTGCATTCCTCATCAAAGCTAAGTTCTCATCATACCGTAGCTTATGCTTACATGTGAGTAACTCTTTCATGAATTTAGCGTACATCAGTATTTGTTTGAAAGCTTCACGGGATGGGAGACTAACTTGGAGCTTGGTAAACATTTCCATAAACTTTTTGAACTGCCCCACTTCTATCTCTTTCTTGGGTTTCTTCTTCAAAATTGGGTAAGGAGGTTTAACATAGTATGATAGTTCGGGATTAGGTTCATTCAATATTTTTTTTCTTAGTTATCTTCAAAGGTGAGTTTTCTCTATCTACGACGAAAAAGTTCCATCAATGAGTTTGTCAAGTGTATCCCCCGGCACAGGTTCTTCACTCACATTCTCACTTTTCTCCCTTTAACTCTTTTTCTTCTTCCTGTTCTCCCTTAACTACTACACCACTCTATATTTTCCATTCCTTCCTCATTTTTATTTTACCCATCATTTTCACTCACGTTTTCTCTCTCCACAAGTGTGTTACAAATCGATGGAATAACCTTGTTTCTCAATTGTATAGCTTGCAAATCACATTGTTTAGGTTATCTACGGTATTCCCATTTAAAACCCCCACTTATTTGTGATGCTTCTCCAAAATCTTAATGGATGCTTCAGAATTCTCACTCATAGTCTCGAAATTACTTTGAGTCGTCTACATAAACTGAGCCAAATTTTCTTCTAATGGATAAGGTTTCCTTTGTTGCTGCATTTGAGGAACTTGGGGAATGTGTGGAACTTGACAATCACCTTGGATTGGATTTAAACTTGTGTTATTGCTCCACTTGAAATTAGGGTGGTCCTTCCAACCTGGATTGTAAGTGTAAGAATAAGGATTACCTCTTTAAAAATTCTTCTCATACCGTGTTTCTTTTGTGAATCCATCTAGTTCGCAGTTTCCATTAGCATGGCCTACCCATACAAATCACATTGTAATACTTGAGCTTGACTTACATTTGCATTTCTAGGAATAATAGTGGCTCCTGCTAATTTCTTAGCAAGAACTTCCAATTGAGCTAATATATTTGTGCGAGAATCCAATTCCGAAATACCTTTTTTCTTATCTTCAACTTTCAAACCCCTGTCACTTTGGGGCCGGTATTCATTTTGACACATTTTCTCAATCAACTCTTTCACCTCATCTTCATTCTTTGTTCTGATTGTAGCTCCAACTGAGGCATTCAGAAGCATTCTTATTCGATATTTCATGCCTTTTATGAAATGTTGCATTTGTTACATGTTATCCATGTTATGACTCGGACACCTTCTGAGTAGTAGCTTAAATATCTCTCATGCATCATAAAGTGATTCTGAATCACCTTGTGAGGAATTTGCAATTTCTTCCCTTCTTTCAACAAACTTAATATTGGAGAAGAATCTTTCTAGAAATTTGTCTTCCAACTTTGTCCATGTATGAATCGTACCACTTAGAAAACACTGCAACCAATCTTTCGGCTTGTGATTAAAGAAAATCAAAACACCTTCAATTTGATTTGGTTATCAATTCTCCCTTCTAGTTTGCACATCGAACAAGTCTCATAAAATTAAGTCATATGCTCCCATGGGTCTCTAATTGTGTATCCATCGAACAAAATATCTTTCAAAACTGTAAGCACAATATTCTTAATGTCAAAATTAGTGGGATTCGTCCGTTGGAATCCTAATGAGTTTTGTTATGCATTTATCTCCTGCAATAGTCACTCATAATCCTCTTTGGTGATGGAGATTCCATGACTTCTTCTTTTGGATCACTTTCGTAATCTGAAGATTCTGATAAATGTTCTTCTTCCACTTTTTTTTGTGCAATTCATGCTTCTCAAATTGCTCTCCTGTTTGCTCTAGTTGTCTTTTCCATCTCTGAATCTAATGGTAGTAATGATGATTCTGAACCTCACATACACAACTAAAAAAATACCTTAGTAGAAGCGCACCAAGTAAAAAGTAAAATAAGAATAGAAATATAAAATAAAATAAAATACGGAATTATAAACAATTAATTTTAAAATCAACTAACTAAAAAGAAAAATGGACTAATAATAAAAATCTAAACTAAAATAAATTAAACTTATAAAACATCTAAACTGCTTTGTTGAAATAACTCAATAATTTTCCGCAACGGCACCAAAAACTTGATGACTTTCTAGCAAGTGTATGAAATTTATCACAACTAGCAAAAAAAAATTCTCCATAGGAATTGTTTAACAGGGAAATCTAAATTTATTATGAAAGGTAAAATTGGGGGTGCACAATTTGATTTTGGTTAACAGAAAAAGTAAACAAGTACGAAAAAATATCACATTAATAAACAATAAGGTTATATTCAAATCCCTTAAGTATCACTACTAATGATAGCGTGTTAGTTTGACTTATATTCCATCATTAATCTTGCATGCCTACTCTTAAAAACAATATAATCATTCTCATATATAATCGAGTTAACTCATGAACCTAACGAGTCGAACTATGTATAATTCAAGTTTAGTTCGTTTAGTTAACGAACTTAGTTTTTCTCTCATATTCAACTCATTTGATTCATAAACCTAGTTTAACAATTTAATTGTCGATCTTGTTGGGGGAGTTTTTCACTAGGGAGCATTGAATATTGTGAGACTTCTTTTCTAGAGCAATATCTTTGTGAGAGACACACCACATATTCATCCAAAACCTTAAGGTGATAGGTGGGTGGATTCTCTCACTTATAAATGCTCAAGTCTCCATATTTACTACCAATGTGGGACTATTATCCATACTGTCCACACTTGATACATTCTCAACACTCCCCCTCAAGTGTGAGTCTATAATGTTCCCCCTCAAGTGAAAGCTCTTCTTACTTCCACAAATTCTTGTATCGCACAGAACGTTTCTTATTCACCACAATGGCACCGTTGACACTCTTCAACGAAACATTTCTTATTCACCATCCTGGCGCCGTTGACTTTCGATACAAGTAACCTGGTCCCTTTCTGAAACCAAAGGCTCGTGATACCATTTGTTGGGGGAGTTTTTCACTAGGGAGCATTGAATATTGTGAGACTTCTTTTCTAGAGCAATATCTTTGTGAGAGACACACCACATATTCACCCAAAACTTTAAGGTGATAGGTGGGTGGATTCTCTCACTTATAAATGCTCAAGTCTCCATATTTACAACCAATGTGGGACTATTGTCCATACTACTCACACTTGATACATTCTCAACAGATCTGAGTTCCGAACTATTTTCGAGTTGGTTCGGTTCATTGTCAGTCCTACCCACAACAGATAGGGTAAAACCCTGTAAAATGGGTATGAGCGTAGGCACGAGTAGTTCCCCACTAAAATAAATGGATATGAACTCGGGTACTACCTTAGTACTCACCTCGCCCCATATCCGCTCAATATATATTTATATATTTTTATTTTTATTATTATTTAAACACATGCATGCTTATCAATTTTATTAAATGCATTATTATTAAATTTGTACGCATTTTAATTTTAATTTTTTTATTTATTTCTTAACTCAATAATAACGTTCTTGAATTTTTTTAAATGTTTTAAAATTTTAAAATCACATGATAAATTATAATTGATCAATAATTTTTTATTATAAATACGGATAAACGGGTACGAATATATACCCATTAGATATGAGTACATATATAAATGTTGGTTCTTATGCGAGTATAAGCTCGATACGAAAATTTTTTCAAATCACATATATGGAGACGGAAAAGTCCTATCTATTGTCATTCCTATATACATTCGAAAAGCATTGTTAAATTTCATAAAAGTAACTCTTCATCGGTACCTATATCAATAGAAAGACAAATGCATTTTCTGTGTTTTGTGCAATGGACTATTCCATTGCTTAATCGTGTGTTTACTACCTCCACTAAAATAAACTGTGTAAGAAGTTTCATTAATTAAATTCCAAAACTAGCACTAAACGTAATTGATAACATCACCCACCACTAAGGGCCTTTCTTTTCTCCAAGTACTCCTCATTAATTATTTTATCTTCTCTGCATTTCATTCAATGTATTATTTTATTACTCTCAATTGCAACCAATAGCTAAGCTTCAGTCCAGGTTTTTTAAATTGCTTACCATCAAAACCTTAAGTGTTAAAATACAAGTTGCACTCTATGTCCAATTGCATCTTTTTAAAACTTGTTCATGACTAAATTAACTCGGTTCTTAATTTTCTCAACTGGACCACCACGTGTCTGTATAACGAGAATTTAACTTGTCACCTTCAATTATTACTGACACTCCTCATTTTACATGAATAGACGATACTATCCCTACAACAGTTTTTCACTTATTGTTTTTCAAATTCACCTATCACACGCGCGATTTTTGAAATATTTGGGGCAAATACCAAAAATTTCCTTTTTTTAATCAAAAATACTTTGTATTAATTCAAAACCAAGAACACAAAAGGCGATTATAAGAGATCCAGCCCTCCAAAAAGACAAGTCAAAAACAAAAAGAGACAAAGAGCTACATCATCTAAATAGCTATGTGAGGTCTAAGTCTCTCACTATACCAACATCTATAAAAAATCATGTCAATAATATTATTTATTATATTTTTGTTATCTACATTGTTTCCAAAATACTTGTCATTCCGGTATCTCCAAATGTCATAGATAGTTTCCGCAACAGTCAACTTTAGGATGGAAGCCCTTCATCCCTTACCCTTGCTACGAGACACAATTCAACCCAACTCTTCCCACCATTCCTTAGGAACATGGTCCACTTGGATCCACTCAAGGATTTTCAACCAAGTGGCTTTAGACTCTCTGCATCCATAGAAGAGATGATCCAAGGTCTCTTCATGAGAGCATAAATAACAAGTATTTGTATCAATCAATCTGAACCTACAAAGCCTAGCTTTCGTAGGGAGTCTTCCATGACAAGCCAACCATAATCTCATTACCGCCCTTGGTCTTACCACATTATCATAAATCATTTGGTTCCATATCACTTTATTTTTACTCATGCTTATGAGCTTCAAGTACACTTTCTTAGTGGTGAATCTATCACACTGAAGTTGATGTTACCAAAGGGTTTGCATATGTGCAATTTTCTCTCTTTGATGAAGAATAACACGCATAATCCATGAATCTCTAGCCTTAGCATCCATATTCATCAGCTCACCTCCTTTGATGTAGTAACTGTGTATCCATTTCACCCAAAGATTATCAGATTTCTTGCAAAGATTCCAAAGGAGTTTTAACATTGTGGTGTCGTTCCAAGTACCCAACTCAATGATGTTTAGACCACCATACTTCTTAGGGTTGCACGCTTGCTTCCAGACAATAGGACTCTTGCTGCTAATATCAGAATTACCAGTCCAAAGAAAAGAACGCATAATTGCATCAATTTTATGAATCACGACCTTAGGAAGAGGGAGACGTTGCATCCAATAGTTAGTGACAACAAAGGAGACAGACTTAATAAGTTGCATTCTACATGCATAACTAAGAAGGTTGTTGCTCCAATGTCTGACATTTCCAACATCTTATCTAGAAGACTCATATAATAATGAATATTCAACTATTTACTGGACAAAGGAACACCCAGATATCTAAAAGGGAGGGTACCTTGCTCAAAAGTAGTCATGACAGTGATCATAACCCTGGTATTTGCATCAACCTCACCAAAGAAAACTTTACATTTCATGGGATTCACAGTCAGACCAGTGGACTTGGCAAAGAGGTCCAGAGCATTCAGCATCAATTTAATAGACCCACAATCACCTCTAGCAAAAAGTAAAATATCATCAACAAAGGCCAAGTTGGTGATTTAGAGTCTTTCGCATTTGGCATGATGGTTGAAATCTGGATTTTTCTGCATCTTGAGCAAGGGTGATAAAGGATCCCCTCGTAAATTTCAATTTTTTCGATAATTTATCATTAAAATTTCACAATTTGCGACACAAAATGACCTGTGTAGATGTTTAATTGGCTGCATTGTATGGTAAAACACTAGCTGGATTCTAATGTCTTGACTGATGTCATGACATGCTGTGAAGGTGTATGTGTGACTGCATTGTAGGTTAGAATATCTAACTGTACTCTGATGTCTTGACTGATGTCATGACACACGTGAGTAGTTTACTGCAGGATTAGCTAATACAGGATTTATTGAATGTCAAATTGGATGTGGTGACATTCATCCCTGTCAGCAGATACTGAGGAATAGAACAGTTGGTGTTCTGTTAGAGCTCAGTATTCATTTTTAGTCTGGTTATCAAGGAAATACCAGACCTGGCATAAGGCCTACTATATGAATGTCAAACTGGATGTTATGACATTCATCATGGACAGCATATACTGAACAGTAGACAGAGTGGTGTTCTGCTACACTTCAGTATGTTTCTCAGTCTGCCCTTCAAAAGGATAACAGAACTGACTTAAGGCTAAATGTGTAAATGTCAAATTGGATACTTTGACATGTATTAATGTAAGCTGCTACTGTAGAATGGACAGTTTGGTCCTGTACAGTTCAGCAAACTTGTACAGTCTGTTTTCAGGAAAAACAGACTTAGCATATGGTCCTTGATGTCAAGTTGAATGTTGTGACATTCATTCCTGACAGCATATGCTACATTGTAGGTTGTTTAGTTTTTCTGTTTCAGCTTTTTCTCAGGCTATTCTTCAGGGATTCAACGGCTGAGAGAAAATCCAGGAAATCAACAACCAAGCTACAATTAATGAACCTAACAAATAGCCTATTTATTAGTAACCTAGATGTGGAATTTAAGGGAACTCGCGTGACCTTAATTTTAGGAGAATACAAGTGCAAAGCCCAAGTACTGCAATATAAAAGGAAGTCGTTCCTTCATTCAGAACTGGGGATTTTGAGGCGTAAAGATTTAGTGTGTCCATCATACTTCACTGCTGTATTTTTGTGAGTCTTGTATTAGACATATCTTGTAAACCAAGTTGTTATCGCGTAGATGATTGCTTTGGTGTAGGGTGTTCATTGAGTTGTAAGTGTTGTGTCGCTCAAAGCTTTTAAGCGTGAGTGTTGTGTATCTTGATTAAAGTTGTTAAGCACAATCAAGAGTTGTTTGAAGTGTGACTTCAAAATTGTCTTTAATATTGATTAAAGGTAGTAATCACTGAGGTGATTGAGGGGGAGTGAGTAGGAACTCTGATCTTAGAGTAACATTGAAATTGCATTGGGTAGGGATTAAGTGAAGAGTTGTAAACGGATGAGTTTAGCTTTGAATTAATACTACTGATAGTGGATTTCCTCCCTGGCTTGGTAGCCCCCAGATGTAGGTCATGTTGGACTGAACTGGGTAAACAATTACTTGTGTTATTTATTGCACTTACTCCTAAGTTCTGCATAATTCTTGTCTGTGCAGAATTGGATGTCATAACAACCTGTGTGACATCGAAAGTCTGATAACTAGAATTTCAATTGGTATCAGAGCAGGCACCCTGCCTGTTAATTTCTGGGTGAGATCTAGGGAAGTTACTTTCTAGTACCATGGACAAGGATATAGGACACTCAAATAGACCACCCATGTTGGATGGCTCTAACTATGATGACTGGAAGCCTCGTATGATAGCCTTCTTAAGGTCTCTAGATAGCAAAGTCTGGAGAGCTGTCAACAAAGGATGGGAACATCCAACGAAGACAGGTGAAGATGGAGTCAGTGTGCAAATTCCTGAAGAAGAGTGGGACAAGGAACAAGAGGCATTAGCCCTTGGAAATTCTAAGGCCTTGAATGCATTGTTCAATGGAATCAGTAAGAACATCTTCAGGCTGGTACACCACTATGAGCTAGCTAAGGAAGTTTGGGATACCCTCAAGGTAACTCATGAAGGTACCTCCAAGGTAAAGATGTCCAAACTTCAGATGCTGACCACCAAGTTTGAAAATCTGAGGATGAAAGAGGATGAGACTATTCATGACTTTCACATGAATATTCTTGAAATTGCAAACACCTCCGGTGGATTAGGTGAGAAAATGGCTGAAGAGAAACTTGTAAGAAAGATTCTCAGGTCCTTGCATAAGAGGTTTGCTATGAAGGTCACAGCCATAGAAGAGGCTCAAGATATCTGCAAGATGAAGGTAGATGAGCTCATTGGTTCCCTCCAAACCTTTGAAATGGGCTTATGTGAGGATGCTGACAGGAAGAACAAAAGCATAGCATTTGTATCTAACACTGAAGAGAAGTCAGAAGAAGGAAACAGTGGAGGAAATGGAAGCATCTCTGAAGCCATTGCCATGCTTGGAAGACAGTTCAACAAGTTCATAAAGAAGGTGGATCAACAGGGTAGACCTAATGTCAAGAACATCCCGTCTGACATAAGAAAAAGATCAACTTCTGAAGAAAAGTTCAACCAAGGCAAGGGAATCCAGTGCCATGGATGTGAAGGATATGGTCATATTAAGGCTGAATGCCCTACCTTTCTCAAGATGCAAAGGAAAGGGCTATCTGCCACCTGGTCAGAGGAAGACACTGAGAGTGAATCTGAAGGAGAATCTGCTAAACATGTCACAGCTATGACCAGTGTCTGTGGTTCAGAGGATGACTCAAGCGGAGATGAGCTCAACTTGGATGAACTTGCTGCCTCATATAAAGAACTATGTGTTAAAAGTGCAGAAGTATGTATCCAAGGAGAAAAGCAGAAGAAACTCATCAAAGAGCTAGAATCTGAGAAACAGGAGCAGCTGAAAGTCATAGAGGGTCTGAATGGTGAGATTTCTTTGCTAACTTCGAAGCTAGACCAAATGACCAAATCCATCAGAATGTTGAGTAAAGGATCTGACACCTTGGAAGAGATTCTAAAAGTGGGACAGAAGTCAGGAACCATATCTGGTTTTGGATTCACTAAGAACTCTTCACCTGAACTCAAAAAGTCTAAGGCTGGAGTTCAGAAATTCAAGCAGAAGTCACATCCAATGTCTCAACATCAGAGAACCAGAATGAGCAAACATCAGAAGAAGAAATTTCAGAGATGGAGATGTCATTACTGTGGTAGATTCGGTCACATAAAACCCTTCTGCTATAGGCTGCATGGTTACCCAAACCAGACCTCGCAAGGTAGGCCTAAGAAGAAGGTGTCTAAGCATAATGTCCCCATTAAGAAACAAACATGGGCGGCTAAGCAGACACCTCAGGTTAATCCTAAGCAGCAGGCATCTAAGCTTCATCCCTCTTCTGAGAATCAACAATGTGTTACTAACCTTGCTCACACATCTCCAAGGGCACCTATCAGACAAGACTGGTACCTTGATAGTGGCTGCTCAAGGCATATGACTGGGATGAGCAACCTAGTGGTGAATCTACAACATCCTACCACCAAGTTTGTGACATTTGGTGATGGATCTAAAGGAGAAGTTAAGGGTGTTGGTAAGCTAGATTGTCCTGAAGCTCCAAAACTGAGTGATGTATTGTTAGTAAAAGGACTAACTGTAAACCTCATAAGCATAAGCCAGCTATGTGACCAAGGATGCAAGGTGGAATTTACTAAGGGAGGATGTGTGGTGTTGAATGGTTGCAATCAGGAAGTGATGAGAGGAGACAGATCCAAAGATAACTGCTATCTATGGAAATCTAAAGACTCACTCTACTTCCCCAAGTGCCCCTTAGCCAAGGGAGATCAGGAAGGGAAGCTGGGACATGGAAGACTTGATCAACTTCATATAAAAGGAATGAAGAAGAGCATTTCCAAGGGAACTATGAGAGGAGTCCCATATCTGTCTTTAGATAAAAGGACAGACTGTGGAAAATGTCTGATTGAAAGTTATGAGTCATTGGCACCTATTGGTCATCATACAAATGATATGACAGCAAGGGATAAACAGATGTGTGTATTATTGTCGTCTGCAGAAACTAAATACCTAGCGTCTGGTAGCAGGTGGTCAGCCCTAGTATGGAGGAACCTGATGCAGACTGAGTACAATGTCACCCGGAATGTCATGACATTGTACGTTACTCAGTTTGACAATAGTAAGGGCAAAGAGGGAATGTGTACGTATGATAATTTATAGCAACTAATGAAGTTAGTTAGCTACTGTTTAGTAAGTCAAATTATTAAACAACAAATAGTGTGCTCTGAGTGGTCAAAAACTAATAGACCTTACTCTTG
Source organism: Lathyrus oleraceus (assembly GCF_024323335.1). NCBI lineage: Eukaryota > Viridiplantae > Streptophyta > Magnoliopsida > Fabales > Fabaceae > Lathyrus > Lathyrus oleraceus. Next base: position 104,823,126 of record NC_066581.1, read on the forward strand.
CATCAAGCGTTTCACATTCCGTCGCTTCAACTCTCATTCGTGCAAACCTTCTTCCAAAGAAACGGTTCAAATCTCCTTTGAGATATTCAGCATGGCACACCAATCCGATACCACCTCCTACACTACCGTGTCTGATTCCCACAGCACGGAGTCTTGCAACCCAAACCGGGAGGAGGTTGGTGTCAACGCTGCAACGTCTTCCCATGCAAGAAGACCAAAAGAAACGGTCTCTAGAATCTCCTCAGCTATCGCTCTGGACAACCCTTCCAAGGAAGGATCGAGGTATGTGCATAATGTCATTGCTTCTATTGTCACTAAGATTCTGTCTGGTGATCAGAATGTTCCTGGGGTTTCCGTTCCCTTGAACACTATCATACCCGATGATGTTGCATGTCGAGAAACCGCAGTTGTGTCAAGAGAGAATGTGTCTGGACTACCTGAAGAGGGTCCTAAGAATGATAAACCTGTAAACAAGGTGAGAGGTGAGAAGGTCAGTGTCACTCAAGATGTTGATGACAACCCTAGAGCTGACACAGTTAACCTGGAAGAGTTCTCTGATAATGAACTGTTGGCCTCAGTTATCCCTAGCATAGCCAAGAGGGTTAGGACTAGGAGAGAGAAAAAGATTGTGGTGCAGAGGTCCCCAACCAAGGAGGTCGATGAGAAAACCTCTCCCAAGCAAACAGTGACAGAGAGTGCACGCAAAAGAAAAGGACATGGACCTGCTAAATCTTGGAGCAAAGAGTTGCCCAACGAAACAGCTTCACGCCATAAGGATTTTGGCAAATTCTTCTGCTTCAATATGCATCTCGCCATGTCCAATATGGTCCCGTTTCTTCTTTCTGCTATTCCATTATGTTGAGGAGTATAAGGAGCATTACCTCATGATCAACACCATGTTCTGCACATAATGCTTCAAATATCTTGGATGTGTATTCGCCACCTCCATCTATTCACAAAACCTTGATCTTCTTTTCACTATGGTTTTCGACAAGCATCTTGCATCTCTTAAATATTTTGAATACTTTGTCCTTTGTCTTAATCACATAGATCCATAACTTTTGACTAAACTCATCGACAAACGAAACAAAACACCTGTTTCCACCAATGGTATGCTCCTTAACAGAACCACATACGTCTGAATGTACAACTCCGAGTATGCAGGAGGATCTCATTGGCATAGTCAAAACAAAAGATTTCCTGGACTGCTTTCCGACTAGACAACCTTCATGGAGTTTGTCGGGCATCTCAATACTTGGTATACCAGTTACCATATCTTAAGTGATCAGTTGATTGAGAGACCTAAAATTCAGATGACCAAACCTCAGATTCCACAACCAATTATTTTTGTGGTCGACAACTATTTTCAGACATTGTACCTCAGTCGAACTGATTATAGTCTTAAATGTTCTATTCTTCGACAAAGGATATTTCAATACTAAGTTATTCTAGATTTCAAAAAGTTCTAAGGCTCCATCTTTCATAACCATTGAGAACCCCTTTTGGACCAGTTGTCCAACACTTAATAGATCACACTTCATTCTAGGGACATATAGTACATATTTGATCAATGATTTCGCTTCATTACTCCTTTAAATCACTATGTTGCTAGTACCTTCAGCACGCAAAAGAAAAGGACATGGACCTGCTAAATCTTGGAGATTTACTGAACATGTGCCCTACCAAGAATCTAAAGAACAAGGTTCCTGAAGAAGTGTGGAGTGGCAAACAACCATCAGTGAGTCATCTAAAGGTGTTTGGCTCTATGTGTTATAAGCATGTTCCTGATGCAAGAAGAAGGAAGCTTGATGACAATAGTGAACCTATGATTCTGGTAGGATATCATAAGACTTAAGCATACAGGCTCTTCAATCCAATTAACCAGAAGATTATGATTAGTCAAGATATTGTGATTGATGAAAATTTAGCATGGGATTGGAATTCTATTTATGCAATTGACAAGCCATTGATGAGCTATGATTTCAACGAAGCAAGTAATGATCTCGAAGTCGAAGATATTATCGATATTCTAGTTGAAGTCGAAGTTGTTGTTGAAATACCTTACACATTTGAAGTCGAAGAGGTTATGGCTAGAACAAGTCAGAGACCTCAAAGAACTATAGCTCGTTCAGCAAGACTTCAAGACTATGAAGTGGTTGGTGATGATGAAGTCACAACAGATGAAGATCTAGTTCATTTTTCTTTACTTGCAGGTGCTGAACCAATCAACTATAGAGAGGCTTTAAAGAATACGAAGTGGAAGTCTGTTATGGTCGAAGAGTTACAAGAAATCGAAAGAAACAACACATGGGAGTTGGTAGAATTGCTAGCCCATACAAAAGCTATCAAAGTGAAGTGGGTGTTCAAGTTGAAGCACAATATTAATGGATCGATAGTAAGACATACGGCGAGATTGGTAGCTCGAGGATTTCTTCAGCGAGTAGAACTCGACTACTCTAAAGTCTTTGCACATGTCGCAAGATTAGAAACTGTTCGACTAGTGGTAGCCTTGGCGTGTAAGCAAGGCTGGTCGACATTTCACTTAGATGTGAAATCAACATTTTTAATGGACCTTTAGATGAAGAGGTGTATGTCACACAACCTAAAGGGTTTGTGATTCAGGAGGAAGCAAAGAAAGTATACAAGTTGCACAAAGCATTTTATGGTCTCAAGTAGGCACCTAAGGCATGGAATAAGAAGATTGATTCATACTTGGTCGAATTGGAATTCGTCAAATGCAAATCTGAGCATGGTGTCTATGTTCAGGTTGTGGCATAGGATATAACAATTATCTGCTTATATGTCGATGACTTGCTAGTAACTAGAAATAACTTGAAGAATATGTCAAAGTTCAAATATCTGATGAAGAAGGAATTTGAAATGTCGGATCTGAGAAGTTGTCATACTTCCTAGGCATGGAATTTCAAATGTCGACGCAAGGTATGGTGCTACATCAAAGAAAGTATGTCAAAGAGATACTCAAGATATTCAAGATGGATGATTCGACTCCTGCATCTTTGCATATCGAACCAAATTTGAAGTTGGAGAAGTATAAAGAGAAAGACAAAGTTGATGCAACTTTGTTCGAACAGATTATCGGATCTCAGAGATATGTGTGTAACCATTGACCTGATATATGTTTCTTAGTCGGATTAGTGATCAGATATATGAGTGAACCAAGGGTGTCACACATGAATGTTGCAAGAAGAATCTTGAGATACTTAAAAGGATTGACAAACTATGGAATTTTATTTTGGCGAGACTGTAAAAGCAAAGAAGTTATGGTTACTTGTTATTTAGACATTGATTGGTGTGGAGATAAGGAAGATCGAATAAGCACTACTGGATATTTCTTTCAAGTATTTGGTGCCCCAATCTCATGGTGCTCGAGAAAGCAATCTATGATGGAATTATCATCGTGTGAGGCTGAATATATAGCAGGATCCTATGTTGCATGTCAAGCGATTTGGATCAGATCTGTGCTAGAAGAGATCGAGGTCGAAGTGAAGAAACCTCTGGTACTGCATATCAATAACAAGTCAGCCATAAATCTTGTGAAGAATCGAGTTTTACATGAAAGAAGTAAGCACATAGAAGCTAGATTCCACTTCTTAAGGGAGAAGGTAAATCAATGTGAACTTGAAGTAAGACATTGCTCAACTGAAGCACAATCGACCGATATTTTCACCAAAAGATTGAAGATCGACATGTTCCTAATGTTGAGAAAGAAATTAGGAATAGTTCAGGTCGAAAATGATTAGTGTGTTTCAACAACTTAGATTATATGGGGGTATGTTAAGATATTAGATACAATCCAAATTGAGTTGTGTGGCACAAGCTCAATGCTAATTAGGATTTAGGGTTTGTTACTTAGTTTATTATTTTACTTAATAATCAAGTCATTTAAGTGTATATAAATAGACAGTGTATAATTCAACTTTTTCAACATTCAATTCAATAATACAATCATTATTTTCTTATTCTCTCTTTCTCCCCTCAAAGTACCTCAAACTCTAATAGTTTTGTTATCCGGTGATCGGAATTATTTAAAAATCTCGTAACAAATATTTTTTTCTCAACCATTGAATTGATCATGGTTTGAGCAAGATTTTTGGGTCTCACTATCTCTTTAAGGGATTTTGAATAGATAAGTGGTGCACTGGATTGCTCGTTGGCCTTTTTGAAATCAACAACAATATATTTCTTCCTTCCCTTAGCTTATGTGTTTTGAGGGTTGCTTTTCGTGCTTTGCTCTTTTTGGTTAGTTGAGTGGGTTTGGTGGTGGTTTTCCATTTGCTGAGGTACCTAACTCTTGTGTAGATTTGAGGTGGTTTGTGTGTTTTGTCCTTTTTGTTGCTTGTTGCTTTTTGGGCTGTCTTGATACATCTTATATTTGTGACTCTCTTTAGTTTGTACTTTGGGAATATTGCTTGAATTTCATATTTTCATATTTAAATTGAGGATTCCATGAGGTAATATAAAGAGTACAAAACAAATTCATTCAAAAGACTAATTGGTAGTCAAATTAGCAAAGCATTGGATGTATGCATTCAATAACACAAGTGCATCAATCAACCCAAAAAAAAAATACATCTTACACCACCTACTCTTTGTCTTAAACCGGGACCAAGGCATAATTATAAACCAGGACCAAGATATAACTATAAAGTGGTCCAAGAAACATATCAAATTAAAAATAGGAGTTTTGAAATTTATCATCTTATATTGCTTTTAGGAATGAATTGAAAAAATCTCATAAAAATAATAGCATTTTAGAATAGGAATTAGAGCTAGATGACTGAACTCCTAATGAGACGTGGCAAGTCTCTAATGTGGTGGATAACAACATGAAAATGTAAGGTTAATACTTCAATGAATAAATCAATAATAAAAATCAAATATAAATAGTCTGAAATGTGAAAAATATGAAATATCCGAAACCTAACACGTGTAGGAGTATTTATCCCTAAATTAATTATTTTACTAAATTTACTTTTTTAAATAGCAATTAGATTAATGTATGTATACAAAAGCTTTAAAAGACTAAAAAGATAACACATTTGCCCTTTCAAGAGATCAAATTCAATATTACTCCTACTTCTGTAAAAGAATGTATCCCTTAAGGAAAGTTGAATTAGGGATCAGATAATCAATGTGGCATAGGATTTAGTCAACACAACAAAATCTTTGTAGTGCACACAACACAAGTAGTCAACAACTTGAGCTTTGAAGGGCCCCACACCATCCAACATGCTCTTATTATGACAATGACGTTTTGGCCATAATCCACTCACTCTCCCAACAATACAACCGCCCAGGATCATGACTTATTGACTCTTACTTGATTCACTTCACAACCAATACACACTTCAAAATAAAACTAAATTAGGTCTTTTTGTAATATTTCAAATACCATAAGGGCATTTTCAATAACCAAGTAGTTTATATATTGCACAAAAATTGCTCCTAAGTCACTTAAAAATAAAGTATTAACTATATCATCTTCTCTATCAAGCAAACTCACTAAAGAGAAAAACATGGGAAATTGTTTGGTACTACAACAAATTAATGTGATGAAGATCATGAAAACTGATAGGAAAGCTCTTGAATACACAACACCAATCAAAGTTGAAGAGGTTTTGCCTCTTCCACCTCCAGTATCACCAAAAGGGATCAAGAAGGTGAGGTTTGCAAATCCAGAAGTTCAAGATGTACATAAAAGTAGTGTTGTTAGGATTAAGCTTGTTATTAGTAAGCAAAAACTGCAAGATATGCTTGATAATGGAGGGATTTCAGTTGACAAGATGTTATCTCTTGCTCATGGTGAAGATTTGTGTAAAGAAAATGATGATGATTCTCTAGGAGAGTGGAAACCAGTATTGAAAAGCATACCTGAAGTAATCTAACAGTAGGCTTCAAGTTACAATACTTGTGTTTCTTTCTTATAATGCTTAGGTATTAGAGTTTTGCTTTTTCAAACATGTATTATGTACAGTGGTATAATAACTAAAGGAATATAAATAGAGGATTAGAAAGAAATATTCACTCTTCAAGTTCAGCATATACTCTCTTCTAGGTTAACTTTGAATTTCTATGAATCACTTGAAAAAGAAAAAACAATTAAATTATATTAAATTTAGATTCTAACAACACAATCAACATTATTTAAAGTGAGTTGGATAAATTCAAATATGTCAAACAAACGTTATGGAAGATGAAGTATGATAATACTTGTTTTAAAACATGTCACTGAAATAACACATGTTCAAGCAAGTTTTATCTGAAACTATCTTTGATAAAAATTATCCAAGTTGATGTTATTTTATATAAAAGTTGTGTTTTTGTATGCACACAAAAATAAGTGATGATTTCGAGTGTAAATGATAAAGTATTACATTTAGTATAAATGAATAAAATGTTACATATATATATATATATATATATAAGATATATATAAGAGAGATGATTTATATATCAATTTTTTCAAAATATTAAACCATTAGATATAAGAAAAAGTTCTCTTATATATCTTATATATTTAATATGTCTTGTGGCTAATTCATAGGTGCAAAGTAACATAAGTGGTGTTTGCATCATGCACAACTTTTTACAACAATTGGATTAACCAGACACATAAAACTTGATGATGGACCATCCACACTGAATCTTTACCCTCAGCAGTCACCACCATAAATCAACATCATATTTTCCACCACTTCCATGCTATGTAGTGTACCAAATAGTGATTCTTCCTTGCTCACATCATCAATGCATCAGTATGAGATATTTTTAGAATAACTAACGAAATGAATATGAACCAATTATAACATCCATTGTTGCAAATGTGAAAGGGATGTCACGAATGATCCATGTCTCACGATAGGGAGGAATTGAGAAAGATAGTGAGAGGTGAAGATAGTGCTGTTAGAGGTCGCCATCTGGAAAAAAGGACTGGAGGGGAAACGCACAACAGCTGAGGGCACTGCTCTTGGGAGGTTTGGTTTACATTGAGTATATGAGTCTAGAGAGAGATGAGGAAAATTTAGTGTAGATGGGTACACCAAAACCATGTGTTCACTCAATCAAATGCTCCATAAAACTTGTGCACGGTACAAGAAATGTCTAACTTGTACACAATAGAGTTAACCTATGTTTCTAGGAAACCATGTTTGACGCCTACATTGCATTAAAGCAACATTCAAGAAACATTCAATAAAAAAAAATAGTTAAATATCCTTCACTCCTTATTAATGCAGCGAGTTTTAATTTAACCCCTATAAGATTTTTTTTTTTTATAATTCCCTTCTTACCAAATTTAGATTCTCTCAATAAAGATTTTGAGATCACATTTTCACTCAGAATCTAAAAATATGTCCTACATGGCATTGGATAACTTGCCGACTGTGTAAATTTCTACATGTTGCATCAGTTTTTGATTTACCCCCGTAAAATCTAGGACTCACAAATCCAAATCACATTTTCGTTATCTTCTTCTTCCATTCGCGTATACGTTCTTCTTCTTCTCCCTGGTACGAATTTGTTTAGAAGATAATATGGTTGGAAGCAACACAGTTGGAAGCAGCAGCACACCTTCCGTTGGTTGGCATTCTTTGTAGGCATGATGTTGCGGCTTTAGGTTATATGCAACAGAATCCAAAAATGTTTGTTGATGAATGTTATTCTAGGGGAAAATATGCCCTTTGTTATGGTTTTGTTATGAGTCCCATAAATGGACAGGAAATGTGGCCTGAAGTTCAAAGTGAAGAGCCTCTACCTCCTTTATACAAAAAAGGTCCTGGCAGACCAAGAAAACTAAGATTTAGGGAGTGTGGTGAGGATGGTGCTAGAAGAAGATTGTCTGGTGTATCTTATAGGTGTATAAAATGTGATAATTTTGGACACAATGTTCAGTCATGCAAGAGCAAAAAAATAAGATCCAGATGCCTTGAAAAGAAAGGTATGTTGTTTGGTTTCTATGTCAAAAGATGAATTTGATATTGTCTGTCAAAAAATGAATCTGATATTGTCTGTCATTTGGATTGTTGTAGGAAAAGGTGATGCAGGTAATGTAAACCAAAGTGGCAGCAAAGCAGGAACAGAAACTGAAAATGACATCAACACAACAAATTCAGCTAAGCAAACAGAAGATGAAGGAGGTATTCTGACACAAGAAGGCAAAGGATCTCAAAATGCAAAGAAGATAACAAAGAAATCTCCAAAGAAGAAATCAAAGTGAGTCATTTTGTAATGACTAATGCACACTTTCTGCATAATCTTCAAAATACAATAATGCATTTTCTGCATAAATTTCAAAATACATCAAGCTACAGCAAATTACAACAAGATGAAAATTACATAAACTTGTACAACATTGCAAACATAAACCACGAGATCACAAGTGTCATCTTCAAATTGAAATATTTTTTCTTCTGAACATCAATCTTCATCTTTACTTTTTCTAACTTCTTTGTTGTGCTTTCTAATTTCACATTTGCCATCTCACAGTTTTTGCAACTTTATGAAATATTTGTATTCTCATTCATACAGTGTCCAATTTCATCATCCCACAGAAACGGGTCACAATTATTCTCATTCTACAAACAGAAACAACATTTACACACAAATATCACATATTGGATTTTATGATGTGCAACATTATTAACTTTCTTACCACTACATTACGACATCTCCAAAATTTTCTATTACGGTTTTGAACAGTGTTGGCGACCCACATCTTCATTGCATGATCGCATCCACATCTGGATAAAGATGAAAATCCAACGGAAGGTGCGATGTTGCTTCCAACCATGTTATCTTCTAAGCAAATTCATACCAGGGAGAAGAAGAAGAAGAAGAATGTATACACGAATGAAAGAAGAAGATAACGAAAACATGAAACATGAATTGGATTTGTAAGCCCTAGATTTCACGGGGGGTAAATCAAAAACGGATGCAACGTGTGAAAATTTACATAGTCAGCAAGTTCCATAATGCCACGTAGGACATATTTTCATATTCTTAGCGAAAATGTGACATCGGGATCTTTATTGAGGAAAGCTAAATTTGGTAAGGGGGTAATTACAAAAAAAAAAAATCTTATAGGAGTGAAATCAAAACTTACTACATTAGCAGAAGGTGACATATATTTAATCAAAAAAATTACATTTGACCCTATTAATTTTTTTTAATGGTAAAGTAAAATATATTAATAATAGAAAAGAGTAAAACAAAAACAACAAAGTAAACAAACGCACCAGCGGTGCACTAGAGCAGCAACAACAAAACAAAGGCCAAAAAAGAGAAGAAAGAAAAACCACACACCACAAAAGTCAAATAAAATAACTCACATCCGAAAGTAACTCCAAAATGCTAGGGACTCCACCCCGAAAAAAGCAAGCAAAAAAGAGGAAAACGTGACCACTGGACAAACCAAGGCAACAAGCCAACCAACTACATATCTGATTTATAATTGTTGAAATACAAGAGACTAAGAGACATTTGAATAAACCATGTGTTTTGAAAAACACTACGGAGACTTTGTTATATAGAGAGAGATTACAACTAATTACATGATATAGTCGATATAAAACTATTCTATATACAAATTGTCTTAACACTATATATTTATAAATATCAACACTCCCCCTCAAGCTTGAGCATATAAGTCAAATGCACCAAGCTTGTTACATATATAATTAGTTCTAGGACTTCACAGAGATTTTGTAAATATGGCTGCCAATTGATCATTAGAGTTGACAAAGCTTGTGACGATGTCACCTGACTCGATCTTCTCTTTGACAAAATGATAGTCTATCTCAATATGTTTGGTCCTCTCATGGAAGACTGGATTTAAAGCAATGTGCAATGCAGCTTGATTATCACAAATAAGTGTCATTGGTATTGCTTCTTCAATTCGAAGTTCCTTGATGCAACTGTTTTAACCAAATAATTTCACATGTTGCCATTACCATGGCCATATACTCTGCTTCGGCGCTTGATCTTGCAACTACGTTTTGTTTCTTACTTTTCCAGGATATAAGGTTTCCTCCAACAAGTACACAATACCTAGAGGTGGATCGTCTATCAATGGGTGACTCTGCCCAATAACATCGGAGTATCCAACTATCTGAGTATGTCCTTTATTTTCATACACTAGACCTTTTCTTTGAGCATATTTGATGTATCTCAGAATCTGGATAACAGCATCCATGTGTTCCTGACAAGGAGAATTTAAGAACTGACTTACCACACTAACTGCAAAAGAAATATTTGGACGAGTGACTGTGGGATAATTCAACTTTCCAACCAATCTCCTATACCTTCCTGAGTCAGATAAAGGCTCCCCCTGACTGGGTAGTAGTTACACTTGGATCCATAAGAGTATCAGCTGGGTTAGCATTCAACAAACATGTTTCTTCCAAAATATCCATAGCATATTTCCGTTGAGAAATCACCAAACCATCTTTAGATTGGGCTACCTCAATACCCAAGAAATAGCGAAGTTTACCAAGATCTTTTGTTTGAAATTGATTCGAGAGATGTTGTTTTAACTGGAGTATACACTGCTGATCACTATCAATTATGACAATGTCATCTACATACACAATAAGATAAATACACCATTGGGCTGAGTGACGATAAAAAACAGAATGGTCAACTTCACTACAGACCATATCAAATTGTTGTACTACAGTGTTGAAACTGCCGAACCAAGCTCTCGGAGATTGCTTAAGACCATAAAGAGACATGTGTAACCTACACACCATAATCGATGACTCCCCCTGAGCAACAAATCCAGATGGTTGTTCCATATATACTTCCTCTTCAAGATCACCATGTAAAAAAGCATTTTTGATGTCAAGTTGATGAAGAGGCCAATGTCGAATGGTTGTAATGGCTAGAAGAAGTCTAACAGATGCCATCTTGGCTACAAGCGAGAAGGTGTCACTATAATTCAATCCAAAAATCTAAGTGTGTCCTTTGGTTACCAAGCGAGCTTTAAATCGATCAATCTTACCATCTGGACCAACCTTCATTGTATAAAGCCAACGGCAACCTGCTAAAGATTTCCCATGGGATAGAGGAACCAGTTCCCAGGTACCACTGCTTTGAATAGCACACATTTTATCAATCATTGCTTGCCTCCACTCAGTGTGAGATAATGTTTCAACTGGAGTTTTAGGAATAGAAATAGAAGACAAAGAAGACAAACAAGTATACTGCAAAGGGGAAAGACGATGATAACATAAATCAATATAATATGGAGAAGGATTTCGTGTTTGACGTATACCTTTTCGAAGGGCAATCGGAAGATCGGACTCAGGTTGCAGGATCAGATCTGGTGATGGCGAAGGCATCGAAGGAGAGTCTGCAAAGGTCCTCAGGGACAGGGACGACAGGCGTTGGGTGACGATGTTGATATGTTTGAAGTGGTCGAGAAGTAGGGGGTCAGCAACCCAAGACTGATGGGGGATAATGGTAGACGGGACATTAATAACTGTCGGAAAAGGTGTGAGAGTACTTTCTTGAATGGGTTCTGGAGTTACGTGACTGGACTCGAAATATGGAACCGACTCGAAGAAGGTAACATCGGTCATACGAGGTATCGTTGTAGAGTATGTGAATAACAACGATAACCTTTTGGGGAACGATGATAACCAAGAAAGACACACTTTAGTGATCGAGCTGATAGTTTATCAAGACCAGGAGAGAGATTATGTACAAAACATGTGGACCCGAAGACTCGGGGAGGAATTGGATGAAGTGGGAAATTAGGAAAAAGGATTGAATGAGGGATTTTATTGTTAAGGACAGATGAAGGCATGCGATTTATAAGGTAACATGTCGTTAGCACAGCATCCCCCCAAAACCGAAGCGGAACATTACCATGGAGAAGTAAGGTCCGGGTGGTTTCTACAAGATGCCGATTTTTGTGTTCGGCTACCCCGTTTTATTGAGGTGTCTGAGGGAAAGATGTTTGATGGAGAATTTGCGTGACATAAAATTTTGAAATTGTTGGGATAAATATTCACGGGCATTGTCACTTCTTAAGGTACATATAGACACACTGAATTGAGTTCTTATTTCTTGATAGAATTTTTCAAAAATAGAAAATAATTCAGATTTATTCTTCATTAAAAATAACCACGTGCAACTGAAAAATCATCAATAAAGGTGACAAAATACCTAGACTCAAGAGTAGAGACAGTACGCGAGGGACCCCAAACATCGGTGTGAACTAAAGCAAAAGGGGACGAAGCTCATTTATTAACTCGATTGGGAAACTGACCACGAGTGTGTTTCCCTAGCTGACAAGGACTCACAATGTAAATTAGATACCTTCGATAAATTTGACACCAACTTATGTAGTTTGAAAAGGTTGGGATGACCTAACTGAGCATGGATGGTGAGTGGATAATCTTTGGTTGAGCATGTCTGAGATGACACTGAGAAGTAATAAAGGCCTTGAGACTCACATCTGACACAAATCGTCCGTCCCAAACTCCGATCCTGCAGGGTAACATTATTATTAGTGAAGGTGACAATACAATCAAGAGAACGAGTTAAACGACTGATTGAAAGTAAATTAAATGGATAATTAGGTACATAGAGGACAGAAGTAATAGAGAGAGAAGGTAGAATTTGAACAGTATCAATCCCTTCGGATCGGGTTTGAGAACCATTGGCAAAAGTTATAGTAAGTAAGAAACCAGATGTAGAGAGGGAAGAGAAAAAAAATTATTACCAGTAACATGATCAGACGCACCAGAATCAAGGATCCAAGGTCCAAGAGAAGATGATTGAGAGAGACAAGCAGATGAATTATTAGTGTGTGCTACCGAAGCAGTAGAATCTAAGTTCTGATAATTTTGATACCGCCTGAGGATATCATCGTAATTTGACGTAAAATTATGAGGAGTAGTCATGAGTATCGGATCTGAAACAGTTGCCCTATGGAGAGTGGGACGGTGGAAAAATTGTCAGGATCGACCGTCGGACGTGCAGTCACATGCGGAGGTTTCTGTCGGTGAAAAGTGGAAAACAACTGGATCGAAGGAGACGCTTCTACTATTAGGTCACCTGAGCATTTTGAAAAGTGATAGGCAAACCGGAACGATGACACGGTTTGCAAAAAAAAAAATATTCTCACCAGAAGAGTGGATCAACCGGATAAAGCACGTCGAATAAAGAATTGTCTCTTAGCAGGCTCTAGATACCATGTTGAAATACAAGAGACTAAGATATTTGAATAAACCGTGTGTTTTGAAAAGTACTACGGAAACTTTATTATATTGAGAAAGATTATAACTAATTACATGATATAGTCGATGTTGGACAATTTTATATACAAATATTTTTAACACTGTATATTTAAAAATATCAACAATACTAAAGTCTCAAACACAACCGATATCTGGATGGAGCGGGTTGGAAGAAAAAAGGCTCAACCACCTAGCACACCCTTAAATACCTGCGGATCCCGCTCTTAGTAAAAAAATAAAAAGGCAACCCGGAGCACACTTCCAATTCAGATTGATAATCCAAAACAATGTTTTATGGGTTTTTATACTGATAAACAGCACACTTTTCATTGTTTCATTAAATATTTTACACACAAGTTTAAAACTCAGAATTGAGAATGTCATGTATTTACTCAAATACTAAAAAGGTTAAGTAATAGCTCCCACATATGTGATTGCTATGTGATTCTTATCCTAGCATGGGGTTGGTTTCATCGCAGGTGCGCATTTATTGCACTCTTCGCCAACTATTTGAAGTCACTGGTCGTTAACACCTCTGTAGCTATGTGTAGTGTAGGTCTCCTTCAATTTTTCTTCCTTGTCTTACATGCTTTAGTGGAACTTACTTTTTTTCTTGAGTTATCCAAAGTGTTATTAGATTTTCCTTCAACACATAAACTACACACAAAAATCCACATTGCTCATTATTAAATTAGATGGACTAAAAATGTAATTAAACTCAAGAAAGAAAGATAATAGTAAAAGACTATTAAATTTTAAATTGAACTTAACCCAACCAAATAAAGCCTAATCTAAAACTGAATTTCAAAGTGTGAATCGAATGATCCGATAGAGATGACTTGGTAGCAGATAGTCCAATGAAGGATCATACTATATTAAAATTTGGATTGGATTTAGCTTAAACTTACAAAACCAAATTGTAAGATCAGAATTACTTTCAGTTATAAGCACTTGTTCAGGCTTTATATAATCCAATATGAAATTCCTAACATACAGATATATTGGTTCAAAAGGCGAGGAACTTTGCTCTCTTTAAATAAATTTTTTAAGTTCATGTTTTATGAATGGAGAAAATTGGTGTTGAAAGAGCTTTGTCCCCTTTAATAATTTAAACTTTCATCAACTGCATGATGTTAATAATACAATATATGAGTTCAATAGAAATCACGTTTCGAAATTACTTCATCAGCTATTAGCCCTAACACTTTAGGTAAAGTATGAACTCACCTGAATCTTTCAAATGCCAATATAACCTCCCCATACAAAATAATAATGGAGAAAGTATGATTATGTTTGCCATTCACACTTGGGTTAATGGAGAAAATATGATTATAATGGTGTTAATAAACTGCTCTTACGAGAGGTCAATTTCCTATTATTGTTACTACTATTTATTCCATATATAATTTGATGAGACAGGTAACCTCTAGTAAAACGTCTATATTAAGATTTAATCTCATCGTGAAAAAGAAGAAAAGAGGTGGGTGGGTAAGGTTAATGAGCCATCTATTTTGACATAATCTAACCAGAAGGGTTTTTAAGATAAATTATTATTAGGGGAAAATGTAAGGTGCACTTAGTAGCCTAAAGTGATCGATCACTCTTTAATAATAAATGTCTGAATTTAAATAAAACAAAACATTCTAGTAAGATTTTCCACCCTCCCTAATTTTTGTTTTAGTTATGCATCCAACCCTCCCTAAATGATATACAAGAAATATAAAAAGAAACGCGAGATACTGTGTTTAGCAACTAGCATTTGATATCGAGAATGAGGTGTTTTGAACTAATAGATAGTTAAGAGAAATGGATGGCTTCATCGAGGTCGAAGGTTTCAAGGTAGGGAAAAAAGGCAATAAGAAGAATTCCTAATCATTGCAGAGGAAAACCCTAAAAAGCTTATCATTTTAGAATTGTATTCGGGTGTGACACAACCTTACAAAACCAACTTGTAAGATGAAAATTGTCCCCACTTATAAACATATTTCTAGACCATATCTCATTCGATGTGGGACTCTTTAACAGAGACCATAATCTTCAGCCGTTTTTGTTAAAATTATTCAAACTAGCAGGCACAAAATTGGAGTTCAGTACTACGTATCATCCTCAAACAAACAGATGTTTAGAGACATACTTGCAATGCATAACAGGTGGTTCCCACCCACCCAAGGCCATGGCCATGGCCACTCAGTTGGGTTGAATTTTGGTACGGAGCCAACTTTCAGAGCTCAACTACAACACAATTCTGAAGAGAGTGGGGGAAATGGCATATAAACGAGAGATCGTAGTCGGATACATCGAGTTTTTCATGTCTCATTATTGAAGGCAGTCCTCTCACCTAATACTCAAGCACAGCCCCTGCCTCCTATGTTGACTGAAGGCTTAAGATTAAAAGTACAACCCAAAGATATGGTTTCAAGACGATGATAATGGCAACTAGCCAGTGCTCCTCAAATTACAAGATCTTCCATCCTTTGAGAATTCATGGGAAACTATGGACTATGTTCAGTGTTCCCACCACCTAAGAGGTCTTTTTTTCATAAAATATGAGTAGGGGTCTTATCTATAAACAAATGCAGGTAGCCTCATGTAAACCGCTATTACTAACAAGAGAAGTATAAGGTGGACAACTTTTAAGGTAATTCACCTGTAGACCAATTACATATTAATCCTTTCTATTTGTAACCTGCAACAACTGTTTCATCCTTATCATTCTCATAAGATTCCCCTGCTACAGAAATACGTCCATCATAGCACAAGATATGGGGGCATGTTCTGGGCTGGAGATCATATCCATATTCAACCGCAAGTAAGAACTCGTTACCGAGGAGAGGATGGGATGAGGATACTATGTTTAGCAACTAGCATTTGATATTGGGATGGAGTTGCTTTTAACTAGTAGGCAGTCAAAGTAGGAGAAACTGATGGCAAAGTGGTAGGTTTCAAGGGAGGGGGGAGGCAATCAGAATTCTAAACCATTGCAGCAGACGACAACCCTGAAAATCATGAGACATGTGATTTTGGTGCGGCCACCGCCTCAGTCTCCATACACTCAAACAAGATGAAAGTCTCACATTAATTAAAAGAGTGTTTGTTACACAAAACAAAAGGAATTAAGGGGAATTAATAATTGTAGCAGCTGTTAGCAGCAACAGGATAGAGACCACTAGTTATTCCTCAGCCATTCTTGATCAGAAATCAGTATTATTCAAACTAGAAGGCACAGCATTGAAGTCCAATACTGCATATCCCCCTAAACAAGATGGATAGAGAAGTCATAAATCGATGTTTAGAGACAATGTGATGTATGACAGGTTCTCAGCCAAGACACAGTGGCCAAAACTCCCTAGTTGAGCTGAATTTTGGTACAATACCAACTTTCACAGTTCAACTAAACTCACACAATTCAAGGCTCTGTATGGCCGTGACCCTCTCACCCTACTTTTCCATGCTACTATCCATTCGACAGTTAAAGATGTTAACCTAATGTCTGAAGAGAGAGAGATCAACTATTAGACAAGTTGAAAAACAATTCAGTGAAGGCCAGAGATAGAATGAAACTGCAACCTGACAAGAAGAGAAGAAAGTTAGAGTTTAAGGAGGGAGATATAGTGTACTTAAAATTACAGCCCTACCACTGCAAGTCTTTGACTAGAAGAGTGAATAAAATGCTAACTCCTCGGTACTATGGGCCATTTCCAATTCCGAAGAGACTGGAAAATGGCAAATAAACTGAGAGATAGTATTCGGATACATCGAGTTTTTCATGTCTCGTTGTTAAAGGCGGCCATCTCACCTAATACTCAAGCACAGCCTCTGCCTCCTATGTTGACTGAAGGGTTAAGATAAGAAATACAGCCAGAAGATCTGGTTTCAAGCAGATGATAATGGCAACAAACTAGTACTCCTCAAATTGTAGAATCAGCTACCTTTTGAGAATTCATGGGAAACTACGGACTACACTCAGTGTTTTTTCCATCTATTCTCCTTGAGGACAAAGTGGCTCAATTAGAAAAGGATAAATAGGAATCAGTTAGGAGTGACAAATTAAACCATTTCTAGTGAATAACTCAAGTAATTAAATTCAGTGAAGTTCCAGTTCTAACACACGATATACCTCGTTTTTAATTCCCTTTTATCTATCTCAATGGCCTTTCTAGACTTCAACATTAAATCTATTTTTAGGTCATTTTGGCCTTAGGGCAGTCTTGTTTCTGAAGTTTAATGCTTTCGCTTCTCTGTGTTGTTGGGTTTTGCACTATTTTATGTAATAAACTCGTTATTTCTTTGTTTAGATCTATCTGTTTTGGGATATGCTATATTTCACGACAGTAAGTTCTCGTGGCAGTGCTAACAGAGAAACATGTTCCAAGACAAAATGCAGATGGTTGATTCTACGAAACTGAGTAGGCTACATTGCTGTGAGGATATTATTGCTAAATTTTATAGATGAGAGGGGCTCATATCACTTGTACATGGTGTATCGATATTTGATAGACCACTGAAAAGTAATCTACTGTATAATTTCTCTTACTCTTTTTCTTTTCAGATTCAGCTATACATTGGTACATTCTTTGGCGAAAAGAATGTAATTTCCATATAACGCCACATTTTTGCGATGCACATTATAGCCAAACTGATTACACATACAAACACGTATGTCTACATACATATATCAAACATCAATATTGAGTACAAGACCTATTTACAAAATAGACGGACATCAATATTGAGCACATGACCTATTTACAAAAAATAAAAAGACAAGCATCAATAATGAGTATGAAATATCTTGTATAGTTGCATTGGAGTCTGATTCATGATAAAGAACAGGTATCTTTTGCAGCTTATAGTGAAATTGATGAAACTTCAAAAGTACCTTGAGACTGTATATTGGCAAATACTGTCCCTACTGATTTTTCCACTCCACTTCCAATGCAACCTCGTTACGGCGTTGAAATGGAAGAGCAAATGGGGGATTGTACTGAAACAAAATAAAAGAGTAACTACCATCTGAAGAAGACATAAATGAGAAAGTATTAGAGACATTTAACCCAAAGATTGCATTAAGGATTTAACCTGTGCAATTTCTATTGAAGTTCCCTCTTTAATTTTGAATTCTCCGTCATTTTTCAAAGCTTCTCTCAGTTTCAGTTCACGCCGCTTAACTTCTTCATCATTCACAAAACCTGATTCAGTATAAAGGAAAGAAAAGTATATATTTGGTTTAGGACTTTACTTGAATTTTCAATAAATATTTTATCCACATATAAGTATTAAGAGTTGTCCGATTTACTCATCCAATTACCCAACACGTGCACCAAAAAAAAGAGAGAATGGGACGCATCCAAATAACTGTGTTTTGAGTTACTCCGCTTAATAATTCATTATAAATATTAGATTTCATCAATCTAACCGTTGAAATTTTATAAAAATTTGTGCAATTGATCTACTCAATAAGATTTTTCAATTCAACGGTTGGATTAGTAAAATCTAATATTTATAATAAGTTATTAAGCAGAGTAACTAAATGTAGAGTTACTCCTAGAGTAAGTTGATCTCTCACGCACACACATAAAAACATAGAGATTCGCTGAATTGTGTCGGACTACAAATCTATACGTAGAAATACTAGCAGTATATTATAATTGAATGAAATTCATCATAATAAATCATGCCGGTCTCATTTCCTCTTTTGAGGTTCCCACATGGATTTCATTTAATAATATAGAGAATGTTGAAAAATTTGTTGCTACCATTTCTCTGCATACAAATATACATGTGAATGGAATAAACCAAATTGTGTGTTATATGTCCTATCTCCTGTAATAATTACTTTAAAATCTTAATCTGTTACGTATGAAAGAGCAGAATGTAATAATATAACAGTACAGCAGAGAAACAGAGGAGAATGAGAGCTTTATTATAATGAGCAGAAATGGAAAGAGATACAGAAAAGGGAATGTAACCCTAGATCTGACAAGAGCTAGGCTCCTAATAGGAAGCTATAGCTCCCTATACATGCTAGTATATCACTATAATCCAAGGCAATCTATCCATTCTCTCTCTGATTCCTTATATCGTGGAAATGGGATGCAAGGTGCTCTCCTCACTCAAGCCACGTCACTGTATTGTAACTAACTAGCCACCAATTCCCTTCTTACCCTTCCTTCTAGAATAAACTTTCCAAGCTTAGGGTCCACTAGGTTCCCTGTACATCAGCTGCTCACGTGGCGATTCTTTCTCAACTAACTGGGGCTTATCAATACCCTCTCCTTCCGCAATGACCTTGTCCTCAAGGCCAAACTTTGGAAATTGGCTTCTGATCATTATCTCATCCGCCCAAGTTGCTTCTTCTGCTGTCTTGCCCTTCCAATGTATCAGGATTTGTCTGATTTCTTCATCTTGTTTTTTCACCTTCCTAGTAGCTAGTACCGCCTCTGGTTCATACACTTCAGTCTGTTCCTCCAATAGATCTGGTAACTCATCCTCTTCATGATAACGGCCCACAGCTTTCTTCAGTAATGATACATGAAAAACACGGTGCGCCCTGGACCCCTCTGGTAGCTTTAGTCTGTATGCCACTGCTCCTATCTTCTCAATAATGGGATAAGGACCGTAGTATCTTGCTGCTAATTTAGCACTAATTCTGGTCACTACCGACTGCTGCCTATGCGCTCTAAGCTTGACAAACACCCACTCCCCACATGCAAAACTCCTGTCAGTGCGTTTCTTATCAGCTTGACTTTTCATTTTATCTTGTGCTCTCAACAATTGGTTCCTCAATTGTCTGAAAGCCTCGTCTCTGTCCAACAAGTTCCTCTGCACAGCTTCTACTCTAGTCTCTCCTACTACCTCAAATGGTGTTCTCTCGGTAGCAGCATAAAACGTTGTGTTGAACCAATACTCGGCCCAGTGTATCCAAGTTACCCATGTCCTAGGTTAATCCGCAATGAAGCACCTCAAATAGGTCTCCAAACACCTATTAACCACTTCTGTCTGACCATCCGATTCGGGGTGATATGCAGTACTCATTTTCAGCTTAGTTCCCTGCAGTTTGAACAGCTCCTTCCAAAAACTGCTCATAAAAATGGGATCCCTGTCACTCACTATGGAAAGAGGTATCCCTTGGAGTTTGACTACCTCCTTACCAAATACTTCGGCAATACTCCTAACGGTATATGGATGTCGCAGAGGAATAAAATGAGAGTACTTGGACAATCTGTCTACCACCACCAAAATAGCTTCGAAGCCTTTTGATTTTGGCAACCCGGTGATGAAGTCAATCGATATATCTTCCCAAATTTGATGAGGAATGGGTAGAGGTTGTAACAAACCTCCTGGAGATGAAGCTATGTACTTCTGTCTTTGGCAAATGCCGCACCTTCTTACAAAGTCTTGTACGGTTCCTTTCATGCCTATCCAATACAGATTAGCAGCTAATCTTCTATAAGTTTTGTAGAACCCCGAATGTCCTCCCTGGGGTGTTGAATGGAATTCCTCTAACAATGTAGGAATTAACAAGGACTTATTGGAAATCACCAACCTACCTTCATACATCAAGACCCCTTGCTTGTACTCATAACCCGACCATGATTCTGCATTCTGTTGGACCCCTGCTATTATTCTCTGCAACCTTTCGTCCTGTTGATTTTCTGTTTTAATCTGTTCCTCTTGAAGCCATTTCCATTGGTAATTCATGGTAGCTAACTCCCCTCCCTCATGAATTCTGGATAAAGCATCTGCCCCCTTGTTCAATTTACCCTGTTTGTACACAATCTCTCAGTCATAACCCAATAATTTAGCAGTCCAGTTCTGCTGTTCTGCGGTTACAATTCTCTGTTGCAGTAGCTGTTTGAGGCTTTTTTGGTCAGTTGATACTACAAATTTTCTTCCCAACAAGTATGGTCTCCAGTGCTGGATTGCTAAAACTACTGCCATCAATTCTTTTTCATATGCAGATTTAGCTAAATTCTTCACACCAAGGGCCTTGCTGTAATATGCTATTGGTTTTTTATCTTGCATCAAGATCGCCCCTATTCCTCCTCCGGAAGCATCACACTCAATCAAAAAACTCTTGGAAAAATCGGGTAAAGCTAACATAGGTGCTGATGTAAGCCTCTCCTTCAACTCGTCAAAGGCTTGCTGAGCTTCCACTCCCCATTTGAAACTATCCTTCTTGGTAAGCTCAGTTAATGGTCTAGCAATTTTTCCATAATCCTTTATAAACTTCCTTGAGTCCTAAGAACCCTCTCACCCCTTTTACATTCTTAGGTTGTGGCCATTGCATCACACTGGCCACCTTTCCAGGATCTACAGCTACACCGTGTTCTGTGATCATGTGCCCCAAATACTCCACACTCTGCTGGGCAAAAAAACACTTCTTCTTGTTAGCTACTAGGCTGTGATTAGCTAATAAACTCAACACTTCCTCTAAATGCCGCACATGAGTCTCCCAACTCTTGCTATAGATGAGGATGTCATCAAAGAAGACCAGCACGTGTTTCCTCAGTAGAGAACGAAAAACATCATCCATTAGGCTTTGGAACGTTGATGGAGCATTCATGAGTCCGAACGGCATCACAAGGAACTCATAATGCCCTTCATGTGTCCTGAAAGCCGTTTTGCACACATCAGATTCCTTCACCCTCACTTGGTGGTATCCCGATTTCAAATCCAATTTCGAAAAGAATTTCGCTCCATGCAACTCATCCAATAACTCTTCGATCACCAGTATACGAAATTTGTCAGGTACCGCGATCTTATTTAGAGCGCGATAATCAATGCACATTCGCCATGTGCAGTCCTTCTTCTTCACCAAAATCACCGAACTTGAGAACGAACTCGTGTTGTGGCGAATGATCCCCGTAGCCAACATCTCATTTACCTGCTTCTCTATTTCATTCTTGTGATGGTGGGGATAGCGATACGGCCTCACGTTTACAGCTCCTTGTCCTCCCACAAGGTTGATTGCATGCTCTTTGTTTCTTTTCGGAGGAAGACCTAGCACTGTTTGGAACACCTGATCGTATTTGCGTAATACTGTTTCCAACTCCCTTTGTAGCTGGGCAGACAACGTATTTCTTTTAGCCTCTTTGGGTTTTGTTTTCTCTACTGTCCACAATAAATCCTGCATATGGAGCCTGGGCTTACTCAGTATATTCTACAAAGCCACCGGTGACTTTCTGCACCCCTCCTGTCCTTTAAGAGTCACCCACCTTTTCTCACTCCAAAAACTCATAGTTTGTTGTTTCCAATTAGTAATAGTATCCCCCAAAGTTTTAAGCCACTCAATGCCTAAAACCACATCAATTCCCCCTAATTCAAATAAATGCATTTCTGGGTCTAATTTAAATTCCCCAATACACACTTCCATTCCTCTACACACCCCATGGGTTGCTATTTGGAGCCCATTCCCCAATTTAACCGTCATTTGAAGAGTAGTATCAACTGGCCAGTCCATTTGATGCACTAATTTCTGAGAAATGAAATTATGTGTTGCCCCACTATCCACCAAAATCAATAGCTCTACTCCATGTATTGCTCCTTGGAATTTCATGGTATGATGAGTATTATGTGCAATATGGTGCAAGTTAAGTACACTCATCTCCACCTTTTCCTCTTCATCACCTTCATCCACCTCTATAGCCAAGAATTTGGTCTCATCCTCATCATCGCCATCCTCCTCCACAACCAAAATTCTAAGTTGTTTTTCCAGGCATTGGTGTATAGGATGGAATGGACCTCCACACTTAAAACATAATCCTTTTTGCTTCTTTTCCATCAATTCATTGTAAGACAAATGTTTGAAACCCCTATCCCGAGGCTCAGTATGTTTCTTTTCGTTTTGGGCTTGTTTGTCTCCTTTGAGCCCACTTACTCCACTCTTAACACTCCCATGCGGCCCAACATCTCTCCCCTTTATCATGACCCAGTCAGATCCAATTTTCCTTCCTACTGACCCATTATAAGCTGGATTATACCCAGATCTAGGCCCACGATGAAAACCTGAACCGTTTCCCCCTTTCACCTCCCTCTCAACAGCTCTTGTGACTTGGAGCAATTTTGTTTTGTTCATCTCTCCCATTGCCGCCAAGCTACGTACCTTCCCCCTGATCTCTGCCTTCAACCCATGTAAGAAGTACCCCCGAAATTGTTTCTCCGGAAGCTTCGGAATCTGAGCCGTTAGGTATTCAAACTCAGTGATGTATTCATCAACCGTTCCCTCTTGCTTCAATTCCGTCAACTGTTCATAAACATCACCCTCACCGTGTCTTCCATACCTCTCCAACAATGCCTCTTTCAACGCTTCACATGTCAACCCCTCTTCCTCCCCGATCAAGGAATTGAAAAAGTGAATCGTTGTTCCCTCCAAACACAGCTGAGCCAAACTCACTTTTATCTCCGGTGTCGTGCCTTGAACGCGGAAATACACTTCAGCACGTGAAATCCATCCCGCCGGATCCTCACCATCAAACGCCGGCAGTTCCACCTTCTTAACGGACTGACGATACTCCGTCAAAGCATCTCCACGACGGCTGTTGACAACAGTGCTCTTCGGAGCGCCCTCTACTGTCAGCCCTGGCGAACCTTTACCGGAAACACTCGCGCCTCCTTCGTCCACAGTCAACGACTTACCCAAGCATTTCTCCAGCATTGCTATCAAATTAGCATGGTTTGTCGTCACTGAGTTCTGCACCTCGACGAGAGTTGAACACACCTCTGTGATTTCACTCTCCAAAGCTTCGACCCTAGCTTCCATCTTTGTGAACGCTGGTAACGTCACCTTCTTAGGTGGCATCACTGGCTCCGTCGTCGGAATCCGGTAGGTCGGACCACTTGTTACGTATCAAAAAGCAGAATGTAATAATATAACAGTACAGCAGAGAAACAGAGGAGAATGAGAGCTTTATTATAGTGAACAGAACTGGAAAGAGATACAGAAAAGGGAATGTAACCCTAGATCTGACAAGAGCTAGGCTCCTAATAGGAAGCTATAGCTCCCTATACATGCTAGTATATCACTATAATCCAAGGCAATCTATCCATTCTCTCTCTGATTCCTTATACCGTGGAAATGGGATGCAAGGTGCTCTCCTCACTCAAGCCACGTCACTGTATTGTAACTAACTAGCCACCAATTCCCTTTTTACCCTTCCTTCTAGAATAAACTTTCCAAGCTTGGGGTCCACTTGGTTACCTGTACATCAGCTGCTCACGTGGCAATTCTTTCTCAACTAACTGGGGCCTATCATAATCCAATACACCCCACTAAATAACCAAATAAATTAAATTAAATTAAATTCCAAGAAACTAAATATACAAAGTATTAAGGCAAGAGCACACCTGAAAAGGAAACTACAGCAACTATTTTTCTAGCCACTTCTTTGATTGTCACAGAGGAATCTTTAGGCAGTGGCAATTTAGAACCGTACTTTGAAGGCATGACAAAAGACATTTTCCATTTATCTTGATCTGCCGTCTATGATAATACCATCAACAAATTAGAACATCATAAAACAAACATATATTTAAGAAATATCACTTAATTGGAATTAAATGTGGGGCTTACAGAAGACATATTATGGCATGTAGTTGGAATCGATATGGTTGATTCCTAAGATGAAGAAGAACAGTACCAACTTATCCAAAATGTAAACTAATCTTTGACATTAAGAGCTTGAACTTTACATATGACTGTCCCATATTTAAAGAACCGATGAATTCAAAAGAGTTTCAGGTGCTAGGTAGTCATAAAATGTCAGCTTGACAGAATATTCCAGGGTAGTTTGGGTTTTTTAATCACTGTCCGAGCTTTAATTTGATTGAACTCGGATTCAAGAAGATTGGTTTATAATATTATGAACTATGGTAGGTCAAAAAGACAAACTGTGATAATTAGTATTTCGCTGCCATTATTGAAGAATATAGAATAAGTTAGGTGAGTTTATTTCTCTGCCATTGTTTTTCTAATATATACCACTTCTAAAACCGTTGTTGATGAAATGAACTTATAAAAAATAAATCAAATAAAGAATATATTGAAGAAACTTTGCTGCAAATTCATACGAAAACAAACAAGTAAAGCCTGTAGCTGAGATATTTAACAAAGTCCATGAAAAAGAATCACAATACCTTTGTTGTTAACACAGGAGTTGTCATATCCATTTTAACCCCGTCGGATTGATTCTTACTGGTAAAAACAGGTGTAGTCATTTCCATTTTTTCCTTCGTTGTATTCTACCATCAAAACAGTATCACACATCTATAACTTCTTCCAAAATAGAAAGGGGAAAACAAGAAATGCAGTAACCAAATACAACCCAGTAAACAAAATATTTAAATGCACATATGTGAGCCGATTCTAAATTGTATTACTACCTTACCAAAAAGGTATTCAGCAAGAACATTAAATGACTGAGAAGCACCGCTGAAATCAAACCCATTCTTCCCAGGCATTGTAGCCTCTGCTACAAAGTAAGGCTGCAAAGATAATCAAGTCAATGTGGGTGAGATTGATAGGAACCAAATGGTATTATTACAAAAGAAGAGAAAGAATTCATTTGATTACTTAACAATGGAAAAACACAACTTCGAAGGTTTGACCACCTCCCAATGCCAAAAAGCCTTAAATCACTTTGTTAATAAGATGATCCCCTCTCTAATCCCTCCTCTCTATTACAGGCAGCATGCTTTATTGGGCCTAACTATCACCCTAACACACCCGCTAACTAATCCATTAACATTTAAGCAACTACTTATAAAGTATCTTGGCACAAGGGATAGCACATTCCTAAGACCAAATGGTTTGTTGGTGATAGCAAAGCACTCCTCAATTAGCATTGGAGGGAAGTGTTAAGCCAGCACTTGCAACTTGTAAGTATCTTGGCACAGAAGGAATAAATGTAGCATATCAATTCAACTAGCTAAGAATATGAAGTATACT
Source organism: Lathyrus oleraceus (assembly GCF_024323335.1). Lineage (NCBI taxonomy): Eukaryota > Viridiplantae > Streptophyta > Magnoliopsida > Fabales > Fabaceae > Lathyrus > Lathyrus oleraceus. Next base: position 104,849,334 of record NC_066581.1, read on the forward strand.
TGCATTACCCGTCAAGCACAGTCCCTCAACTCCAGGTTTTGACAGCTACAAATTGAATGAGGAAGCTTAATACATCTGATATTTCTATATTAGAATCCAGTTTGAATTTGCTTCGGTTTAACCCGTGCTTAGCCATTGAAATAAAAATTTGGTTCTTGACGAAGAAAAAAACTCTTAACAAGTGAAATCATGAAGGAATCACTAGGAAAAAAAGAAAAAACAAATTGAACTGATAAATTATATATAATCAAACGGAACTAGAACTGTAAAAGCATAATAAATATTGAATAAATATACCTCAATTTCCCTAATCTCATACCGGTCCCTTCTACTCAGAACTTTGAACTTGATAGTCTCAAGATCAGGAACTACATCGAAAATAATTAAATTAACATGCAAGAAAAAGCAACAAATTATATAAATAATAATCAGAAATTGTTGCATAATTGAGAAGGAAAATTAAGCACCTGTCATCAACGCTTCTTCGAGAGTGCGGCTTTCAAATCTTTTCGGAAACAAGTATTTAGCCGTCTCGTTAGCCAAATCGGCAACAACTGCATCAAGTAAATAAATCAAAAGAACAAAAGAGAAAGAAAAAAAGCACAAAAAGATTCAACAGAAAATAAATCGTGAATAGATAAGTAGTAGATTTACGTCGCTGGGAGAGAGAGGTGGATTGAGAAGTGAGAGCGAAGATGAGAGAGATTCGAGCTTCAAATGCCGACATAGTTCTTCGCCGGGTGCTTATTCTGTCGCCGGAAGATGCAGAGTTGGTGATTGAGATGATTGTTTTGTTAGGTTTTCCATGAATTGAGACCGATTGAAGTGAAAGAGAAGGGTTACAAAGAGAAATTAGCATGTTTACTTTTGCAGAATTGAATATGGATTTGTTTGGTTCACTATTACTGCAATGCAACTGAATATTTTTCTGGATTTTGAATTTCTGTTTTGATTTTGGTCTACAGGTGGTTAATGGTTATGGTTTTCCCGGCACAGTATATATAGCTCCTATTTCAGATATTTTCTTCTAGAACGATTGGGTTAAATATACACGTTAGTTACTAGTTAGAGATATTTTACCCCATGCTCTATACTTATCAATTTTTTTAAATATTCTAACTTTATCTTTTTCATTTATCAAATAGTTTTAGACTTAAATACATTTTTAATCAAAATAGTTTAGATTTAAATATATTTTTAATTCTTTTTTTTAATTTTTTAATATTTTAGTCTTCTTTAAATAAATCAATTTTTATTTCTTTATTGAATATTTTGAGTTTTCTTTAATTCTCCTTTAGATTTATAAAGATGACAGTGATGTAACAATGTCACGTGGCACCACGTCATATATTGAATAATATTATTTATTATAATTAATAAATTAAATAATATTTATTAGATAAATTTAAAAAATAATTAATTTAAAAAATATTATTTATTATAATTAATAAATTGAATAATATTTATTAAATAATTAATAAGTGTCACATGTCAATAGAAAATTGAGTTAAAGCAAATAATTTTCTTTTTGGCTTTCTCATTGATGAAATTCGAACACACTCTTTGCAAAACTAAACAAAGTCCTTGCCATCAAAGCCAATATGCAATTTTGTTTAATTTGTACATTAATAACAATATAACTTGTTCATTCTCTCTCGCGTGAACATCAACAACAATATAAGATGTTCTCTCTCACACACTCACGTGAACATCAACAAGAACATAACATGTTCATCCTCTGAAAAGTTTTGTCTATGATCTTCTTCAATGTCACACTAGCAACAATTAATAGGAACACGAAATATGAATTAAAAGAAGAAGAAAAGTAACAATGAATCAAATATAATAGAATTTTTTATGTGATCATGGCGTATGATTATGAAATTAAACTAAACTAAGGGAGACAAGTAGCATTTGCCTATATAAGATATGTTCATTCTAATAGAA